>NC_139561.1:51420868-52049104 GCF_965112155.1 Podarcis liolepis | reverse complement strand
AATCTGAACAAGAAGCCAGACTCTGCATTGATTTGTAAGCAGATCCCCGTGGATGTGCTCTAACTAGAAGGTGGAGCTTTGCCAAATATGAAGCAAAAAACGGAACAAAATAAAAAAAAATCCAAGCCCAGTAGTTGAATTTGGAACCTCTGAAAAGTAAAAAGAAATGGAAAGTGTGTTCTACTTAACCTTGAAAGGGCAGCAAAATAGACTGACAGACAGAGAGACAGAGAATAGACAGAGAGACAGATAGGGAAAGTCGTGGAAGCCAATCTCTGTATTCCATGAAATCTGAGAGATAAAGTGAACCCTCAGTCTGTTCCCAGGATTCCTTTTATTTCTTTTTTGCATTCTTAAGAGAACAATAATTTTTTAGAGTCGTCGGAAGATGCAGACCCGCCATACAAAGCACTAGAACAGCCCACACCTTTTATCTTGATTGGACTTGCCAGCTTCTTTGCTTAATCTGAAGAACGCATTCCTTCTGGTATTTTTCCAGAGACTTCAAACACATAATAAACTGAGGCAAAATGGAAGAATCTATTCATTAGGGTCACATTCTAATAGTAAATGACCATAGACTGTCCTGAGGGAAACCTGTGGAGAGTCTGGCCACCGAGGGGTGGAGAATGAAAGAAGTATGAAAGCCTTTCCACATCTAATTCATGATCCTCTAGCAGCTTCTTGCTGGCCTCTCTCAACGTTCTCCAAAATATACTACATCACATCTGAGGAAGGAGGCTCATGAAGGTAAGGTTCTAAGTTTCATAGAACAAAGGAATGCTTAATCCTTTGTTGGTGCCACAGGTTAGGCACCATTCACCCTGTTATTAATGTGGAGCTAATAAGAAAATAGTAAACATATTAGCTTTTCTTTTAAATGTAGCACCTGCTACCTATGCCTCAAGTTGTCAGGAGACTTGTGTAAAACTCACAGCTTCGGCATTTGATTGGTTTTTTTAAGGTATCTAAAATGATGTCTACTCTCTGCTGCTTTTCAATGCCCTACAGCATTCCTGCTTTATCTTGTTTTTATTGTACGCACAGCTCAATTCGTTTACTGTAAACCACAGAGCTTGTGTACTCGTGCAAAACAGTTGTCCAATCCGGGGAAATCTGAAAATGATAATTATATATTAACTAGACGAACAATCAAATGTGTATGTATGGGCACACACACACACACACACAGCAAGACACAAATAAATAAATTAAATAAATTCACCAAAAGAGCAGGGAAAACACAAATCCAAGTAGGTTCTTTTTCTTTTCTCCAAAATATTTTTTTTTTACATCATACATATAAATTATACTCTCCCCTTTTAATTATTTTCCATGGTTATCTTCTTTCAATGAACAAAACAAAATTATTAAAATATTTCTAAAGTGGGCCCTGAAAGCGTGGCTTCGGCCCAAATTCTAAACTGAGCCACTTGGGTCAACGCAATGATAAGTTGCTTACAGTAGCAAAAATAAATTAAATTTAAAAAAAGAGACAACAATTGATTTTTGCAGTATGCCTTGATGGGGTACACTCGTGCTTTCTAGCACATGCAATGTACACTTCTCTCTAGGCAAGTGTACATTGAGATGCAGTTCTTAACACATCTGTCTCTTCCTTTGTCGAACAATAATCAAACCTGCTAGGAACAGCCACTGAACTTCTCTATTTAACTCACAAGGAAACTGACACAACCATAGGTATGTTAGATACACTATCACAAATTCCTCTGAAGGATTTGCTGGGTCTGGGTTTGATTTTTATATTATTTTCTCAAACCCTGGTGACGCCTGAAATCGCTTTACTCTTGGAACATTCTTCCTCCCTGCTCTTTCAGAGTCGCGCAAGGATGTCAGACTTCGTATATTTTGTCTTGCAGATAACTGAACAATGAATCTAGTCCTTTGGAAGAACTCCAGAGTTGTTTTAACATCTGACATTCTTTCTCATTCACATCTTCGAGGCCAGATTTAAGGAAGCTCCGGACCAGGCATTTAGATTCTTCCAGTACCTAAGAAAAGAAATTGTTAAGAAGCCCATTTCATCATTTCAATTTATTCACTCTTTGGAAACAGCAGCTGGCCCAGAACGCAGCTGCAAAAGTGTTAGTAGGTGCTCCTGAGGTAGAAACTCTGTAAAACCCATTATGAGTGAGGCCAGTGTCACTACACAAGAGGGCGGCCAGATTAGGATCTTAGGAGGAACAAAACATCTGAATGTTAGTGAAACAAACAACTCCAGAGAAGAGGCAAAGAAGGTTCTAAATCTAACACATTCATTTTCCAAGTACTGTAGTTGGCTGGTGGGATAATGGAGTGACAAGAGATGGTTGGAGAAAGGATGAAACCGCTAAGATGATGCCTTTTTTCCTATACAGCTTGGAAAGTCTCTGTTCTCTGGCCAGAAGGTGAGACCCTTATCTGTGTCTCACCTATGGGGGAAGAATGTCTGGATGGGACAAGAGAAAAGGTCTTCTCAATGGCTAAAGCCAGATTATGGACCACCTGGCCCCTTGATATGCAGTTGGCCCCTTTATGCAACATTTTCCACCAGTTGCTGAATTACTTTTTGTTCTGGCAGACTTTTATTTTATGTGCTAGACCAGTGGTGGGGAGTCTCAGGGTAGAATGTGGCCTTCAGAGCCTCTCTATTCGGCCCTCAGACCTCTCTCCATGCCACAACCCTCATTAGCCATACTCTGTACCTTCTCCATGTACTGTTTATTGGATGCAGTGTGTCCTTGAAACGCAATAATGCCTGGATGGAGAGATGTATGTGTAGAAGCCTCTGCCTTTTGTTGGGGGTGGAATGTAGCCTAAGATATCAAAGTAAGAGGCACACCTGTTGCTCTGCCCAATTTCTGCCTCTGGTCCCAGCCACTTTTATTTTATATTATTTTATATTATTATATTATTGTATTATATTATATTATAATTATTAGATTTGAACTGATTTTATAATAAATTGATTTTAGAATGCTGTATTATTTTACTGTTGTTAGCTGCTCTGAGCCCGGCTTCATCTGGGGAGGGCGGGATATAAATAAAATTTAATTTTTATTTTTTATTTTGGCATGTGGCCCCTGGAAGGTTGCTCATTGCTCATTGAGCATCGTAAACTTCGCTCGTGACTCTCCACCTGACCACTCTTTCTTCTTCTGTTATAGTGGGGATGGGGGCTTTTTCATTCTGAAGGCAATACTCCCTGATGGGCAGCCTTCTGGGACTGAAGGCCAGCCATGGGTGGAGCCCGAGAAAAAAAGTGAGTAGAGCTGTGAGGATGATATACCTTTGTACAACAGGTTGCCTTCTTGCCATGCAAAACCAGACATTTCTGCACATGTACACACATTCCTCTACATAGGCAAGTGAGGGGTAAGCTCAGTTGCCTCAGGTGGCAGGCTCGGGGCAGCTGGGAGGGGTGGCAAATCTGGGCCCATGAGGACTATGCTACCAGACTTTTCCTGTGCTTTTTGCCCACAGCCACTGCCTGGGAAGAGTGAGGCTGCCACTGCCTGCTCCTTTCCGACCTCAATTTTTGCTTCTCTTGTCGCCTTCAGTGTGCTGCGGCTTCCCCAGGCTGCCCCCAGTTGCCTCAGGAGGCGGCAGCAGCAGAGACAGTGGTGGCAGAGCACCATTTTCTGTTTTGCCTCAAGTGGCAAAATGTCTTGGGCCGGCCCTGGTCCTGAGGGTCAGAAATACAGGCCTGGCGCTCCCCATCCTTGTTTTACAGGCTTCCTTATGTGCATGGCTACATTTCATCATCTTATGAAATCAGAAACAAGGATAACAATGGAAGCAACAATGGGGAATGCAGGATCCGGCTGGGGGCATTGTCAGATCAATTTATGTGCTTATCGGCACAATCCGCAAGAGCTTCAGTGCTTTTTCAGTCTGTGCTTCTTTTGTGGTTCTCATGCCACGTGAGATGTTATCTGCAATTCATTTAATTAAAAGTGCCTTGCTGTGTCTCCAAACCTTTCCTCTGAAACAAGTACCTGCTCTGTCTTTGCTGGAGAAGTATGTGGCAGAGCTACAATCTTTTATTATAAAAGGTGAGAAAAATATTCTATTTTTCTTTGGGTAGAAAATCAGATCCCACACATGACACATTATTTGAAAATCAGGACTACTCTTGAAGAACTTTTACTGTGCATATTGTAGTCTGTGCAAATGTAGTGTGTGCAAATAAACAATTTCCTCTCTGAGAAACTGAGTCTGCAGCAGAAGCTCATAGCCTTGATTGGCTAGTGCCTGTGACACCATGAGCCCCACAATGTTTCCATAAGCAGCACTGGGCTACAT
The DNA here is from genome assembly GCF_965112155.1 of Podarcis liolepis. Classification (NCBI taxonomy): domain Eukaryota; kingdom Metazoa; phylum Chordata; class Lepidosauria; order Squamata; family Lacertidae; genus Podarcis; species Podarcis liolepis. The sequence continues at coordinate 52,044,799 of NC_139561.1, read as the reverse complement.
AGGATAATGGTCTGGCTTATTATAAGGCAGATTTAGGTATCTAAATTATAAAAAGCAAGCTTAGCAAAGATGATTCTCAGAAGGATCTGGTTGGTGACTGTTGGAAACAGGATGGAGGAACAAATGGTTTTTTTGTTCTGATGCAGTTGGGTTTGTCATATGTTTGCCAGACAACATGGAAAAATATTCCCTGCTCCAGGGGTGGGGAAGAAATTTGCAGGGGAAAACTGGTGGGCAGAAGGGAGAGTGCTTAACACTACTCCTATCCACCAGTTCACCCATCTATTTACCAACCCAAGCTTATTCCGGGACTTAAGAGTCCACCCACAGGCTCCCCAAATTTCTCTGTTTGGCCCTTGAGGATCTCCCCATGCCATCCACCCACTCAAGCAACACCTGTCACCCACCCTGCTTCACACCCTCTCCTTTTGTCTGGCTGAAACGTGTCCTTGAACTCTGATAATGCCTCTTTGCTTGCCTGGATTGAGAAGAGAGAGGGGAATGTCAGTAGAAACTAGCCTACTGAACAAAGCTCAAATTTACACTTCTTGCTCTGCCCACTTTTGCCCTTGCCTTCGCCCACCAATGACATGCCCCCCTGATCACATAGAAGATAATGCAGTCCTTAGACAAACATGGATCCCCATCCCTGAATAAAGGATTATGCATCCTTGCCAGCTTTCCCTAAAAAGCCCCCCAAGATTGCAGTAACAAGAATAACAAAATATTTTTATTTAGTTTTTTAGAGTCCTCAAAGCACTGCATATTAATTATGTTGTTGTTGTTATTATTATTTATTAAATGTATATACTGCCCTTCACCTGAAGATAACAGGGTGGTTTACAGTATATTAAATTATTATTAAATTATTATTATTATTATTCCCAACAATCCTGATAACTAGAAGTTTCTGGAAGAGATGAGATTAGCTTTTACAGTAAATACATAAAAGAAGTCTTAACTATTCCCTTCAGGCTAAGAAATAGAGCAAGCCAGGTAGCACCTAAGGATATTGTAATGATACGAAATTACTTTAAAAAAAGTATAATCTCCTGTTATATGGGGAAACGCTAGATGAAATGGTAAAGTCAGCACAAATAAAGTGGGCTAGGGATTTAGGTCATAATATACAATTGGAAGACTGGGAAAAGATGTGGAAGGTGAATTTAAAAATTATAGATTTTATTTTACTGAAAGAGAATTACAGTGGTACCCCGCAAGACGAATGCCTCGCAAGACGGAAAACCCGCATGACGAAAGGGTTTTCTGTTTTGGAGGCGCTTCGCAAGACGAATTTCCCTATGGGCTTGCTTCGCAAGACGAAAGCCCATAGGGAAATCTCCGGGGACCTGTTTTAAATTGCTGGCGGTCGGGAGCAAAGACTTTCGCCCACAGCCGGCCTTCAGAAGAGGTCCTGGACCTCTTCTGAAGGCCGGCGGGGGCGGGGGGCAAAAGTCTTTGCTCCCCCCCCCCCGCCTGCCTTCCCGGGACAGCGGAGACTTCTCCGCTGCCCCGGGCGATCTTAAAATGCTGGCGGGCGGGAGCGAAGCGTTCGCTGCCCACCCCCAGCATTTTAAAATCTCCCCGGGACAGCAGAGACCCGGGGAGATTTTAAAATGCTGGGGGTCGGGAGCGAAGCGTTCGCTGCCGACCCCCAGCATTTTAAAATCTCCCCGGGACAGCAGAGCCCTTGTCCCCCCCCCAGCCTTCAGAAGCGGTCGGGGGACAGACTGTCCCCGGACCTGGTCTGAAGGCGGTTTCCCTAGGAACGCATTAATTGATTTTCAATGCATTCCTATGGGAAACCGTGCTTCGCAAGACGAAAAACTCGCAAGAAGAAAAACTTGCGGAACGAATTAATTTCGTCTTGCGAGGCACCACTGTATATGAAAATGATGTATAGATGGTACATTGCACCAGAGAAAGTGGCAAAAATGTATAAAAGGGATCTAAAACCTGTTGGAAATGTAAAGAAAAAGATGGTACATTTTATCTTATGTGGTGGAAATGCTATATAATGAATTGAAAAAAATGTTTAAAAAGACTTTTGTTAAGAAACCAGAAGCATTCCATATATATATAAAAAAGGTTATTGTAGCTGATGCTTTTATACAAATGGGCAAACCTATCACTTTTGGTTTCTTATATTTCCAAGCTTGAATCCATGTCTCCACACTCCTATATCAGTTTGTGAGTTTCGTTTCCAAAAATGAACATTGCCATGCCTTAGCCAATCCCAGCGACTGCACGTTTCTTACCACTGCACTGCAGGATGCCATTTCCTTCACCCTCAACATCACTTCTTGCCCGAACGTTGTGGGCCAGAAAACCTGGGAGACGAGTCCTCTGCTGCAGGCTTCTTGTGCCGTTAGCTTCCTTCCACAGAACAACATTTCATTTGCCTGCAACCAAACATATTTGAGTCAAGACGCTGAAATGTGTGTATAAATCCTCCTCAGACTTCTGATTGGCTGGAATGTAGTCTCTGGTACAAAGGTAAGAGTCACAGGTCTTGCTCTGCCCACTTTTGCCTCAGCCCCTCAGCCAACACTGGCATCTGGCCCCCAGAAGTTTGGCTATGAGGGGATGCTGCCTTCAGGCTGAAAAAGCATAAGGACTCTGTTTGCATTAAGTGAGTTAAAACCACAAAGGTATGGGATTCAGGGGAAGAAATAGCAAACCACATTGCACATATGGTTGAATGAGGATTTGTCCCAACAGAAGAGAAACTCTGGATTCAGCTCACTTTCCTTGTGCAATCCTCTTCCGTTAAGTCAGAAGTGGTCTCTCTATGAGCTGATAATGAGGCTTTGTGCCTGCAGAAGGGCACTTTTAGATCCAAGCCATTTGCCTGGATTTGGACCACCGAAATCATCCAGGAAGCAGACTTACCAGAGCGACACCCAGTATCTGTGGGAATGTGTACGAAGAGCAGCCAGCTGGAGTGAGACGAATAGTTGCATAAGGTGTCTGAAACCAGGCCTTTTCACTCGCCCAGACGATGTCGCAGAGCGGCAAAATGGAAGCCCCCAAGCCGAGAGCAGGTCCATTGATCGCAACCACGATTGGCTTCTTAAACTGGATAAAAGCTTTGACAAAATCCCTGCAGTTTTAGAAAAGGAGGAGAACTGTTACTAATTACATTCCAAAAAATGTCAATCATCCCATCAGGAAATTACCGGAAATTGCTGGCAATTCTGAGAACACTTTTTAGTGCAGAACCTCTGTTATTTTGCATTTTTGTTCGCTTTTCTGCATGCTGTGCCTTGCTTGGAAACCTCCTGTGTTAATGTATGTGTAATATATATATGATTACAATATATAGTGTTGCAATAAAAGGAAACAAACTTGAGAATGACCTTGCTGGATTGGAGTGAAACCTTTGGCAAGGGAGCCAGATAACTTAAGGTAAAGGGAAAGGGAAAGGGACCCCTGACCATTTAGGTCCAGTCATGAGCGACTCTGGGGTTGCGGCATTCATCTCGCTTTATTGGCCGAGGGAGCCGGCGTACAGCTTCAGTGTCATGTGGCCAGCATGACTAAGCCGCTTCTGGAGAACCAGAGCAGCATACGGAAACGCCGTTTACCTTCTCGCCGGAGTGGTACCTATTTATCTACTTGCACTTAGACGTGCTTTTGAACTGCTAGGTTGGCAGGAGCAGGGACCAAGCAATGGAAGCTGACTCCGTCGCAGGGATTTGAACTGCCAACCTTCTGATTGGCAAGTCCTAGGCTCTGTGGTTTAACCCACAGCGCCACCTGCGTCCCAGATAACTTAAGAGAACCTCACGAATAAAGCCCATTGGAGACAGCCACTCCCTATCACTCATGCCTATTCCCTCTGAAAATGGATTCACCTTTGCAACCTATAGGAGCACAGGAAGCTACCTTATCATGGGTCTGGCTATTGATCCATCTGGCTCAGAACTGTCCATGCTGAAAGATAGTGGCTCCCCAAGGTTTCAGACAGGAGGTTTCTCCCAGCCCTACCTGGAGATGCCACAGACTGAATCTGGAACCTCCTGTGTGCAAAGCAGATGCGCTACTCGCTGATCTATAGCTACCCAGAGCAGCAAGTACACCTAAGAAGTTTGCTTATCCTGGGACACACCCTTGATCCATCTAACTCAGCATTGTTTTTACTGATTCACCTTCAACATGCCAAGCAGATGCCCTGCCTGCTGGACTGCAGCCCTTCCCCACCCATCTTGGCTTGGGTGGTTTCCTGATGTCTACGGAGGGTGAAGAAAAGCATCCTTCAGCTGCAATGCGAGCCCTACACATCTGGTCGGCTTTGCCACTTGAACAAGTGGTGCACACATGCCAGTGAATTCTGTGCTGGCTCAGCTGTCACTCTCCTTCAAACAGGCTGACTGCTTGTCTTTAATTTGTAAAATGTTGCATGGGCATTTAACTCACTGCTAGGGATTCCTTAGTTGCGATTCCTGCATAGATGAACCTTGGGGTCCCTCTCAACTCTACAGTGCTTTGATTCTATGATTCTATGCCTTAAAAGGTAAAGGTAAAGGGACCCCTGACCATTAGGTCCAGTCGTGACCGACTCTGGGGTTGCGGTGCTCATCTCGCTTTACTGGCCGAGGGAGCCGTTGTACAGCTTCCGGGTCATGTGGCCAGCATGACTAAGCTGCTTCTGGCGAACCAGAGCAGAACACGGAAACGCCATTTACCTTCCCGCCAGAGCGGTACCTATTTATCTACTTGCACTTTGACGTGCTTTTGAACTGCTAGGTTGGCAGGAGCAGGGACCAAGCAACGGGAGCTCACCCCGTCGCGGGGATTCGAACCGCTGACCTTCTGATCGGCAAATCCTAGGCTCTGTGGTTTAACCCACAGCACCACCCGCGTCCCAATGCCTTAAAAGAGAAACACCCAAATATTCTTTAAAACAGATGATCCTGAGATACGTGGATGTGATGGCTTTGTGATGGGGAACCTCAGGTTCGGGGGGGGGGGGTTTCAAATGCAACCCCCATGACTCTCCTCAGGCTGTACTCTCCTCTGAGCCACATCCCTCAGCAGCCATTCTGTGCACTCTCCTGGCAAGGTTCCTTTCTGGCTGGAACGTATTCCTGAACTCTTATCATGCTTCTTGCTTGTCTAGACAGGAGGATAGAGAGGGATGGGCTTGCATGTGAAGAAACTAATTTGCTGTACCAAAGGCCAAATTCTGCTCACTTTTGCCTCTAACCCATGGCATGTGGCCCCTGAAAGGTTTCTCAGAAAGGAATGCGGCCCTTGAGATGAGCAAAGCTTCCCACCCCTGCTTTATGACACTGTAGCCTCCTGAAACTTCAAAATGCCTGTGCAACTTCTGAAATCACCCCTGATTTGAGTGGCAATTTCCTTTGCAATTTTTGGGGTACACTACAAACTAAGTTTTTTCAAGCACATTGGAAGATACCTTATACTGAGTCCACGTAGCTCAGTATTGTCTATTCTGACAAGCAGCAACTGTCTGGGATTTCAGGTAGGAGCCCTAGCCAGTCCTACCTGGAGCAGTCAGAGGTTGGAGCTGGGACCTTTTCCTCTGCCCCTGAGCTACAGACCTTCCCAAACGAAACACTGAGCCAGAAACATAATTGGCACAAATGGGTCATGATTGCATGGGCACTAATTGGCAACAGTTTGGGATCGGGCTCCAAACAGGAAGGAGCATGTTTGGCAACGGATTTAAGGAACGTGCTTCACACTAGGCAGATTTCTATTAAAAATAATATGACACTTATTAAAGGAAGGCCACATTTTAGCACTAGTAGTCCATTTACATGTAAATGAGGTCATTTTACTTCTAAGGAAAAGAGCAGAACACCTCCTTTGTTAGGCTCAGCCATATTGCACAATCTTGTTTTAATCAAGCAAGGCTGCCATGCTAGGAATCATCATGAGTGCTGAAATTTATGAATATGCTGAAGTCCCCGAGGCAATATCTGACATGCCAGAAGGAAGGAAAGCTACAATTAAAACCTCTACAGGACTTGTACTTCATCTTGGTGATCTCCAGGTGAGCTCAACCCTTTCAAATTTCCCAGATGAAAATGGGGACGCACTTGGAACATCTCCCGCCAAGGACCACTGCCCAAGCCAGCGATGGAGAACTGGTGGCTGTCCAGACATTGCTGGACTCCAGATCACATCAGCCCCTGTGAGCATGGCCAACAGACAGGAATAATGGGAGTTGTAGTGCAACAAACTTCTGGAGGCCGACAGCTTCCCTATCCCTGACCGACGTCAACTCTCCAGGCTTGATTATGTGTGCCATCTGCTGTATATATTGTGTTTCAATGTAACCCACCTTAGGGCCTTAGGGTGAGAGTTGGGTAAAATAGTGACAACAACAATTTTTTAGTTTGTCCTACACTGATTTCTAAGCTGTGAGGGTATCTGTTCTTCGTGATAATTTTGCTCATTTATTTTAACAAAATGTATACACCTCTTGATTGTAATAAAACTTCAGAGTGGCTGCTAGTATAAGTGAATTATTATTATTATTATTATTATTATTATTATTATTATTATTATTATTATTATTCCGCCCTATACCCACAGTTTTCAGGGCGGTTCACAAGGTAAAATCACAAAATAAAATCACAAAATACATAATCAAAATAAAAAACAATAACAACTCAATAACAACAACCCTATTAAGCAAAGAAACACATAAACATGTACAGTGACCACAAAAACTAAAATAAAATAAAATCTTAAGACCTCCTCCCCATGCACGGCAACTCCTGAGCATCAGAGGCAAGACAAAGTCACCTTATAGCTTCTGCGATCCTCGTGCTTTCTTTTCTTCTATCGTTAGATAACCTGCCGATTAAATAGGAGTAGTCTAGGCCACTGCAGAAGACACTACCCACTGCGCTGAGAAGCAGGAGTTTACTGTCGTCAGCTGACGCATTGCACAGTGCTCTCCGGACCTCCTTCATGATCTGTGAAGACCAAAAAACAAGAACAGTTCTTTGACACACACACACAGCTAAAGTGATCACTAGCTTCACACCGTTTCAGCTACAACTGCACGTTTCAAATATATATTCAATACTACTTTGGCCATTGGATGGGTCTGCTGTTGGGAGTTGAAGCCTAACAACACCTGGAAGCCTCCACTTTGGCTATCTCTGCTCTACACTCATTATTTATAAGTTGCTTTGCAGCTTTCAAAAGCAAAAGGCATTGCTAGCGAAATAAGGAGGAAGGAAATTTAAGGTCATTGGTTTGCTTCGGACTTCATGTTGCCACCCTTTAAATTGCACCCTCTGCTTTTCTTCCAAAAAAAGCTTGTCTAAATTACCACACAAGGGTATTGTGCAGTGGTGTGGGCCCCAGAAGAGCTGTTTTTCCTTTTCAGGTCTTCAGAAACTGTACAGACTCTTCAAATGACTGTGTAGACTTAATGTGTGGAACAGGGCTTGGCCAACCTTTTGCGGGCCAAGGGGAGATGTGCAAATGGCTGCAAATTGGAGAAACTTTTGGGAGTATAACACCCACACCCACAACCCAATGTACACTGCAGGAAGAGCAGGATCATGCCCATTTTTTTCTGTCCCTCCTGAGTACTGCACTTTGTGTAAGTGTGGGCTTTCCTCTGTGATTTGCAGATTCTGTACTTTTAAGCAGTTGTGTATGTGCATGCCTGCCTGCAAGAAACAAACCAAGCAACATGACAGCTGTCTTTATTTAAAACAGGTGGTAAAATCACTTTACCTGGCATAGAACCCCCTTGACACATTCATCTTATGAAGGGGATCAAGGATACATCTCTAATCCTGTCTCAACTTCCAAGTGCACAAAACCCCTGGCATCAATGTATTGGGCACAGATGTCTGAATTGACAAAGCCTCTGTGTGTACAGAAGTTTCCATGCAACTAGGTCCCATTCCCCAGTAACTGCATAGTGTAAAGGTAAAGGTAAAGGTACCCCTGCCCGAACGGGCCAGTCTTGACAGACTCTGGGGTTTGTGCGCCCATCTCACATCTATAGGCCGGGGGCCAGCGCTGTCCGGAGACACTTCCGGGTCACGTGGCCAGCGTGACAAAGCTGCATCTGGCGAGCCAGCGCAGCACACGGAACGCTGTTTACCTTCCCGCTGGTAAGCGGTACCTATTTATCTACTTGCACCCGGGGGTGCTTTCAAACTGCTAGGTTGGCAGGCGCTGGGACCGAGCAGCGGGAGCGCACCCCGCCGCGGGGATTCGAACCGCCGACCTTTCGATCGGCAAGCCCTAGGCGCTGAGGCTTTTACCCACAGCGCCACCCGCGTCCCTCTGTGATTTTCCTCTGTGATTTGCAGATTCTGTACTTTTAAGCAGTTGTGTATGTGCATGCCTGCCTGCAAGAAACAAACCAAGCAACATGACAGCTGTCTTTATTTAAAACAGGTGGTAAAATCACTTTACCTGGCATAGAACCCCCTTGACACACTCATCTTATGAAGGGGATCAAGGATACATCTCTAATCCTGTCTCAACTTCCAAGTGCACAAAACCCCTGGCATCAATGTATTGGGCACAGATGTCTGAATTGACAAAGCCTCTGTGTGTACAGAAGTTTCCATGCAACTAGGTCCCATTCCCCAGTAACTGCATAGTGTACCCCCCGTGTAAGTAATATGCCAAGGGGAAAATGCTGTGCTATGCTTCTAGATAATTGATTTTCAATAATATGCGTTCAATGTACATGTCATGAGCTGCACAGCACTGTTGGAATCGCCAACAGTGTATGGCTATTCTTTTTGGAGAGACTGGCAAAGGAAACTAGAAAAATAAAATAAATAGTGATGGAAGTCAAGTGACAATAAAACAAATACATCTTTGGCAAGAAATGAGCTTTCCAGCTTGGTTAGTGGGGCTCTTTCTTTGGGAGAATCAAAGAGGGTTGGGAAAGCTTTCTGAGAATCAGGTGTACTGTAAGTTTTATTATGTACATCCACATGGTTGCTGACACTTTAATTCTGCAAGGAAGAGAACATTAAAAGCCTTGGGAAGATGAAATAATTCATATCCTTGATTTCTTACGAATTTAAGATTATTCATATAGCACTCACAAACTGTTTTCTAATTTCTGCAGGCTTTTAGTTTATGAGGATTTAGGAATGATTTGGCTTCAGCTACCCACTGTGATTTTCACTGATTGTCTTGTGCTTTGCACCATAAGGGCAGGGTATAAATTGTCTTGATAAAATAAACAAGTTACTGGGTGTGTTTTAAAAACATGTTCTCACACCCAGTATCATTACTACTGCTGAAAGTTCTTTCCCGCCTGCTTCACATTGCATTTCGTTTACCCAGAAATTATCCTGTCCTGCATTATCTTCTGAAAGTGGTGTCAGATCAGACCAAAGAGGCCCTTGACCAAACAATCTTTAATAGAACGTTTACTACAGTGGAACTTGTCTTACTATGATCAGCAGCTCAGGCGTATCCACAGGGCAAAGTTAGGCATACTGAAAAGTAACCCCCACCACGTTCAAGGGAACTTGCTCTCTGGTAGGGATGTGGGGAAAATCTGGTTTGGCTTGCATTTTATCATGAACCTTCATAATTCACATTATGAAACAGTACATGAACTGAAACACAGCTATCTTTCAAAAATCACACTTCCCATGATTTTACGGTGTAGCCCTTAAACAAAAAAAATGTGCATATTAGGAGAAAATGTGCATTGTATATATTAATTAAAATAACGTGCAAAAAGGTGTATATTAGGCAAATTGCATGCAAATAGGATTACACTGCATAAAGGTGCGTATGAGAAATGGTAGAACGCCACACAAAAAGGCTGATGGGGAGTCTATCTATCTATCTATGTATGCAAACTTATGTGGAAAAGCCAAGCTTAAGATTGGGAATTTGTGAACCTAGGTCCTAGGAGAAATCAAAGTCAACAAATCCATCCATCCTTATTCTCAGATAGCAATGGGGGAGAAATTAAATTCAGTTTGCATCTAAAGGCAAATCTACCTGTTTTTTGTAAGCTGTCTGGAAAAAGGAAGCATATAAATAGTAATAATGATGATTTATTGCACTTTTGTAAAAAAACATAAACTGAAACACAGCCATTCTTTGAAATTTCCACTTCTCTTAATTTTGCAATGCAGTTCTCCAGCCATATATTTGCACAAAAACGCATGAACTAGGGCAAACTCCATATGAACATGAATATATTAGTGAAGATAACATACAAAAATCCATTATATTAAGGGAAATTGCATTTCAAAAATGTGTATATTAGTCAGATGCATACAAAATGCGTTCATTAGGAGAAATTAGGAACAGTTGAAGCACCTGAAAAATCTATTTTCAAAGTCATTTCTTAAGGTATTTTTAAGAAAGCTGATGTTTACAAGTGGTCATGGACTGGGGCAATGACGAGAAGACCTAAGAAACTGGGGTGAGGAACTTGCTGTTGAAATCCAGTCCCATTAGCCCCAGAGAGCATGGACAATGACCAAAGATGATGGGAGTTGTAGTCCAACAACCTCTGAAGCACCAGAAAAAAACAAGAAACAGAGACAAATACCTTCATAAAAGTGTGCCCCTCAAACTGCTGTTTGCCCCCTTGAATGTCTGGAAGAAACAATTCTGATAGCACATTACATTGCTTGTGTCTTCTGCTAGGCAAAACATTTGCTCTGGTTTTGTTTTTGCTTTAAACCCGTGCAAAGAATGGAAATGCAATTACCAGGTTCTGAGGCACCTTTAATTAATTGAGGATAAAGCAGCAGAAGCCACCGCCTTCAGAAAACAAAGCCCCAAAGGATATTGTGCTATTTCAGAATGTGAAGTGGAGATTCAAAGAGCTTGGGGGAAGTGATCCTTGATTAGGGGCTCAGCTGATCAGTAATCAGGGCTGTAGGCAAACCATGGGAATAGGAGTCATTCCAGTGGAATTTTTAAAGCATTATAATATTCTCCAGATTTTTATGAATTGTACCTCCTGTACCCAGCTTTGTATTTTTGTGACACGATACAGTTAACTCTGAGGTGACCTTTTTACCCATAGGTTTTTTTTGGAATAAAAATTAATAATAAAAAAAGAAGAAGCAGGAAGCTCTTGATACTTATTTCACCCTGGAGAATGGTCAAAAGTTCTAATATCTTGAGAGATGATGAAGGAACATAGGAAGGTGCTTTGTACCATCAAATCATTGGTCCATCAAGCTCAGCATTGTCTACATGGATTGGCAGCAGTTCTACAGGGTTTCAGAAAGGGGACATTCCCAGACCTACTGGGGATGTCAAGGATTGATCCTGGGACCTTTGGCATCCAAAGTCTGTACTCTGCTACTGAGCTATGGTCCTTCCCCATCAGTAAGCATCAATATCCTGCCACTTGGGAATGCAATCAGGAACCACCACCCCACACAATTGGCCGCCATGTGAACATGACGGGTTGGGGAGTCATCAACTCATAATGCAAGCATCATTTAAGTTCCTGTGGCCTCCATTCAAACCCTGAGGAAAATAAAAATGTTGTGTACAGACTACAAATCTGCAGCCTCTGATTCTATTCTTTCATTTAAAAAATATTGCAAGCATCAACAGCAGAAGTCCGAAATGGGAGCTTCTTCATGGGTGTTGAGGGGACAACGGTAAACTCAGGTTAAGATTGACTTTAGCTTTCTAGCTACTATCACCCTCCCACTTTACAGGGCCTCTCCCCTTTGCTTTGATGTTCACCTGCATACCTCTGGAGTCAGTGCATTGTTATCTGAGGTTTGACTGGAGAGGAGGATGTGCGTGAATCCATCTTCTTTGCGTACTACAATGTCTCTGAACCGACAGTTGCTCTCGTTTTGACGCACGCTGTACCTGAGTCTCTTATCAAAGACGTAATCTTTCTCCCCTTCCAGCTTCCTTTTCACAGTGCTATGAAGATTCAGGCCTCCATTTGCCAGAGAAGAACCTTTCAAAAGGCAAAGAGTCAGAAGAGACACATGTCATTATCTCTAGGAATCCCCCAAGAGACAAGCACAGGAACATAGGAAGTTGCCAGTCTACTGGTCCACCTAGCACAATATTTTATGCAATGACTGACCATGGGCTTCCCAGGGTTTCTGACAGGGAATCTTTCTCAGCCCACCTGGAGATGCTAGGGATTGAACCTGTGACCTTCTGCAAGCAAAGCAAATGCTGTACCACTAAGCCATGGCCCCTTTCCCCCCAAGAAGTACATATTTGATGTACTTCAGCTTCATATGATGCCTTCTTCATTTGGTTGAATTGCTCTTATTCTGCTTTAAAGGATGGAGTTGAACAGTGGCAACTGCTAGAGTTTCTCCAACAAAAGCCAATGGATACTATTGCCTTCCTTGAAAGTAAACTCAGCCCCTTAAAAAAAAAAAGTACATACTTAGTGAAACATATTTTGTCTCAATATGCTCTAATTCAGCCACGGGGAACCATTTCCAGGCCACAGGCTGCCTTCTCTTGCAGGCAACTTTCTGGCAGGTGAGGCCAGAGACAAAGTGAGCATTTTGCCTGGGGCAAAAGTAGGCAGATCAACGGATGTGAGTTCTACCTTTGTGCAGTAAGGCTACACAGAAACCAGGGCTTTCAATGCTCACTCCCAGTATCTTTTCCATCCACCATCCAGACAAGAAAGAATTCAGAGATGCATGCCAGCCAGTAAAAAGTGAACTCAGAAGGCATAGAGCAGTGCCTGTGAACAGTGTGGCCTGATGAGAACCTCAAGGGTCAGATCATCAGACCTGGCAGGCCTGAGGTTACCCACCACTGTGCTAGCTAAAGGGAAGAGCAAGGTGTGTGCTTAAATGTACTGAAATCACTAGGACGTCAGTCTGCAACCCCATGCTCCTTTCCTTAGGAGCAAACCCCGGTGAACTCAGTGACACTGATTTCTCAGTAGGATCATGCTGTTCACATGTTTGATTTGGACTGGATTTTTGTTTTGTCTGGCTTTTCGAAAAATATATATTTTGTATATTCTGGCTTTTCAAAAAAAGCTTGAGACGGCTAATAAGTAACGAGGGGTGGAAGAGAAATTCAATTTCATTTGTATTTTAATGTGAATGTGCTTAATTCATAATTCCTCGAACCAATACACAAAGTGAAACACAACTATTCTTCGAAATCTGTATATTTCTCTTCCATTCCTAGACAGGAAAGACTGAGCATTTCTAAGCAAATGAACCTGCCCAGGCCCAAGGACCATGAGACTGGAGGGGAACAAAAACAGGGCCTTATCTGCTGTGGACTTCCCTTATTTGGGAAGTGTGAATGGGCCCCTCACTGTTGTCTTTTAAGTGAACTTTAGAATCATAGAATTATATAACTGTAGAATAGGAAGGGTTCACAAGGGTTCTAGTCCAAGTTCCTGCATTGCTTTGAACTCCCCCCCTTTAAATCCACTCTGCTTTTTATTGATGGCTTTATTTGGCTTCATGTTTGTTGCTGTTGTTTTAATAGTTCATCCCCAGTTGGGTTTTTAATGTTTGCACTGTTCAATGTATCGGACTGCATTTAACTATTTTTAAAAAAACTCAGAGTAGACCCATTAAAGTTAATGGACATAAGTTAGCTATATCTATTAATTTCAGTGGATCTACTCTGAGCAGAACTCACATTGGATATAATCCACTGTATCTATTCATTGCTTGTAAGGGGTTTAAATCAACCAAATAAATGTTTTTCAAATCCAAACTTCCCTCTTGTTTCCCTTATATATGAATTGCAATGAACAAAGTTGTTTCTTGGCTCCAGACAGCCTGGTGTAATTTCAATCAGAATCAAAAGATGTACAACTGGGACCTGGATCTGAGTTTTGTAGATTGGCTTCATCTTTGCTTAGTGAAAGTGCTGGTGGACTGCCATGGGAGTTTAAGGTAAATTAGTCTCTCAGGGAGTAACCAGAGGCAAGAGAAGTCTTTCAATTAATGTCACTAGGGTCTGGATTATGTACTTTTGAGGGTGTTGGAGGAAAAAAAAGTTAATAGAGTCTGTGATTGGACAGCTAATCCTACCACACAGTGAGGCCTCTATAAACATATTCCAGACATATTCACCTTACATATTTCACCTACTGCCTTCTTCATAATTAGGGATATTAATACACTGATACTATTTTTACACATTAAGACACAATCTAATGGTCTCAAAACAGACAAATGCCAAATATTTGTATTGTTTTATTTAAGCCCCCCCCCAAACAATTTTTCCAATTTTTAGCTGGAAATGCTGGGATTTGAACCTGTGATCTTCTGCATGCAAGGCAGATGCTTTACCACTGTGTTATGGCCCCACTGGAATAGACAGGACTGAGTCAGGTGGACCAACTGATCTCTCTATATACTGAAACCTCCCATGTCAGTGGATGCATTGAAGAGGAGCTGCAGGTGGAAGTAAATGTAGCAATCCAAAAGCCCAAAACAAGGAGAAGCAAAACCATAGACTGCTGCTTGAAAACAACCATTTATTATTGTTTGAAGATTGCTCACCATGTTTTGAGAACTGTCTCCCTCAAGGGCAAAGGGTCTTCCCAGATCTTATTCCAGCACACCAGTTAAAGCCCACTCAGGGAGTATAATTTTTCTTTCTCCAAATACACTAGGCAAATCTTCAAATAATAATCACTCCCTCTAATAGTGGAGCCACCTGGCAAATGCTGTGACCAGATTGTAACCAAAATGGAGCCAGTAAGAAACAACAGAGAGGTATCATCAGAATGCTTGAGGCAACCCCCAGGTTTGCAGAAGTACAAATTACCTTTAGTGGGGGGGGGGAAATCTAAAGGGGCAACCTCTCCCCTTTGCCGAAAAAGCAACCTCCCAACAAGGATTGATCATGCTCAGGGTCAAAAGAATGCCATGTGTCTGTTAGGAATTAGATCTAAGCAGGTTCAAGTAGGTCTGGACAGGGAACTCTGAAAAATCACATGCAAGTGCCTGGGCAGTGGATGAAGGCAGACTTGGGCTGGAAAATTTATATGCTATTGAGGAATAAGCAACAGCTGCTGAAGGTGCAGATGGTAAGGGAAGAGGGCAGGGGATTAATCCTTCAGGGAAATCTAACACAACATAAACCCTCTCATCCATCAGGTTATCATCATTATTTGTTGTTTCTTCATTTGTTCAAAGAGAGCACCTAGCAAGCGAGTTGAAGAGGTGACAAAAGAGGCTGTTAACCTCACAGCAGGTGCCCCAAGCAAAGCAAAGCCTCTCTGCAGAGAGAGGGAAAGGCAACCAATGGCTGGTCCACAGGAGAGCTCTTGCCACATTTGCGAGAAAACAAAAAAGGAGCAGAGAAGAGATGGTGGCGTGTAATGGGATCTGATGCAGGCATGTGCTTTGCTATTTTATACACACACACACACACACACACACACACACACACACACACACTCTCTCACACACACACTAATCTGCCTACTCTAGCAGCAGCCCTAAACCTCACACAGGCTTCCTGGACCTCTCACAAAATGACACGACAGTGGCAATATGATGAGATGTATCAGGTTGCAGCACGGAAAGAATGGGGTGGTTTTTTGTCTCTGGTGTGGGGGAAGTAATAAGGCTCATCATCACCTTCCCCTTTCCCTTCTAACCTTTGACTGCTGTGCAAACTTTTCCTAATGCAGAGTTTAAAGGAAGGCTAAAGCTAATAGCAGGGACGCGGGTGGCGCTGTGGGTTAAACCACAGAGCCTAGGGCTTGCCGATCAGAAGGTCGGCGGTTCGAATCCCCGCGACGGGGTGAGCTCCTGTTGCTCAGTCCCAGCTCCTGCCAACCTAGCAGTTTGAAAGCACATCAAAGTGCAAGTAGATAAATAGGTACCGCTCCGGCGGGAAGGTAAACGGCGTTTCCGTGCGCTACTCTGGTTCGCCAGAAGCGGCTTAGTTATGCTGGCCACATGACCCGGAAGCTGTCTGCGGACAAACGCTGGCTCCCTCGGCCAATAAAGTGAGATGAGCGCCGTAACCCCTAATGGTCAGGGGTCCCTTTACCTTTAAAGCTAATAGCATAAATCTGCTGTGGTGGTGTTGGTGGAGGGTGGACAATGCTGGGAGGACGTAGGGGGATTTTCAGCAAGAGGGCCACCTGGGCAACCTGCTGGCGGCCAGATGCTAAAGTGGGCAATGGATGTACATTTTTACCTTTGTACAGTAGACTATAGAAACACTCACAAATGCCTTTCTTCCTCCATCCAGGCAGGGAAGAGGCATGGTAAGAGTTTAAGGGCACAGTTCAGCCAGGCAAAAACGCTCAAGGAGAATGTGACGCAGGGGCAGTGAGGGGGATGGCCCCAGGAGAGATCCAGGGACCAGTTTCATGGGCCACATTTGGCCCCCCCGGGCCTGAGGTTCTACACCTCTGCTGTGGAGCATCATGGATTCTACAGCTTCAGAGAGGCCACAAGGCACAGTCCAGGAGTCCATATCAGGAGAAGGGGGTGACTGGGATCCCTGAAAATACCTGCAATCTTTAAAAAATGGTTTGGAAGGTGGGAGGCACCAGTTGAGGCTGAATCCACCCAGCACAAGCACATCTCAAAATTGAACTTTGGAAGGGGGTCTCTCGTATAATGGTTGCCACTGGAGCATTTTCTCACTCCAAGAGGCAGAGTGCACGAAACTTTGCTTTCAAATTTGCATTTAAAAACTGTCCACACTCATCGTCTTCCCCTTCTGTCTGCAGCCTTTTTCAGGGTACTTAAAAGCCACAAAAATGGTTAACCTACAAGGCACACCCTTTCAAACTTAAGAAGCGCAGTAGAATTTTATTAGCTGTGACATTAGCTGGACAAACATTGACTTCCTTAGGAGTAAAACTAGCATTGCAATTAAAGATTATCCCTGGAGTCTGTTGGTAAAAATAAAAAAAACAGAAGACTCAGTGTAAAGCTAAATGAAAAGAGCAATCTTTAGCAAGCGGTGCAGAGAATTAGATCAATAGAGACGGAGAGAGAAAGGAAAATATAAGGGATTGCTTTTTGATTTTAATAATGCTGTCAAGAAACCTGACAAAAGAAGACAGCAAGCACCAATGGAAGATGATGGAATGCTCATGTGAGTTCGGTGAAACCGCAACAGATGTTCTCTGTGTTATCAAGGGCTTGGTTGATGTGGGCTGGGTGACTTTCCCACCCTGGGTAAGTGTTGACATCTGCTGGCTGATAGCAAGACACTGGGAGAGCTAGCTTGCCACTTGAACTAAGAGTTTCCAGTTGTAGCTTGACGGGCAACTATTTAATTTATTTACTCATTGTTTTTATTGCTACGTATTTTCCTCCTCAGAACGGAAGGTGGTATGCCTGATTCTCTCCCCTCCCCATTTCATCCGCACAGCAACCTGGGTCATACAACCTGTGTCACGTTCCTCTTCACTGCCTTAAGAACTTGTGAATGTAAGAAGAGACTGTTGGATGAGGCCAACGCCTAGTGACCACAAGTGAAAAATATATGGGTGGGAATGGAATATCAATGTCCTAAGGGGGCTAGGGCAGGAGTACGCCACACTGCAGGTCCCATTTGCCCTACATAAAGCACTCGAGGGTTTTCGTGTTGCTTTCTCTGTGGTGGGAACACCAGATTTCCACACTATCAGGGATACTGTACTTTTGCCCTGTGTTCTCCCCAGGATGCTGTCTATGCCTGTGAGTGTGATGTAGCCCAATTCAGCTGAGTGGCCACTTGAAGCTCAGTGAAGATTTAGTG
Organism: Podarcis liolepis; assembly: GCF_965112155.1. Lineage (NCBI taxonomy): Eukaryota > Metazoa > Chordata > Lepidosauria > Squamata > Lacertidae > Podarcis > Podarcis liolepis. Next base: position 52,027,105 of record NC_139561.1, on the reverse strand, counting down.
TAAACTTTGCGATGGGGGCTATTTTATCACCCTGTTGATGTTTTAATCAATATTTTAATTAGCACCGAAACACATCTACAGCTAAAATTGTGTTTTTTAAATAAATAAATAAATAAATAAATAAATAAATAAATGGAACACAGCTTAAATGGAAGAGTGTTATAGTGCTACAATGTGAGGCCCCTCCAGCTCTCTTGGACTCCAACTCCCATCAGCCTCAGCCAGCAAGGCCAATGGTCAGGAATGATGGGAGTTGTAGTCCAGTAACATGTGGAGGCCACCACATGGGCTACCTGTGCTTTAATGCTAATTTAATAAATGTTTTAAAAACAACTCTTCCTAGTCACTGTCATTTTGGCAACAGCGTTGACAGAAAGGATTCCATTTTTCTTTAAAGGGCTTATACTGTAATGATTCTAATCTGATTACCATGATGGTTATAGTATCAACCACCCCACTCCCATTATTTTAACCTGTTGTCCACAGTCAGTTCTTCCTTTCCTCTCTTGCTTCTCTCCATCCCCCACTGCATTCTGACTGCCTCATCTCTGCTCTCTCAGCTTTGCTGCAGTGTGTGTGTGTTGTTTGTGTGTGTGTGTGTGTGTGTGTGTGTGTGTGCATGGTTGCCCAGCGCGAAACAACACTGGCTGGCATCCGAACCTCATAAGCAAAGACTTTGCAGAAGAGGCGAGCCCAAGGCTCAGAGATGTAGTGATAAGGGAATCCTGCTTCCTTTTGCTGCTGCAGGTGACAGCGAGGGGAGTGTACAGGCTTAAATGAAGGCAGTGGTGCAATATAGCAAGGCAGCAGGGCAGGGAGTGGCGTGGAAGTGGGGTAACTTCCATCCAAATACACTTTGTAAGGGTTTTGTCAGTCAGTGTGCCCAAAAGCCGAACACATATACATCTAGCTATCTCATGGAAGGGCTCGGTGGTGTAGCATCTGCTTCGCACGCAGAAGGTCCCAGGTTTAATACACTGGTGAGCCACTGCCAGTCGCTGTAAACAATACTGACTTAGAGGGACCAGTGGCTTGACTTGGTCTAAGGCAGCATCCTATGTTCTTATGTACTATATGTGAAAAATAATTTGAAAAAACAATAAAAACAACACACACCAACAAACGGGGAGGGGGAATGTCATCAACACAAGACACTCAAAACATCCCTTGGCAAAGCATTTGGCCTGGCTATTCAGCTTTGTGTAGGGATGGGTGAACCTGTCCATTTCTGTTTCTTTCTGTTCCTCATTTTCCAAGTCTTAAATTCAGTTCTCCACATTCCTACACCACACTTTTCTTTTTTAAAAAAAGGCCTCGTGAAAATTCACCAGTATTTTAGTGTAAATTTTCCCCAGTATGCACTTTTTTTTGCAAAGTGATTCCCCCTAATATAATGCATTCTGGCATCTTATTTTCAGCAACATATGCACACTTTACCTCAGTGTGCGGATTTCCTTACACATCGTCTGGCCTGCCATTGCAAAATTTGGAGCAATGCGAATTTCGAAGGATGGCCGTGTTTCCGTTTGCGTGTGGTTTGGGAAAGTGTGAATTAGGTTAAGTTCACCTTGAATAGATAACTGAGTCAAACTCCTCCCCCATCCGTAGCCTTGAGTAGAGAAGACATGTTTGTCCTGACCCTATTTTCAAAATATGATATGTCCGTTTTGAGGAAACCCTGCTTTCAGAGAATTTTGCCATGAAGTATGGCATACATACATTTTTGGAAGGAAGGAAGGAAGGAAGGAAGGAAGGAAGGAAGGAAGGAAGGAAGGCAGATGCAATGGGAAGAAACAGGAGGACCATATTAATATTCAGCCTCTAGGTCACTCTGTGCCCTAAAAAGGGCCTTGGCAAGGCAGTCTGAGGCATGAAGCAAGAAACTGCTTAGTCTGAAATGAAACTCCAGCAGAAGATTGCCCTGACCATTTCAAAACTTCTGCTGAGTGAGCACTACAAGCGTTAAAGACACAGAGAGATGGTGGATGATGAAAGACTCTACACACTGAATCTCACATATTGCATTGACATCCTTCGTTGGAACAGTGTGCTCAGCCCTGATCTCATAATCTCTGGAAGGATATAATAGAAAGACAAAAGGCTCAAGAAATGATTAGCAAAAATAGTTGGAGGTCAGAGAAGACTCCCATATAAGGAGGCTGTGAAGATAGTGAGATTGTGTGGCCTAGAGAAGAAAATTGAAGGGATTTAGGAATACTGCTTCTCACCTGTACAAAGGGACATAAATAGAACTAATTGGAACATATAACAGTAATAAAAAGAGCATCATCATATATGCATAACATAGATTTCAAGAGCACTAGGCATTAGGACTGATGCTCATTAAGCTTCCAATTTTGCACATTTATGGACACGTCAAGGTGATCCCCAATGATGATGGAAAATACTAAAATATTGTTTCAAGGCTCTTGGGTGTTCCAGGCTAGCTGAAAAACAGACGCCTGAATTTAGTGTTTTCATTGACTTTTATTTTTGTTGCATTGGGTTACTTGTGCACCACTTAAGAGATAATTGTGATTGAGCGCTATATAAAGTACCAAAATATAAATAAATAGTTAAAATGCTGCTGCTTTAAATAGGGAAGACAGGATAATGGGCAGTCTGACATATCTTCCAAAGGAAAGGGATAGAAAACATTGTCCATATGACTGGATTAAGGTGATACCATACTGAAATATTTAGGTGGCAATGCTATACACCAGGGACTGCCAATGTGACGCTTGCCAATTGCTGGACTACAGCTCCCAGCACCTTTGACCATTGGCCATGCTCGGCGGGGCTGATGGGAGTTGTAGTCCAACAACCTGTGGCTTACTCTGTTATACAAACTAACCTGGGAGATAGGCCTGTAAAATTCAGTGGGACATATTTTTGCATACGAAAGCATAGGATTACACCATGAAGCAATGTATTAATAACATGTAGATTTTTCTGCCTGCATGTCAATATCGTAACAAACTACATATGCAGACATATAACATATCTAATACAAATGGCATGATTTTGTGCAAATAAAATAATAATGATAATTAATGCTTAAAACAAACATCACCTACCAATACCATTCATGACAGGTGGCTCATTATTCACATCCAACACTCCAGGCAAATCAGGTTCCGCTTCATGTTCATTTAAATCCAAGTCTGGCTTTGGGGGGCCGTTCCCAAAATGTCTAGAATCCTTTTCATAACCGGCATCTCCATTCTGTAAGCCATTGTGTGGCTTTTTCAATGGCATAATCTGCAAGCCGCTGGGAGTAGTCCGGTAAGAGACTGTTTTAGCAGCCCTGTCTCCTGAAGGTGCTGGCTTGGCCGCGTAACCCTTTTTTTGCTTTTGAAATGAGGGGGCCATGCGCTTCCGTTTATGGGGCAGCCCTTTGCTCTTCCCAGAGTCAGATGGCCTATGTGGTATTTTGTCGAGGGACGGCGCTCTGCTCTCGCGTAAAAATTTTGGCGTGCTGGCTTGTTTCCCGTGCTTTGCTCGCTTTTCTCGCGTGACATGCAGTCCGTTGAATTCATCGATAAATTCCTCACAGTGCAACAAGTGATGTTCTGGCTCCCAGGTGTCTTCATTGCTCCCGTAACCTTTCCAACGTATAAGATATTCCCATTTACCCTTTTTGTTTTTCCTTTTGTCTACGATCCTCTCAACCTAAGTGGAGAAAAAAAAAAAGGTAAGCTTGAACAAGGGAAAATATTTCAGACTGCTAGCCCTACACTGAGCAGATCCACTGAAGTAACTGGGTGCGACTAACTTAAGTTCAGTCATTCCAATGGGTCTGCTATGACTAGGACTTGGCTGGATAAAACCCTCACCAAGGAGCAAGTCCCAATGAATTCAATGGGATTTACCACCGAGTAGAGAAGAACAAATCTTTTGGCTGTTCTTTTCTTCAGTTTTAACTCTTCCTGTCTTAAGATCAGTTTGTCCCATTTCCAGGGTGGTTTGTGAAAAAAAGGTCTGCAGGAAAACTCATGTGCATTTTAGTGTACATTTTTTCTTAATATATGTACCTGTTTAAATAAATCTTGATCAATTGCTTATGTGCAGTTGAGATAACTGATTGTTCAATGCAATCGACATTAATTTACATAAGAGAGAAAAGCCAAGTTGTAAAAAAGGTTAGATTTCTCTGCTATTAGGTGATAAGGGCTGCACTTGGCTTCATGTTGGAAAATGCATTCCCCATCCTCTCTCATATACAGAGAAGATGGTGTTTCCAAATGGAGATTTTGGAAGAATTACACCCTTTTCTCAAGGGCAAGGTATAGATGAGACACAATGGAAAAATTATGGCTTTTGGCTCAGGTAAATTCCACCTCTGCTTATACAACAGAAAACACCTTAAAAGTGGTACATTGGTGGTATCAGATGCCAGTTCACATTGTCCATGGTTCATCCATGATGTTGGCAGTACTAAGGGGACTTGTTATCAGTCACGGTCCAGTAATTTAGACATTTGGGAGACTTGTGTCCTTGGAAATATCCAAAATAATTTGGGAGCCCATGGATTACTCACCCCAATAGTGCTTTGAAGGCCTAATGCCGATAGAAAGACAAAGGATGTATTGACTCTTCTCTTAGTAGCTGCTCAATTGTAGTTCAAGCCTGGAAGGCCTTACAAAGACCCCCTGGATTTATGACACAAAAATGTTTGGGTGATTGGTGTTCACTGAGAAAATAACTCATAATTTAAAAGCGATAAAAGGAACGAAAACCAAGTGCTATTTATTTATTATACAAATGATACTGGTCTTAAGGATATATTCTCCAAAGCACTGTTGCAAATAAGGTTATCATAAATAGTATGGCCTGGACTACACTCTTCTCTGGGAACGACTTGCCTGTGACAGATAAGACAGTTTTTCTGCTGTTCCCCCGGACCTTATATGATGGACGTATGGATAATCTATATGAATAGGTAAGAAGCACTCACGTTAATGTATAACCTGATACCAGTTACTGGAGAGGGGGAAGAGATTAGGGCTGTTGTGTTATATACTTTAATGTTTTACAAAAGCCAATCATTTATATATGTATTAAAAAAACTACACTTCTTTAATTGAAATATGCTGGCCGATGAAAATGTGGGCATCCATTTTAGTAAAATTAAAAGGACCTCTAGTCAGTTAATCAACCAAACGTGGAAGATCTGACGATCAGTTGCCAGGTTCCTAACAGATTCTGGAGGAAGAGATTGTTTTAGATGTCAAATATTCCAAGGTTTGCATAAACATTTCAAACTACTATCCTAACCCTGGCACACATTCAACTTGTGCATGACCACATGTATGTGTGGTTCTGGACAATAAACAAATCGATTGGCCACTCCTACCCGTGGCTCAGATCTCCACTCCTGGCACTGTGGGGCGCATGTTCACACACACATGCCAGCTCATCCCCAGTGCCAAACTCAAGGTGTGAGTGGGAAAGCAGCGCCCCCACCACCTGTGTGCCCTGCCTGGGCCGCTGCTACTATGCCACTCAGCCTCAGACAATAGGCAGGCAGGGGGAAAGGACAGAAGCACATGGGATCAGTGCCTGCCTGCTGAGCCGCTGGGTCATAAAGTGCCTCTTGTGTGCAACCTAGAGGATGAGTGACCCAGTGACCCATTAGCCACAGTGCCCTGGGTCAGCAGGAGAGGAGCGAATCCATCTCCAAACAAGGTGGGATCGGGGTGCGGAGGAGAAAATGAGTGGTGGGGGAAGAGTGTGAGCGTATAAATCTAATAAAATAATAATAATAACAACAAATAATTTAGCTGAGCTGATCGGGGAAGTCTAGGGCAATGAGAGCAGCTGGGTCAAATGGGAAGGGGAGGAGGAAATCAAACTTCAGCTCAGAAGTCACTCAGGGACACTGCCCAGGAGGGATTGGAAGGAAGACTCGGGGTGAGGAAAGGTGTGCTGGGCAGCAGCCCTGAGAGAGGGAAAGTAGCTGCTTTGGCGGTGCACATGAATATCTCGCTCTCCTCCACTTTACACAATTTCCACGTAAGTGGGAGGGTGCCTGTAAATTATTCTAGCCACAGATAATAACATAATAATATTTCTCTTTGTAAAATACAAGTAACTAATTTAGATGAACGAAAAAGAAAACTGCATTTTGAAAAGCTGTTTTATTATGAAAGTATTCAATAACTATCAATAAATTTATTCCAACTCTGTATTTCTTTCCTGTGGCATATGAAAATATGAGAAAAGTAGTCCTAGCCAAGTAAGTCCTACTGAATTCAATGGGCCTCAGTCCCATGAAAGTGAAGTCAGGATTCCACCCTTAGAATTGTATCCAACCAAGTCCTTCCGACAGTGGACTCATTACAATTAATGTACCTAAGCAGGTCATGTCCATTAACTCAGTGGGTCAACTCTGAGTAGGACTAGCACTGGATTCTACCTTCAACCTTCTACCACCTAATAAAATGAGATGGCTGCTATCTAAAATACCCAACCAAGTTATACATTTTATATACTGACTGCAATCCCTTTAACAGATGCCCTATTTTTGCCCATGAAACCGACTTTAGTAGAACATATGATTCCGCTGTCACAGTGTGACAGGATCTAATCTTAGAAACTCTACAGTGGGCTCTCTCTGGGCGATAAAGGGCAAAAAAGCAACACAGAAATTCTACAGTATTCAAAGAGAATTTCTAAAATGAGAGCACGTTGTCATTCAACCCAACGGCCATCTCTCTTATGAAAAGCTAAACAGTGTATTCTGAGAGAGTGCACTTAATGGATCACATTCTTTCCCTGCCTTAGAAAGAGGAATCCTGTACTGACTGTGCCTGTGTTTTTAGCCCGTCTTTCATCCAGCTTAAATGTATGTTAAGCAGTGTTCTAATGATCACTGACTTTAATTTTATGCATTTCATTGCCATTCAATACTCACCTTACAATTTTCTCCTTCACAGAACTGCCAAAGCTTTCCTTCATGCAGCTGACAAAATGATGCCACATTAAATGTGCAGTGCCCCATCTGCACTATACAGTGGTACCTCGGGTTACATATGCTTCAGGTTACATACGCTTCAGGTTACAGACTCCGCTAACCCAGAAATAGTGCCTCAGGACGGGAATAGAAATCTTGCTCTGGCAGTGTGGCAGCAGCAGGAGGTCCCATTAGCTAGAGTGGTGCTTCAGGTTAAGAACAGTTTCAGGTTAAGAACGGACCTCCGGAACGAATTAAGTACTTAACCCGAGGCACCACTGTACATTTATTGCTGTACTATGCCGCTTTAAATAGTCATGGTTTTCCAAAGCATCCTGGGAACCGCAGGTTGTTAAGGGTGCTGAGAGTTGTCAGGAGACCCCTATTCTCCCCACAGAATGGTTTAAAAACCTCTTTGCAAGGAATTGCAGCTCTGTGAGGGGAATAGGGGTCTCCTAATAACACTCAGCACCTTGAACAACCTACAGTTCCCAGGATGCTTTGCAGGAAGCCACGCCTGTTTAAAGTGCTATGAATCAGTTTTAAGTGTATAGTGCAGATGGGGACTAACACACCACAAGACTCCATTGTTTTTGCTGCAACAGCAGAGACAAGGCTACCCTTCTTGGAAATATTATTGTGACAGTCACAATAGGCAGGGCTCTTCCTATGTTTGTATGCTTAATACTCTGCTGTATTTCAACATTCCACTTTTTGTGCTGGTTTTTATTGCAATGGGGCGTTTCGTATTTTTATCTTTTGTTGGCAGGTGGGAGTTGGTTTTTCTGACTGGATTGTAAACTGCTTTGTGGAGGAACTTCTTCAAAAAGCAGAGCATAAATTTTCAAAGAAGTAAGTAAATGAAAATAGACATGATGCCTATTCCTGACAGCAAAGGTAAAGAAGTAAAGGTAAAGGACCCCTGGACGGTTAAGTCCAGTCAAAGGCGACTATGGGGTTGAGGCGTTCATCTCCTTTCAGGCCAAGGAAGCCGACGTTTGTCCATAGACAGCTTTCCAGGTCATGTGGCCAGCATGACTTAACCACTTCTGGCACAGCGGAACACTGTGACGGAAACCAGAGCGCATGGAAACGCCGTTTACTTTCCTGCCACAACAGTTCCTATTTATCTACTTGATTGGCGTGCTTTCGAACTGCTAGGGAGGCAGGAGGTGGGACAGAGCAACAGGAGCTCACCCCGTTGTGTGGATTCAAACTGCCAACCTTCTGATCAGCAAGCCCAAGAGGCTCAGTGGTTTAGACTACAACGCCACCCGCATCCCTGTCCTGACAGCAAAAGCATGCTTTCACCATGATGTCTGGACGAATCCAGTTTGCATGGTTGTGTGAATGTGGTCAGAGGAAGTTGTCTTCAGTCCTGTGCCTTAAATGATGCAGGCAGCTGCAAAATGTCTAACAGCCTCACTGAGGTGGGTATAAAAGTCATTCCACCCTGTCCTTTATGGCTATGAGAGAAAGTGCCTGAATACCTAGAAGTTAAGAACACACTGCTGCTTGTGCAATTCAATGATTAACCAAGTATAACAACCACAGCACAGTTCCTGAATGCATCCTCCTTGAAAGGCTTTCCTTAGAAAAAGTGAAAAATAAAACAACATATGCCCAGATGTGTACAAGGTGGCTGGAAATTTTAACTCAGCTAGTCATCGACACATGACTAGGCCAGAGTTTAAAGTCTGCCCACTTCTGTAGCTTAACACCATTTTTGTAGTTTGATGTTAGTGCATTTTAATTTTGTCCATTTCTCTGTGGAATTTAATTTTTTTAAGAGAGCCAGACTGTAATGCTTGCATATTCTGCAAAAAAATAAGAAAAACACAAAACATATTAAAAATATTGGAAGGATGTGGGAAGCAAGCAAGCCTTTCACGCTTCTAGAGAAATCCACTCTCCGCCCCACCATTTAACCCAGTCATGTGTGGTCATCACCAAAACTTGGCAAATATGAAACTGGCCATGCTCGTAAATTCCCTTTGAGGACTCCACTTCAGAGTTTTTTGTTGAGGAAGTATGTGTTAGTTACAGACGGCAGTGGTGACTAATTGAGATTTATCTCTGCTGTCAAAAACTGAGGCTGGCATATCAAAGGACTGTCAAGAGCCAAGCCCAGGATCCTGAATCCACTGGATTTTGTTTCTTTTCTCTTTAAGTTTTACTTATTTTTAGTGATGGTTGGATATGATTTAGGCTTCTTCCAATATATGTAAGGCATATCTGTTTTATTTTTAAGATAAGGTAAGGTAAGGTAACCCCTGACCATTAGGTCCAGTCGTGACCGACTCTGGGGTTGCGGCACTCATCTCGCTTTATTGGCCGAGGAAGCCGGCGTACAGCTTCTGGGTCATGTGGCCAGCATGACTAAGCCGCTTCTGGCGAACCATCGGCCAATTGGTGCCAAAGAAGGATAGAATTTTTTTTATGTATGCTACAGCAGCAGCAAGAATACTTATAGCAAAGCATTGGAAGACGCAAGACCTACCCACCTTGGAAGAGTGGCAGATGCAAGTTATAGACTATATGGAACTGGCAGAGATGACCGGCAGAATCCGAGATCAAGGAGAGGAGCAGATGGAAGAGGACTGGAAGAAGTTTAAAGTTTATCTACAAAAATATTGTAAAATTTATGAATGTTGAAGGCTCTGAAAATGAAATGAAGGGGTTCTAGCGATTAAGATAAATAAGACTATAAAGGGAGGGATAAAGGTTTAAAATGAATAATGAACGATCTTGCTGAACTAATCTTTAAAGTAGAATACAAGAAGGGAAGGCGGGTGGAAGCAAAGAGAATAAGGTTTTAAAAGTTATTAATATAAAAGAGTGTTCTTTTTTATGCTAAATTCTTTTCTTTGTATTTTTTCCATTTTTTGTTTGTTTCTTTGTTTGGATTTTTGATGTTTGCTGTCTGTTTTTTGTTGATTTTTGTTGATGTCAACTTTTTGGAAAATTTTAATAAAATATTATTATAAAAAAAGCCGCTTCTGGCGAACCAGAGCAGCGCATGGAAACGCCATTTACCTTCCCACCAGAGTGGTACCTATTTATCTACTTGCAATTTGACGTGCTTTTGAACTGCTAGGTTGGCAGGAGCAGGGACCGAGCAACAGGAGCTCACCCCATCGCAGGGATTTGAACCGCTGACCTTCTGATCGACAAGTCCTAGGCTCTGTGGTTTAACCCGCCTACATAAAATAGAGTCATTTTCTTGGCCTGATTTAATGTTCTACTGTCAAAAGATTTTAGATGGCAGATTTTCTGCCTGTGTAACCTAGAGGTGGCCAACATGGAGCTCTTCAAATACTGCTGGACTACAACTCCCATCATCCTTGACAATTGACCACACTGACCGCGACTAATGGGAGTTGTGGTCCAGCAACTGAAGGGTACCACACTGGCTACCCCGGTCATGCGGTTGCCCTGGGCACAAAATTTCCTTGAGGCTAGGAAAAACAATTACACATATAATAATTACATGTTTTAATAGAACTTCATTAAGATCTGCGTATATAGTTATAATGCATGGTATAATCCTGGTATAATGCATTATAATTAAATGACTTGCTGTAACACCATACCTTTTTCTGTACTCACAGACCCTAACTGCACATGCCTATTTTCAACACAGGGTCATACTGTCCAACCAGGACATGGGATTGTGCCTCCTTCCCTGAGCCCGGGGACCATTTGCCCAGCTTAGGGAAGGAGGCACAGTGCTCTGAGAGGGCCTGAAAGCCCTCCTGTCTCCTTCCCCGCCAAAATTTGCCGGTACTGCATACCGTTGTGTACTGCCAGAAAAAAGCACTGCTCTGAGTATCTTCCATGATGTGAACAATAAATTTATTATCAAACAGTTCACATACTATCTGAATGTTCTAATAGCCCTGCTATGATTGCTAGTTCTCAGCTTGTCATTTAAATAATAATGATTGGTTATAATGGAAGCTGTGATTTCATATTTTCTATTCCATCTTATTGATGGGTTGACAGTAATAAAAACCTGGCTGACTCTGCCTTTTAGGATTGCTATGAGTGAGCATTAAAACCTTATCTGTGTGGGTCAGGAGTGGGAAGCCTCAGGCTCAAGGGCCAAGAGCTGTGCTCTGGCCCTCAGGGCTTTCTGTAACCCATTCCAAGAGACAACCTTCCTCATTGGTTCTTGTCCATTCCTTCCCTGAATGCTTCATTGAATCAATGCCTCTTTCCTACTTGGAGAGAGAGTTGTGCACATGTACAGAAACCTCTGGTGTTTGCATGGGTGCAATGCAGCCTACTGTAGAAAGACAAGAGTCATTTTGGATTCACAGCTGTCCATGGAGGTGCAGGTCAATTCTGTGTCCAGGGCAGCTGTCTGCCAGTTCCATCTGGTATGCAGGCTGAGACCCTACCTGCCCGCAGACTGTCTCGCCAGTGGTGCATGCTTTAGTTAACTCCCACTTGGACTACTGCAATGCGCTCTATGTGGGGCTACCATTGAAGGTGACCCAGAAACTACAACTAATCCAGAATGTGGCAGCTAGACTGGTGACTGAGAGTGGCTGCCAAGACCATATAACACCAGTCCTGGAAGACCTACACTGGCTCCCAGTATGTTTCTGAGCACAATTCAAAGTGTTGGTGCTGACCTTTAAATCCCTAAATGGCCTCGGCCCAGTGTACCTGAAGGAGCATCTCCACCACCATTGTTCAGCTCTGACACGGAGGCCCAGCTCCTAAGGCCTTCTGGTGGTTCCCTCACCTCACTGCAAGAAGTGAGGTTCCAGGGAACCAGGCAGAGGGCCTTCTCAGTAGCGGCACCCGCCCTGTGAAACACCCTCCCATCAGATGTCAAGGAAATAAACAACTATCTGACTTTTAGAAGACATCTGAAGGCAACCCTGTATCAGTACATTTTTAATGTCTAATGTTTTACCATTTTTATGTGCTATAAGCCAATCAGAGTGGCTGGGATATAAATAATAAAATTATTATTTATTACTATTAGTCCCACAGTTGCGACACTCACTTTCGCATCTGGCCGCATCCACGCTTATGATCCGGCCCCTAGATGATTGACCCCTGCAAGAGTATGTGGGCCTCAGGCTTAAAAAGATGCTCTATCCTTGATGCAGGCTTATGCAACACCATGGCGGGCAGGTGAGTGTTTTCAGCTACCCCACCCCTTGCCCTTGGAAACCTTGGAAGGGACGCTGGGCAAAATCATGGAAGGGGTGTTTCCAGGACTAAGGTGAAACTGAGAAACTCCCTAGTTATTTTTGCTACTGGATGCTGCTTGCTGTTTAAGTACAGTGTTCTTGTTATATTTATAATACTGAAATGTGGGGTTTTTTGTATGTTATTATGTTTGCTTTTGTTGTGCTATTTAATTATGAAATTGTTACTATGTTATTGTTTTGCAATGTTAGGAAATTGTTTTTGTAGTGTTTTGGTTGAAATGTATTCCTGTTTCCTTTGTTGTAAGCTGCTTTGAGTATGTTTTTTTGTCTGGAAAAGTGGCAAACAAATAAAATGGATGAATGAGTGCACATGGGTATACAACCACTGCTACAGAGAGCAGTGCCACTGAAACTCAGTATTACTGACTAAAAGCAGTAGCTCCCACAATGTAGGATTGCTGAATGAACAAGTGCCAAGCCCGCCATGTATGAGGTTCAATGAAAATATCATAATACAGCCTGAGAACATGATTATCATCAAGAGATGAACCTAACCCTTTTCTTCATAGTGCACTCCAATGATCAACCCATAATTATCTTCGAAGAAGCAGTTTCCTTTCCACTATTCCAGCTTTGAAAATCTGTGAGTATTTTGCTACTTTCATAGTCTGGTAATAACCTCCTTTTACGTTCTACAGCATCTCAAAGTACATTTGAGGGAGTTTCTGCTAATAAGAAAAAATGTATTATCTGGCTACTAGAGATTAATCAAAATATATTTTCAATTCTGAAAAGGAAGAAACTAGTCAATTAGTTTTCCATTTCCCCATCCATTCTCCTTTCAGTTGGAACTGACACATACAAACCAAATCATTATTATATTTCCCATTTTTGTTAATTTAAATTGGAGAATGCATACAATTTCCTTTTCCTTTCATCTCTGCTGCACCTAAAGCAGTCTCACAGTGATGTGAAAACACTTCTTTTGTTCTTAGCATGCTATGTCTTAACTTGCAAATATGGCTGACACAGCATGTAACGCAGGAAACAGCCACTTATAATTCCACTGGCGCATAAGACAAAATCATGGTGCAGCATGACATGGTACCATTTAGATATTTTGGTCCCACCATGTGATAAAGGAGAGCCAGTGTGGTGTAGTGGTTAAGAGCGGTAGTCTCGTAATCTGGGGAACCGGGTTCGCGTCTCCGCTCCTCCACATGCAGCTGCTGGGTGACCTTGGGCCAGTCACACTTCTGTGAAGTCTCTCAGCCCCACTCACCTCACAGAGTGTTTGTTGTGGGGGAGGAAGGGAAAAGGAGAATGTTAACCGCTTTGAGACTCCTTAAAGGGAGGGAAAGGCGGGATATCAAATCCAAACTCTTCTTCTTCTTCTTCTCACGAGGAACCGTTGAAGGAGCTGGTTTTAGACTGAAGAAGAGAAGAGTGAGATTTGATATGAAAGCCATCTTCAAATATCTGGAGGGCTGTCACATGGAATATTGAGCAAGCTTGTTTTCTGCTGTTCCAGAGGGTATAGGATCTGAACAAACTGACTAACCATTAGGAATAAGGTTATGTTGTTGTTGTTGTTGTTTAGTCGTGTCCGACTCTTCGTGACCCCATGGACCAGAGGACGCCAAGCACTTCTGTCTTCCACTGCCTCCCACAGTGGTTATGATGGTAAGAGCTATTCAACACTGGAATGGACTACCTTGGAAAGGGGTGGATTCTCTTTCACTGGGTTTTTTTTTAAACAGAGGTTGGATGGCCATTTGTCAGGCATTCTTTAGCTGTGATTCCTGCATTGCTGGTGGTTTGATTAGATGACCCTTGGTGTCCCTTCTACAGGGAGAGTCTTTTAAAAGAGGCCCCATGGAACATGTGTACTCTGTATCCATGAGGCCTCTTTTAAAGGACTCACTCTGTAACTCTACACTTCTATGATTCTATTATTGATGTCTGCCCATTGGTCATAATGGTTGGAGCTGATGGGAGCTGTAGTTCAAAACATCTGCAGGGTACTATGTTGGCTATCCCTGCACTCCGTAAATGAACCAAAGTCTGCTGTTGGCTCCCATATTTCCCTTACTCCTCTTCTCCTCTGTAAAGAGATTGAAAGCATCCAGTCTAGTTAATCCATACGCTGCTAGACTTCAACTTTCATTATCCCCAGCCAGGCTGAGGTGATCAGAGTTTAACAGTTAGGTATCAGGCCAGTATGCAAAATAAGACCCAAATAAATGGAACCAAGAACTAAAATCCATAATATATAGTCAAAGCAATTTTAAGAAGCAGTGAAACACAACAGGGCAGACAAAACATCTAAAATGTCTACACAAACAGAAATGTTTTGACTTGGTGCTGAGAAGACAGCAAAGTTGGCGCTACGTTGTCCTTGTACAAAACTGTATAACTATTTGAGCCCGACCTTCCTTTTTGGATAATCTTCTGGGGGGCCACATGCCAGTGGTGGGGAGGGCCAAAGTGGACAGAGCATCAAATGCCAATTTTATCTTTCCACAGTAGGCTAGTTTCTACACACTCATTCTCCCTTCCATCCAGGGAAGCAAGAGAATGCCAGAGAGCAAGGAAACGTTCTAGTCATAGAATCATAGAATCATAGAGTTGGAAGAGACCACAAGGGCCATCGAGTCCAACCCCCTGCCAAGCAGAAAACACCATCAGAGCACTCCTGACATATGGTTGTCAAGCCTCTGCTTAAAGACCTCCAAAGAAGGAGACTCCACCACACTCCTTGGCAGCAAATTCCACTGTCAAACAGCTCTTACTGTCAGGAAGTTCTTCCTAATGTTTAGGTGGAATCTTCTTTCTTGTGGTTTGGATCCATTGCTCCATGTCCGCTTCTCTGGAGCAGCAGAAAACAACCTTTCTCCCTCCTCTATGTGACATCCTTTTATATATTTGAACATGGCTATCATATCACCCCTTAACCTTCTCTTCTCCAGGCTAAACATGCCCAGCTCCCTTAGCCGTTCCTCATAAGGCATCGTTTCCAGGCCTTTGACCATTTTGGTTGCCCTCCTCTGGACATGTTCCAGTTTGTCAGTGTCCTTCTTGAATTGTGGTGCCCAGAACTGGACACAGTACTCCAGGTGAGGTCTGACCAGAGCAGAATACAGTGGCACTATTACTTCCCTTGATCTAGATGCTATACTCCTATTGATGCAGCCCAGAATTGCATTGGCTTTTTTAGCTGCCGCGTCACACTGTTGGCTCATGTCAAGTTTGTGGTCAACCAAGACTCCTAGATCCTCCTAGTCAGGCAACAACATCCAAGGAAGGCACAGAGAAGAGTTGGTGAGGGCTGAGGGGAAAGTCCCTGGGTCACATTTGGCCTGAGATTACCACCCCTGTTCTACAGGGAGGATGTTCTACAGCTGTGATGCCCTATGAGGAAACTGTGTGATTTGATGCAGAAAATCATTCTGTGGTGACTCTTCCCATCATCATCAGTAGCTCAATTTCTCCCTAATGCTCGGCTTTGGCGTGTTGGCATTCCAATCCTGTCCACTGGGGTATTTTTCCTCCTTTACACTGGTGCAGCCGATTTCTCATTTAAAGGAGGAAAAAAGTTAACGATCACAATTTTTTAAATAAAAAATATGCAGCTCTAAGTTCAAGCGCAAAGCATGCATAACCCGAGACTCCCAAAATAAGCCTCATAGTCATGCTTAATTTAATAGAGAGTTTGTTACTCTGAAAACGCACACACTTGTCTCCAGTACAAACAGTTATTTAAAGGAAGGAAGTTCACCAGGCTTATGCTGAACCATTTCGGAAGATTTAATATTCTGGATATGCTCCTTATTTACACTTTGCTCACCTTGTGGAAATGAGGAGACTTAATTTATTAATGAGGTTTAAACTTGCAAAGCTCTTCCTGAGTCCTTGTTGAAAGGAACTTAACAAGGCTTGGAAGGTTAGGATTTTATTTAACATGGCATCATATGTAATGCTACACATACATTATTTCTCCCTGCCTCTTCCAGAGGACTAATTTGGATCATGGGGAATGTAAGTAAACATTTCTCAGCTGGTGGAGCTTTACTCATTTGCATCTCTTGAGTCATTTAAAAGTATCCAAATATATTTGCTCTGTTGGTTTTGGACAAGTCAGTGAGGTCCTGCAGGGAACCAGTTGGTGTGTCCAAACTTGCAGAAAGCAGGATTGAACTTTCCACACATCAAGCAATGCACGGGGTGTTCAATTCTGCTTGGGCAATAGCTTTTCATCCCTATGGGCCAACTTTGATAGGTGGTTGGGACAATCTACCTGATATTATGTCATCATATGATTGACAGGTGGGTTGGTTCACACGAGGAGAGAAAGATATGGCCCATTGGACCAAAAAAGGTCCCTACTCCTGGTATATAGAATGCCAATCTAACATGCTTCTTCAACTGAGTTCGTTGCTGTCAAGTCTATCAGATAGCACCAGACCTCACAAAATGGTTTGATTTTTCGTCTGTTACTATGTATTTGTAGGTTTATAAGCTTCTCCACAAGCAAAAGTTACTGAAGTGCTGTACAATAAAATAAAATAAGATAAAATATAAAATGCAGGGAAACTAAAGGGAACAAAACCATTTCTACAATTTTACAGTTATTGTTACATTAAATGGCTGGGCCACATTTCAGGGAAAGCCTTCTGAATTTTAAAATGCCAGGTGCTTCTCTGATTTCAGTTACTATACAGATATATAAAATCAATATTCACCTTCCCGTAAAAATAGATAAACTGGTACGAGGCTTAAGAAATTGTGAGCATTATTCATGAGTTCTTTGAATGAGTGTAGGCATAAAGTATGTAAGAATAGCAGGCGCAGACATGCTGATCCAACCCTCAGTGTCCTCATCTATGGCTGCTTCACCCTGACCTTCCTTCATTGAGAGGAAAGGTCTGAAATCGGCTTCTCAGTGTGTTCAGCTGAAGCCTTCCCACTATTAGGAATCCTGCTGATGGTCAGTCTAGACAATACTGAGCCAGATGGACCAATAGTATGACAGTATATGGTAAAGGTGTTCACTGATCTCAAGATTCTAATCTGGAGCCAAATTTAGTCTGAAGCACTGTGGAGGCTGCCTGCTTTGGTTTAGGTCCAAATTTTGACTTGGAAAAAATGAAGTGTTGTTTCTTCCCCAATTCACTACTATGGGTAACACTAATGATACCTATAACTTTTCTTCCTTTTGACAGAACCGGATGACATTTGCATGCATAGTAGCTCCTCAGGGTGAATAAAGCCTGCCAAATTATGGAAAACAGGTCTAGGGATTTTGTGCTGGGCACCTTTAAAGATTTTTTTTTTTAATGAACCATTTATAACTTTTTTGGCAGAATCAGCTGGAATTTATAGACATTCCCCTTTTGAGGGGAATCCAGCCAAATTTCAGAAAGATAGCTGCTGTGGTTTTCCTGCACATTTTGGGGTAGTTAAAAAAGGAGTTGCTTAATATCTGCTATTGTTTTCTGTATGGAAATGACATACAGTGGTACCTCAGGTTAAGTACTTAATTCTTTCCAGAGATCCGTTCCTAACCTGAAACTGTTCTTAACCTGAAGCCCCACTTTAGCTAATGGGGCCTCCTGCTGCCGCCGCGCCGCTGGAGCACGATTTCTGTTCTCATCCTGAAGCAAAGTTCTTAACCCGAGGTACTATTTCTGGGTTAGCGGAGTGTGTAACCTGAAGCGTATGTAACCCGAGGTACCACTGTATATGAGATAAATGCCTCAAGAAAGAAACTTGACAAATTACAGATGAATAGGTTAAGGGTTTTTTCATGCTAGGTGCTTTAAAAGTTGAGGAGAAGTAAAAGGGCCTCACTGGGTTTTTGTGGGCAATGCTTTTAGTATGAAAATGGAATATATTGTAGGGGTTCCCTACAACAGTTGCAACAGCAAGATTAGATGGCTTCAAAGTTCGATTAGACAAACTCATGGAAGATGATACTATCAATGGCTACTAATCATGATTGCTAAATTGAACCTCCATGTTTAGAGAGAGTATGTCTCATAGAAACAGAGGTGGCTAACCTGTAGCCCAGATACTGGATTCCAACTCCCTAACTATTGGCCAGGCTGCTAGGGCTGATGGGAGTTGGTGTCCAACAAATCTGGAGGGCCACCATTTCCAGCCTTGTTGGGGGACAACAACAGGGGAAGGCAATTGTCTTCATGCCCTGCTTGTGGGCTTTCCTGAGGTTACCATGTTAGCCACTATAGGACACAGGAGTCTGGACTACATGGATTGTTGGTCTGATCCTGAAAGTCTCTTCTTATGTAGGAAGCATCACCATACCTAGACGTAGACCTGCTTTAGATAGTTTTCTGAATCCTGTGCCTTTGGACCACAGAGCTAGCTGGGATCCAACATAAGAACATTCTTAAAAGCCCGCTGGATCAGGCTAGTGGCCCATTTAGTCCAGCACCCTGTTCTCACAGATGCCTATGTGCAAAAGCACTCTCCACTTCTGTGGTTTCCAGCAAATGGTATTCAGAAGAATACTGCCTCTGAGCGTGGAAGAAGAGCATGGCCAGCCATTGATAGCCTTATCCTCCATGAATTTGTCCAATCCTATTTTAAAGCCATCCAAGTCGGTGGCCACCACTGCCTTCTGCAGGAGCAAATTCCATTAAGTATGTGCTGTGTGAATACCTTTTTTTTTGTCTGCCCTGCATCTATAGACTAACAGTGAACAGGATCCAGAAGGTGTGGCAACTGCTGTAAGGTCATAAGTGAAATGAAAGTTTTCTTTTGCTGAGGCAAAGAATGCTCCAGGATTAGGTGACTCTGCAATTATGCATGGAATTTATGATCCCATACCAGCACATCATTTTCCAGCAAAAAGTAAGTGGCACCAGTCCCTCCCTTCCTCTGTGTGTGATTGTAAACACAGCACAGAAAGAAGCAGTGACAGTAATGCATAGATGGAAGGCACAGCATTGCATCAAAGACAAAAAGAACAATTTAAGCTTATATAGGAAGGGGCCCAAGCATTTGTTACAACTTTGACATGGCCCAGTAAATGTGCCTAAACACACCTGATTCTTCTAATCACAATTACTTTACATTTAAACCATCAGAAGTGGTCTCACACCAGTCTCAACAAATTGTGTATTTCAGTTGTCATCAGCCCTCCAGATTCACAGGTAGAGGTTTTCCACATGGCCTGCCATGTGACCATTTAACTGGAAATTGAACCTGAGCCCCACTCTGCATGCAAAACATGTACTCTACCATGAAGCTGTGGTCCCTTCCCTGAACATGTGTGGTCATCACATGGAGCGGGACGTGTGTTTGGACCACTGCAATCCATACACAAGCATTTAAGATTCCTGCTGGATCAGATGAAAGGTCCATCTAGTCTAACATTTTCTTTCCCATGATCAACCAAATGCTTCTGAGATGAGGGCAACAGGACTTCTATGCTGCCACTCAGCAACTGGTATTCAGAAGGATAAATCTATATAGTATGTATGTATACAGGTATCCATCCATCGGTCCCATCCTCCTTTCCATCTGGGAGTTAAAGGCTGAATTGATACATGTCTAGACAAGTCACATCTGATTTTATACCGGAGCTTTCCATAATATTTTGTGTTGAAGTCCATAGATGCTTCCTTACCAGAAGTGAAACAGAACTCAACATTATGCTACGATTTGATGCATCATTTAAAAAGCTATGTAGAACAGAATCCATTAAGACAAGCCATTTCTTCACTAAGGGTGGTGCATGAAAAGAGGACAAGAGACAAGGAAGGAGACTGCTAAGAAGGAATGGGTTGTGTAGCTTCCAAATGGTCTTTCTCCATTCTTGTCGAGGTATGGCATTCATAGGATGAGTGTTTCATGAAGCCTGATGAAACCTCATTAGGAAAATGGAGGGTTCAGACTATTCCCAGAGCACACAAGTTTATACTTTATAGGCACAGTTTTATTTAGAAAAACTGCTTCATGAAATGTTTTCCAATATCTGTTATTAAGGCGACTTCACTTCTGCCTGGAGGCCATTTGTGATTCATATGACTAAACAATCTCATAGCTGGCACCTCCCCCCCCCCCACTAAATATGAGTTTCTTTAGCAACATTCATGATTATTTTATATGTTTGGTATACCTATGACCTTTGTATTCTACTATGGAATATATTTTCCACCAAGGCAGATTAGTCCTGAAGCCAGTTCCATAGAAGTGGATCCAGCAGATGCCATTTTTCTCTCTCCTCTGATGCTCAGTTTGGAGAGATCTTTCCAAAGATGTTCCAGTCTGAATTGGATGTTGCCCTTCAAGTTACTTTGGTGTCTTCAGACACTTAGGATGTAAAAGTGCACTTTTCCTAGAAGAAATTCTCTTGTGAGTCCCATTACCCACCTCTCACAAGTGTGATCATATCCCAAAGGATCTTTTTTTTATGAAGTGCCTTCCTTGCTTCGCTGTGCATATAGCACTTATGCCAGTTTCACACGCCAGGAAGACACCATCTTGCAATGATGCTTAAAGGTTTCTAGAAGGGGCATTGCAGTGTTCCAGATAAGGATTTTTTAATCAAATATATATTAGGACTATTTAATGAGAATTTGAAGGTTGTGAATTATAACAAACCATTAATAATATGGCAAACAAACATCTTAACTAGAAGGAATATGAACATTCACACAACAGATACTTCACAAGATATCTATCCACATAAGTGGATTAATATTTTCTTGTATGTTACTGCATACCAATACATTATGATTATGTTTCATTCCTCAACAAAATGGTCATAAGGCTCTCTTTCCTCTTTGACTGACCATATTAGTCCATTTTATGTTATTTACTACAGCCCATACTTCGGTTACTCAGTCTTCAAGTGTCAGAGTTCTTATCTTTTTCCAGTTATGACAAATAGTCAAGCAAGAAGCCATGAACAAGTTCGAGACCATTTCTCTATCATCTGTTAAGGCCAGATCTTTAACACACCAAGTAAAATAACTAATGGATCTGTTGAGAGTATATATCCTGTTATTGCTTCCATTTCTCTTATCACATTATCCTATAATTTATCTTAGGACAAGTCAAGAAAAAATGTCTGCATTTATTGTACTGCATCTCTAACATAGTTTACTTGCTGGGCTATAAATGTGATTAAGTCACAATGGTGTCAAATATAATAAAAAATGAGTTTATAGAAGCTTTCTTAGAGATTTACATTAAATGTCTGTTTGAGGAGGGATTTTGACAGAGCTTTTCCCCAGTTAGGTGGTATGTACTCCTTACTTCTATTTGAGTTGGGCCAGCGTGAAATATTCAAAATTATTCACATTTTCTCTCTTGTAACAGTCAAGCAGCTAATAAGTAGTGTGGTGCATTTTAAAAATGCTTCTGTTGGTAGCAATATGTCATAATGAAAAGTCACTTCCTGGGGAATTATATAGAGAAAAAAATATGGGAGGCTACAAGGACCACTGTACAGGAAAAAAGATGGCCGGCCAATGGGTACAAGAAGGCATCCATCTTTCTTTCTCTGTACAATTCTCCAGAAGGGCTGTGCATTAAGTTTTATGGCTCCTTTCTGGAGTATTTAAAAGGCATTTTACTTACTGGGTGCCATATTGTACTAATAATAGCCTCTCCAAGCAGCTTAAAAAAGAAAAAAACAGCCCTCTGAACACCTAATAGGTACTTCAATTTTTTTAAAAAAATGCTAAAAGTGTGACATTTTTAGGATCTGTGCATAATGGAGATGGTGGGGATGCTGGTCAACAGATATAAAAGAGACATTAATCAAATCAAGACAGCTTCATCCAATCCCATTAAGAACACTTAAGATGGAAAAATTCTAAAGGAGTCTGGCATAAGCTAAACATTTTTCTAAAAAGTGAAAATCAAAGACTGTGTATATAGTTCCAGATTACGTTCATGACCTGTTAAGAGTCTTGAGTCTATATTCCAAAACTTCTTTTTTCTTTCTTATATTCCCAGATTTACTGCTTCCAACTAGGGCTCCCAAACTGTGGTCTGCGGACCACCAGTGGTCCGTGAGCTTCATTTATGTAATCCACAGCATGTCTGTGGATCTGTTGTTGAAGATGGGAGATGGCACATCAAATGTTCACATTGATTTTTAATTGCATTTAATTGCTTCTCTAATTTCTTATATTGTCTTTTATTGTATTACAATTTTAATTCTGTGGAAAGGAGTTCAAATTGTACTAAAATAAAATACAATATAAGAAATAAAAGAAGCAATGAACATACAATTAAAAATCATATAGCACCTAGCACAACACATTTTATTTGCTACAAGGGGCAGAAAAATCATCAAGTGGTCCACCAAGACCATTTGCAATAGGATATATTTCCAAGTCAGAGAGATTGTGGCTTTCAGAGTTCCAGTGTTTTGAAACAAATAGTTGGAGGTGCTTTCTTCAAGATTGCTGTTTCGAATCATGTATGAAAGTCTATGGCTATTTCCCCAACATTATGGATGGGGCACCCCATGCTGAAATGTTTAAATAAACAGGGTCAATTCTATCTATCTTTAGCCATTCACTTTTTTCATATATTACCACATTTTTCCATGTATAAGATGATGCTTTTTGCTAAAAAAAATAAATAGACAAAAACTGGGTGTCGTCTTATACACTGATAGTGAATGCAGAGTGGGGGGGGATGTGCGATTAATGGCAGAAGCAAGCAGGCGATTGGCAGCATCGATTGGGCGGGTGATTGGTGGCTGCGGCAAGGCCTGCTGGCGATTGGCTGTGGCAATTGGGCAGGCGATTGGCGGCTGTGGCCAGGCAGGCAGATGATTGGCAGCTGCGGCAAGTGGGTGGGTGGGCTGTTGGTGGTGGTGAGCAGGCAGGTAATTGGCGGATGCAACCAGGTGTGCGATCGGCCATGGCTGTGACAAGCGATTGGCAGTGGCGGGCAGGCAGGTGAGCAATTGGTAGAAGTGATCCCCCCCCCCCAAAGCTGAACAACTTAATTTCTTAATTTTGAGTTTTTAAAAAAGGGGGTCGTCTTATACATGGGGTCATCTTATACACGGAAAAATACGGTACTTACGAGTCTGAGAGTATACTTCTAGGGCTCTTTCTTTTCTGATTTTCAGGATTAATATGACATTCTGTTGATGCAAAGCAAGCAGGGATGGGGGTGGGGGCAGAGACAGCTGTGCACAGAACTGAGAGCTCTGGTTCTCGAGCCCTAGAAAGCTCCTGACAATGCACAAAT
Source organism: Podarcis liolepis (assembly GCF_965112155.1). Classification (NCBI taxonomy): domain Eukaryota; kingdom Metazoa; phylum Chordata; class Lepidosauria; order Squamata; family Lacertidae; genus Podarcis; species Podarcis liolepis. The sequence goes on along the minus strand of NC_139561.1, from coordinate 52,003,735 downwards.
TAAAACCTGTGAACATTAGGCTTAGTAGTTGCCAATGTCTATTCAAACCCTGCACTTTGTATCTATAAAACATCCATGCTTGCATTTCATACTAGTTTCCAATGTGCTCCAGCACTCTTGTGTTGTATGTGGGTTGGGGGTTGGACGCCTGCTCCCGCTGCTCCAGTTTAACAATGCAACTCTTCTGGAATGAATCCCGTATGTGGTCCTGTATGAGAGATTTCTCGATCTGCCTCTTCCCACTTCCACCTTTGTGAATTCTGGCATGCTTGCTTACTTGGCCATGATTCATACACCTGCAAAGAGGCAACACTCCCCGCATGCTGGATGCAGGAGCAGTGGGGAGTCCCTGCCACCCACTGGGCACCTAATATTACACCGGTGTTCCATGCAAAGTATAAAGGTTGCAAAAGTATGATGTTTGCAATCGTACTCGCTTTTCTGTCATGGATACTTTATGCAGGAATGAGGACTCTCAGGCCCGGGGGACAAATGCAGTCTTCCGGGCCTCTTGATCTGGTCCATGGGACTCTCCCTAGCCATATCCCTTCTCCTTAGGCCACATCCCTCAGCAGGGCTTGTTCTTCCACCCAGCTTGCCAGCACCTTGGTAAAACATGCCTGAACACAGAACACCTGTAGAATACCACCATCTCTCTCTTCCATGAAAAACACATTTCTGTGAAGCCTTTGGAAGTGTACTGAGTAAGTGTTCCAAAAGGGGAGGTACAGAAGTGATTTTTTAAAAGGAAAAACAAGGGAGCTCCCACCCCAAAGAAACCCAGCCGAATGAAGACTGAGCGTGTTCAGAAGTCGTGGAATTCAGGCTGATTCTAAGGGGTGGACAAACAGAAAACCGGGAGGCAGAGAGGATGAAACTACCTGAAGAACCTGCAACATTTTGCTGTTCCTACATGCTACAACTGGTAAGGGATAACAGAAAAGATGCATGTATGAAACCAACCTACTGGGTAAGGCTTGTGTAATGAACAAAAAATTGTTACAATAATACTGTAACAGCTTCCTTTGGGGAGACTGAAGTAAGGGGCTATTTTAATTTATGTAAAACCAACACAGATGTGAATGTTGTTGTTTAGTCGTTTAGTCGTGTCTGACTCTTCGTGACCCCATGGACCAGAGCACGCCAGGCAGTCCTGTCTTCCACTGCCTCCCACAGTTTGGTCAGACTCATGTTTGTAGCTTCGAGAACGCTGTCCAACCATCTCGTCCTCTGTCGTCCCCTTCTCCTTGTGCCCTCCATCTTTCCCAACATCAGGGTCTTTCCCAGGGAGTCTTCTCTTCTCATGAGGTGGCCAAAGTATTGGAGCCTCAGCTTCACCATCTGTCCTTCCAGTGAGCACTCAGGGCTGATTTCCTGAAGAATGGATACGTTTGATCTTCTTGCAGTCCATGGGACTCTCAAGAGTCTCCTCCAGCACCATAATTCAAAAGCATCAATTCTTCGGCGATCAGCCTTCTTTATGGTCCAGCTCTCACTTCCATACATCACTACTGGGAAAACCATGGCTTTAACTATACGGACCTTTGTTGGCAAGGTGATGTCTCTGCTTTTTAAGGTGCTGTCTAGGTTTACCATCGCTTTTCTCCCAAGAAGCAGGCGTCTTTTAATTTTGTGACTGCTGTCACCATATGCAGTGATCATGGAGCCCAAGAAAGTAAAATCTCTCACTGCCTCCATTTCTTCCCCTTCTATTTGCCAGGAGGTGATTGGCCCAGTGGCCATGATCTTCGTTTTTTTGATGTTGAGCTTCAGACCATATTTTGCGCTCTCCTCTTTCACCCTCATTAAAAGGTTCTTTAATTCCTCCTCACTTTCTGCCATCAAGGTTGTGTCATCTGCATATCTGAGGTTGTTGATGTTTCTTCTGGCGATCTTAACTCCGGCTTGGGATTCATCCAGCCCAGCCTTTCGCATGATGAATTCTGCATATAAGTTAAATAAGCAGGGAGACAATATACAGCCTTGCCGTACTCCTTTCCCAATTTTGAACCAATCAGTTGTTCCATATCCTGTTCTAACTGTAGCTTCCTGTCCCACATAGATATTTCTCAGGAATCTCTATTCAGATGTGAATAGTTCCTTGCATTTCCATTGCTCCACCAGTGTTTTCATGCATTGAGATGGCTGGATATTAACCTTTGATGCTTCTTGTGCTCTTCACAATTAAGAACAATTCATTCTTTATTCAAAAAGGCTGACACCACCAAGATGCTTATGTCATACAATAGATTATGAAGTGTTTTCTCCCCCCATACATGGGATAATGAGAGACAGAGAGACAAAGCAAGAGAGAGAGAGAGAGAGAACTATAGAAAACCAAAAAACGCTAGGCTGCTAAAAGGCTAATGAATGGACAATGGAACATGTTTTTCCACACACAGCAGTTAGTCGTCACAATCAATTCTTTGATGAAAAAAAGGAGTTGATCCTGACTACATTTGAATTTTACGATTGTTTGGGGCAGGACATGTCTGAGCATGTCTGAGGTAATTATATGCTTATGGCACAGCTCACGTCCCCACTGAAGTCATCAACTTGTACTTATGACATCATAAGTACAAATTGTTTGGGGCTCTCAAAACCGGCATTCACAGCCCACATTCTACCAAGTTATCAATAAGGGTATCTTGGGTTCCATTGTCAACTGCTTTTCTGAAATCAAGCTATATAATGTCCATGGGGTCATACCTAATGCTAGTCATAACCAAAGTACACCAATTTATTTTAATGGACATCATTAGCAATGGGTCAACACTGAATAAAACTTAGCTGTGTACAACCCATGGTGCTCCCTGTCTACCAGTAGATCTATCAGAGTCTATCAAAGAAGATTGTTCTGACATGATGCACTACTGATAAACTCATGCTGGCTTCTAGTAATCTTTATCCTAGTTGGTATCTCTCTTGGATTTGAATTTATTTTATGTATGTGCTGCTGTTGTTTAAATCTCACTCATGTTTTTAAATATGAATTTTTAAAGCAACTTTCAGGGTTTGTTTGTTTTTACAATCAAGGTGTATAATTTTATGAAATGTGTGCGTGCGTGCAACTGTTTTATATATGATATTATATTGTAAATCGCTTCAGGGTAGTTCATAGGAAGAAATTAATTAATAAATAAAATAATCGTAAGCAGTGCAGTCTTTCTTAGATGCTGACAGTCTTAATAAAACTGTGCTAGAATTCTGCCTAGTATTAACAGCAGGTTGACTGCTCTGTAGTTTCTTCACTTTCTGAAAGCAGGGGCCACATTTGCCCACCTCCAGTCATTTGGCACTTCACCTCTTCTCCAAGAATTACTGAAGATTACAATAAGCAGCTCTGAAATAGTTTCTGCCTCTCCCTTCAGCACTCCAGGGTGTAATTCATTTGGCCCTGGAGATTTGAACTCATTTATGGTCTAACCATCACCATACCTATTCTGGGATGCAAGCCCCTCCTGATATCATTTGTTCTACACTTCCCAGGTTGAACCCAATTCCCCTTGTGGGAGAAGACCAAGACAAAATAGGAGTTGAGTAGTTTCCACCTTCTCTGCATCACCTGTTAAGGCTTCATCATCTTCTCCAAGCAACAGACCTAACCCTTCCTTCTTGTTCTTGCTCCAAACATAACTAGAGAAGTCCTCCTTGTTTTTAGCATCTAATCTAAGTCTCAGCTCATTCTGGGACTTATAGCTTTTCTGACACTGCCATTACAAGTAAGAAGTATTCTAGTCTCATTGTTGACTATATACATCTCCTATGCATGTCTTTTTAAAGGAAGGATGGGGGACCATTTTCAGCCTGAGGACTGTATCCCCTCCTGGGCAACCATCCAGGCGACATGTCAATGGTGGGAGGGGCCAATGGCAAAAGCAGGCAGAGCAACAAATGTAAATTTTACAGTAGGCTACTTTCTACCCACACCCACATATCCTCCATGCAGGTGAAAAAAGAGCCATTATTAGAATTCAATGTTATATATACATATATAGAATCATAGAGTTGGAAGAAACCACAAGGGACATCTGGTCCAACCCCATGCAATGTAGGAATCTTTTTGCCCAACATGGGGCTTGAACCCATGGCCGTGAGATTAAGAGTCTCATGCTCTACATGCTGAGCTATCTCCAGCCAGGCAAAAACACTGAAGGGTGTGTGAAGCAGAGCCAGTGAGGGGCATGGCCTGGGAGGAGGGTGAGTGGCTAGGGAAGTGGCGTGGGGAAGAGTCCCAAAAGCCTGTTTCAAAGTCTCAGCTCATCCGAGAGCTCCTTGTGCAGCCGCACTAGGCATGGAAATGGTTTGTAATTGTGCCTTTGGTATCTCTGTTTGTGGTACTGCCCCAGCAGTTGCTTGCTTGGCTGTGACCTGTGATAGGTCCTTCTCTGTGGTGGTTCCCTCTTTGTGGAACGTCCTCCTTAGCAAGATGCGCCAGTCTCCCTCCCTATTATCGATATCTTTCTACAGTAGTTAGTTGAACTCTGTTTTAGTTTTTTCTTAACGGTTTTTATTGTATATGTGTATGGTTGTTTTTATGTATTACAGTATATAAATATATATTTTTTCCAAATAAATAATTAAATATTAGCTTTTAGGAGAAATTTAAGACATTCTAGTTTGCCCAGCCATTTGATGGCTAAAAGTTCTGTCCGTGGCAACCTTGAAATTATTGGATTGTGTTTAGTGATTGCTTTTAGGAGTTTTTAACTCCTGCATTGTTTTAGTATGGACATGTTTACTGCCCTGGGCTCTTTTGGAGGAAGATTCAGGTTATTAAATAAATGAATGAATGAATGAATGAATGAATTTCACTTTTTAAACTCTCCCAAACATCATCAACCTTCATTCTCCTTCAGAATTTCGAGCTATGAATTCGTACTCAACATTTCCTTGAACTCCTTTCAATCTGCTTCCCTAAACTCTTATTATGCTTAGGTTCTCACATCTCTTCCTTTCACAAATTCCAAGATGATACTGTCACTTTCCCCCAAGGTTCCTGCCACTTTCACTCCCTCAGCCTTATTGGTCAGGATAGCAGGACTCCTGAACCTTCCCCTCCACCTTCTGAGCTGTGAGGTTGTTAGCAGGACAAGTCAAACATTTATTGGATGTTCCACTTGGAACAGAGTTAGACCTCCAGCGTATGTCAGAATAGCTGAAAGTCCTCATTACTACTATGACTTGCCTCTGCGAAAGTTGTATAATCTATTTCAGGGAAATTCCAGCTGGCTAGGCAAGTCTAGAGCATAATATCACTTTTGTGTCTGTCTTCTATCCTTATCAAATTCTCTCAACAACTGGGTATGGACAAGAGAGAAAAAACCATGGCTCGCTGTGATGTTTGAATGGAATTAGTAATATAGCACATTCATATGGCTGCTACTTTAGGGGTCAGAGGAAGTGAATGAATCCGATTCCTGCAGTAAACATGAATAGGGTGGTTCAGCAGGTGCCAGTTCCTTAAAGGTAAAGGGACCCCTGACCGTTAGGTCGAGTCGTGACCGACTCTGGGGTTGCGGTGCTCATCTCGCTTTACTGGCCGAGGGAGCCGGCGTACAGCTTCTGGGTCATGTGACCAGCATGACTAAGCCGCTTCTGGCGAACCAGAGCAGCACACGGAAACGCCGTTTACCTTCCCGCCGGAGCGGTACCTATTTATCTACTAGCACTTTGACGTGCTTTCAAACTGCTAGGTTGGCAGGAGCAGGGACCGAGCAACGGGAGCTCACCCTGTTGTGGGGATTCGAACTGCCGACCTTCTGATTGGCAAGTCCTAGGCTCTGTGGTTTAACCCACAGCCAGTTCCTTAGCAGTCCATATACCTTAGACTCTAAGCCCTAGAGGCATTATTGCAGGCACCAACTCTACAAAGCTAAGAATCACATTTGTTGCTCCACCCACTTCTGTCTACGGACCTGCCCACCACTGGCTTACAGACTCTGGAAGGTTGCTCATGAAGTAATGTGAGCCTCAAACCGAAAAAGGTTCCCCATCCCTGCACAGAACACCAAGGTGTGCTCTCACAGGTAACTCTGACACGTCATAAAGGATAGTTCCTGAGTCACACCCTAGAAACACCTTCATGTTCCATATTTTGTAACCCCCTCAACACATTTGACAGTAATGGGCTAGCAAGTCACACAACAGAGGTTAGATTACTGCAGTTATTCCTTTACTTCCCCTCCAAAACTCCAGCACAATAAACAGCAGTTAACACTTTCTTTACTTCTGACACCGATAAAATTGGCTGTGTCTTTGTAAAAAAACCAACCTGTACTACCTGGTAATTACATTATTGCAGTTCAGTTATGTCAGTCTTCTTGAAAGACACATATTGTTGTTAATCTAATTCAATCTGGGAGGCTAAGGCATATGAAGCCAAGTGGAATTTTCGTCTGCTTCTCCAGGTTGTCAGCAGTCACTATCCGGAAACACACTGCATTATTCTGCTTTTTATAATGTAATTAGGAAGTTGCCCTGCATTATGACAGGCCGTGCATGTTTCTGCAGAGCAAGGGTGGGGAAACTCAGATCTGGGAGCAAGCTGACCCTCTCTGAGCGTCTTCTCTGGCCTTCTGAACTCTCTCCAGGCCTCACCCCTCACTGGCCCTCCTTGAATAGGTTTGCCTGGCTAGTATGTGTCATTGAACTCTGATAACACCTCTTGCTTGTCTGGATGAAGGATAAAGAGAGGTGTCTGAGTGAGTGTAGAAACCAGCTTATTCTATTAAGGGGGACGTTTGTGCCCATTGCTCTGCCTACTTGTGCCTCTGGTCCCAGCCAACACAAGCACATGGCCTTTGGAAGGTGGCTCAAAATGGAATGTGGTCCTCGGGCAGAAACCGTTACTCCACCTTTCCTGTGCTGGGAGAAAGGTCTTCTCTGTACACATCCCACACAGCACCTGAAGGGATTAATCAGCAGCAGTGCTGAGTGAGTCATTTGCCGCTATCCCCAAGGTCAGTACAGTACTGCATCTTGCACCACAGGGGAATACAGCAGCCATTCATTTGTATGGGATAAAGCAAAGAGACGCAACCCGAGGACATACTGGGTTGGTTATGGTAACGCTGACTTCATGCCCTTGCTCCCTATTCAGGATGCCCTAGACTCTGACTGAAATTCATTTACTTTTAATTAATTCACTGCTGTATCTACAGCAGTGACCAGAGGAGGAATGACTGCTGGAAGGAGAGTGGAGAGAAAAAACGGCATGGTGCACCTGTAGCAGCAAAACCGGACGCCTTCATCTGCTATATCTGCAATAAAACACGTCTCTCATTTCATTCTCTCCTTGTCACAGCAGGCGCTGTAATTCTCCAACGGTTTGACTTCACCCCCAAAGGCGAACTCTTCCATTGTCACCCAAGAGAGATGGATGCCAGCAGCAGCAGCAGCAGCAACTACAACCTGTAACAGTGCTAATAAGAGTAGCTTTACAGACAGGGATTTGGGGAGGGTGGGGTTCAATTCAGTTCACATTTAAAGAAAAACTTACCTAAGACACATTTAAAGACAGACCTACACTGAAAACAATACATAAACCAAAATGCAGCCAACATTAAAAATGTGTACTTTTCCAAATTTTGCAATGCTATACAATCCAGACACATAGTATGTACAAAAATGTACATACTAGGCTAAAGTGTGCCTAAAAATGCATATGTGGGTGAAAACGGTGTTGAAATTCCTAATAAGAGGAGAAATTGCTTTGGAAAAATTAAGGGGAAAGTATATACAAAAACGGGATAAATTTGCACTAAAATGCAGATTAATTTTCATGAGGGCTTAAAAAAACAATCTACAAACTGATAGGGAAGTTCTGAACATTCAGAAAATCAGAAAGGGAGAGAAACCGAAATCAACATATTCATATGTCTCTATTTGAAGGTTATATGTTAAAAAAAAAAGTGGGGGGAGAGGCAGGAACCAGTGATTCATGCTTGCTCTTTCAGTGGTTCTGGTTTAATGTTCAAAACTCCATGAGTTGTACCTGCTTCTGAAGCGCACAAATTTTCTGAAGGAGAAGATGCTCCCCTTCCCCCATTTATTTCATAGACAGAAGCTCCTCCACCAAGTGGATAACTCATCACAAGTATATCAGAGTCCAACAAAGGCATGGGCCCTATATCGTGGTTAAAATAATCTTCCCTGTGTTTTCGCCTAAACATTTTAACAAGTATCGCCAACCCTATCATCTGTCTGTCTGTCTGTCTGTCTGTCTGTCTGTCTATCTGAGATAGATAGATTTGGGGGGGGGGAGGGAGGGAGAACAAACATTCTTCTCAAACATGAAAAGTGTAAAATAGTGTATTTTAAAAGCAAATACCACCACTCCTTCTTTAAAGAAAGCTAGCCCAATTTTGGTCCTGTAGAGCAGATTTATTAGGCAATTTGGGGCTGCAGAAGAGGGAATCCACAGAATTGCTTCCCTTTCTGTTCTGCTGATGGTTGCCTCTTTCAATGGAGTGTCCTGGATTCTGCTGGTGGAGAGACTCTAGTACTGTGGAGGTCCCCATTCCATCTGCCATAACCCAGTTATGTAGCTTCTTCACAGTAATATCAGCAACTTAAATATATTTTCTTATCAACGGGACAATGGAAATGGATTTTCCGTGCCCTCATGGTAGCCAAGAGGAATTGGAAAAATAAAGGTATGATACCCTTCAATCAATGGACTGACAATATGACATCACTCATACTTTATGAACGGACTGCTTACAGGCACAGACTCTGTACGGATAAATACGGTAACATTTGGAATGAGTGTATACAAAAAGTAGTAGGCTATTAACATTTACGTAAGCATTAGGAAAATAACACTATAACAATGTATACAAGAATGTATGGGAATATTGTATATTGCTTTTGCCTTTGTATGTGTGTGTGTATTTTCACTTTTATATGTATCTTTGCTGTTGTTTGTTCTGTATCACTTTGTTTCTTTTAATTGCAATCACCTTAATAAAACATAAATATTTTAAAAACTTAAATATCTTTTCATGGGGTAGTGATGTGTCTGGTACACATAGACGTTTGCCTGCCCCTTTGCAAGTAGCAGCATTTTCTGAAACACAGGATAACTGTGCAAGATTCTGTTCCATACGGTACACACTATAAGCAATTGACCACTTTACATTAAAAATCAATCTATGATTAAAACAGATTGTCTGGGAAAGAAGGGGAGGTGGAGAAAATAAAGGACCTTTCAGAATGAATTGGGTCTTGCCACTACTGAATTCTGCTCCAGAAATTCTAGCAGCTGTTCCAAAATTTGCCGTGCTTTTGCCAATGGTAAGTTATTATGGAACAAGCAAACTGTGCATATGTGAAAATGACTGTTTATATAGCTTTAAGCTACAAAAGCCATGGTGGAGTGAGGCAGCAAGCAAAGCACATGTGCCCAAAAGGGCTCAGGATATCATTTATTTAACAAACTGATGCGTGGCTACAACCTGCTAAAACGTGAGCAGATATAATTTAATTCTGCCCAGCCAAAACTGCAAGATTTGAAATAGGGACTGCAAAAGGCAGTTCCTCCCACTGTTTCCACTTCCGCAATCCATCGCAGCCCTAGCTTTGATCTTGCTGAGATGCATTTCTCAGAGAACTTCATTTCTGTTTTAAGCCTGGTTCTGAGATCGTCAAGCACCTCTACTCACAGAGGCCGTATTTAACTTTAATAGGGCTTTTGTTGATGAAGAGCTTTTAAGGTTGAACTGTTCATTATCCTTTACATGCTAGAGCAGAGCACAATGTGGAGAATGCATAAGGATATCCCAAGTCAACAAGGGTTTTTAATAAGTGTCAATAAACAATGCTGGAATTTACTACTTATGAGCGTATATACTAATTCTGTTTGTCATCAAAATCACTAAGGTCTCTGTATCAACATGCTTAACAGCTGCCTGAACTGTAAAAATTAAACTGTGGAAGGTTATGCCCTCCTCCTATCACTTATTTATCTATTATACGTACGACAACCTTCCCTACATACACTCCTAGGAGCCAGTCGCTCATCCAGGCACTGACCAGGGACACAATTTGCTTAGCTTCAACTATCTTATCACATTCTCCAGGATCGCTTGCTTAATTATTGGCTTGCTTAACTAATGGCTTAAGTGTGCAATGCTGGTGCTGGTTGCTGCCAAGCGGGGCTTAAGGGAGTTAGGGGGTCACTATTGGGGCTGCTAGCCAAGGTAGAAGTGGGGGCAGAAAAACTGTTGCACAGGCTTCCTGGGCTCCCAGATGGAGCCTGATGCTGTCACATGACAGCAGTAGATACCCTGTGACGACTCAGCCCCTCCCTGTCCATTCTGGGGCCTTTTTACTGACTGCAGTCAGTAGTAACCACCAGCAGTATTTAAAGGATTACAGTATTTCCATGGGATGAAAACAGAGTGTTCAAACGCTCTGACGGATATCATTGACAAGTATTTCATTTGGGTTCAATGGGGATACTTAATGTCATCAGTAGTTTCATTTGATTTGTTCAATGACACTGGGCATGATCTACCTTCAATTTCCTCTCTTTTCAGTAAGGGTGTTGAGTAGGGGAATCAGTGCGATTCAAAAGCTCTTAGCTTTGCCGTCATCTATGTTCTAGATTCAAGTCTTCCCACTCTTGTGATAATTATACATTCAAAACCACACCACAAATGCACATAAGAGAAGTAAAAGCACCCTTAAGGTAATCCTGAGATACAAACAAGTAAATAAACACATAAAAAATTTTCAGGAAAACTTAAGAGGGGAAAGACCCCCCAAAACAGCCCCAAAATATATCAATGACAAAACTTGAGAAGGAAAACAACTGTCAGGTGGGATAGAAGAACAGAACAGAGTGGCTGGAGCAGGATCTCTCTCTCTCTCTCTCTCTCTCTCTCTCTCTCTCTCACACACACACACACACACACACACACACACACACACTAGAAAGAACCATCCTGTTGTCTGGACAGGTGACTTCCTGGTTCACATTGAGAAGCTATTTTTAATTTCCCCCTAGGACAGAAGAGAGAGATTGCACAGAAAAACTAAAGAATGGAGAAACTAAAAAAAAATGATACCGTAGCTGGGACTGGGCACAATTCCTTCTACTCTGCCCCTCACCAAGAAACTGAAAAGACATAGCAATTATTTTCTAAATGGAAATTAGTGAGAATTTTCAATAGTGCCGCCTTCCAATAGCCATCGTTAGCAAGAGATCTGTTACACTTTACGAATGATTTCCAGCTTAGCTGAACAGCAGTTTCCTGACCAAAGCACCCCCAAATCAAAGAGGTGTACTTCCGTTGGTGCAAATTCTTGTGTTAAGGTATTGTGCAGATCCAACCCTGAGACTTTCACATGGCTGGTATATAAACACTTCAGTCTGCATTTTCCTGATTCTCTGTTTCTTACACTGAAACAGTGCAAACTCTGACACATTAGGGCACTGCCATGTGAGAAGTCTCCAACATCGCTTCTGCAAGAGCTCACAGAACAACACTAATGTGTTTTCTCCTTCCGCTCACAATTCTTTGGAACTAAGCCATAGTTATTTTAAATGCTTACAGGTTAGTTCACACAATGCCTTTCCTGACCATGTGAACAATCCACATTCCCGTCAACCATGCATTTCTGCAAATAAATGTAATGTATGGTCCTGGATAGGGAAACATATGATCATTGCTATGATTCTGCCCTCTCTGGCAGCTGCAGTCACAGAAATTTCGACGAGCCATATTTATCATTAGACATTTACTTTTTCCCACACAAGTGCATAACAGCAGAAGACATTTGACTGCTTGTGTTGACAAAAAATATATGTATTTTTGAATCAGCCCATTGTTCCTTTAACAGCCATTTGGAGCAACTGTAGAAACGCTTTCTCATATTCCTAGGAAAAACTTAGGGATCAGCTCTTTTATTGAAACAAAACGCTGAAAATAAAACTGGGCTTTTGCTCAAACTGTACATGTAGGGGAAAAAACACAGACTGCTGTGTTAAAAACACAGTGTAAGGAACTTTCCGAGGGTGAAATTTATACTGCTCTCTTTTTCTTTTGCTCTGTCTGCCTAGCGTTCTGTGCGGGAATTTCATAAATTGGTGCTTTTCATAGAATCATAGAGCTGGAATGGACCATTGCAGCAGCCAGCATCCCTTACCATAGACTGCCCAGCCTCTGCTGAAATGCTCCCAGAGAATGAGAGCCCAGCGCCTCCTGTGGCAGACCTTGTTCCAGCGTCAAACCACTCTTACTATTAAGGAGGCCACAATTCTGCTTTGCATGCAGAAGGTCCCAGATTCAAGCCTCTGGATCTCCAGGGAGGGCTGAGAGAAGACCCTGCTTATGTCTTTGCTGCTTGGCATCTCGTTGGCCATTATGGGGAAAAGGATGCTGGAATAAATGGACCTTTGGACTGAACAGCAAGGCTGGTTTCAGGTTAGAACCAGTTTTCTAGCATTAGAAGAACTCAAAGTCTGATAGGCAAGAAGTTGTGGTCTGTGTGGGGCTCCTGAATTTGGGCTGTAATGAATAATTTCTTTTTTCAGGGTTGTTGTTTTTTTGGTCCCAGAATAAATGAGTTTTAGAAATAGCTTCCCCACATCAAGCCCTACCCATCAAAACTCTTTGACTGTAAGTCAGAATATGCACATTTATCCAATCTGGTTTTATCCTAGTGCTTTCCCCACCTGTTACTTCAATGCCATTTTATCCCACCTTCTGTTTACTTCTTTGTTTCCTTCTGGTTTAGTTACATAGGCAACTCTAGTCAACCATATTGGTGAATAAGATGACATCATTACTCAGTATGACCAATGAGATATGAAATTGACAATGTTAAGTGAGGGCAAATGAAGTCAGCTGAGAATGAGGGTACTGATTCAGTGATTTGGCTACATGAGGAAATGAATCCAAATGAGAGACAGATTGACAGACAGTAATACAAATCAAGAGGCAGACAGTCACAAAGGAATTGCCAAAAAATAGTCGAAGGGGGAGCAGTGCTGAAAATGTCTGCAAAATACAGTAAAGAGTTTGGGGCTAACCAAACTCAGAACAAGCCTGCTATACTTGGCCCTGAAAATAACACTTAAATTAACAATATTGACTTAATTCCTTAATTGAACATTAGGTACCTTAATTAGACACCTAAGTTATGTTTTCTGCTTTCTGCAGATTTAAACTTGCTTTTTTAAAAAGGCCAATGGCTAAATTTCTAAGATGTGAAAACTCAGGACTGTATTTCAAGTTACCTAAGTAAACTCATTCTAAATGACAAATAGCTCACAATTTTTAAATTGTAGTACAGTAAACCACATTTCACATCATCAGAATATATATATACATAAAATGCTGTGACTAATTTGTCATTTTATATGTTTAAACTTACCATGCATTTTCATTAATTCTATACACAACTCTCAAAAGATGTAAACATGATATCATAAAGTCGGAAAGATTAAAAGCATGGGGCACAATCCATTCAACATCAAGCGCTATTGTGTTCCACTGATTTCAGCTGTGAAGTTAAGCGTGTGCTTAATTTTTCCCCCTTTTCAAATGAATAAGAACAATTCTAGTTGGAGAGTATGCAATAGCAGCACTTACTGGCACAGGCTCAAAAACTGGATTTGTCCAACATGTGCCATTTCTATTGAATGGAAGGGTAGACGGCACAACTTCACAAGTTCCACACCTATTAATGGAGGGGTAGCAGCTATTATCTACTACAAGTGTCATCTTCACATGCATTTAGGAACATGGGAAGCGGCCTTATATAGGAAGTCAGACCATTGGTCCAGCTAGGTCAGTACTATCTACCCTGACTAGCAGTAGCTCCCCAGAGTTCCAGGCAGGGTTTTCTCTCACTTCTAGCTGGAAAAGCTGAGAACAGAAGCAGGGACTTTCTTCAACCACTGAGCTACAGCCCTTCCCCACATTTGCTACATGGCCATTGGATAGTGCATAGAAAGCAATACTTGGTTCTTTCAACAAAATTTCTAAGAGGAGATTTTTCTCCCAGTTTGATCGATACTGGATTTGAATATATATATATATATATGCAGTTGTTTTAACTGTTTTGAGACATTATTCCAAAGAATTTGAAATCATTTCCAGGAAGCAATTCATAAATGAATTAAATAACCACTAGGTTCAAAATTGGGAAACGAGTACAAGGCTGTATATTGTCTCCCTGAATATTTAATTTATATGCAGAATTCATCATGTGAAAGGCTGGGCTGGATGAATCCCAAGCCGGAATTAAGATCGCTGGAAGAAATATCAACAACCTCAGATATGCAGATGACACAACCTTGATGGCAGAAAGTGAGGAGGAATTAAAGAACCTTTTAATGAGGGTGAAAGAGGAGAGTGCAAAATATGGTCTGAAGCTCAACATCAAAAAAATGAAGATCATGGCCACTGGTCCCACCACCTCCTGGCAAATAGAAGGGGAAGAAATGGAGGCAGTGAGAGATTTTACTTTCTTGGGCTCCATGATCACTGCAGATGGTGACAGGAGTCACGAAATTAAAAGACGCCTGCTCCTTGGGAGAAAGGCGATGGCAAACCTAGACAGCACCTTAAAAAGCAGAGACATCACCTTACCAACAAAGGTCCGTATAGTTAAAGTCATGGTTTTCCCAGTAGTGATGTATGGAAGTGAAAGCTGGACCATAAAGAAGGCTGATCGCCGAAGAATTGATGCTTTTGAATTATGGTGCTGGAGGAGACTCTTAAGAGTCCCATGGACTGCAAGAAGATCAAATGTATCCATTCTTAAGGAAATCAGCCCTGAGTGCTCACTGGAAGGACAGATCATGAAGCTGAGGCTCCAATACTTTGGCCACCTCATGAGAAGAGAAGACTCCCTGGAAAAGACCCTGATGTTGGGAAAGATGGAGGGCACAAGGAGAAGGGGACGACAGAGGACGAGATGGTTGGACAGCGTTCTCGAAGCTACAAACATGAGTCTGACCAAACTGTGGGAGGCAGTAGAAGACAGAAGTGCCTGGCGTGCTCTGGTCCATGGGGTCACGAAGAGTCAGACACGACTAAACGACTAAACAGTAACAAAACCCTATCTTGCGCCACCCTAATTCAATCTTGGCATCTCTTGCTATTTCTCCTCTTACTGATTTTCCTGAGAACTCATACACAGGCCACAAAAAAGTCAACATGAATTATGAACTGCAGATGCTGATAGTGCTCCATTTAGTCATGACTCTTTGATCACTGAGACCATAATCATAGGTAGCAAAGTAATTTTACAAACATTACAGATTACGGCTATGACAAAACTAATCATCAGCATCAGCATCATGACTATCATCTATACCACACTTCAGCAAAAGCCTGTAAGCACAATCTCCAATATTAAACAGGGCATCATAAGGACATTACTAACCAAAAGGACATGTGAAAACATTTCTCCAGTATAACATGTTAAAATAAAGATACCCAGCTACTTAAAACGCAGAGTTTGATGTCGCCAGAGTGCCCCATCTTCCCTGGCCATGTTGGTTGGGACTAATGGGAGCTGTAGTTCAGCAGCATCTGGACAACCAAAGGTTTCCGACACTTGCTATAAGCAAAGAGTTTGCCCAACATACAGGTGATGGTCTGATGTTATCCATCTGAATATATGTTTTAGTTATGCTTGCAAACAATTGATGCAGGTGTTCTCCATATTACTTAATGTAAAAGCAACCATTGAGGGAAAAGGCAACCTAAAAAACAATAATCAATAATATGCAAAGCTGCCTATCCACAATTCTGGTAGATCGTCAAACACTGTAAAGGTACTTGGGATGTTAAGATGATTTTGGCTGAGTATCCTGTAAGAGCAACAGCTCAGTTTATACCAGAACTTGTCAACCTGGTCCCTTCCATGTCTTAGATTACAAGTCCCATCAGCCAGAGCTGATGAGAGCTGGTGTTGAAAACATCTCTAGATCATCTCTAGAACATCAGGCTGGTAAAAGCTGGTCTACAGTGACTGGCAACATCTGCCCAAGGTTTCAGATGGGGATTACTCCTGGCCCTCTCTCGAGATGTTAAGGGTTGAACCTGGAACTTCTGTCAGCAGAGCAGATGCTCTATCACTGAGCTACAACCATTCCCCAGAATGTTGTTCACTACAATAGTATAATAGTGTTACCTGTAGAAATTCCGCTTGATATATTTATTTGTATGTCCCATGAAGAATGTAAGATAATCAACAATCTATCTTCTCAGGCACAATCCTGAAGTGCACATATTTTCAGAATATTTCTGAAGAAAAGTAGGAATAGCAATAACGTTTACATGAATGCAATGCCAGCTTCATGGAGAAGGATGAATGCTTTCTTTTAGCACCCATGTGCTTATTCATGCTGAAATGTTTCCAGAGTATGAAATAAATGTAAACATTTGCAATAAAGTTCACCCAGCACAAAACAAATATTTATATCAATAAACCAAGCAAGCACATTAAACCAAGCAAGTAATCAATAGGCAGAATTTCACCAACAATGGTGGAGTTGGAGAAGAGAGAAAACCGATGCAATAAGCTCCCTGGCAGGCTACAAACTCAAACCTATGCAAGCTTCAAGCAAAGCTAAAGGCATCAATATAAATCGGAGCAGACTTCTGAGTAGCTGATGTCACCTTGAGAGATTCTGTTTGCTCCAGAAGAAATCAAGTTGTACCACAAAGGGTCAAAACTTTAATTGCTCCTCAAGGGCACTCAGATGCTAAAGATGCATCCAGACTCTTCCATCCATATCTGAACACCTGTGCCTTTAAATCATCCATAAAACACCAACAAGAGATAAAGCAACTTGTAGCTATGCTTACTCCATAGAGAAAACAAATAAGGAGAGCAGGAGGTACAAAAATCCATTTGTTCCATTTTCTAACGTTTGTTGTCTGCCCTTCCTCTCAGAGTGCTCATCCTAATAATCCTCAAAGGTTGAGCACAAAGCTGTAATTCAAGACAAGCATCTCAACTTGATCCAGCAAAAGTTTGGCCTTCAAAGTTAAAAACCACCACATTAAAAATAGCCATCAATACCACTAACTTAGCTTCATTGGTGCAAATAACTCTGGTTCAGCAGTCACTGCTTAAAAATCTGGTGTTACAAATGGCCTTTAAGCAGCACTAACGCGTATGAAGTCAGCATTGCTGGAGATAATTAATATACATTTCTTTATTCAGGCAAGAGATATGATCTGGTGATTTGACTTCTGGAATTGCAGTTACATATTTCCCAAAGCCAACTAGGGAATGGTTCACCGACCTTCTTGGCGGAGCCTGACCAAGATCTACTGTGGGATACATGGTTTCCTGAATTGCAACCATTGTGTTTAATATTAGTTGTCACCTCTGCCACATATTATTTTTCCAAAGAAAGTATAATTTGTATGTCTTACAGACCAGAGAGACTAGTAACATCATCAACTACCTTCAAAATATTACAGGCATTAACATACCACTCATACATTTTATTATAAACACATTATCAATATGGGAGTTCTAGGAAAAGAGGCTCCAAACTTCCAGTTGGGATTAATCACCATTAAGACTTTAACATTAATTTGAATTAGCTAATTAATCCATTGAATTGGTTAATTAATCAATTAATTGGCTGCAAACAAGTCTGCTAATTGTCTGAATAATCTTTATGTGGAGGGTGAGCATTATTTTTAAAAAGAGGGAATCTTCTAGGACATTCTATATTGCTCAAATCAAGACTGTATTATGGAACATCTGCTGCCACTTCTTTGTGGTGTTTAAAACAGCTATCAGACCATAAGATGCCCCACAGGTAAACCCAATATCGGAACCGATTTAAATCTCAGGCATGTTATGTGTCAAACTCTAACAAATGGGTTTTATTATTTCCAGACTTGTTCCGTTGGTAGCCTTGATGGTTGCTAGCTGTTGCTAGCTACACAATATCAAGTTCGGTGTACCTGTACATTATGAGATTAAATTTGCTTTATTTAGATTGGGGAAGGGCTGTAGCTTTGAGGTAGAGCACTTGTTTTCCATGTAGAAGATTCCAACTTCAATTTCCAACATCTCCAGGTAGGTCTGGGAGCATTCCCTTCCTGAAGCCCCGGAGAGCTATGGCCAGCCGGTGTTTTTCAACCTTGGATCTTCTAGTATTGAGGGACTGCAATTCCCATCACCCCCAGCCCACCTTAGCCAATGGTCAAGGGAGATGGTAGCTCAACCACATCTGGGAACACTGGTGTAGACAATAGTGAGCTAGATGGTGTCAACAACTGGTATGAATCAAAATAAAGCAACTCCCTATGGGTTGTATCCCATAGAGTAGACCCACCGAAATGAATGGACTGACTAACAGACCCTTCAGTTTCAATGGGTCAACTGAGTAGAACTTAGTTAGATACAACCCTGTGTCATCTGAGGTAGAGGTTTGGTGGCACTTTGGATGGAGAGGCTTTGGTACAAAGTGTAGTCCAGCCATTAAAATTCTGACATGGAGTGAGATCCAAAGATGGTCATCCAGAGTTTCCATTGGGTTGCCCATGCCCCAATTCAGCACCTCCGACCTCTGACCAACCAGATAGTTGGCGTGCTACTTCCTGCACTTACATCCTCTAGTCCAAAATCATGGGACAAACACAGGCAGCATCCTCTAATCCACATGGAACAATCTAATAGGATCTACTCAAGTTAACATGGTGGGGAGAGGGCAAATCCCTCTCTCCTTTTGCACTTCAATGCTGTATGATAAACTAGTAAACCGGCACAGAATCAGTGACACTTTCTTCAGAAGACTTGATCAAAGCAATTCACTTGAAGACCTCCAGGCTAACCCAATCCAGGAGCACCTGCCTCCCCAAAGACCTCCTCTCTCAAGACCCCACCAAACTTTGACAGCCCACCTCCCAACCCCAGCATCCTTGAGTGCACCTCCCTCCCCCAATATCCCCCAGCATGCACTGGTGTCCACCAGAGGCTCCAGCTCCTCCTCACCAAGCCCCTCCCCCGTGGCTTACATCCGCCCCCTGGGGGCAAGCCTGGGAAGCCCCCGAGAGAAAGAAAAACAGGCAGCGCCTCCCTCTTTGCCAAGACTTTGCGCCGCCGCATGCCGGGGCGCAACCCTCTCTCCTCTCTCCTTCCTGTTACCGGGTTGGGTTCCGAGGGCGGTGGAGGAGGAGGAGCAGTCCAGAGGACTTTACCTGGACTTTCCGCCCCGGGGGCTGTCCGGCTGGGGTGCCCCCTCCCCCTGGCCCGCTAACTCTCCTCTAAGGCCTACTCAGCTCATACCCCGTGGAAAGTGGCGGGGAGGGGGTCTCGAAAGAGAAAGCAGGGAGGGAGCGCTTCATCCATCCCTCCCGCCAGCAGCAGCAGATCTGCCACCCCCCTCCGCCTCCTCTCCACCTTGGCCATTTCCTCTCAGTTCCTCCAGGAACTCCAGAGGGGGAGAAGGAGACCCCCGGCGCCCCCCGAGAGAAAGACCCCGCGCTGAAAAGACGCCTTGGCCAAACAAGCCCCCGCAGCCTCCTTGGCCGGGGCGTCCCTCCTTCTCTCCCTCCCTCCTTCCTTCCTCCTTTCCTTCCTTCTCTTCCTCCCTGCCTGCTTGCCTGCCCGCCTCCTTTCGCCGGCTGCCCTCCGGCCAAGCCCCGGACAACCGCTCCGGCGCCGTACCTCGTAAAGGTCCCCCGAAGCCATGCTGGGCTGCGGGACTCGGGCGCCTCGCTCTCTCGCCGGGCTCCTGAGCTGCTCTCCCTCCGTGTGTGTGTTTTCTCTCTCCACCACTCGCTCTCCGAGCGGAGCGAAAAAACTGTGCTGTGCAGAATGACAGGCTGTGTGCGCAGAATCGGAGGCGAGGGGAGACGGCGAGAGGCAGGCAGGCAGGCGGGCGGCAGGCGGGCGGGCGGGCTGGCGTAACCAGCAAGAGCGGCGGCGGCAGCAGCAGTGGCAGCCGTGGAGCGGCAAGAGAGCGGCGCTCTGCATGCGTGTGAAGGAGTCGTGTGTGTGTGTGTGTGTGTGTGTGTGCTTGCGCGCGGGTGTCTCTGCGCCTTCAGGAACTCCCCCCCCCCCACTACCCACCCTAGTGAAGCGGCACAAGGGCGGGGAGGACAAAAAAGGGAAGGCTGATGATCCCTCCGCATGGCAAACCCCCCAACGAGCAAAAGTCCCTGCACCTTTTGACGCCGCAGCTGCACACACGTTTGTCTGTTCCTCCAAAGAGACCCGCCAGAGGTCCTGGCTGACCAAGGGGAAAGGGCTCACAGGGTAGAGCATCTGCTTTGCACGCAGGTTCCATCCCCAACCTCGGCCGAAACCCTGGAGAGCCATCCTGCCCGTCACTGTTAGGCCATCTGAGCCAGAGGCCTGACTGTGTCAAGTGACTTCCTACCTTCCAAAAGGAGGACATCGCCATCATCTTAAGGACCAACTCAGATCAGATTTGTCTGGGGGGTTAGGGTTTTGACAGGTTCTTTGGTTTCCTCTCCTTCCAGTTGCCTCCCAGTCTCAAATTCAACCTGTCCCAAAGACATCCCATCCACCTGCTTATAGATGCAAGGGGTAGGGTGGGAGTAGAAACATCTTTTGGCAGCTTGGATGGGCCTCAGTAGACCAGCCATATACACAACACAACCTGCGACCCCAAGCGCATGTTGATCACTGTAATGTGTGCTGTGAATGTGTTGATCACTTCCCCTGTTGCTTGCCGTTAGTGAGCACAACCAACTACAGTCTTTAGTGTTACATCCAAACTGGAGATTGCAGTTGGTTTCACTAAAAGAAGCCACAAACAGAAAGCCAAGATCAGGGTTGGTTCACACAAGTCACACTTTCCAGTTCAGAGGTAATGCTATGCCAAGCATCATGTTGTTTCCCACTTACTCCCTAGTAGGAAGCAGTGAAATGAATCCGCATTTTCACAGTAAAGCATTAGCCCTCTGATCTTGTCTGTTGATTAAGCACCCATGCCATAATACATTTAAGATGCCACAAGACCTTTTTTATTTTTACTTTAACAGGCTAACATGGCTCCCACTCTAGACAGTTTTCCAATAGAATACATCACCAACATTTTATATAGCAGCTTTGTTGAGTCTTCACAACTACCTTCCTATCATTTCACGACTGCAACATTAGGTGATGGCAAGTTGCACGTGTGACAGTCATTGCCAATCAAATACCACAGGGGACAGAAATTTCATGCCACCTCATATCAGCACTGATGCTTTCCAGTGAAAGCAGTTCATGTATTTGGACATGTATTCATCAAGTAATGAGACATGGGGTGAAGACATCTCAACTTACCAAGTGATAAATGTATGGGGAAGTTTGTTTCTTAAACATGTACCAGAGATGAATGCAGCCGTGCAGACTGGTTGTCTCTGTACTTTTCTGTGGTTGCTCTTGCTCCCCTCCTAGTTATTGGCTTATTCTGTTGCTAGGGGATGAAAACTCATTCCTCCACCATAGCTTAGTGGAAGAGCCACCTGTCCTGGAGGCAGAAAGTCCCAAGCATCTCCTGTTAGGGTTGGGAGAGACCCCCTGCCTGAAAGCTTTGAGAGCTTCTGCCACTCGACAAAATATTTAGTTATGGGACCAATGATCTGATTCAGCATCTTCATACCTGGATCTTTATTTAGGGATGTAGATTGTTGGTATGTCTTCTCACAGTCTCAAAAGTTTACCCATTCTGATAATGGTGTTGTGTCAAAATCTATAAAATTTTTCCCACTCTTCCCTTTCTCCTTGTGGAAAAAATAAATAAAAATAAGGTTGTGTTGCTTTTAAGCCTGTAAAGTCCATCTACTGTGTCACTTTCAAGTGTTGGAAAGCATCTTGCATGCAATTTCATTCCTTAAAAACATGATCGATCATATATGCACTCCACTGGTGATTGGAGCCCATTGTGACCAAAAGGGCAGAAGGGAGGGAGGCCAACAGTAGGTAGAGCCTGAGCCAATGACAGACAAGTTAAGGATAATGATTTAAGTTCCTGAAATGTGAAGATTTATTTATATTAAATTACTGTGTACTTTAAACATAGGGTCGTCCCCCCCTCAGGCAGTGGCTCTCATATGATTGGCTGACTGTTGAGTCACATGAGAGAGGCATTCCATTCTATTGTGACTGTTATTCCAGTAACTGTTGTTTTTATCTGCTTTCTCTTCTCTCTATGTGTGTGAGGGAGAATGGTTCCTAAGAGAGGCTGCTCAGGATACCGCTGAGGATGGTATGGTGTCAATGTGATCTTTCTGATGTGAAACAGATAGCGGAAGATCCCTAAACATTAATAGGGAGAAACCTGTGCAGGAGCTCTCAGTAAGCCCTGAGTTAGGTAAAACTTTGGTGCAAGTCTCAACACAATTCTGTTTGTAAGACTAAGTAAGTAGACTTCAGTCTACAATTCAGCTGAGAATGTACCCATGTTTGAATAAGCATGAGATTGTAAATATATTCTTCTTAGTTATATGTTTATGAAAGTAAAGTTCTTTTGAATATAAAGAGTCTGGACATTGTATAGTCTTTACAAAGAAACTATCAATCACCTAAAAGAGTTATTTAGCTTCCTAGCTGTAAGCTACTCTGCTACTTTGCATATCATCAAAATTTATTTTATATAGATAACACCATTTGCCCTGGTCGACCAGCCTTTCACTGATACACATACATCACCCAACTCACTCACCACACATGGAACCATAATGTTAGAGATATGACTATGGTTTACTGTTTTAAAAAATCCAGCTCTCAGAACATAGTGTAGTACTCTGATCATTAAGGAACAAGTTTAGAACATTGCCTTCTTAGATACTGGAGCAAGATTCTCCTTGTACTTTTCAGTTCCTTTCAGTTTCTCAACCAGTATGTTCCCATAATGAGCACTCCCTTCCCTTCATACACAAATAAAGTGAGTAGGACTTTTATTTTCAAGGGGCAGAGTCCTTTTGGTGGTAGCAGCCAGACTTTGGAATTCCCTCCTTGGGCTGACCTGTGAGGCTTCATGTCTTTCCATGTTCAAATGAATTTTGAAAACTCACATATTCAAATAGAATATTAATGTTTGTCCTCTGCTGTTTTAGTATAAATATTTTATTAAGTTTTATAGTGTAATTACAGGACTGCTGACTGCATTTTCATTATGTTTCAGATAGTTTAAATTGCTTACTGAACTGTGGCTGCTTGCTTTGCTTTGCAAGGCAGATGTAGTTGAGTTGTAGCCAATGTTAGTCACAGTCAAGGGTGGACCCATAGATATTAATACATTTAAGGTAGTCATGTCCATTAAATCCAGTGGGTGTACTCTGGGTATGACTAACATTGGATGCCATCCTTTAAATATAAATGTTGAACGAAAAGTGTTTTATAAATTGGAGTAATAACGATGTGTTGCTGCTGTTGTTAAACTTTATATCCCACTCTTTATCTCAAAGATGTCCAGGAGAGCAAACAAGCAAGCAATGAAATGATTTAAACACCTAAAAACAGTTCTAATACTCAAGGTTTGTTGGAAAAGAAAGGCCTTCAGTAGGCAGTGAAGAGACAACAAAGACTGTAAAGGTAAAGGGACCCCTGACCATTAGGTCCAGTCGTGACCAATTCTGGGGTTGCGGCGCTCATCTCGCTTTATTGGCCGAGGGAGCCAGGGTACAGCTTCCGGATCATGTGGTCAGCATGACTAAGCCGCTTCTGGTGAATCAGAGCAGTGCACGGAAATGCTGTTTACCTTCCCGCCGGAGCGGTACCCATTTATCTACTTGCACTTTGGCGTGCTTTTGAACTGCTAGGTTGGCAGGAGCAGGGACCGAGCAACGGGAGCTCACCCCGTTGTGGGGATTCGAACCGCCAACCTTCTGATCGGCAAGTCCTAGGCTCTGTGGTTTAACCCACAGCGCCAGCCGCATCCCAACAAAGACTGTACCTGTCTATTATTCAAGGGGCGGGGGAATTCCAAAGGGTAGTTGTGAAGACACAAAACTCATTAAACAACAGAACAATCCTATGCACGTCTAGTCAGATGTAAACCCTATTGGTTCCAGTGGAAGGGAGCAAGGTAAAATAAAGATAGGTCTTTCCTACAAGACATTTCCAGTATTTTCTATCTCCTCTCCTGAGATGAGGATGATTTGGGTGCTGTGGATTGGGGTCTGTGGCTTTCTAGCCATAGGATTGCTTACCCAACATTGCCACCTTAATTAAGTTGAATGAAGGGAACTGGTTTTGCCTAACCCTACTCATTTCCATCTCTTCTCAACTCCTCTAAATTCGCATTAGTGCAATATGACATACTGAAAGTAGAATCCTTGACAGGTGCCAAGGCTGTGTTAGGCTAAGGCTAACCCTATGCTTTGTGCTGTTAAGAATATAACCTGATATTCTTTATATTTTGTCTCTGAACAGACCAAGTCTTTAGTTAAAACGAGAAACTTCAGAAACTCACAAGTGAAACTCACAAATATCTATACTCATGTGGATAGGAAATGTTTGTTCTGCATTAACTGCACAGATTTGTAAATCTTTTGCTGTGCAGTACTTGATAATACTATCAATAATGCAAATGGCACTTTGGAAATGGCACCATGCAATTTTTTTTTATTTTTAAACTTACCATCTCTCAAAATTGTGGTCTCTATTAGAAGAGCAGAATTTACCAAGCATTCTGTATAGGCAACTGAACACTGAAAAGTTATTAGAGTTGTTTTATTGCTAAGAGCTGAGTAAACACCTTTAATTCTTATTGCTCTGTTTTCCACTCCAGTATGCCTTTTATTTATTTAATCATAAAACTATGGTTCAATAGCTATTTTGTCTTGGCTGTTGCTGGAGCCACGATCCAATAAATTAATCCAGGACACATCTGGGGACAGATATTTAGAAATGTGTTGGGATGTGTTTGACATTATGGATCATCCAGCAGCCAGAAAATTGGGACTCCATGACCCCCGCTCAATACGTACTTTCTTTTCCTCCCTCCCTTATTTTTCAAATTTAAATTACACAGAAGAAAGAAAGAAAACCAAGCAAAAACAAGAAGATAAATTATACAATCTTATATTGCCAGTTTGCAGTAACACAGTCCTCATTCTGAGCATTGCAGTGCAAAACAAATGGATTGCATTTCTCATAAAACCTATCCATAGATCATCCTGCTACTCTAACTTGAACATAAAGAGATCAGCTCATTCATTACAGCTCTGTGAAATAGTTTGGCTAAACATTCCTCCCAACTCTATTTCCCCCAGTGTTTTGTTGGTGACATCCTTGAAGACATATTAGAGTGGTGCCTCTTAGGGTCCCTCCACACACCCTTTTATTCATTATGATTTGGGCTTATGATGGTGTCAGGTGGTTAGACACGATCCTGCTTGCAACACCATTTGGCTCTGCAAAGGTTCCAGGGGAGGCAAACGGCTTTGCTTCCGGTCATTGCATGCCCTGTAACCGCCTGCTCAAATCCCGTATCCTTTTCTATCACAAATGTTCCGGTTTATTTTTTGTCTCGTGTTTGTTGTGCTATGGTATAAGAGTGCCCCTCCCGATGGCAATAATGCAGTAACATTGGATAAGCATCACAGAACAGCTAATAAAATAGAACGATGTGTGTATGGTCCAGTATAAATTCATCACTAGTGCACTATTATTGTGTCAATGACATGTTGCAGAATGCACCCAAAAACTAATAAGTAGCGCTCTGGAGGGGCCCTTACATTGTGGCGCCTAGTGCACATTCAGGTGATCCCTCCCCCCCCCATTGACCTTGGTGACCTTGGGCCATTCACTGCCTCTCAGCCCAACCTGCCTCACAGGGTGGTTGTGGGGATTAAATGAAGAGGGGAAGAACAATGTATGGTGCCTTGAGCTCCTTGGAGGAAAAGTTGGGATATAAATGCCATAAGTAAGTAAGTAAAGCAAGGTAAGTAAATACATCCCATCATTTCTTCAGCCATCTTTACAAGTTAACCTTGATGAATAGACAATGGGCACATCCAATCTGTTAGTATTTTACAGGAAGGATTCAAAATTTAGGTTTGCGCCATAAAATGGATTTAAAGTGCTTGGTTTCTGTAGTGCAACAAATGCACTTCAAATAGAATCAGAGTTTGTGGGAAATGCACTGAAAAGTAGGATGAACAAATTAATAATGGGAAGATGCTTGAGCACCCTAGGCAGGATGAATGCCCATTGCCGTATAACGTCCTGACAAATTGGAACAAATGCTCAGTATTTTTGACTGTACAAGTTGTTGACCCACTGTTTATGTCTTGGAATACTGCCGTATTGCCTCTTTTGTTCAAATTTCTTCCGATATTTTTATGGATATCTTTCATCTCCTTACCTTTTACCTGACCGTGCTCGGTTGGTTCCCCCACCTTTTGTTGAATTTGTTGGAATATCCTGCTAGTCTTGTTTGTTATCTATTTAATAGAATAATAATACATCAATTATTAAAAGACCACTGGTGATTCAGAGGCATATTAATTATCAAGCAAATCAGGATAAAGGCTCAGTAAACAGGTTACATAATAGAGCCTTGCATACACGGAGGGAGAAGGGGACTATGTCTGTTAGCCTTGCCCCTGATTTTGCACACCCCACTGGATTCATCTCACAGAGTCACTAAAAGGTTTAGGTGCTCGATGTGATGAAAACCTGGATCTTGACACCCCATAGATTTCTCCCAGATATTAACTGCTGTGGCAATCAGACAGTAGGTTAAATGCAAAGTTGCCCTCCTACATATGGTAGGATTTTTCCAGTAGGACTCCATCTCCCTTCAGTCACAGCCAGCATGGTCTATGGACAGCACTGGGCGTGGGGGTGCAGTCAACATCTGGAGGGACATAAGTTCTCCATCTCTGCTCTAGAGAGCATTAATGGAATTGACAAGTGATCCAGTTTACCACATCCTCAAAAATTTGACCCAGTCCAACTTAGTACGCTAAGCACTATACCACTTCTGCTCTTATGACTGATATTAGGAACCATAGTTTCCAGATAAGAAGTTATGACTCAGGCAGGAGATGGCTCTTTTTTTGAAACCAATCAATATGAGTTTTCTAGCAGAGTGCCACACGCTTTGACAATGCATATTTAATCATTCTTGAGAAGGGAACGGGTTATAGCAGCATAGCTCTGGAATTTCCTCTCAGCGTCCCTGCAATGGGCATTCCACACAGCACTGCTCTTAGTCTGCAAAGAGAAAATATGTTAAAGGGAAATGCCTTGCCAGCGTCATCTTACACTCCGTTCCTGATCAGAGTTAACTGGAAAGAAGAATGCTGACTCACTGTTGTCACCTGATTGTGGCCAGGAGACGAGTGCAGGCAACTACGAAAGCGCATCTCTGGCTGAGAGTTACTCATTTGTAGAAGTTTAAGGGTGGCAAAGCAATATGGTTTCCCATTACTCAAATTCATATTTTGCACATCACATACATAAAATTTCCTATTTTGTCATTTTGGATTTGGAAGCTGTGCAGGATGACCAATAGCTCTTTCATGCAAAAATCCAAGTTGTGAGATTAATATGAGAAAGAACCATAGCTCAATGGCAAAGCACATGTTTGCATATGTAAGATTTAATTCCCTGGCTTTTAAAAGGAATCTGGTAGTATGGATGAGAGTTGCAACCAAAGTTAACAGCATTTGGCTAGATGGTTCTGTGGCTTGATTCAGTAGAACACAGTTTCACACGTCCATACTTCTGCTTCATTGTGAATTCTTGAGTTATATGGTGTCTTGAGGATTCTAGAACTTCCCTGGATGTGTGGAATTGCTTCATAAAAAAGATATCATAGGCTGTAGTGGCTGGTATGGTGGGGGCAGAACAATGGAGCCTCCCTCCAGATGCTAGCATTGCTGTCGTTTATCTGGATGAAGATGGGGCAGGGCAGGGCAAGGCAGCAGGGAGGCTTATAAATTATGCAATTTATAAGAATCCTTATAATGCTTTGCTTATTATGTTTCCCTATTTTTTGCAAACTGCTCTGTGACCATTTTTTGGTGAAGGGTGTAAATAAGGACTCACCATATTTTTGTGATTGCAAATGGTTTTAAACTGTTTTTAATATTGTGTTTAAATGTAACCTGTCCTGGGTGGGTAAAACAACAACAACAACAACAACAAGAACAACAACAATTAATAATAATAGAGAAGGAGGGAGGAGGAAAGGTTGATAATTGCATCTTCTGCTCCCCCCTTACTTCCATCTTGTACTCAGCCAGGTGAAAAAGCTTGGGTTCCCCTTTTCAATATTTCTTGAGCTGGAGAAACTGGTGCAGGCCTGCATACAAAGTGCCTTGATAGTTCCTATTTTGACCTTGCTTGTTGCTACTCTGAGATCTCCTAGGAGACAAAAGAGCAACCTGGAACCTTGGAACTAGGGATGGATGAGACTGTCAATGTTTCTAAATTTTCCAGTTTGAAGTTCAGTTCTCCACATTTTCACATCAAGTTGTGATTTATTTATTTTTAAAGTCCTTATGAAAATTAATCAGTATTTTTTGTGAAAATGTCTCCTACATTACAGTTTTGTATAATATACAAACAATTTCACCTACCAAAATGCATTTTTGCAAGCCAGTAGGTGCATTTTTGCACACATTGTTTGGCTGGAGAGCTGATGGTTGTTTTTCAGTTCACATAATGCTTTAGGAAGTGTGTGTTAGGTAGGTCTGTCTTTAATTGCAAACTGAACCAAATTTCTCACCCCTCCCCATGTGGATCAAGGTGAGACCCCAAAACTAGTACCAGATTATATTCATTCAATGTGGACTACAGCAAACTGAAAAGGAAGGTCCAGACTCGATAATAATAGTTTGCAGTCTCTGCCAAGTAAACTGCTTCGTCTTACTGTGTTCAACATCACATATGTCTTTCAGATTTCATTCTAGGATGGAAAGCAACTCTTCCTTTAACCAACAGTATATACCATATTTACTCAAACGTAATGCACACATTTTTGGGCCAAATTATGTCGCAAAAATTAAGGTGCACATTAGATTTGATGGCTCATTAGATTCGATTGCAAGCTTGAAAAACGTCGCTGACATAGCAAATCCTTTTTTTGGTTTCAAGGTTTTGAAAACGGAGGTGCGCATTAGAATCTATGGCACATTAGATTCGCGTAAATACAGTAGTTCAATGACCTAACAATCCTTTGCCTATATTTTAAGGTAATTTTCAATGACTAATTTTGTGCCTTGCAGCCAAGTTTCACTTCGAGAATGTGCCAATGGTGCAGCTTTCACTTCAGTTGGTTTTGCTGCAGGGAAAATATGTACTCTGCATTCTCAGAATGCATGTGATAAAAAAGGCTGACAATTATTGTAATGGGGACCACAAATACTTATTGTTTATGGACTAAGAATGGGTAAGTGTACTCTTCATCTAGAAGCCAGGAGCAACAATCTGTTGAATGTACTTTGAGCCAGATTCATGGTATAGCAGGAGGACCAAAACAGCTACAGTTCAAGTGTCCCATATTTTATCCATTTCTTGTCATCCTTAATAATCCTGCCATTTCCTCCATTGGTGTCAGATAGGGATGAAAGGGGTTCATCCATTCTGTTCATTTTTTGTACTATGAGTTTACTCTACTTGCATTCTTCTCCTTCTGAAATCTGGTTTAACTCTGAGAATTTTTGAAATTAATTCTGGAATTGGAGCATGCAGTGTGCTGCAGTGTTCAGATCAATTGCACCTTCCCTCCACCTGCCGCATTACCAACGTACACATGCCATTAAATAAATAAATAAAACCCCAATTTTTCCTCCTGCGTTGATAGGATCTTATTCGATAACATAACCCCATTCAATAGGAAAACCCTTAAATCTCATGAATAGGGATAATGATTCTTGAAAGCATGTCTTTAAAATGTCCCATACTTAGTAAGCTTTGGGAGGAAGTAGTGGATTATATAATTATGACTGTACTGTGTGGAAAATTGTAAAATCTACAGAGGATAATATGCTTTTGAACTATATACCTACTACATGGAATTTGACAACTGGACAACATAAATAGATTCTCCATGCCCTTACAGTGGCCGAGAGACTGATATTGCTGCATTGGAAAGATCAATATACGGCTCCATTTATTCCGTGGATTGAAGACCTGTCTACACTTGCCATTTATGAGCAGATTGCTTATAGATGTAGACTTTGCATGGAGAAGGATAATGCAATTTGGAACTCATTTATACAATATACAGTAGGTTAAAAAAATGTAATTGTTAACTGGTAGCAGTAGTTATAGTGATATACAATGGTACCTCGGGTTAAGAACTTTATTCGTTCTGGAGGTCCATTCTTAACCTGAAACTGTTCTTAACCTGAGGTACCACTTTAGCAATGGGGCCTCCCCCTGCCACCATACCGCCGCTGCGCGATTTCTGTTCTCATCCTGAAGCAAAGTTCTTAACCCAAGGTACTATTTCTAGGTTAGCAGAGTCTGTAACCTGAAGCGTCTGTAACCTGAAGCATCTTTAACCTGAGGTACCACTGTACTATAGTCTTTCTTCTTTTCTTCACTTTTAAAAAAATTATACCTTTTATGCAAAGAAAAATAAATAAATTTTAAAACCCAATGCAGTCATACCTCAGGTTGAATGTGCTTCAGGTTGAGCGCTTTCAGGTTGCGCTCCGCGGCTACCCGGAAGTAACGGAGCGCATTACTTCCGGGTTTCGCTGCTTGCGCAGATGCTCAAAATGATGTCACGCACATGCACGGAAGTGGCAAAACGCGACCCGCGCATGCGCAGACGTGCCATCGCATCTTGCATTCTATTCAGGATGCGAATGGGGCTCTGGAACGGATCCCATTTGCATCCCGAGGTACCACTGTACACAATTTCTTTGTACTTTTACTCATTCCATTTGCTAATCTAGCAGCTAATGGGAAATAAGGGTTTGGGCCAATTCCATTCAACTCAGAGTCATAGACCCATTAAAATTCATGGGCCTCAGTTCATCCTAGCCATTAATTTAAATGGGTCTACTCTGAGTAGAACTAACATTTGACACTGCCCCAACTCACAGAAATAATCTTGATGCAATCAGGTGTACAAATCATATAAATATTTTTTAAGGGGGGGATGTTTTGCCATTGTATGTATGTGCCTAGGTAATGTAATGGGGGGAGGAAGGAATCAGAGGGGAATGGAAGGCATTTAAATCTATAACAAGCTGAACATGCATTTTGTAACAAAAATCAGAAACAAAAACTGGCTCCAAAAACAAGACTGAATAATTGAGAACCTCAAAAGCCAGGAAGAAATTTGGCTGCTAACTTCAGATGCACCACTAGTATCAGATACCTCATATGAAGAAATTCTGTGCCAAAAGCAGATATACATTTTAGATGCCGGACACTGGGATAAGCAACCCATTGACCTTTACTGGCCTGGTAAAACTGGTTGAGATGTTTTTCATAAATTCTTCCCCATGGACACCTACTGAAAGTTTTGCACCAGTAATGACACGTCTGCACATGAAATGCAAGGGGTCAAATTACTGCTTGTGGGTGGAGATCATCTGTGCAGACACAAACAGCAAATAGTAATTAAAAGGAGTGGTGGTGTGACGAGTTATGTGCAAGGGCACTTGAGATGTGAATCATTCTGATCTCTCTAACTCTCTCAGCCATACTTTGTACAAATCTCAGAATGGCAGCTAGAAAAGTGAGAGGGAAAGAAGTCAAAAAGAGCAAGAATTCATAAAGAGGAAACCATAGCTTTCAGCTACTCCTGGTCACTTTTGATCATAATTAGACAATGACACACACAACTGAAAACACCAAGTATACCTAGGACTCAGCTATAGATCTGCAAATAAAACATTTTAAGTGTGTTGTAAAGTGCATTATACAAATGTGACAGTAGGTGGTGATGGTGAGCTATGGCAAATTCAATATATTTTTCCAAACCTTTTTTTTTTAAAAAAAATGCAGCTTCACAGCCTTTTTAAATATGTGTCTAGATTCCACCCCAGTCTGGTGAGCTCTCATTACATTTTAACATAGGAATGTCACCTTAACCTCACAAGTTATGGACAGCTCAGAGTTCCCTGGGTGGATACACTTCACCCCCATTTCCATACTTTCTCCTTTCTCCTATTGTGCAGCCCCCTTTGCACTCCCCCTGCCCCCTCCTTCCTTTTTAAACACCCAGTTGCACAGGGACCACTCCCCACTTACATGAATCCTCTTCTCTTATTCCGCAGTCCCCTTTGTGAACACACCCCATATGTATATGCACTACTGTATCTTTAAAGTGAATAGAATCTTCAGAGAAGGCTCTCAGCATGTTCAGTTATAGAAGGTTGTTGCCTCAGTTCTGCCATGTTTTTGTGACAGCCACCATAGTGGTTTGTTTTTTTAAATAATAAGAATTTACAGTGCCCTAGAAAGATGGAACTTCTTTGAACTTCGGGGAAACTATGATGGCTGTAAGAATGACCCAGGGCCCATTGGATGGAAACCTGCCAAGGGCTCTTTCGAACTCACTTGGAAATTAAAAGATCCCAGTCCAGTAAGAGAATTACCTGCTTTCATGCTGCTACTCTATCAAGCACCATCCACCAGCACTGGCCTTCCCATATGCATTCCACCTCCTCCTCTTTTCAGCTCAGAGCTGAGCCCTGAACCCACAATAAATTTTCTATCTATAAATTTTCCATTTACTGGGGACAGAGATTCTGAAATACAAACACACCACAAGAATTGTGAAGAGGGGGCTGTCGCACTTTCAGATAGTCCAATTCTTT
This sequence comes from Podarcis liolepis, assembly GCF_965112155.1. Lineage (NCBI taxonomy): Eukaryota > Metazoa > Chordata > Lepidosauria > Squamata > Lacertidae > Podarcis > Podarcis liolepis. The sequence continues at coordinate 51,970,991 of NC_139561.1, read as the reverse complement.
GCTTCACCTTCACTCGCACATACTGCACCTTTTGTCTCTTCTGTGATTGCCTGTGCTGGCCCTCAGAGAAGAATTTATAGAGGCAACAACAATGGAATGTCTCCATCAATTGCCACTCCTTTTCCAGAAATGCTTCCTGATGGGGGAAAAAAAAGCTAAATTAAGTGAGGGACTTTACTGGCAAGAAACTGCTTTCCAATCTCGTGCTCAAGAATATAAACTGTGGATTACTTCTTCACTGCAGTCAAGTTGTGGTTGATTGACCTATGCACACAAATGGATGTGTCTTTTCCTAGCAAAAAATCTAGAAACAGATTTTCTCAACTCTCCCTTGCAGGTGACTGGTGGGAATTGAGTTTGTTTGAACGTTCTCTACATGTGTATACATTTACGTGGGTGATCCAATTCAGGGCAAAATTGGTGCCTACACTGGAGCAACTGGGACAGGCCACAATATTTTCATTGAGCAGACACTGGGAGGAATTTTTTATTCAAATTGCATTTAAAGTTGAATTGGCCTAATTTGCACTTCCCACATGTGAACTGAAACACATGCTTCATAGAATCATAGAATCATAGAGTTGGAAGAGACCACAAGGTCCATCGAGTCCAACCCCCTGCCAAGCAGGAAACACCATCAGGGCACTCCTGACATATGGTTGTCAAGCCTCTGCTTAAAGACCTCCAAAGTAGGAGACTCCACCACACTCCTTGGCAGCAAATTCCACTGTCAAACAGCTCTTACTGTCAGGAAGTTCTTCCTAATGTTTAGGTGGAATCTTCTTTCTTGTAGTTTGGATCCATTGCTCCGTGTCCGCTTCTCTGGAGCAGCAGAAAACAACCTTTCTCCCTCCTCTATGTGACATCCTTTTATATATTTGAACATGGCTATCATATCACCCCTTAACCTCCTCTTCTCCAGGCTAAACATGCCCAGCTCCCTTAGCCATTCCTCATAAGGCATCGTTTCCAGGCCTTTGACCATTTTGGTTGCCCTCCTCTGGACACGTTCCAGTTTGTCAGTGTCCTTCTTGAACTGTGGTGCCCACAGTTTGCATTTCTCTAAATTTGTGTACAAATTTGTTAAAGTGTGCTTTAAAATGTGTATATTAATGAAAATAACATGCAAAATTAAGGAAAATGTGCAGAAATGTGTATCAGCTAAAACTGCATTCAAATTGTTTATATTAGGAGAATGCTGATGAATTTTCACGACGACATGCAGAAATGTGGAGAACTGAACCAAAGATTGGAAAAATAAGGAAGTAAGAAGAATTGAAATGGACAGATTCATTCATTCCTAGTCTATGATATTAGTATTTCAAATTTATAACCTACCCTTCCGTCCCTAAGGAACTCAGAGCAGCTCCCAATGATAAAATCAGACAAAAACAATGTATGACAACATTATAACATGCTGCAGGCAGCTATTAAAAACCAGCAGTGTAAAACCTTCATAAACTGTAGACCAGGAGCCTGGATAAAAATATATTTTAAATGACTGGACTGTATTATGGATGTCTCTCCACCCACCCCCGTTTCCTCTCTGCTTTGATATTTCCTACCTACTTTCTGTGATTATTTTGTTCTATGCTTGATTTTGCATTCTAATAAAATAAGAAGAAAAGTCGAATGGTTCCTGAATGCAGGTTAAGAGGAGGACTGTCTGATTTCCCTTGGAGGAGTTCTGTAGCCAGGGTACCACCACGGAGAATGCCTCATCTCAGGGAGGAGTAGACAAATCCATAGAGGATAAGACTATCAAAGGTTACTGGACGCAATGGCTGTAAGCCTCTGAATACCTAGTTGCTGGGAGGTGGTGGTGAGGAGTGCTGCTTCACTCACTTCCTGCTTGCAGACATCCCAGAGGCAGCTGGCTAGCCACTGAGAACAGTTTGCTGAACTGGATAGGCTTTGGGCCTGATTCAATAGGGCTCTTCTGATGTTCTTATGAGTCACTAAAGCACACCAAAACCACAGACCAAGTACAGGCACATAAAGCGACCAACTGTGTCTTTTGTATCTTTCTTTTGACCTTTATACCACAACTTTCCATGATAAACTCTAACATGTGAAAAGGATCTAGGAGTCTTAGTAGACCACAAGCTTATCACGAGTCAACATTGTGATGCAGCAGCAAAAAAGCTAATGCCATTCTAGGCTGCTTCAACAAAAGTATAGTGTCTCTATCAAGGGAAGTCATGGTACCTCACTATTCTGCCTTGGTCAGACCACACCTGGAGTACTGTGTCCAGTTCTGGGCACCAAATTTTAAGAAGGATATTGACAAGCTGGAACATGTGATGACTGAGATGATCAAGGGTCTGTAAACTATGCCTTATGGTTGAGGGAACTGGGTTAGTTTAGCCTGGATAAGAGGAGACAGAGAAGCTATGATAGCCACTTAAAAATATCTAACAGGCTGTCATATGGAGGATGGAGCAAGCTGGTTTTCTCCTGCTCCAGAGGGTAGGGCTCAAACAAGTTACAAGAAAGGAGATTCCCACTAAACATCAGGAAGAACTTTCTGATAGTAAGAGCTGTTCAAGAGTGGAAAGGACTCCTTTGGAAGGTGGTGGACTCTCCTTCCTTGGAGGTTTCTAAGCAGACGTTGGATGGCCATCTGTTATGGATGCTTTAGCTGAGATGCCTGCATTGCAGGAGGTTGGACTTGATGACTCCCAAGGTCCCTTCCAACTCTACAATTCTATGATTCTCAGGTCCTAGTCTCTCAGGTCGTAGTCCGACACTCTAACCACTGCACCACACTAAATAATATATCATTCATTCTTTTATTGTGGAAACTATAATACTCTTATTAAAATAAAACCTCTCATGTCAGACTACTTCTGTTTCAATCTATGCCTTCACAATATATTGCGAAACATCCTTTATTCATGATGACATTAGTGGCTAATAGACACTTAACTTGTCATATTTTTGCAGCGAATACCCAATTGTAACCCCCTCACAGCATTACAGCTATCTCCTTTTATTTTGATGCAATTTATAGCTTTGCATGTTAGTCATATTCCCAGTCCTCCATCACAAATTAATCACAAACTCCCAAAAGGATTTCATAGACTGGAGGGAGAATAATACAGCAAATTATTAGCTGTTCATGGTTTGTGTCCTGTGTGTTTTGATCATAGCAAATAAGGTGCAGTTTAGGTGCCTGTGAAACAAATATTTTATATGATTACTAATGGAGCATTTTCAGTGCAATATACAAACCTATTAGTTAGGAAAGACACTGTGTTATTTTGTTTATTTATAAGTAGGCTTATAACCTGCATTTCCAACATAGAGATGCCCAAAGATACTAACATCATCAGATAAAAATAAATCATTACATTTCCTGCTGAGACCAAGAGCAGTAAGTGCTCTCTTGTGTTTTAATGATTTTGTTATTTTATAAATATACAGGGTGGTATCCAATGCTATTTCTGTGCAGAGCAGGCCTACTGAAGTAAATGGACATTACCCACTTAGGTTCATTAGTTCTAGTGGGTCTGTTCTGAGTGGGACTAAGCTGGATACACACCCCATGATTATGTTTTTGTTTTATCTTATATTCTATACTACATTGGGCTCCTTCTGGCAATTCATAAATGCAATGACATGAATGGATTGATGGATTCACTTCACCAAATGTATAATACAGCTCATTCCTTGACATGACCTTCTTACCCAATGGCCACAGATTGTTCTGGGCTGCAGGTGGCCAATATCTGCAAACTGGAGAAACTGTTGTGAGCAACACACACACACACACACACACACACACACACACACACTGCAATCCTACACCCCAACTGATTCCATTGGCTACAACGCAGTGCTTCTTTCAAGCCTGATTTAGGGGTGATGGAGGAGAAGATCCTGCAGGTACCAGGACAAGGCTCACCTGGCACCACTGCTGGCTTTTCAGCTCCATGCCAAGCCAGTTTTATTTCTCCCGGCTTTTGGTTCTTGAATTCATGTCATTTTTAGCCTACTTTGGTGTTCTTTGGATCTTCCTCTCTGTTCCAGGGATGCTGTGCCTAGTGAGCCAAATCTGTGCTTTCTTCAAAGGGTATACAAGAAATTATGCCCCAGGTCTCAAACAGACTTTTAGAACTTATTGAGTGTTTAATTTAAGCTTGACATTTCACTTCACTAGCTTATTTGGATGTATGTGTGTGTCTGTATATATAATTTGTGCATATTATCTGTGGTATAATGCAGTTCTTTTACTGAATGTCACCTCAATAAGTTTACTTTCACTGTTCTGGGAGGCCTAGCTGGCTTCTGTTCTCCCTCAAGAATACAGATTTTGTGAAATGCAAGTTGCAAATGAACAATCTTTATCGTTAGTGATGTTTCTCAAGCAAAAGGAAAAACACAGCTGATTTTTCAATTCCAGATGGAGTTTGCCATTATGGCGGAAAAAAGGGAGGGCGAATCCTTTTTTTTTTTTTGCTTGTAATGTAATTACATCTTGATGCCACAAATGAGAGAAAATAAACAATTGGTCTTATTGTGCCAACTTACTTTGAGTTAAAATATGCTAAAAGGGGCAGCGTCTAGGGCTGCAATCCTGCACACAGGCTGGATTGCAGAGATGGCGGCATTTATTGGATATTTAAATGAAGGAAGGCCTGAAGTGTAGGAATATGTACATACAAATATATGAGTGTAACAATATTGTCTACATTGACTGGTAGCAGCGCCAGGGTTTCAGACATGGTTCTCTCTCCCAGCCCTACCTAAAGATGCCAGAGATTGAAATTGGGACTTTGTGCATTCAAATCACATGCTCTACTGCTGAGCTACAGACCTTCTTTAAATAAATACAAATATATGTATAGTGTATGCAAGGCATCTGGAAGTACCATACAAATTTTAAAATTATTATTATTATTATTATTATTATTAATAATAATAATAATAATAATAATAATAATAATAATTGTCAGAGCTGCTCCCAGATCCTAGCTCACAGAGGATCACGCTAGCCAGCGTTCACTTTATAAAAGTCTTTATTGAGTTACAGTTTCCATTTCCAAGCTGCCGCGTGCAGCTCTACGTCTTATAAGCTAGACCGGCGAAGCTCCGTCTGAGTCCCCGCCTCCTGTACACCAACTTAATACCCTAGCCTTACTCCACCTTTTCCGCCTGACCGTTCTTCTCTGGGTCCCTCTGCCCCCCGTGGTCTCTTCCTTCCTGGACTCTTCTGACGCTGACCCCCCGGACCCTTCTGTCTCCTTGCGTCGGGCTTTGGGACCTGGCTCCCTTTCCGGGCTGCTTACTGCGCCGCCTTCCTGTGCATTTGAACTTGGCGCGCGCGCTCAACCTTCCACTTTCCGCTTGACCGTTTCTTCGCTCCCCGATGGAGGTGTGGCCACTCCTGACTCATGCCCCCCCCCCTGCGGCGAGCCGCCGGAGCTCGATACCTGGCGCCCTTCCTCTCCACTGCGCTCTGTTGGGGATGCTGGCCCCGATTTCCAACTGCTGCCCTCTGAACCCCCTCTGGACCCTTCTTCCTGGGGTGTCCCCCTAGGCTCCCCCCTTGTTCTGGCCACTGGCGCTCCTTTCTGTGAATCTTCTGATTCACTGGAAAGACTCGGAGATCTCGGGTCGTCGTCATCACTCATCTTTTCTTCGGACTCCTCCCCCTCGCTCTCTGTTTCCTCCCTTGCCCTCGCCTCTGCTCCTGAACCCCTGACAATAATAATAATAATAATAATAGTGTCCATATAGAAGCAAAGTTTGTGAAATGACATAATTTATGCAGAATTCAACATTTCTTGGTACAGAGTTTAGGGTTTGATCAGTAAAAACTTTATTTCTTATTTTTAAAGAACAGATGGGTTTTTTTTAACACCTTGACTATTCTCCATGTAGGATCTACAAATCCCTCAATCCTTCTCTTTTTAGCATGCTTTCAAATAAGATAAAGAGTGATTATTATTATTATTATTATTATTATTATTATTATTATTATTAGCCAAGGCAGTTATCCTGTTCTCTGTAATGAAACAGTGTTTTAAGTCATATTGATCAAACTTTAATAAAGCTACCACTGTCATAACCTCTTGTGGGAACTGGTCTACCAAGTAGGTAGCTTCCAAAGCCAATCTGGTCTAAATATAACTTTTGCTGTTAAGGGGACCCAGTATTCTATTGTGCTTGAAACTGCTTTTATTGGACTCTCATAAGATCTGTTTGCATATATGGCATCTCTGAATCTCTTTCTAAATAGAATCATCTGAATATATCTGATAAAAAAAATACTAGCAAGATTTTACAGAGAATTGAATTAGGAATGGGGGAGAAATTTGATTCAGTTTGCATTTAAAGGCAAACCTACCTAACTTGCATATTCAGAAACAATATGTAAAATGAAACATAGCCTTTCACACTAAAATTCACATTTCTCTGAATTTTGCAATGCAGTTCTCCAGTAAAGTGACATGTACAAAAATATGCATAGGTTAAAGTGAAATCTGCATAATAAAATTTGTGAAAATAACAGAAAATACGCCCTATTGGGGAAAACTGTATTGCAAAGGTGTGCATATTAGGGAAACTTGCATACAACATACACAGATTAGGAGAAATGTTCACCAAAATGCTGATAAATTTTCACGAGGACTTTTAAAAAAATAATTACAAACTGATTTGGAAATATGAAGAACTCAACTGAAAACTTTAAAAATGAGCAATCGAGAGAAATGCAAATTGACAGATTCACCTATTCCTGGTCTTTCCTCAAACAGCTGAATTTATATGATAAAAAATACTAGCATGGTTATAATTTTTTTTGGATGTGTTCTTCCCTCCCACACCTGATATATCTAATACAGCTAATAAAAAGCTTCTAGTTGAAAAAGGTCACTAGTGTATAGTGTGTTTATTTTATAAAACTGTTGGAATGAATAGGTTGGCCTCTATCAGAGTAGAAAATCCAAATTTCGTTTTCACACGAACCTCAGTTTCATTAGATCTGCTGAAGCTACCAGAAGTTGTTGCCTGATTTTGTTATTGCTGATGTTGGAAAAGATAGTGTAAATATTCATCAGGTATGATAAAAGCTCTCTTTGAAGAGATTGGGTATTATTATTTTTAAAAGCATGAAAGGGAAAAAAGAAAAGAAAAACGTTACTGTACATTAACCAAATAAAGTTTTCAGAGTTTGGAAATGGAAGGGGGAGGGGAAATCTGGATGGAAGCAAGTTGTATAATGAGAAAATATTGAAATAGGGCAAGACTGTTTCCTGCAGAGCTGGGCTCTTTGCAATTTTTTTTTTTCCTGAGCAGTTGAAGTCACTACAGGAAGTAATTTTGCAGTTGAAAATAAGATCACATGAAACTTGGCTGCCTATCGTGATAAAAAGGAAATACATCACTCTGTAAAACTGCTGTGTGCTGCTCACTTACCGTAAAAAGCATCAGTAGGGTGTTTTTTTTAAAGGCACTGTTTCATTTTTGTCTGGAGTGTGGCCAGTGTTATTATCAGGATGCAAAGCCTTGAGGGATACACATATGCACACCCACACCCCAGCATGGACTACAATGCTCTGCACATTTACCTGGGAGGGAAGCACCACTGGACACAGGGGGACTTCGTTTTGAATAAAATGAAGAAAGGTAAGATCCCTGTGATTAAAATATCAATTTTCAGTAGTGGCTGGTAGCTGTAGAGATAAGTCTTTATAGACAGCATGAGATGTATTTCCTCAGCTTCACCATCCTGTATCTTCAGGAGCTGCAAAGTTCATGGATGATGGTGACACCTGCTGGCTCCCACTACTGCCTGAACCTCTGTTCTAGACTTCCAGTGACTATGGATCAATATTAGTTTTCCCTATGTACTATTGCCCTATCAACCCAGTGCACTCTGGGCAAGAAGAAATGGTGGTCACCACAGAAACATAGTGGCTGTGAGCTGCCATGCTTTTTACCCACAATAGCGGGACGCGGGTGGCGCTGTGGGTAAAACCTCAGTGCCTAGGACTTGCTGATCGCAAGGTCGGCGGTTCGAATCCCCGCGGCGGGGTGAGCTCCCGTCGTTCGGTCCCAGCTCCTGCCCACCTAGCAGTTCGAAAGCACCCCTAAGTGCAAGTAGATAAATAGGTACCGCTTCATAGCGGGAAGGTAAACGGCATTTCCGTGTGCTGCGCTGGTGCTGGCTCGCCAGATGCCGCTTAGTCACACTGGCCACGTGACCCGGAAGTGTCTCCGGACAGCGCTGGCTCCTGGCCTCTTGAGCGAGATGAGCGCGCAACCCCAGAGTCGGACACGGCTGGCCCGTACAGGCAGGGGTACCTTTACCTTTACCTTACACCAGCACAACAGAATTTGCAGGGCATTTTTTTGGGGGGGGTAGGGAAACTAAGATGGTGGCTGCACAGCTGTCCCTTGGGTCTCACTGGCTGGCACATGGACAAGAGAACCCTCAACTCTAAAACCAGCCTTGAGCGCATCTTTAAACCCGGGGTGGGGAACTCAGGGGCAGGGGCGAACGAAGGCATCATGACACCTGAACGCATGCGCCGTACATAGCAACACCGCACATGTGCTGTACATAGCGGTTTGCCAGCGCTGCTGCTCCAGCGCCGTACAGACGGTGCCGGCATCCCTCTGGTGCCACTACAGCTGCGAACGGAGGATCCTCTACATGCGGCTGTAGCAGCGACGGAGGGATCCCACTGCCATCCATACGGCGCTCAAGCGGTGCCGGTGGCAAACCGCTATGTACAACACATGCATCATTTTTACATACAGTGCATGCCTGTGATGCCACACATGTGCTGTACATAGCGGTTTGCCAGTGCCACTGGGATCCTCTGCTTGCGGCTGCAGCTGTGAACGGAGGATCCTCCACATGCAGCTGCGGCGGCGCGATGGCTGCTCATGCCGTCACGAGCCACTGCGGCGTGCCTTCTTGTCACCTCCCCAGACATGGCACCCTGGACGAACCACTCCCCCACAACCCCCGTTGCAAGGCCACTACTCAGGGGGTCATAGTGATCTCCTGTCTAGCTGGTCCTCAGAGTACTCCCAGGGCAGACTTCTTGCCCAGCCACAGCCACTAGTGGCTCTGCTTCTTACCCTCCACATGAGTGTTTTGGCCTACCTGAAATGAGTAATTGAACTCTGATGATTCCTCTTGCTTATCTGCATTGATGTGAGTGGAAACTAGTGTAATGTACAAAGGCAAAATTAACATTTGTTACTCCACCCACTTTTTGTCTCTGCCTCTGCCCATGACTAGCAAGTAGTCTCTGGAACTTTGCTCAAAAGGCCAAAAAATATTCCCCACCTTGCTTTTAAAAAATAACAGGAATGAAACCCTTGGACTGCATCCAGTGTCAGTCATACTCAGAGTTGGCCCATTGAAACTAAGAAACATAATTAACTTAGGTCCATTAATTTCAGTGGGTCCACTCTAAGTAAAAGTTAGCTGGATACAACTGTTTACTGCAGTTTAAAGGTGTATTCCTAGGTGTTATGGTGAAGTAATGTCTAACTTGTATGCTAAGTTTCTCTATATTTAGATCCTGATATTCTTTTAGTCCAGAGTGTGTATTTTTTTTTTTACAAGCAGGCTATCTTCATTTCCTCATTCATATCTTCTTAGGCTGCATTCTGAAACGCATAAGAGAATATTGTCTCTACATTACTCCCCTGCAGCTTTGGCGGCAAGCGGAAGCTTCAGACTGCAATGAGCTTTTAAAGTTAAGTTTGCACTGCAAAAAAGAAAAAAAAAGAATCATGATTTATTGATCTCTTTAATTAAATTTCCACTGCTACCAAGTTGATACAAATTAGCTGGACTGAAGCATGCAGAATCTTGATGAGAAATTTAAAAAAATAATCTTATTTACACATCACCTCTGAGACTACTTAATGGGACTATTTGTACATCTTGTGTTATTTAGTTTGCTACAATATTTTAGTGCTGATAATTCAAGAGGAAAGCATTTGCAGTTTAGAGATTGGTATTTGCTTTTATATTTTAATTGGGAGAGAACATTGTTGATGAGTAGCATGCACTTCTATCAGTTTCATCAAGCATGAAGAAATGCCTCCTCTGAAGCCAAGCACAAGAATGGACTTCCTTTCCATATGTTTGGTATTACTTATGTTCGGACATTTGTGGGAATGCAGGAGCACTTAGCCTGGAAAGAAGGTGAAGCATCTATGCAAGCCCACCCTGGCATTTCCTGGCATGCCCTGGTTACACATCAGAGGTTGCCACCGTGTTCAGTGGGATTTACTTCCAGGTAAATGAGTATGTAAAGGATTGGAGCTTAAGTGGCAGGGAAGTAACAGTTCATTCTAATTGCTTTCAAAATTTGTCCTTACTGTCATCATTTATACAGCACTTTTATTGCCGAAAGCCTTTTGCAAACCTTATTCCTTCAGTGCTCAAAATAATAGTGTGAGGCAGACTGTTAATCATGGGTCATTAGGACAGGCTGTAACCTTTAACAGGCTAATAATTTATCTATTGAAATGCCATTCTTGTCATAATACATTGTCAGTTGCTCTCAGGGCAAGTTGCTCACATTCTAAGCTCCCTTAATGAATTTCACCACTTGTTCAGAAGAAATCTCAGTACCTGTTAAAGCCACTGGCATATTATGGAAAATACAAAAGGTGCTTTTTATCCAATGATTCTCAATACTTTGTCATGCCTAGTCCTAACTTTTTGACAAACATGGAGCCGTCAGAGATCTGACCACAGATTGTGGACCTTCAGGAGCAGCCAAGACCCCCTGAATCTGATGGGGAATATCTTCTTGAGGCGGCTCTCTGGGTTATTACCTGATAAAGAACTCATGGAACTGTCATCCCAGTCATGAGTCTCATCCCACCAGGTTTCAGTAATGCCTATTAGACCATATTTGCCATTCTGTACTTAAATTCATCTTGCTTGTTTCCCATACTCTGTGTATTAGTATAGAGACAAGCAAAATCATGAGCCATTCCCTCTTGATGTTTCCTTCTTGTAGTTTCCAGCCCTGTAGCAGGTTTCTGTAGCACCACCTCAGTTTCCTGTGCATCAATTAAGTTATTATTCCTAATACCAGGTGTTCTTTGTGATTCATAATATAGTCTCACTCCCCCTCAGAATTTAGTTTAAAGCTCTCCTGATCAGGTTCGTGAGACTCTTAGCAAACACATTCTTGTCAACCACTGTGAGGTACAGCCCATCTCCTGCCAGAAGTCCTTCCTCAAGGAAATGCAGACTACGGTCCAGGAAGCCAAACCTTTCCTAACAATGGCATCTGTGCAGCCAGCAGAAACTTCTTTCTTCTGCCCCAACTACACCCAAGGGATATGTGCAAATCCCAACTTAAGGAATGTAGAATCCCTTGGTTGATATGGTGCCAAAGTGAAAATGTTATATGCCAAACCCACACCACAGAACAGGCACTGAGAGACTTTGCCCATTTTGAATTTTTGTTGGACTCCCAAAATATAGAACAGGGTCTAGTGTCTAGACTGCGCAGCATGTCAATCTTAACAGATTGGATAATGGTCTAAAGCAGATGTGAGAAACTGACTGGCAGATTGCTATCAATGAAGAGGTCTGGACTTGAGTGTGGGAGAAATTTCGTTCTAAATCTGTCACAACCTCAATGAAAGGTCACACTTAAAATATTGCACAGATGGTATCTCACACCTATATGTTTGGTCCATTTTGCCGCCTCCTATTTGCTGAACTGCTAGAGAGAATATGGAATGCTAAGCTTTATTCAACTTACGTGATGGACACATGGGAAAATGGCCCAGTTCTAGGAGGAACTATTTGTTGAAATAAAAGCAATTACTAGACAAAAAGCCTCTACCTGTCCAGAGCTGGCACTGCTCAGTCTTTTCATGGAAGATAACATTAAGTTACACTTCAAACTCATAAGTTATCTTTTACAAGTGGCCAGGCTCATAATCACAAGATACTGCAAGAATATGGAGGATGCTTCTTTGACAATCTGATACAATAAAATATTGAAAACAGCACTTATTAAAAAATTGACTAATAAAATAAAATTGGCACAAGGTTTGGAGCACAGAGATTCTTTTGCAGCCGACTTATACAACTTTATTATGTACATGACTAAAAATGAAAACATGGGACTCCTCTCACATTAGAATTTTTTTTGTTTAGCATAAACTGTACATAAACTTCTATATAAATGCTTATCTGGGATAAAAACTTGTTATTTGGACATTATTTTTGATGTGTTGCCTAAACTCCATCTTCAGGGCAATGGCTGAATATAATGTGGTTTTTGATGCTGTAATATGTTGTAAGAATCTAATGGAATCTGTTATAAAATCCTTTAAAAACCCAGAAATGTACATTTATTACTGCTCAAGGATGAAAAAGTTTAATTTCCGATATGTGAACTCAATTGGGAGTCAGAAACCCTCTGGCTGATCATTCAGTGATCTCCCAGTTGATCCTGATTTACCTTAGCCATAGCTTGAATCAGAGCTCTTGAAATTTACTGCTATTACAAATAGAAACAAATTTCCAATGTTTGGATGGATTGAGCTATTCTCTAGCTTAAGCTAGGATGGTGTTAGAAGTGGATTGCAGTTAACTGGCAAACCCTCTATATAAATAGAAACTGTCAATCGATACTTGTGATCAGCAAATAAACAGAAAGTAAAGTAAGCTTTGCCTTCCTTGCTTCAAAGAACATTAACAGAATCGTGGCTTCTTGCAGTTCAGGGTGAACAGCTCTGATGCTTTGCCACTGCGGAAGAGAATAGTAGTACATGAAGGAAGGCATCAAACTCTTAACTTGTCTCTTGTAGCCCTGAATTAATAATGTCATTGCCAATAGTAAAGCTGTTGTAAGTTCTTAGAAGATCAGATAAAGTGATTGAAATAAGGAAATATAGAACATGATCCAGTCAAAGTGTTAAACTAGGACTAGGGAACCTATGGCCTGCCAAATGTTGCTGGACTCCAACTCCCATCAGCCCCAGTTATAGCAGCCAATGGTGAGGGGAGATGGGAATTATAGTTTAAAGACTGGTGGGAGCTGTAGTCCAACAACCTCTGACTTAGAATTATGTCCTTTCTATCATGTCAGCATCCTGCGTTAGGTTTTTAAGAAAGAGGTGCTGACATGGTAGCTTAGTCGGTAGAGCCCGAGACTCTTAATCTCAGGCTTGTGGGTTCGAGCCCCTCGTTGGGTGAAAGATTCCTCCATTGCAGGGGTTGGACTACATGACCCTTGTGGTCCCTTTCCAACTCTACAATTCTATGATCCTATGGTAGATAAAAATAGCAACATAGAAACAGATATTACTAAACAGTTTAGGGCAGGGGTCAGCAAACTTTTTCAGTAGGGGGCCGGTCCACTGTCCCTCAGACCTTGTGGGGGGTCAGACTATATTTTGAAAAAAATAAAATAATGAATGAATTTTTATGCCCCACAAATAACCCAGAGATGCATTTTAAATAAAAGGGCACATTCTACTCATGTAAAAACATGCTGATTCCCGGACCGTCCGCGGGCCGGATTTAGAAGGCGATTGGGCCGGATCTGGCCTCCGGGCCTTAGTTTGCCTACCCATGGTTTAGGGACATTATACATTTAAAGCTCTCTGACAACACTTCAGCACTCCTGGCTTCCCCCAAATAACCTTGGGTGCTGGGAGTTATTGGGGAGACCCTTGTTCCCCTCACGGAACTACAAACTCCAGGACTTCCCTGGAAAGAGAGGGAAATAAGATGAGTCCATTAGGAAGGCAAAGACTATGCAAGACAAGGAACCCCTCTTCCAGCTGTGTGTTAGTGGGAAGATACAAAAGGATTTAAAGGGTGTAGGATTTCAGTTTGCCTGATGAAAATGAGCAGGAAAAAGTGTCAGTTTTGCAAGTCTGAGAGAGAGGGCCCAGAGCAGAAGGCGGGCATTCTGTTTTATGCTGCAGAGTGACTCAGACACAATGTTTGCGGTCTCTTGGTATCTAAGCCACAGGAATGGAAGGAACAGGACCCTCTTGGGATGTGAACACTTTGCCCTCTTTCCCTCTAGCCTTAGGTTGTGTATATGTGTAAATAAACCATACATCATAAAGACACCAGTCTCTGCTGTGCCTCAATATCCAAAAAGAAACACAGACCCTGATAAGCGTGCCTGGTGCCCCTGAACTCTCTCCACTGCTTGGAGATTTGGGAGGCATCTAAGTGTAACCATATCCAATTAAAAGACTTGTAGCAAAAGCAAGAACTTCAACCGGTGCTGAGAAGACAGCAGAAGCAGCACTTGTCTGATATGCAGCTGGGGAAAGTACAGCATAAATATTACAGGGAACATATGCACATACATGAGTAAGCATGTATCATATAAATCTCATTATTCTCCCTTCTCAGTATGTGAAATGGAGAGATTACATGGATTGGCCAGATATATGCATGGAGGTAATCACATATGTATCAAGCTACATGTTACACTATTCTCACAACAGAGGCTAATATGTGTGGGTCCAATGTCCAACCACATGTTTGGGACCATGGGATTTCAAATGCTAGGAGGAGGTGGCCTGAGATTCCTTTGCATTTAATGTGGGCTGAACAAAGCAAGAAGCCTTTATGCCGGTCTACTGACATTTTGATCTGTTAAATCAAGCTATGTTTCCAATGCTCAACAGAAGCATTCATAGAAAAGTAATACTAGGGAAGGATAGAACTTTCTTTATGTATGCTACAACAGCAGCAAGAATACTTATTGCAAAGTATTGGAAGACACAAGATCTACCCACCCTGGAAGAATGGCAGATGAAGGTGATGGACTATATAGAACTGGTGGAAATGACTGGCAGAATCCGAGACCAGGGAGAAGAGTCGGTGGAAGAAGATTGGAAGAAATTTAAAGACTATTTACACAAAATACTGCAAAATTAATGAATGTTAGAATGATGTCGGAATGAAGTTAAGTGGTTTTAGCAGCAATGTTACAAAGGAGTATGTAAAAATGGATTGTTAACAGGTGAGAATCTAAAGTTATAATATATTAAGATAAAGGATTAAGATAAAAACAAAGAGGGAAAGGATTTGCTGAATTAACTAACTGAACTGGAATACAAAAAAAGGAGGTGTGAGGAGGTCAGGGAAACAAGTAAATGAAAGACAAGACATGGAAAGATTGATTTGTTTTTAATTGTTTTTATTTTTCTGTATTTTGTATTTCCTTTTTTCCTTTTTTTCTTTTTCTTATTTTTGTAATCTTTTCTAAAACTTTAATAAATATCATTAAAAAAAAGAAAAGTAACACTAGGAAGAGGCATTGAACTCCCAATGGCATGAAGCATTTGATGTACCAAGTAATTCTAAATCACAAGAGGCAGCAAAGCACCTGACATGTGCAAAGGGGCGGGGAAGGTATTTGCATTTTTAAAAAGTTTATTTTTATTAATTTTTTTCTCAGGGTGTTAAGCACTTGTCCAGGCTCCCTCTGCTGGCTATGAATGTTGACGTTAATTTGATTTAATGTATGTGCACTGTTTTTGCTGACAAAAATAACTGTATTTCATGCTCTCATTCCTCCTCCTGCTCACAGTAGATGTCTTTTTGTAATTACACCATTGTGTTTGTTTATGACTAATGCAAGCTCATCCTTCTGAGACTGCTGGGTGATTCATGTTTAAGTGAGTTTTAGAAACTGGCTCCACACACTTGGCAGAAAAGAAAGATCAAGAAGCATGGTGGTCAATATACAAAATACACAGCCTTGCATGCATATACCCATCAGCTGAGTATTTCATTATTACTGTTTATACCTATGCTGTTAGTCACTGTAATTACACAGTGCATCATAAGAGAGAAGGGAGGCAAGCAAACCAGTCAAACCAACACCTCCTTCTTATTAACTTCACCACTGCCAAGTGAATATGTTAATTTTTCTCTGGCTGCTTCCACTAAAGAGCCCTTTAACCTTCTGGTCTTTAAGTGACCCAACCTACTCCCAATAGTGAGTAGAGTCATATGGTGCATAGGTGTGGGGTGCATAACAAGGCCTTAGACTAATTCCCCTCTCTCCCAAAGACATGAGGCTTTTACTTAGGGATTTAGAAAGACAACACATTACACAGTTTTCAAGGAAATTGCTACCTATAAGAGCAAATTTTAAAATAAACATATCTAGTTCTACCTTTACTAGATTATTTCCCTGACCAAACCAATATTTATCCATTCACTTTGCTAAGTTTAGCTTCTAGATCACTTCATGACCTTCTCCTGGTTCCTTCTTCCTGCAGTGCCAGTGCCCTCCACTATTCCAACTTTTTTTCCTGTCTCATGAAGTTCTTCAAACTTCTGACTCCACAACCTTCCACCTATTCCACTTTTTTCTAGCTTGACATATAGAGTATTTGCACATTCTCTCCTTTCCAACTTTTTAGTGATTCAGAAGGAGAGGAGAGTGTTGGTTTAGTTTCTCTTTCTCTTTAATTTCTAGGTGCCTAGGATGAACCTTTGGACCCTCCTGTGCAAAATTTCCTCAGCATAACATCCCCTCTTAAACTTTTGACTGTCCTGTGAACAACTCCCTGAGCAAAACATCCCACTGAACTTTTAACCTCCATATGATCTTCTGACCCTCCTATGCACAAGAGCCCTTAAAGGAAAAAGCAACCCCTTTATAGTCTATATTTTGCAACCAAAAGCCCAAGAGAAAGTGACTGAAATTCCAAATCCTTCACCGTCACCCTGAGTACATCAGTACAAGAGCTCAAAGGTTACCATAGTGATACACAAAATGTAAAATAAAATACAACATACAATGTAAAAACAGTCATATCAACGATCTCCAAAGGCCTTGGTAGGTTTATAAAGCAGCAGATGGTCTTCGAAGCATCCTAATCCTTGGCTTACCCATTCGTCTGATTACTTACAGTAAACATTCTGACTGCTTGTGTACTGCCACCTTGCCCAAGCTATGTGTGTCTTAAATTGTGGTCTAAGAATTGGCAAAAAATTAACATAACAATATAAACACAACATTAAAACCCCACTACAAACAAAATAAATACATATAAAAATGCAATCTAAAACCAACAGCAGTGACACCACCTTCCTCCCCCCACAACCAAAAACTTTCCTGAACAGAACACCCACACTTATAAAGCATTTGAACACCTACCCTATACCTACAAGAGTGCCGTTACCACAGTGAGACTGACCCAATTGGGGTGGGGGTGGGGGGAGGCACTTACATTAGCCACCACTGTGCTTGCTCACAGAAATAAGCTTTTTGCACCTCAAGAAAGTGACTGAAGGCATAATTTTACCTGAGAATTGATATGAATGATGGGGATTTGTGGTTGCTGATGAGGAAAATGGCAGAGAAAACGACTTTGAGACATTCCTGATGGCACTTCTGAATAATCTGCCAAAATGTGCTTCTGAAAACCCCTCATCTCATCAAGCGCTTCTCTACTGCAGCACTCCTGAATACAGTTAGTCTGCTTGCAACCTTACAGTGGGATTTAAACTTGCTTGGATTTGCAACCAAAATCGGCGTATATTAAAATATATCCCTACTTCTTCACTATTTTCTCATGCTTCTCATTCAGATGAACTGGTCACCTGAGCAGATCAATAAGTATGATGCAAATATAACATCTTTTTCTCTCTCATCTTCTCAGTGCTAAGCTAAATCTGTTCTATTCATTTGGTTGTGTGGGGAATAAGATGGTATCACTGCTGTTGGTTTTGGGTTGTGGGGGGGTGTTCTTTAACCTACGTACATCCTCTTTCCTGTTCCAATGAACAACCAACCAAATCACCATCACCATCCCAACTAGAATATATACCATGTTGGACCCTTGGTCCATCTTGTTCTTCAGGATTTCAGGTCAGGTTCACTCTCAGCCCTTCTTGGAGATACTGGGGATTGAACCGGGGACCTTCTGCATGCAAAGCAGATGCCCTACCACTATGCTACAGCTCTTCCCCTGTCTTTCTATGCTTCAGTCCCTAGTTCCCCTTACATTTAAGATTTCATGTCCCGTTCCATATTCTCTCCAAAAACAAACAGCACATTGTGACCATTCTTCTCCCTGTACATTACTCAAAGACAATATTTGGCATATAGACACAAAATTGTAAATACAATCAAAGCCAATATCAAAATTGTGTTGTCTGTTTCCCATCATATGTCATAATAAAGCTGCCTTTTTCAGTGAAAAATGCATAAAGAAGTATTCGCCTGCCATCGTTAACCACCAGTTTCTTTGTCCCCCCCCAGTTTCTCTGCCCCCCCAGCAACTCCAATATTTTTATAAATGATATGTCTTTTTTGTATTTTTTTTAAGTACTGCATGACAGAAGCAATAAGTTTGGCAAAATCAGATAGCTAGCATAAAGAGTGCTAAGTGAAAAAAAAACATTTCTGTATAAATATTTTGCATTTAGATCAAATCTGAGCTGTGAACAACAAGGGATAATTAGCTTTATGAATTCTCCTGGGTGGTTAGATTTGGTCTATACAATTTTATGTCTCTCCTGAATTGCTGGGTTTAGCACATTACACTTAATTGAAGGTTTCAGCTTTATAAATGGAGCCATCTTGGTTGGGGAAAACGATATTGTAACAGTTGCTGTGTTGATTGGATTTGGGGGGTCTGCTCTGCTGCCCCCATGTTCCTGTCCACTCCTTCAGCTTTCAAAACAGGCATAATGTCACTTGGGGAAGGGGCTCTGCATGTATAGTGCAGCAGTGACAAAATGGTAAAAGCATCTTCCTTTGGGCAATTTTCATTTAGAGAAAAGGCAAGTAAAAGACGACATGATAGTGGTGTACAGCACGATGCATGGAGTGGAGAAGGTGGACAGAGAGAAGCTCTTCTTCTTTACTCATAGCCCTACAACACGGGGACATCAAATGAAGCTGAATGTTGGAAGACTCAGGACAGACGAAAATGCTACTTCATACAATGCAGAGTTAAATTATGGAATCTACTCTCACAAGAGGCAGTGATGGCTGCCAACGTGGGCTGCTTTAAAAGAAGATCAGACAAATTCATGAGGGACAAGGCTCTCAATGGCTGCTAGCCAACATGGCTATATGCTACCTCCACATTTGAAGGCAGCAATGCTTATAAGTTGCTAGAAACTGCATAAAGGGAGAGTGTTTTTGTGTTTGGGTCCTGCTTGTGGGTTTCCCATTGAGGCATCTGATTGGCCACTTTGAAAACGTGATGCTAGACTAGATGGGCAATTGGGCCTCATTTCTACAAGCTTTCCAAAATAAAATGGATTTAACATGGCATCATGAAGATAACAGACCCTCCAAGTGTCCTTATTTTCCAGGGACATCCCTAATTTAGAGAAGCCGTCCCAGATTCTGATTTGATCCTGGAATGTCCTTCTTTTCCTTAGGATGTCCCTATTTTCATTGGAGAAATGTTGGAATTCTATGGAGTTATCCAACCTCCGAGCCATCTGAAGGCAATCCTGTACAGGAAAGTTCTTTTTTTTAATGTTTAATGGCTGGGGCGACCCAGTAAGATGTGTGGGGTATAAATAGTAAAATTATAATTATGGAATGGGACGTCCCTATGCTCATCAGAGAAATGTTGGAGGGTATGATATAAGTGAGAAGTGATCTACACCTTGAAGTACTTGGAGGAAAGGTGGAATATAAATGTAATAAAGTAAGTAAGTAAGTTACCTCTGCTGATTGTCTTACACTCACAGCTTAAGAACAGTCATATTGGATCAGAACAAAGGTCCATCTAGACTAGCATGCTGTTCTCACAGTGACCAACCAATTGCCTGTGGTAAGCCAACAAGCAGGACATGAGCTCAATAACCTTCTCCCAATGATGATACCCAGCAGTTGGAATTCAGAATCCTCCTGCCTTTGATACAGGAGAAGTTACCATACCTTCCAACAATTCTCCAATGAGCATAGGGACGTCCCAGTCCATAATGATAATTTTACTATTTATATTCCACACAATTTTACTGGATTGCCCCAGATACTCTGGGCAGCTTCCAACATAATACAACATTAAACATTAAAAAACACCCTTCCCTCTACAGGATTGCCTTCAGACAACCCTCCAACATTTCTCCAATGAAAATAGGGACATCCTAAAGGAAAAGTGGGACATTCTGGAATCAAATCAGAAACAGGGACGGCTTCTTTAAATCAGGGTCGTCCCTGGAAAATAGGAACACTTGGAGGGTCTGAGTTACACCATGGTCTTTCCTCTGCCCTCATGGGTTTCCTGAGAAGCAAGGGGTGTCCTAGTTTTGTGATTGAGGTAGAAGCATGCTGCCCCTCAGCTTTGCAATCCCTGGGCAATCTTGATGGAAGATGTTCTTACACAAAGAATAATGTCCCTAACAGCATAAAATAATCATAAAACACAACACCTACACATGTTAATAAAAAGGCAAAATTTACCCATACATTGTATGTGCATGCAGGGTGGGAATATTTTCATCTGTAGCATATTACCAGTGTGTTAGAGGATGCTTTTCTCTGTCCATTGTGGTAAATGAACGAGAAAATCACTTTTATTTGAATCTCTCCTTTGCTTTCAGATTTTGTTTCCTGTGTGTTTTTGTGAGTTCCACTCCGTGGCTATTTCCTCCTCCCAGTAACCACTTTTTTCTTTCTTTCTGAACCAAGCCTGCTCTTGGGCTGTGTTTACAAACCCATACACTGGCCTGAACTCTTTCCATTTGTTCAGTCATCTAGCAAATCTCCGTCTACACAGATTGATTATGCAACTATAGGAACGCAGGTGATTAAGCAACAAAAATAGCTCCAGCTAGTCCCTGAGTAGAATGGAGCTGAACAAACCCAGAATCAAAAAGTGGCTTTTAGCTAAATGAGCATTTGCAGGGAACAGGCATGGTTTTGATGAGAAGAATGAGTCATTATAGCTATGCATTCTCCCTGCTAACTAAGGTACTCACTGGTAAATCTGTAGCAACTTTCACACAGTCCATCATGTGACTTACTAGGGTAAAGTGTGCATAAAAAGTATATATAAGTTAAAATTTTATAGAGAGATACACAATGCATTATATTAGGGAAATCTGCTTGCAATAATTTATATATTAGGAGAAATTTGCACAAAAATGCTGGCAAATTTTAACAAGAACTTTTGTTGTTGTTTTTTTTGGGGGGGGAAACAATCACAAGCTGATGCAGAAATCTTAAGAACTGGAAAAAAGAAAAATTGAGAGAAAGAAAAATTGTCCATCCCTAATCCTATGTTAGACCTGCTCAGTTAGGTCCATTAATTTCTATGGAACTACTCCGAGTATAACTTAGAAGCTGCAGTAGATCCATAAAACACATGGACAAAAAGTAGGATATATGGTGACCCTTCCCTTAATTTCTTTATCTTCAGAATTTTGCCGTTTCAAACCTGCTGGAATGTTTGAGTAGCTGCTGTGGAAACTGGTGCTGCTGTTAGCTCCCACAATCCCTTCCCCATGAAAACCTGGAGGCTTTGCAGAAAATGCTTCCTCTTCCATTTCCAGCAGGGTCCTTTTATTATTGAATAAGTAGTATGTGCCATTTCTTGCTGTGGTTTCCCATTCCCCCTAGCATCTGCAAATAACTTTCAGCGGGTCCTTATTGATTCTCCACCTGTTCTATAGCCCCCTTGCCGCTAATGTTGTACTGAGATGCCAGACGTGTGAGACTGAGAGCAGGGAGCTCACAATCCTATTGGTCACAGCAAATACACAGAACGTGGAAAGCGTCTGACCTCTCTGGCAGTTTTCTGAAATGCTGAGAACATCAGAAGAGAACTGCTGGGCAAGACCTAAGGTCCGTGCAGCCCATCTTCCTGTTTGCAATAGCATATAGCCTGATCATCCCGTTTTATTCTGCATTGGTCAGGGATAGGGATGGGAGAGAAATCTGATTTAGTTTGCATTTAAACAAGGACCTAACAAATTTGAACTCTCCAAAATAATACATGTACTGAAACGCAGCCATCCTTTGAAACATGCACTTTTCCAATATAATTCTCTATTCAAGCGATGTGTATAAAATTGCATTTACTAAGGTGTGCATTATAAATCCTTATATTAGTGTATATATCATACAAAATTTATTCTGTTAAGGGGGAAATGTATATATTAGGCAAAATTGCATACAAACTGCATTATGCACTCTTAAACACTAATAAACTTCCATGTGTTTTTTTTAAATTAAAAAATGGCAAATTGAAATTAAGGTTGGAAAAATGAGATACTGAGAGAGACCAAACTGGCAGATTCATCTTCCGGAATCCTGTGTCCAGTTATGGGTTTCATGTTTTAAGAATAAAATTGACCAACTGGAGGAAATCCAGGGGAGGTGCACCAGGGTAGTGAGGGGTCTGATAACCATGTCCTAGGAGCAATTCTCATACATGGGTGTGGGCATGTGTGTGTGCCACTTGAAAATTGGTAAAAGAATGAATAATTGTATTTTTTTTCTATGAATGAATGCAACTCATTGTTTTCTTTCAGTGTAGGAATTGTCAAAACCAGTGCCACACTGTGAAAATCATTGGCCCTTTCCCAGGCTGCTGAGAACTGGCCGCTTTCAGAGAAAATTTAGTAGAGTGCACCAGCATCATTTCAAGAAAATCGTGCATCCCAAGTTAGAGCCTTAATAGCCTTGCCCTGGTCAAAGTTGCCTTCATCTCTGTCATGGGTGGGTGAGGGAACCAAATGTAGGGTCAAGTACAAATATTCTAGATGGTTACACAATGTCCTGAACCACGGGGTACCTGGCGGCAAGTCCCGCTGGAGTTGCACAATCCCATGGCAGATTCTGGCAGGCCAACAGGTCCGAAGTACATTCAGGTCAGGTTCCTGCCTCTGCAGCTGATCCAGGGATCAGAGCACCTGAAGATCAGTCCTGCACAAGCACAGTCCCAAAGAGCTCCCTGGAAAACCCAAGACATGGGAAGACCCAACATGTCAGCTCTGCTTCTCTTTTATAGCTTGCATGCTGATTGCAGCATCTGGGTATGACAAGGCATGTGACCCTCAAATGTTCCAAGCCCACTCCAGCTGAGGAATCACACACCTCCTCCCACATGCTCCACCTGGCCAGCTAGTGATCTGGGCTTTGGGCTCTGGCCTGCCTCCACCTCCTAGAGCAGTGGTGGCCAAACTTGGCCCTCCAGCTGTTTTGGGACTATAGTTCCCATCATCCCTGACCACTGGTCCTGTTAGCTAGGGATAATGGGGGTTGTAGGCCAAAAACAGCTGGAGGGCCAATTTTGGCCACCACTGTCCTAGAGTGTTCCTCCTGCTGCTTATTATGCCTTAGAGCCTGCCATGTCCAGGGAGACAGGAGCCCCTCCAGCTCCGGTGATGGGTTCTGCTGCTCTGGTTCCTGTGCACTGACCTCCATCCCCTTGCCATCCTCCGTCGTCCCGTGAGTACTTTCTACACCATCCTCTCCTTCTCCATCTTGCCCTGGTGCCCCCCAGTCATGGCTATATCCCTCACCAAGATGCTCTTTCTCTTCCCTGCTGTCCTTCCAGTTCATGACACACAAGCGTTCCTGGACCACCTGAATGAAACACACAGGTCACATTTGAGGATGGTTGATATTTTGCTTATAGTGTTAGCCTGTAAGGAAGTTTTGGGATGATGTCTTCCACATGATTTCTAAAATCCTGAATATTACAGTGATTAAAGACCTAGACTTGGTCTTGCTATCATTATTTTGAGGAGCAAATTAAGATATTTTGTTTAAGCTATTAATAATCCATTTCCTGGTAGCAGCACAGATGGAGGCCACATTCTTACAGAGAAGTGATTGCTTGTTAACTACAGTGGTACCTCGGGTTAAGTACTTAATTCGTTCCGGAGGTCTGTTCTTAACCTGCAACTGTTCTAATGGGGCCTCCCACTGCTGCCACGTGATTTCTGTTCTCATCCTGAAGCAAAGTTCTTAACCCGAGGTACTATTTCTGGGTTAGCAGAGTCTGTAACCTGAAGCATATGTAACCTGAAGCGTATGTAACCCGAGGTACCACTGTATACAAAACTGGTATGTTAGGTTATTGCCCAATTCCATATAGCACAGTGCCATAGTACAATAGCCATAGTATCTATTTTCAAAATATACTTTAACTGAGTGCAGTTGACTCTTGCCTGAATTGTTGGCTACCTGGATTCTGAACGAAGGAAGAGCTGCTGATATTCCTGATGGTAGAGTGTATAGCTTCCGGGGGGAAAAGAGTATTCTGCACACTTTCCAAAACTTTAATGGAATTCAAATAGAGCCCCAGATTTCAACACCACAGAGCATTTGAGTAAGCACTTAGCCACCAAATATCTTTAGGTTAAATCAGCTATCCATCCTTATTGCAACAGAATTTCATCAATGCCCTGTGGTTTTCTGTGCTTTGACTTTCACTGCCTCCATATGACACTTCCAAGTGAGTAAGTTTGCTTCACTCCTCATGATGTTTTAAAAGCATCAGTCATACCACCATTTAAACCTACTCTGACCCTCATTTCTATGTTGCTGCATAGTTCTTGGATCAATAGCAGAAGTCTGCAGTCAATGTTACCAATTTGAAATATCTCTTATAGTCTGTGTTGTTTAGGTAAATAAACCTACCAGGATAGGTGTTCACCATTCTATGCATTTCTTATAGAGCTCAGGCAGAAGCATATCTTCTCCAGGAGCTTTATTTGATTTCATGTAAGAAATAAAGGCCATTGTCTCATTACAGGAGACTAGTGGCCATTCAGGTAGGTTTGAGAAATCCACACACACTGCTGGTACATGTGACTGCCCAGATTGACCACCAACGTAAATTGAAGAACTTTTTACATAACCCAACCAGAGGCAAGAATGATGATCTCACTTCATTTAAACCCCAGCCACCAGTTCCCATAATTTGTATTCCCCCCTGCTCCATTACTGCTAGTCCCAGTTCCTGCTGCTGGATTTTTGTATATTCAGCTCTATTGTTTTTGAGCAGACTCTTGTATTCCAATCTACCTTTGATCAAATTTTCAATGGATTCTCATGCAATCCCTTAGCCAGAACTTTTGCTTTGCATTGACCGTCAAACCAGCCATGGTGTGTTGATTGTGTGTAGTTATTAATTGTAGATGTTATCAGATAAGGCCTGTGTTCTGTTACAATTTGCTGGAAGTCATCAACATGATTTGGAGATTTGATGCAAGCTTGTCCGATGATACTATATAGCATCTCTTGAATATTGCTGCTCAATCTGTGAGACCAACAGCAGTTAAAAACAAACAAGAAGCATTTTAAAAAGCAGATTGTGCAAGAGAAGATTGGGAGCTAGGGGGTTGGCATTTGTGGTTGGATGACAATTGCTATCAGTCACAGCCAGCATGTTCAAGGATCAGTGGAGTTCCAGTCCCACAATATCTGGAGGGCCACAGGCTTCCTACCTCTGTTTTAGGGAATGGAAAAGCAGGGTATAAAACTTTGATAAATGTAGACAGTGAAATATGTATGCATGTGTTTAAAGCCAAAAATTTCAGTTTAACCAGCTTGCAGATCTGGTTGCTTGTAAGTAGAAACCTCAAAATAAAGGGAGAAAATATTCCCTCACCTAGCAGTAGAAAACAAGCTCAATTATATAGTGTGCTGCCAATCAATTTGGTTTTCAAACACAGTGCAGCTGCAGCCTATGGCTAAGCCTTTGCCAAACAACAACAGTTTAATATTTCTAGTGCCAGAATCTCATCTGTAAGAGCACACAGCTGATCTGTAATGTGAGATATTGCCTCTTATCTTCTTGAACACCAGCTCATTTTTTCAAGGCATCTAAAAAAGAGAGAGTCAGTAATGAAGTCCTCAGATGGTAAATTAGAACTGGGAAGAAATGGGACATGTTAACTGTTAACGATGGCGGAAGAATGAATTCATATTAAAATTGAATTATATGATGAGGAAAGTACTCTGTGTCAGGTTTCACTCTGTGCTAGCAATCCCATCAGATGATTAAGTGGGGAAGATCAACCAAATATGACTGTCTCCTGTGGCAGAAAATGTCATGGATGAACCATGGATAAGAACGTAAGGATGAACCAGGTGGGTGAGACCAAAATCAATTTAGTTCAGGTGTGGGGAACCTTTGCCCCCCCCCCCGCCCCAGAGATGTTGCTGAACAACAACTCTCATTATTCCCTGCTGTGTATCAGGATTGTGAGGGCTGATGGGAGTTGATGTTCAGCAATATCTGGAGGACCAAAGATTCTCCACTGCAGATCTCTTCCCATCATTCTGTTTCCAGTAGTCAGAGGACTCTGGAAAGCCCTTTTGCAGAGCATAAAGGAAAGTGCTGTCATTGAACTATGGGGTGGAGGGAACCTGGAAGCAACCGAAACTTGGAGCATCTTTAAAAATCAGCCACTGGGAATTCCTTTGCTGAATATTCCATCTATTCCCCTATGCTTGGGGTGGGGGGAGAAGTGTAGTTAAAGACCTAAAGTAAGCATAAAGGATGATTTGCAGCACTGTGCAGGATTTGTTTATTTACAAGAGGGACTTGCATCAAAATGTTATGGCGTTGGGAAGTTTCCCGTGTTCAGTAGTAGCTGGCAGAGTGCAGCAGTGCTGCTTACCAGGATTCCCAACATGAGGGTGCTGCTGCTAGCTGATAGGGAGAAGGGGAGGGCCAAGGTGGTAGAGAGACTGGCCCAGGGTAAACCTTGGCATTCTCCTCAGCCTGCTGACACCTCCCTCTTGCATGTGGGTGGGGCTTTTTTCCACAGTACTCACAGCCTGAACATTGGGAATAGAGTGAATTATTGAATGAAGTCATTTTCATTGGAAAACACAAGGCAATCAGCAAAACAAAACGATCGCCTCAAGTACAGCAAGTTATTGACAATTTATTAAAGAAAATGTCCAGATCATAATAGTCCCACAGAAAACCGCTTCCTCTGCAGAAGAAACAATAGAATGAAAGATATAGCTGGTCTTTGTTTGCTTAGGATAGACTTAAGACCCCCTGAGTTTATTTTTAAAACTAGGTCCCAATTTCAATCCCCAACATCTTCAGGTAGGGCTATGAATGGTCCCTGCCTGAAACCTTGGAGAGCTCCTGCTAGTCATAGAACAGGGGTCAGCAAGGTTGCCTGGGCTGGATGAGTCCTGCAAATATCCCTCCATGGGCCGGATCGCATGCGTGCATGAGCACATCGCCTGCAATTGCCGGTGTCTGTGCATGTGCAGATGCGATTTCCGGCGCTGCGGAAGCAAGTCCAGATGCCGCGCTACACTGATTTAGCGCAGTGTGCGAGCAGGCAGCTCAGTTCAGGGGCAGCTCGTGGGCCAGTCAAATGGCCTCTGTGGGCTGCTTCCAGCCCATGGGCCTTAGGTTGCTGACCCCTGTCATAGAAAATAGTTACAGATAGGTAGCCGTGTTGGTCTGCCATAGTCAAAATAAAAAAATTCCTTCCAGTAGCACCTTAAAGACCAACTAAGTTAGTTCTTGGTATGAGCTTTCGTGTGCATGCACACGAAAGCTCATACCAAGAACTAACTTAGTTGGTCTTTAAGGTGCTACTGGAAGGAATTTTTTTATAGAAAATAGTGATCTAGATGGACTTTGGGTCTGATTTGGCATATGACAGCTATCTGTGTTTCCAAGAGTAAAACTCTCTCAAGGCAGCTTATAAAATAAAAACAATATAAAAGTAACCACAAGTAATTCATTGGTACTAATCTTGCTCTCTCCCTTTCTCTGTGCCTCCACATAACACTTTATTGCCATCTATCATTGCAGGGGTTGCGCAAGATGATCACCAGGAAGGATCCCTTTCAACTCTGCTTCTATGCTGGTGCTCCTGGTGCTTGTTCATGCTTGCAAGTTTTTCATAGTATCCGTACAACATTGCCTGTATCAAAATTCCATCCCATCCCACCTTTTGTTCCTGGTTTACCATTTCTGTGGACAATCTGATGAGCTAAAAAAAATCGAGACCACAGTAAACAGCCACGTGGAAGCACTTTGCTGTATTTCAGTGCTTCCCCAACTGTGCTTCTGCAGAACAGAACTCCTCCATGCACCTATGGGTTCTTGTCAGAAATCAAGTAATGGCGGCCTTTTCCCAGTTCTGCATGATACTGGATTTTCTAGCTACAATCTCCACAAAAACAGAGTACAGAAACCCAGTTTAGCACATTTAGTTGACAGCTATCACACCTGATATCAAGGGTCTTTACTAAAGCCATCAGGCTCAATCATCACATTAAATTTCATAATTAGGCTCATTTTGTTATTTTTATTTATCTTTTGTCCTTGCTAGTGTGATTAAATAAATATAGTTTTTATTATTGCAATTATGATAATCATTATCATTTCTTTAGATACGTAGACTGCAATATAACCCTTAATTGCTATCTGTTAATATTGTCCCAAGTTTGAATCAACAACAACCACCATTTTTCTTGGAGTTTTGCAGAGAACAACGTGATATCCAGGTGCTTCTCTGTGAACTGCAAAGGTTTTGGAATGATTTCTGTATTTGAATCCAAGATCTGAGTCTAAAATTTTGCCCTGCCCCTTTAAGGCCGCTCTCTTCAGGACTCTGGTTATATTGGCAGAATTGCTGAGATGTTACAGAATCTGAAGCTAGCTGCTGGAGGTCTGCCAGCCACTGCTCCTAGCATGCCTGGATTTACTCTTCTCTAGCTGTGCAAGCACACAGAAGGCCAAACTGATAACTCTCAATTGCATTTGGCTGTAAGGGCCCACAATATCCCCTGCCTGCAATTCAGCTATAATTAATACAATTGCTACCATCAAGAAACAAAGTTTAATGGATAGGGCAATTTAAGGAATGTTTCTGGTGTGGCTTGAAGGAGCTAAGAAGATGTCTTGAAGAATATATGGATGTGTAATTGATTTACAGGTTTAGGAAGCTGCTTAATCCTTTCTTGGGATTATCTCATTGCAATAGCTGCCCAGGCAGGAATCTTCCCCAGCCTTGCCTGGGGATGCTGGGGATTGAACCCAGGACCTTCTCCATGCAAGCAGATGCTCTGCCACTGAGTCACAGCCCTTTCCCAACAGACACAGTGGTCAGGAGATAGATGCTGGAGCCTTTGCACAAACTGCATTTAACTGTGTTTTGCCACATTTAAGGGAGGGCTCATGGCTCAGTGGTAGGGTCTACACTTTGCATACTGAAGGGGCCCATTTCAAACCTCAATATCTCAAAATAGTTGCTGGAAAAGGGATCCTTCTCCGAGACCCCGGAAAACTGCTGCTAGGGATGGAAGTGACATGCCAGCGCCGGAGGAGGCAATTGTACTTCATCCAGCAGAGTTTTACTTGCAACTGAAGGCAAATGAGCATAATGGTCACAAATCTAATACAATGAGGATAAAAATCCAGTTGCAGCACTTACAAAACCTTATAAACTTATAACAAGACTAAACCTTAACACTAACCATACTATGTATAGAACACCACACCAGAAGGAAGAGAGATAGAAAGAGATAGTAAAACCCAGGCTTCTTCTGGTTTATATTTATAGTTAATTGGAAGAGATAAGAGAACCAGTTCAAGCCAGTTCAGCTTCTCTGAAGGTATAACCCAAACAATCAAGAAGCTTATTTCATACGAGAAGCTTCCAGTAGCTTCCAGAACCCACTTGAATTAATCAGAATAGGAAAGAGCTCTACACATCGGATCAATACTTTCTGCACTAAGAAATGCAAACTGACAGGAAGGATATGTCAATGTCCATTCTCTGTTTCTCTTTCATTCCAGAATGCAGTGAATAAAACCCACATTTCCAAAAACCTGCAAGTGTCAACATTCACTTCCTTTTGAGCCCTCAAAAAATAAGTTAATTTGAACTTATTTGAACTTGAACTCAAAAAATAAGTTTATCTGAAAAAAATGGCACATTTAAGTTTATAATGTGCCATTTTTTTCAGAGGAGTGATATATAAAATTTATGAAATGAAATATATGTAGAAGATTTACATGTTTTAATCTGTTCTTAGCCTATCACTGATCTTAATTATTATTAGAATGTATTAAATAGCTGTTTTAACTGCTTTTACTGATAATTTTATTGTTTTATTATTTTGTTAACCACATCAAGGTGTTTTTTTTAAAAAAAACAACAAGCAGTATATAAATCTTATGAAATAATATGAAATAAAATTAAAATATGGGACAGTGTTCATCCAGGAAATTGCAATGCAGACATGAGCTACATTTAGTACATTAATTGTTCATTTTAAATCAGATTCTGTCACTATCACCCTCATATAACATAATAAAATTGCTGTAGGGTCAGCTGGTGAGAAAGACCATGTTAATCTCAATAATTTGCCAGTTAATTTCCTCCAAAACTGATTAATAACTGGGCAGGTCCAAAATATATCAAAGATTTCTGCTGAGAAGGCCAAAGATAATCAAATACATCATAGTTTGTTTTATAATTTTTGCAAATGCTATGAGATGTTAGATACTATTGATATATTTTGTGGAAGTTTTCCTTCAGTTATGCAGGGCTCAGTCTAGAAGATAGAATATTTTTCCACATCTCAACCCATTAATCCCATAAAATAAATTGTACTATATATTTTCCACATATCTCCTTAAAATGATCATCCTTTTTCAATGAGTTTAATAGCATTAGATAAATTTTAGTAGAAGAACAATGGGAGATACATTTTATTATCTGTAATTTGAAAGGAGTTTCAGCGGTTATACCTCCATATTTCCTGGTTAAAACCATTGTCATGTCTCAGTTAAATTAAGTTAAATGGACTAGTCTGATCCCACCTAATAATTCCAAAATTTCTTCCAGGGATGAAACATCTCATTGTTAAACAAGCACCACCACCACTACCTTGAACTTACTCAGAGAGAAGTATTACCAAATAATCCCACATAATTCTCACATAAGTAACTGAATTATGTGATTGCTTTTAAACATTTTTAGACATTTAAAAGTTTTTAAATGTCTTAAATATGCATTTATTATTTTAATTTGTATTTAATGCTTTAATATTTTGATGTTTGTCCCCTGGGGTGCTGGGGGGGGGAGGGGGGATCAAAATTTGATAACTACTTGGTTAACTAAAGATGTTAATGTATATTAGGTCTCTGATATATGTAGGCTCTTTGGTGGGGATGGGCGAGTAGGGGCTCGTTCTATATTGATTTTAGGCTGCTTTTTTCCTAGGTTATATGTCCACCTGTGCCTTTTTATGTCGGTGGATCTGTGCCTTTTTATGTCTGTATAGAGATTGTTTTAAATTTTATTCTTGTTTGTATTTTGCTGGTTTTGATGCTTTGCAAGCCAGATTTCCAATCTTGTTTGAACAGGTTGAACCTCATTCCATTTAGAAACCAGGATTTCTCCTCAGGGAATTAGATGGCAACTGAGATTTCTTCTAGTTCTGTAATTCGATGACATTGTAAATGAGCTGATGTAAACTTGTACCAAAACCACACCAGGGAAATGCAGGGGTGGGGACATGGTTTAGCATCGCCCCAACCAGCCAAGAGAGTCTGAAGGGGGAGGACCATAGTTCAATGGGACATTCTATTTGCTTGCAGAAGACCGCACTTTCAGACCCTGAAATCTCCAAATAGGGCTGTGGGTGTCCTGGTTCCTAAGCAGGGAGTAGCGATGTTCAGTGATTTCAACCAGTTTGTATTTTTAAGGAAAACAACCTGATTTGCACACGGATTGGAACACAATTACCCTGCAGTTGTTGCATTTTGTTACATGGTTCTCAGCTCAAAAAAATTAGCAAAATGTGTGCCAAAATGCACAGTTTAGATTATAATGTGTACAGAAATACTCTTTGATGATGCAATGTGTAGAAACATGAGTAGTGTGCGGGGGGGGGGGTGTGTTTACAAAAACACATATTTTGTCAAAGCATGGAAATGGGTAATTGATAATTGAACATTGGAAAATTGGCATGGGCTAGAAATAAAGTGATCTGTCCATCCCCAGCAGGGAGACAGAGAGAGCTGAAGACCGAGGGTAATGTGTTTGGAAGTACTGTTTTTTTCGCCCTATAAGACGCACCAGACCACAAGACGCACCTAGTTTTTGGAGGAGGAAAACAAGAAAAAAAAAATTCTGAATCTCAGAAGCCAGAACAGCAAGAGGGATCGCTGCGCAGTGAAAGCAGCAATCCCTCTTGCTGTTCTGGCTTCTGTGATAGCTGCACATCCTGCATTCGCTCCATAAGACGCACACACATTTCCCCTTACTTTTTAGGAGGGAAAAGTGAGTCTTATAGAGCAAAAAATACGATATTTTTAAAGGACCTGGAAATTACTTTGGGGATTGGGAGATGGGGAACGTGAGTTTGCAATGCATGGGTGCTAGTCAATAGGCAACTCCCAAAGCTGGTTTTTCCCCATTCAGGCTGAACCACCTTGAAATCCTGCAGAACCAGTTTTGCCACAGCTCTTCTACATTTAAGTAAAATAATGTAATTTGTTTACAGAGCAGTGGGAATGCTATTAAATGGTCTCCGTCACTTGTCAAATGTCATGTCTGATGTCAGCCAAAAATAACACTGGCATCAACCTTTTTCACCTCAAATACGGTACTCTTTAAAGTAATCAATGCACTGTGCATACCAAGAAGTGTTGGTACCTTGGAGGAGAGAGTCTGCTGTTGCGATAAGTTCCTGCTTGCAGGCATCTCATAGACATCTGGTTGGCCTCTGTGAGAACAGAATGCTGGACTAGATAGGCCTAGGGATCTTCTTATGCTCCTAAATATTGCATAATGAAGTGTTGAATGATCATATATAGCTCTCCTCCGGTGAATTTGTAGCCATGGAGGGGTGCAGAGCTGTGTGTGTGTTGGCCTTGTTCTGTCCACTCTAACCTCCTGGCATTCAGCAAGAAGGTCTGAAGTGGGGTTGTAAGCACATTTGACTTGGGGCTCCTCCAGACGACCTATTTATTGAGCATCCCCCCAATTTGCTTGCATCAAGCTTATGCAGAGGGTAAATCAGGCATAGGCAAACTTGGCCCTCCAGCTGTTTTGGGACTACAACTCCCATGATCCCTAGCTAAAAGGACCAGTGGTCAGGGTTGATGGGAATTGTAGTCCCCAAACTTCTGGAGGGCCGAGTTTGCCTATGCCTGGGTTAAATGATATCTAGTCATCCTTGAACATTTGTTCTGATTTGTTTATGTGGCAGTTATACAGCAATGAGCGTTCATCCCACATTCATCTTGATTTGCTTGTGGGGTGTTGATAGATCTTCCCCTTAGTCATTTGCTCATCCCATGCTTTGCGATGCATTTCCCCAGCACAACAAAAGTCTGTTTATTTTTAAAAAGTGGATTTCTTGTGTCAAGGTGACAGAGGGCATTAATCCACTTGAATTGTGCAAACCTAAAGTATGAATAATTCTCTGTAAAACAGTAACAGTCCAGAGGCACCCTTTAATACACTTGCAATTTTTGCCACAATCAGGACCTTGTCAAGGTTCAGGTGAGGATTGTCAATATGTTCAGCTGAATGTGCTTGCAGATCCCCTTTAGACTCTCCTATTCAATCGCTGCCAAGACCATATAACACCGGTCCTGAAAGACCTACATTGGCTCCCAGTACGTTTCCAAACAATATTCAAAGTGTTGATGGTGACCTTTAAAGCCCTAAACAGCCTCGGCCCAGTATACCTGAAGGAGCATCTCCACCCCCATTGTTCAGTTCGGACACAGAGATCCAGGGGCTGAAGGCCTTCTGGTGGTTCCCTCACTGTGAGAAGTGAGGTTACAGGGAACCAGGCAGAGGGCCTTCTCGGTGGTGGAGCCCGCCTTGTGGAACACCCTCCTACCAGATGTCAAGGAAATAAATAACTGTCTGACTTTTTGAAGACATCTGAAGGCAGCCCTGTTTAGGGAAGTTTTTAATGTTTGATTCTATTTTTAATATTCTGTTGGGAGCCGCCCAGAGTAGCTAGGGAACCCAGCCAGATGGGCTGGGTATGTATGTATGTATAAATAAATTATTATTATAGGTTGGGGCAGAGAGATCGGGGTTGGAATGGACTCTCCATGAATGCAAATAAAGAAGGAGTGAAGACACTTTATATGTATACGTGAACCAGCTGTTGGTTCAGCTAATCTGGGAGAAGTTCTGATTTCCACCTCCCCCTGTTCACATGAAGTACATTTAACAAAGGAAGTCTTTTGGAAAGAAAGCAGCTCATGTCAGGAGCAATCATAGCAGTGAAAACTAACAGAACAGATAAGATAACAAATCTCCCCTTCTCCTTAGAGAATAATTGGCCCCAAGCAATCAATAACAGCAGCAATTTTACTTAATTGTGTATCATCCAGTTTGTAGCAAGCTCTCCAGAGATGCGCAAACTCTTTATTTTACCCAACAACGTGCCGGAGAAGCCTGTCGGCTGGTACAGAAGGGACTTTTCAACCCATTTCACTCTTCATTTTCCAGAATATTGGATCACTACCTCCACTTTAGGAAACTAGGTTGGAAATTGCTGACTGCTTGTAAGGCATTGCTGTACAGGTGTTAATTTACCATCCTGGTCTGTTTGACATTCTAAGCAATAATGAGTCTAGGCAATAGAGAGAAAAGGTACTTTGAGTCGAATGTTAAAGGCATTGTCACAGGAAGTGGAAAGTATTTTGAAATGCAACTTTCTTGACTATTATTAATTTTTTTTTAAGAAAAAGAGGGGAAGCTGTGACGACACCATACATATAAAGCACATTTTAAACATTTCCCTCCAAATAATCCTGGGAGCTGGAGTTTGTTAAGGATTGTGGTTAACAGATTGAGGTTGAATCCCTACAAAACAGAAGCACTGTTTCTGAGGGACACGGGCCGGGCAGACATGGGGGACTCCCTGGTCTTGAATGGTGCAAGTGTACCACTAAAATACTAGGTGCAAAGCCGTGGGATCATTTTGGACTCTCAGCCACCCATGGAAGCGCAGCTTAATTCTGTGTCCACCAGCTCCATCTGGTACGCAGGCTGAGACCCTACCTGCCTGCACCCTGTCTCCCCAGAGTGGTACATGCTCTGGTTATCTCCCACTTGATTCATGAAGGAAATAATAATATTAGTGGGAAATACTGCAGCCCAAAAGTGTCATGAAGTGTTGCAGCCCAACGCATTCTGAGCAGCTGCCATTCCTTAGGGCCATCTCCACGTTAAATTTTGACAGAAGGGATGGGAGAGGGGGACAGGAGACGCTTCACCTGGGCCTGGAAGCTAGGGGCAGGGAAACTTAATCTAGGCTGCAAGCCCATTTGACATAAGGCGGTGGTGGCAGACGAAATGAGGCTAAATTGCAGATTGTGCTTGAGCATGTTTGTGCATTCACAAGGGACACAGGATCCTCCTGAAAAAATTGCTTAGAGATATGTAACTGATATTACAAGGAACCGTCTTTGCCCGTTGTTGATTTTAGCAGACTTTGTAGCCCTCTCCCGGGAAGCAGGATGGCCCTTGGCTGAGGCCCTGCCTTGTGTTCTGCAAGCTCTCGTTCCCATTTCTGTAACGTTTTGTATGTGGCAGAGAACAGAATGTTCTCTATCCAAATATTACTGCGCTCTGCTGCTGGGGTGGGGGAGGGCCGGCTGGGAGGAAAAAGAAGCGTGCCAAATCTAATCCCTAAATTGGAAAGGGAATGGAATCCCCAAACTGGGAGAAGGATTTTCTTTCCCCTGAGTGATCAGGAGGCATTCTGCAACTGGAGTGATTTAAACAGCTTGGAGATTCAGCCTGGAGATTTCTAGGTAAACACCTCAAATAAATGTGATTGTGAACATCCAGTAGGTGATGCTTTCATTGCATTGCATTTTGCCTTTTTGTACATTGCTTTTCCTTTCAAAAGGAAGCCCCAAAGCTCCCAATAATATGAAACTAAAGCAAATGCAGTAATTCCAAATATGAAAAATGACACTGCAATAAAAATACTACAATAAGCTATCAATAAAATTTTATTTCAAGGCCTAAGGGAGGGAGTAGGGCAGGGTTTGATGAGTTGTAGCCAACTAACTCCTACTCAGAGTAGACCCACCGAAATGAATGAAACTCAGTTGGTCATGCCCATTACCACTGGTGGGTCTACTCAGAGCAGGTTGGATTGAGCAGTAAACAAATAATATTCAAATGTTGCTTGCTATCTTTTATATCTTTAATGGGATAGGCGCCTTCTCTTTTAATCTGTAAATGCCTGTTGAAAACATTTCTATGCCACTAAGTTTATGCTGGCAATTAAGAAATTTCCTTTCTGTAATAGTTTTTTTAAATATGGTTTTCATTGTATGGTTTAATGTATGATTGTTGTAAAACATACTGCTTTTTATGGATAGTGATACATGCTTTTTATCACAAATAAGAAAGATAATAAATAATAGTTGTTTAAACTCTTTTCATACTTTTATTAATATAAATGTTATTAAATTGTAATTACAATTGTCATTTAAAATATGTAAGTCTAGTTGTTAATAATACCCCAAAAGAAAGGAACCAAGAAATCTTTGTACACTTGGGGGAGAAAACTGAAATTCTGAATCCACTTAGAGCTAAAAATATAACAACAGCTACATAATTGCCCCTTTCCTGCCCTTGCACAATACTCTAGAATCCACCATCTAAGGTAGGGCACTTCACCTGGGCTAATGATAGGGCCGGCTCTATGTCCAAATCATCTTGAAGGCAATTTCTGCATTTTGTTTGACTGGAAGTATTGTGTCCAGCTTCTGTTTTTGCCTTAAAGCAGTCGTTGCAATTTGCTTAGAGATGGCTTCATTAGCTTTCTAATTTCCTGCTCCATACAAACATTGAACTGAAGTGGTAGAATCAAGAGTTGGTGGAGTGGAGAGCATGCTACTTCAGACCGATGGTGGGGCTGTATCATTTTGAGCTTTCCCAACGGCAATAGGCTTCCAGCAAATAAAATAAATAACTGGTGTACCAGGGAGAGAAGGTCTAGCCTACGCAAGCCAACGGTTTGACAGAGAGCTGGTAGCTAACCTAAGGTTACCAGATTTTTTCCAATAAATCCGGGGACACTATAAATAAATAAATAAATAAATAAATAAATAAATAAAGTAAGTAAGTAAGTAAGTTCAGGAGGTTGATGCTGCAGTGATGGCGGTGGCAGAGGGGCGGCTACTGCCTTGACCTCAACCACCATGTTTTCCCTTCCTCTGAGGCTTCTATCTCCTTTCTCCATGGGCCTGGGCAGCCCCTGAGTTGTTGGTTCTTCGGTGGTGGTGAGGAAGCGGTGCATGGTGGGTCAGGTATGGAAGGCGGAGAAGGAGGGCCGAGAGCAGCAGCGGCGGTGAGGCTCAGGCAGCGCAATGCCTCCCTTTCCATCGGAGCAGCTCCAATTGCATTCCTATTTGCGTGCAAGCAGGAGGGGGTGGAGATCCCTCAGCTGGGAAGCGAGGCTTCCCGTTGCCTAACTGAGAGATGCCTGCCCCCTCCTGCTTGCACACAAGCTCTGATAGGCAGCATGAAGCCTCCGTTCACAGCTTAGTTGTCAGGGAAGGTGGAGGCAGCCCGGAAGCTGCATCTTAGAGCCCCTGCACCACATCATGTGGGGACTTCCGAGAAGCTCCTGAAGCCAGCCAGAGCCAACTGCTCCGGGCTGCTGAGACTGCTGTTGCTGTGTTTCCTGGGGACATTCCAGGGATAGAATTTGTCCGGGTACTTATTTGCAAATCTGGGGTCTGTCCCCAGGAAACAGGGACACCTGGTAACCCTAAGCTAACCTGCCACTCTCCAGATGTTGTGAATCACAACTCCCTGAAGTTCTATTCAGGATGGTTAATGGTCAGGGATGAAGGGAGCTGTAGTGCAGCAACACACCTGGAGGGCACCATGTTGGCTGCCCCTGGGTTAACACCAAGTGTAGTTTGGCCCTGAGCAAAAGAATCGAACCCCACTTCCTCAGAGGACTCCTTTGCACACACCTTCCTCAGAGGACTCCTTTGCACACGCCTTTACTAACCACAATGAATCAGACTAATAATAGGAGTGCACATATCACCCCCATATTCTCAAGCCTGCCTTTAAGCATGCCGACCCACGGCCCTGCTCCAGCCTTTTCTCAACAGAAGTGAAAAGGAGATTGCTTCATACCTGACATATTGGCGCCAGTATTCATTTGACCTCCTGTGCTACAAATTTACATCTTATCTATTTAGGTCAGTCTAACAACAATTTCGCAATACTGGATATTTCACGAAAGGGGAACGGCGATTTGCTATCTCCATTTCACTTGATTCTGCCAACCCTGAGGTCATTCACACACACACACACACACACACACACACACACACCATGAGAAAAGCTGTGGAGTAAATTTGGAACCTTAAGAACACACTCCAGCTTTGGATATGGTTGTTGCTAACATGAATAATGTTTTGAAACATATACTCTGACTGACTGCATAAAAGCCAATTCCTTGAGGAGGGAATTGTGTTTTTTTTCCTGTGCAGCAAAGTTGTGGTGACGTGCCACTGTTTTTAAAAGAAAGGCTATCAATCAGCTCAAGTAGATTTTATAATGCAATTTTATAGGAGGTTCAGGCAAGGATCAGGACCCAGAGCCCTTACTGGTGCTGCCCCCTGGACAGTGATGGTACACTTCAATCTTTTAGATCCTTTATGACAACGGGATAGGTTATACACACTTCACAAAACACAGATTTAGCAGGATTAGTGACTCCCCTCCTCCTGCCAAAACATCTGTCATTAGCAACTGGAAAGATGAAAGAGATTTAGCCATCTGGAGAAGCTGTATCATACGACAGTGCAACATTAAGCACTCAAAAGTGGCAGGCCAGGTGGCTGAAATTTGCAAAACAGGATGTTTGCTGTCACAGGGTAGCTACAACTCCATCCACTGGGAGCAGTGGCAGTCTCTGAGCTCAGTCAGTCATCAAATGAGGTAATCTGTTCTTGCAGAGTTTTATTCTGGAAGATAGATTTGGCCTTTCTCCCCCTGGCAGCCTTGCAGGATATCACCTTTGCTTTATTGAGGTGCCGTGAACAAAATGTGATGGGAACAGGGAGAGAATATTCCTGATCCAATTTCTGACGTTTTGTTAAGCAATCTCCTTAGTTTATTTTGCGATCAAAATCAGTCTTCTAATGTTACAAAAAAACAACACAGTGCAGATGGTGTCAGCCCTGTAGATAAACCTACTATCAAGTTATGATTCCTCCTAGAATAACCGCACTGATAATGGGTTATATTCAATGAAGTTCTACTCAAAGTCGACCTATTGAAACTGATGAACCTGAATAAGTTAATTTATCAATTTTAATGGGTATACACTGAGTGGCACTAGCAGAACACACTGAAATCATTGAAGCTAAGCTAGCTTTGCTCATTAATTTCAATGTGTCTACTCTGAGTAGAACTTTGTTGGCTACAACTCTATTTATTTATTTATTTATTGAATTTCTTTGCCACTCTTCACCACAAGCTCCCAGGGTAGGTTTCAACTATGTTAAAATACAACATTAAAATCAGTTAAAACCATTTAAAATACGAAGTCCTAAGAACATGTATCTCAGATGCCAAAGGGCCTTGGTAAGAGGTGCATCTTCAGAAAAGGATGGAAACTATATCATGAGGGTACTAGACACACCTTTATGGGGGAGGGGAGGCCACACTTTACAGGCTGTCACAGAGAAGGCCCTCTCCTGTGCTTCCACTTCTCCTGAACCTCCAAGGGTGGTGGAACTACCAATAGGGCCCTCTCTACCAATCTTAACACCCATGGGAGTCTGTATGGAAGGTTCTTAATATATATGGTTCTTGTGAGATAGTGTACATGAAAGAGCTTTGAAAATGCAAGAATGATATATGAATGGTGATGAATGATGTTTTCACTGAATGGGTGCTTTGATAAATAAATAATGCCCACAGAAACAGTTCTTGACCAGTCTTGGCAGATAAACCAGAAAGTACCACATTGTATTGCTGGAAAATAGCCAGATTTAGAGGAGGAAGTCTGGCAAAGAACCGAGGAATGTAGCCATGAACACTCAGAATAACGCAATGGAAACAAAAATATATATAATCAGTGACAGTCTAGTCTGCAGCAGCTGACACAAGTCAAAGCCCCAAGCCAAGTTCATGTCATTCTCTTGCTTCCCCTTGCTTGAAATGCATTAAGTCTTAGCCCCAAGAAAGTTTTTTTAAAAAACCCAAACTTTTGATAGTTGCCTGAAGTCCTGTAATTGACTAGAGTGCACTGGTGTAATACTGGAATAAACGATCGCGTGGGGAAGTGGCTCTGCTCAGTATGGGAAAAGATTTTGAGGCTACCTGCTTCTCTTCTGATGGAGAATAAGGCCATCCAAAATATCTCCAGGACCTGAGGGATGAGGCAATAGCTCTGCTCTATTGGGGATGTGTGAAGCCAGAGTGGCCACATGTCATATTTCATGGAAGACAGCCTTCTATTTGAAGAGCTCTCCAATCCAAATCAAACTTAAGAATAAGAAAACGTAAGAAGGGAGAGCAAGTGCCTTGACATTGCCCATCAACCATGATTATTATTTTTGTGGCGTAATTGCTAATTAATTACCACTTCTAGGCACTTGACAAGTACCAAGCCAATTACAAAACAGCATTCATAATTAAAATGCACAATGAAACAATTTCATCAAAACATTGAAATAAATATTCACAATTAAAGTAAAACCTTTTAAAAACTGAATTTTGCAGTGTAGTTCTCTAACCAAGCAATATGCACAAAAATTCATATATTGGGGAAAATGCATATTTTAGGCAAAATTGCAGACAAACCTATGTATTAGGGGAAATACACACATGCAAATGATTTTTTTTCAGAAATGTGCACATTAGTCAAAACTGCATTAAAATGTTTATTAGGATAAATTTGCATTAAAATTCTAACCAATTTTCATGAGGATTTAAAAAACACACGCTATTTCATTAATTACTGTGGAAAAGTGGGAAACAGATTAAGATTGGAAAAATGGAAAATGTAGATAACCCACATGGACAGATTCAATCAATTTCTAGGAATGGAGGAAGAAACATGTATTTGGCCTTGAGCTCATTGGAGGAAACATGGGGTATAAACTAGTCAGATATCAGCTGGCAATGATTTCAGACTGTAAAAAAAAGTGAAATTTTTTTTAGGCATGATTTTATAACCTTCCATAAGTGGAGACATGTTAGAGAGGTATAAAATTATGCATGGTGTGGGGGAAATTGATGGGGAGACATTTTATTCATTTTCTCTTAATTCTAGAACTTGGGTCATCTGATGAAATCTCACAAGGGGCCAGGATCTCACCTAAGAGTCTGCTGGCTATATAAAGGCAGATGTGGGTTGAGTCAAGGAGATTAGACCTTTGCTCCAAGCCTGGTATAAGAGGCTAAGCAGAAGTGGTGGCTGATAGAACAGACAGAGCTTGGCTCATCCTCCTGCAGACCCTGTTGCCAAGTACAGTCATACCTCATGTTGTGTCCGCTTCAGGTTATGTGTTTTTGTGTTGTATCCCACGGCAACCCGGAAGTGCCGGAATGGGTTACTTCTGGGTTTCGCCACTCACGCATGCGCAGAAGTGCTAAATCACGCCACATGCATGTGCAGACGCGGTGCTTTGGCTTGCGTCAGTTCCATGTTATGGACGGGCCTCCGGAACAGATCCCGTCCATAGCACGAGGTTCCACTATATGGCCAGTTGAATAAAACAACCAATCAGGAGGGAGCGGAGAGCAAAAAAGTAGAATTTGAGTTTAACTTTCTGAGAGGGCCTGGCTATGGAAGTAGCTGGGTGGTGGTTCGGGGCTTTACCTTTTTACCTTTACCAACAGGTTTATTTTTCCCTAGGGAAAGGAGGAGATCCCAGAAAAGAGATAGAGGCATTTCAGTGGCAACGTAAAACCGCTGGAAGGAATTGGATTTATTTATTTCTTATAACAGAAAGTTAAAAGTACATCTGTAAAAGAAGTTATGACTGAAACGAAGTACTGTCCTTTTACTAGGGAAAGCAGAAAACTTTATCTCTCATAGTGCTTGTTAATAAAATTCCAATTTTGTTTCCATCATGCCTCATCTTTCAATTATTTCCACTTCATAAAATAAGTAGTCACAGGACCCCAACA
The DNA here is from genome assembly GCF_965112155.1 of Podarcis liolepis. NCBI lineage: Eukaryota > Metazoa > Chordata > Lepidosauria > Squamata > Lacertidae > Podarcis > Podarcis liolepis. The sequence goes on along the minus strand of NC_139561.1, from coordinate 51,928,864 downwards.
ACAACAAGTCCTTGTTGCTGAATTACAGTAAGTGCTACCACACTCATAAAGTTTCTGAATTCATAGGTTTTTTTAACTGGGAGTATCTAAGTTTAAATCGCCCAGACCTGGTCATGTTACCTCACTTCCATCTTTGCTGAGGGAATTTGCCACAACTGTTGCATGTTAAGATCCCAAGACCTCCCCCAATAAATAAAGACACAATTGACACAGAATTTCATTTAAGGTTATTGGTGTAATTTTGGCCACAACTTTATTGATTACAGATCGTGAGTGGTTTGCTTAGGCATTGGTTCCCGACTAGCTGCATTTGACCTTGGCAGGGCAGCACTGACGACTGGACAGCGGCAGAAGTCAGTACAGTGGTACCTCAGGTTAAGTGCTTAATTCATTCTGGAGGTCCGTTCTTAACCTGAAACTGTTCTTAACCTGAAGCACCACTTTAGCTAATGGGGCCTCCTGCTGCTGCCGCGCCGCCAGAGCACGATTTCTGTTCTTATCCTGAAGCAAAGTTCTTAACCTGAAGCACTATTTCTGGGTTAGCGGAGTGTGTAACCTGAAACTTATGTAACCTGAAGCGTATGTAACCCGAGGTACCACTGTACAGGTAAACATCATGGGGGAGCATTAGACCAGACACAGTCTCAAGCTCACCCCAAATGTTCCCAGGGGCTCTGGCGTGGCCCTAACCCCTGGAAGGGGATCGGACAAAAGCAAGGCGAGCCCCTGGATTCCTGTAACAGAATACCCTTTTGTGCATTGGAGGGGCAGGTGTGACAACCTCCCCTCAACTCCACATTGAACCAAAGCCTAACTGCCAAACCTTACAAAGTTGTGATGATTTGCTACGCGGCAGGTGAAACCCAAGTAGCACCAGCCAATCAGCCAAATGGGAAAATTCCTATCGGGCCCCTGTCCCCAAAACAGACGACCCACGATGGCATAGCAAGGTCATAATGAATCCTAAATATAGGGAGGGAGGGCAGGTGATCCGATGCATGAGGTGAAGAGAGGAATCTCAATGCAACGTGCAGCGGTATATATAGGTCCCTTGGTTAATGCATGAACAATCCCATGGCCACATTTACCCCAGCAACTGAGAGACCACAAATCGGGTTGTTGTGGCTATCCAATCACTCCCACCCACGCAAGCAGTGAGGTCAGTCCTGATGATCTCACTGCAACACATGCTCTCTGTGAGGAGGACACGATTTATGGGGAACTCTGTGCCACTTTGCATTATTTATTTCATATGAGATTTGAACTCATTCCTTTATTTTGAATGACGCTTGCATTGTGGGTGCGATCCCCTAAAGCACTGCTTGAAAGGAATGGATGTTATTCATTTATTTATTTCATAAAATTTATACACCGCTTGGTTGTAAATAACCTCAAAGTGGTTGTACAACAACCTTAAACGTTGCTTTAAAGCAAAGCTTGCCAGACTTGTTTGCAGGAAAGTTGTAAGAAGGGTTGTAAGTAACAATCTGTCTATTTGGAAAGATCCTGTTGAATTGAATAGAAAGCTATAAACTCAGTAGACTTCAATCTTCGGAATTACTGTGGTGGAAAACTTGCAGCTCCTTTGAATGTTCTCCTAAAATGCAATTGTTAAATCAATTTGAATTATGTAGTTCTCCAGAGGAAGCATAGCCTTTGTATAATAGTCTTCATAGTTACGTCTTGAATTTCTGAAATATGTTCTACAAGACAGTAAGAAGGAAGAGTCTTTTTCTTTACCTAGGAAAGTTCATCTTTCTCCCCACCCCCACTGCTTGCCCCTGCCAGCCTCCTGCTGTGCTGGTCTCTTTGGTGTATTGTTTCAGATTCACAGTTCCTGTTTGAACTAGTTCTCTTTAGTGCTTTGACGCCCCCACATTGTCCTTGGGGAAGTCTTGCTGCAGAGAAATCCTACAGGATTTCCTTCCTGGAGCATTATTGTGGGTTTCATATGGAAATATGTTTACTTGGAAGAGGATATTGGGTGTTCAGGACTAGCCATCTGCCATGACCTTCGTAGTCTGAGTCAATGGAGACAGCACAAGGCTAGCATGAAGCTGCTTGCTCTGTGAAACATCTGCCAAAATGGCCTGCAAGCTAGCTCATTTATTGTTTGGAACATATATCTTAAAACAAGCTGCTTGGTCTGATAAGGATTTCTAAAGAGCCTTCTTGCACAACAGTTTAAGAGGCAAGGCAGCATCAGTGATCCCTCCAGTCAGAAGGACTCAAGTCTTGAGCGTCCAGCGAAGGTAGCACATGTGGTGTGGAGCAGTACATTTAGGTTGGAAAACATAAGCTTTTTATGAATCATCTGCAGGTCCTCATGGGATGCCACCACAATGTCATACATTAGAGGGACTCTGTGACATTCCTTCAGGGGAAGGTCATGGCATCTAATGGAAGGGTGTGTCGTAATCCTGACTGACTTTAATTTGCTCACCAAACTCCATGATAACAAGTGGTTTATCCTGAATAGAATTTAGCCATTACATTTCAGCATTGCATTGGTGTGAAAATCAGCAGGAAAATTAGAAAGTTACACTTGCATAAATAAATGATCATTTATGGGGGATCTCAGGCCTGGGGGCTGAATGCAGCCCCCCCCAGGCTTCTCTCTCTGCCCCCCCCAAGATATGCTCCTGTTCCTATGCCAAAATGGCCCTGCTTCCTGCTTTCCTGAAGTACTTTGGTCTGGATGAATTGTATCCTTCAACTATGAGGACAATTTGACATTTTATCCTAAAAATAAAAAAGGTTCCCAGAGACAGGCTTACAAATACTAATGAGAAGACAGTCCTTGCCTTCAGGGTCATAGTCTAAGAGACACAACACAAAAGGAAAAGAAACAGGGAGTAGGAACAAAGCCAGCTCTGGCAATAATTCTTAGTTAAAGAGATCTTGTAGGAACAACAAGAATGGACTAAAATTGGACAAGAGTCAACATTTGCTGGTCTTCTACCAAAGCCAGTATTAAGGCCCTGCAGTCTTATCTCTCTCCTACCCACATTCTCCGGCAGCCAGATGGAATGGCTGCTATAGATGACAGTTGAAGGAGGAGACTGCAGCAGCTGGTCTTTCAGCATAGTTCCTTTTGCTTCCCTGGTTGGAGGATACAAAGGGGTGTGTGTGTAGGAAGTATCTAAAACCTCTGGCTTTGTGTAGTTGAGGTATGGCCTGCTGTACATAGAGAAGAATCACACCTGTTGCTCCATCCAATTTTGCCTCTGGCCCTATCCATCACTGGGATGTGGCCCCCGGATGGTTGCCCACAAGAGATCTGGCCATTGGGTTGGGAAAGGTCCCTTAGCCTTGCTATTGTGATATATTTTATTTTTTAACACAATGGCATGAATTTCAAAGTTTAGAAAGACATATGTCCAGGCCTTTCAATCCCATCCACCTCTGAGCACTCAGGGGGTGGGGAAAGGTAGGTAAAAAAGGTAAACGACTCCTGGATGGTTAAGTCCAGTCACAGGTGACTATGGGGTACGGTGCTCATCTTGCTTTTCAGGCCGAGGGAGCCAGGGATAGATAGGAGCGGCTACTGAGTCAGACCTTCCTTCTTTTCTGTTTCTCCCCGCTTTGCTTCTCGCAAAGCTGTATATTTCATCAGGATATACTGAAGTAGATTGCTAAGCCTTGCTTTAATTAAAGGAATGACCATTTAATCAACTTGGTAGTTGGCGCTCTAGGGAGAAAATAGCACTCAACGGCTCTATGGCTTAGAATTATGAATTTTGTAATTATGAATCTGCCGTATGTGACCTCGGCTCTGTACAAATACAGAAATCTAAAAGGAAAACATTGCCTGGGGGTGGAGGAACATGGCTATAAACGGGACCATTATCTTCAAAATGTCAGTGTTCAGGCCAGCGTGTAAGTAGCATATTGAAATCATCTCATGCAGCTTTGATATCTTCTTGAGTCTCAATTACAGATCATTTGTACCACTATGCGTTCCTCCGCATGTTGCTAAATTTTCGCTCTCTGTAATGTTTCTAATAGTAATTAAAGTTTATTTATTATGATTCGGTTCCCAGAAAGCCCGCCTGTTAGAGCAAATTATGTGTGCATATTTTCCTGCCCTTGGCACCTTTGTGGGGAACTAGAATGAACAGAAAGTGTACTCAAGGAGTTCAAATCTGAATATAAAAGTGTGCAGAAAACAACATACCATATTTTTCTGTGTATAAGATGCCCCCATGTATAAGACACCCCCTATTCTGGGGGACTCCAAATTAAGAAAACACCCCTCAGCACTACCCGTGTATAAGTTGAGCCCCAATTTTAAACCTAATTTTTCCTTAAAGAAACCTAGTCTTATACACAGAAAAATATGGTACAGTGGTGCCTCGCAAGACGAAATTAATTCGTTCCGCAAGTTTTTTCTTCTTGCGAGTTTTTCGTCTTGCGAAGCACGGTTTCCCATAGGAATGCATTGAAAATCAATCAATGCGTTCCTATGGAGACCGTCCGGGGACAGAGGGGAAGCGCCGCGCGCCTTCCCCTCTGTCCCCGGACCTGTTTTAAAGCAAGGGAAGGGACAGCGGGGAGAATCGCTTCTCCCCGTTGCCGCCCCTTGGTTCAAAAGGGGTCTGGGGAGAGAGGGGAAGGCGCGCCGCCTTCCCCTCTGTCCCCGGAGATTGCGGGGCTGGCAACGGGGAGAAGCAATCTTCTCCCCACCGCCCCTTGCTTCAAAAGAGGTCCGGGGACAGCGGGGAAGACGCGCTGTGCTTCCCTGCTATCCCCGGAGCTTGCAGGGCAAGCTTTGTTTTGCGAAGCAAGCCCACAGGGAAATGCGTCTTGCGAAGCGGCTAAGAAAACGAAAAACTCCTTCGTCTAGCGAGTTTTTCGTCTTCCGAGGCGTTCGTCTTGCAGGGTACCACTGTATTTAACCTGCTTCAAGTGAGTCCAGTAGTGGAAGGTGGTGGTGGGGCCCGCAGTGCTTACCTGACCTCCTGGCAGTGCAGTAGCTCCTGCTTACTGGGAGTGAGTGTGGGAAGGGGCAAGGAGTGGGGAGGTTGGTGCTGCTGTGCATCCTAGCAGAAGCACCATATTTGTTCCACAGATGTATTTGCACAGTGCCAACCTTCTTTCATTCTTGCCCTTTTCACTCTCCCTTCTGGGAAGCAGCAGCAACTGACATTCTGGGAAGTCAGGTCAGTGCAGCCACCCTAACCCCTCTGTCTATCTGTCTATCTATTTATATTAAATTTATATACAACCCTTCATTTGAAGATCACATGGCGGTTTACAACATAAAAATATAAAATACACATTAAAGTGCCGTAGATTGTTTTATTTATTTACTTAGCCTTGCCTAAAACACAGCGAAACATTAGTAATATGGCACTCTACCCTGCCTTCAGAATTTAACAACGAAAAAGGGCACTTGGATTGTGGGGGGTTGTCCTCATGTAACTTGAGCCTTTTAATTTTTTAATTAATGACTATATTATAAATGACATTTTATTATGTGTAAGACTCTGCCAAAAAAACCCCCACCCTTTAGATTTTCACTGGGAAGACATTAACAAATAAATACAAGTTTCTTAGATCTACTTTATTATTTGAACAGAACTATAAATAGTGTCTCACAGCATAGGAAATGCCTCTTTCAATATGGTATTTGCCATTTGTGGATTTTGTAGATACTTTTATTAGACTAATGGGTTGGTTTTAACCTCAGTTATTTGCACTTTGGTTTCATTGAAATCAGTGGGACTTAAGTTACACTGCAATCTTACATACACCTTTCTGGTTTTGTATATATATAGGGTTTGAGGCAGTGCTAAGCCCCGAGGTCTCAAATTTCAATGGTACCCTGTGCAATGCCAAAATCCTCCCCCCCAGTCTCTCATTCTCCATTCTAACAATAGTTATGTCATCCCTGGTAGCACCCGCAAGGTTCCATGACCAGTGCAACCAAACCGGTCACGTTTCCCTAAATCCGCCTCTGTTTGCTGGCCCCATTGATCAGCTGAAATCAAAGTGTTGTGCCTTTGCAAGTGCTGATGAGGAGCTGATTGTTGCCACTCACTTCTTTACCTGACATCATTCTTGTTGGATGTAAAACACAGATAGCGGTCAAGTACAACATTCCTAGAGTGAACATGAAAGGGGATGTTTGCTCCAGCCAGTAGAAAACTTCCTGGGCTGGGACAAACTTCCTCTGCATGTGTCTAGAGGTGGGCGTGACCTTACCTGTCCAGGTGACAAAAGGACCAGGCACACAGTCCTCCTTCTCTTTCTGACTCCGTTCATCGAAGAAGCAACATCTCTTCAGCTAGAGATACCCTGTTGGCTTTCAGCCAATAAGGGACAAAGGAACTATCTCCTTATGGGTTAGATTCCTCATGTATATACTTTTGTAACCTAAGTCTGCCTTCAGGGATCCATCTGTGAACTGAATGTGAGTAAATTCTTTTTATTCTTCTTCTATTCTTTTTAAGAGGGATATAAGGAAATTACCAGGAATCTTATATTGAGAGGCTAAAACTAGCCTGCAACAAGCTAACCGCTTTGTATTTAAAAGGGGACTGCACTCTGCTAAGTAAAGGGACTTTATTATTATTAAACAATATATCCTCTCCTGCGTCCCTGAAGATTCCCACAGTTCTGATTAGTCCACTGGTCAAAATGAGCTGCAGGGGTTGAGAGACCCAGGCATCCAGCTTGCTGTCTGACAACAGTTCCCCACCCTGGTTCAAAAGTTTTCCCACAGCTGTGAATATCCTTACCACCATTTTTAATTCCCTACTGTGTTTTGGCATGACCAATTTTGCATTGCTCTGAAGCATTATGGGAAATTTAAATGGTGGTTCTCAGTTGTCTGACATTGCTGACGGGCAAATCATCCCTGCTTAGGGTGGGGTGTTTTGATGAAGGAGGGGCCCCTGAGAGTCACTTTCCTGAGGTCCCCCTCCACTCCAGGGCTGGTCTCATATTAAACTTATTTTCAACTGTGCCGTAAATCACACCCAAGTTTTCTTTAATGCCATGAATATAAATAAATTGAAGCCTCTTCATCACAGGAGAAGAATGCATACCTACTGAAGTCAAGGTATAATCCAGATAGTTCACAGGATTCCTGGAAAGATGTTGCATAGGTTAATAATGAAACAAGGCAGGAAATAAAGAACAGCCTTACACTCACAAATCTAGCTCTGCATCACATGAATGAGTCCTAGGCTTACCCTTTCATTAGATAGTTGCGTTCCTTTTCTTTTTTTATATATAGCAAGTAGCCTTCGAAAAATGTTTACTTCTCTTCCTGTCTAAGATGAAATAGGAAATGAATGGGATGCATGGTGACAAAATTATATTGCCCTATTAATATGACTGGTTGTAATTTGTGAGAATAAATAAACCACCTTCGATGTTTTATTGCTTTCGGAAACTCTACAATCAGTGCAACCTATGCCATAAACATAACTCTTGGCAGGTGCTCAGTGAGATAAACATATAACTCAAAGTGAGCCGGAAAGAATCCTGGACGATTTACTAAGTAATAAGCCAGTCAGGGCTGTGACAGGCGTATTTTTTGGGGGGGGGAAAAAGTGAGAAAGGAGAGAGAGAGAGAGAGAGAGAGAGAGAGAGAGAGAGAGAGAGAGAGAGATTGAGAGAGGGAACCATTCAAAGAAAACAGAGTTTTCATATTTTAAGCTCATGTGTGCTGCCTTTCATCCTCAAGGATGCATTTGAACACAGACCTTTGTATGAGAACAGATATGTCTGTCGAGGGCTATTTGCCAGCCATGATGGAATCTTCATGTAGGGAAGCGAGGAGTCTGTGTGCATACTTAAGGTACACTTCCAGGAACAGGACACAAACTGAAATGTAGCTAGCCTTTGAAATTCCCTTTTCTCTTTGCAGCGCTGTTCTCCAAACACAAAATATGTACAGAAATGTTTATGTTATAAAATGTGTATATCAGGGGGAAGTGTGCATAAAGATGCATACGTTAATGAAAGTAGCATATAAACAATGTATTGTGTTAGGGGAAATGTCTGATCATTCAGACATATTTATTTATTGGTTTCTGGTTTCTTTAGACATACATTCATCATATCACATTGTAAGAACTTAATTTTCCTGTAATTAAACATATATTTTTAAAACTTAATAAAAGAAATACCCACAAAAATACATATTTGTTTGTTTGATTAATTTGGGATCCTCTTTAATTTGACTTCCTTCCCCTTCTTACTTGGGTCCTCAGTTTTACTTAATTGACTGCCCCTCCTAACACAGCCATTTATTCAGTAACCGAGTTCCTATACACACACACACACACACACACACACAGAGAGAGAGAGAGAGAGAGAGAGAGAGAGAGATAGATAGATAGATAGTTATATTTATTTATTTATTCATTCATTCTTCTTTCTTTCTTTCTTTCTTTCTTTCTTTCTTTCTTTCTTTCAGGAGTTATTCTAAACTGGTCAAAAATTTTAATTCTTCGTAATGGTCTTTCAAATATTGTTTGAATATGTTCCAATCATTTTTCAATTTTTTTAATTGCTTGATCTCTTATGTGACCTGTCAGCTTGTCCAATTACACATACTCCATTAATTTGACCAACCAGTTTTTCTTTGTCGGTAAGGTCTCCATTTTCCAATTCTGGGCAATCAAGACTTGCTGCCTTGGTGGCATACATAAATACTTTCATAAAGTCTCTTGGAATTTCATTCCCAATGATCCCTAAGAGGAATGCTTTGGGCTTTTGGGGGAATGAGATTTTAAAACATCTTTTTAAATTCGTTATAGATTACTTCCCAAAAATCCCTCATTTTTTTACATGTCCACCAAACATGATTTGTTGTGCCTACCACTTCTTTACATTTACATTCCCAACACACAAGGGTTAACTGAAGGATTTCAAAGGACATAGCAAATGATATATGAGCCAGATTTTGCATTTATTTTTTGCTGTTCTTGCGACAAAACAGTTAGGTTTAACATAAATCAGTGATGTGAAAGAGCACAGGGAAAAAGATCAAAGATTTTTAAAAAGCTATCATAAAAATTATGCATTCCAGAACAAACAAACAAACAAAAATAAAATCCTTGATGTAAGACAATTCCTGCTTGTTCCTGCCTTCACTCCAGGGGTTCACACACATCTAGTAACTCTGTTTGCATTTTGTGAATTACCAGATGGCTCTTTGATACCGAAGAAAAATACATCTCTCCTCATCAGATTTTTTTGGTCTTCTGTTTTGCTTTGGTTTCTGTTTAAGATCCTAAACAAATAATAAAAGGAAATGTCTTTTCAAAAACATTGTACACAGATGGGAGTGAACAGAAAGCAACTTCCGTAGGAGGTCATGAACAACTAGGTATTTAAATAAACATATTGCAGAAAGTAGTTTTACACTGTTCAAAGTGCTTGCAACAAGTCCCCAATGTCTTGCTGGGAAGATGGCTTGATGGTTGTTGCAATCAATAACAGATAAGTCCAGGGTGTTAAGGAATGGGAAATTTTGGCAGTAACTTATAAAGCTCCCATATGCAAGCATCATTTTAATGAAGTTACAGTGGTACCTCAGGTTACATACGCTTCAGGTTACATACGCTTCAGGTTACAGACTCCGCTAACCCAGAAATAGTACCTCGGGTTAAGAACTTTGCTTCAGGATGAGAACAGAAATTGTGCTCTGGCGATGCGGCAGCAGTAGGAGGCCCCATTAGCTAAAGTGGTGCTTCAGGTTAAGAACAGTTTCAGGTTAAGAACGGACCTCCAGAACGAATTAAGTACTTAACCCGAGGTACCACTGTATATTTATGCAAAATAGCTTAGAATTACCTCGTGGCCCAAACCAGATCTGTTTCAGATCAGATATGGAATTTGGAATTTGGTTCTATCGGGTTCCAGTGCATCCCATAATTCAATGGCAGCTCTACATTTAAACTCATTTGAGTCTGTTTTGCAGCCATAGGGTTGTGTTCAACATAGCGCTAAGCAGATCATTCTGTTTCTCCTTGTGTAATGGAATGACCGCCCCTCCTCCCCTAAATGTGTTGCGAGGGTCCCCAGCCCAGAGGCCCATAGTGCACAGTGGGAGGGAGGGGGGAAAATCCACTTGCTAATCCTTCCGCAAGCACAATAACATAGTTGAATAAACTCATAAGCATTAGAAACTGTTGAGACTGGTGGCAGAGAATGAAAGCTGATCCTCTTGTTTTTTGTGTTTCCAGTATTTCTGAAACACAAATTCAGTATAGCATTTTGAGATAACTTTTCCCCCTTGTGTTTTTATTTATTGAAATTTGGTATGAACAACTTAGAGACTTTGTTATATCAGGTGGTATATAAAACATATAAATAAGCCATGTCTCCCCACCCCCCAAAAATTATGAATTCGGATTAAGTACCACTTTCCCCGCACTCATGTGGAATTGTAGAATAGACAAAAACCTGTCACTGTGATACTACTTTCCACACAGAGATTTCGATGGGTACTGCATTGTAATGTGTGGGGGAAGCTGAGGGAGTTGTTGGCAGGCAACAATTCCCAGAGTTTACTTGGGAATGATTGTTATCAGAACTGTAGCACTGTGATGGGAATAGGGTTCTCCTAACCACTCTCAGCACCCTTAAAAAAAACACAGTCAAGTCTTCAATGAACAGGTTTCTCCTCATTTTATCCTCTTCCCCTCTGTCCCATTACTAGTTTTGGAGTAACAAAGGGATGTACTACATAGCCAGCAGCTGGGATGCGGTGCTGAGGTCCACTTATGGGTCCTGGCCCACTGTGTGAGAAATGTTCTAGAGCAGGTGTAGCCATGGTGGTGCCCTCCAGATATTTAGGACTACAGATTCCACCCCACCCCCGGCAGTGTGGACTGGGGCCGATGAGATTGCACCCCACAACATCTGGAGGGCACCATGTTGGCTACCCAATTCTAGGGAATGAAAAACAAGGAGTGCGTGCCATTATGCTTGGAAGATTACCAGACTTTTAGAAGACATCTCAAGGCAGCCCTGTTGAGGGAAGCTTTTAATGTTTGACAGATTATTGTATTTTAATATTTTGTTGGAAGCCGCCTAGAGTAGCTGGGGAAACCCAGCCAGATGGGCGGGGTATTAATAATAATAATAATAATAATAATAATAATAATAATAATAATATATTATATTATATATATAGTATATTATATATTATATATTATACATTATTATATATTATATATTATATATTATATTTTATATATTATATATTATATTTTATATATTATATATTATATTTTATATATTATATATTATTATATCTTTTATGCAAGAGACTACCTACGTTTGCAGTATGTTTATTTAAATATATCCAAATCCATTTGATTACCAAATTGGCTTTGTTTGTTTGTGTGCATGGTGCCTGTTCTTTGAAATGATTGATCTAGGCCACGTTCATTTTCAAACGGGAGAAATTTGGAAGAGCAGAGGGAGAAACAGTAGGCTACTCAGAAAACAGCTTGTCATACCCTGACCTACTTTTGGGCCAATCTGACTGCAGGCAAGGCAGTTCTTGAGCTGACATTGTAAACCTGAGCTGGCAAGCTGAGAGATGAAGCAATCACAAACTTGAGTATCATTCTGGAGTTGCCACTGAAATGCTGGCCTATACAAAGCAAATTTACAGGTTCCCCTTTAGGCAAAATCACTGAATGGAAGTTAAAGGAGGATAAGACTTACAACATATTCCGGGGAGCCCCCCAAAAACAGGAATATGTATAATTGTGGGTTGCTGCTGATCACCATTCATGGTTTAGCGCTTAGCCTCCATGATAACTGAACCAGGTCTTAGTGGAACAGTTAAACACTGATCTCAACATGAATTAGACATGTTATATTTTCTCCAGATTATGCCTCTTAACTCTGGCACATATATGGACAGATTTTATACATGCGCCATCAATTACTGGTTCTTCTTCCTCTTTGGGAGAATCAATATTGGGACCAGTTTCCAATTCCAGCCCAGGGGTGACAGGGCCAGATACTCCGAGTGGAAATAAAACATGCATTAAAGTTCTCAAGAATGAATCAAAAATAGCAAAGAAGCCATGTTTAGGCTCTTCTTCCTCTTCTTCTTTTAAATAAAAACAGATAGACTTTCAAGCACACATTCCGGTTCCCTTGGGAAGTTGCATTCATTTCAAACAATGCCAGAGAGCTGAGCTTGTGTTTTTCCTTCTGAACCGTGAACTAAGTAAGTGTCTGGCTCTCGTACTGGGTGGGATCAGACAGCTACTGAATAACAAATCTGGCTGCAGAAATGGCTAAAGAATGCCAGAAGAGTTTCCTGATGATGGATGTTTGAAAAGAATGCTGCATTCCATTCCAGCAGGGACAAAATGAATCTTTGATTCTCTTATGACATGTATTTGCCTGACTTCTCTAGCAAGGCTGTTGGGTGAAAATGAAGCGCTTGGTGTGTCCGCAGGTGACCTTGCCATGCATGTGTCAGGTCACAGCCTGAGAGGTCACTCACCACCCATAGGGTTTTGGTTGGCCAGTGGCCTGGGCTAAGAAACAGATTTTCCCATCTGAGGAGAGGGGTAGGCAGCATGGTCAGAGGCTGTTGGATTTCAGCTCCCATCAACCCCAGCCAACATGGCCAATAGTCAAGGACAATGGGAGTTGGAATCTAACAACATATGGAGGGCCACTGGTTTAGAAGATGAACTTTGGTGTTCTTTCCTTACAAAAGATTACGCTTTACAGAGAATAGAGCTGGAAGATGAATGCATTTTAAACAGCTTTATATTGGAATGTGGGGCTTCTGACCAGATCAAGCTTTGCCTGCATCAAACCACCTCTTGCATAGAGTTGATCTTCTGGTGCCTACCGAATACTTTTTCTTGACTCCAGAAGGTTTTTGATTTCTGATTTTATAGCTTTAACTCATTTTCAGTTTCATTGTACTGAGTGTCCCATACACTGCTAAGAAACGACAGTATTTAAATGGCATACAAACTGCCGAAATAAATAAATATAAGGAATGAGAGTGATGAAGCAGCTTGCAGAGGAGCATTTTTGAACATATTAGATTATTGGAGACAGATAACCTCACTTTTCAGACACCAGTTCTACATACCTAAGAGAAGACATGGTTGTTGTTTTTCAAACCGAATTGTGTGTGCAAAGAGAAATAAAGCCAGGAGGGGCTTAATGATTCAAAAAGTATGTTAAATTAGGCCCAGAAACTAAGACGTTAGCTGATGCAGTTGCCACAAAGCAATATTGCGGCCAAGGATGATAAATTGGAGTGGAGAATTATGTGCAGGAGCTGCTTTGGTATGCAGCAGTAGTGACATGCAATAAATAAGATGCATATGAAAAAAATAAGAAGTAAGTGCCAAGACAGTAGAGGATAGTTGTTTATTAAGTCTTTCTGGATATTCTCGTTATTCACTTAAGTGTCCAAGCTCTTATAAAAATTGGCCTCCCGGATGTCATTCTTTCAGGAATTCCACCATTTAATTCTCTAATCCTGGAGAGTTCACAGTGCATTCTTTTTCTCTCCTCGCTTATTGATTTTAAACTGTTCTCTCCTTTGCTTTCATTTAATGCTATGCTACTATTATGAACAGGGTCTGAGGGACCTTGATGCTCTTCTGTAGGACACTGGTTTATTGCAGAGGTGCAATTAGCTAGTCACTTGGGATATGCAGCTATAGCTGCTGCAGGACAGGAGCAAGTAAGCTAGGACCAATATTTCCTCTCACTGCAGTGGTCTTTTCTGGGGCTGGTTAGCATGTGCCAGTGTGCCTTCTGGTCTAGTGGAAGTCCATTGCAGTACATCTGTGATCGCACATGGTGTGGCTGTTGGGTAGAAAAGGTATTGCTGAGGTGTGCTACTTCAGGTAACGGTTGTGTCTTCAAAGACCAAGGAAACCATGATAGCATCCCATGATAGCATCTCCACCCCCATCATTCTGCCCAGACACTGAGGTCCAGCTCTGAGGGCCTTCTAGTGGTTACCTCACTGAGAGAAACATAGTTACAGGAAACCAGGCAGAGGGCCTTCTCGGCAGTGGTGCCTGCCCTGTGGAATGCCCTCCAATCAGATGTCAAATAAATAAACAACTATCTGACATTTAGAAGACACCTGAGAGCAGCCCCGTTTAGGGACGTTTTTAATGATTGATGTTTTAATGTATTTTTAATCTTTTGTTGGAAGTTGCCCAGAGTAGCTGGGGAAATCCAGCCGGATGAGCGGGGTATAAATAATAAAAAGTTGTTGTTGTTGTTGTTGTTGTTGTTGTTGTTGTTGTTGTTGTTGTTGTTGTTGTTGTTGTTATGCTGCAGCTCCAAATATGCAGTTTTGAACACAGTAAGCTGCTTTCTAATGAGTCAGACCCTTGGTCCATTGAATGGCTCCTCCACACTTCCGCTTGTCCTGTGGCTTCCCCCTGGGAAAACCTGCTGTTTACCTCTGAATTGGAACAAACATCAATCGGGTTTTCTGCAGACTGACGTTTGCCCTGACCCATATATGGCAGTGCTTCCTTGCTCTCAAGGCAGAGCAACCGTCATATCTTTCCCTCTTTCCTTTGTCCTTAACAGTAATTGCAGCAGCTCCTGTGTTTTTGTCGTTCCATCCTTCTCTCATCGTTTTCTTGCAAGCACAACCTTCACATTGCAACTGTCACCTGCTCAGCTTTCCTCACACACATTTCAACTTTTAATTTTATTTTACTTTTATTTTACTTTATATAATTTCTACGACACCACCAGCTGGCATGGGGCAACAGTCAGTGGCATTTACTTCTTAGGGACCATGTATGTTAAGCAGTCTGTAAATACCATTAATTAATAAAGTCACAGGAACTGCAGTCCAGAACCATTTGGAAGGCCACAGGCTGGTGTGGTGCAGATGATAGTTAGCTAGATCAACTGAAGGTCCGACTCGGTATAAGGCAGCTTCCTATGTCTGAAATAATAATAGAGAACCATTAAGTGGGATTTAGTCTATTTGCCCCAGATGAATTATGGGCCATAGAATTCTAAGGAAATGAAATGACACCTGTTTGGACTGCAGTTCCTTATTACTCTCTGTACTTGGTGCCTTCATATCATATCTTCCAAGGACTGACAAGATAAATCATAGCATGATAAGAGCCTCTGCTCTGCCAAAGGGTAAGACTCATAATCCAGTCTAATTAAAGATGTGATCTCCTCAAATATCATGTGGACAGTTGATCAATATTTTCCTGGCAGTGTCCCCCCCCCCTTCTTCTTTTTGTTAACCCATGCCAGTTCACAAGAATTCTGGCTTTCAAGCTGACTATGACCCGTAAATCACCCAAGGCAAATGGACTAATTCTGTTACTGATTCTGCATTTGCCTTAATCTTTCCCATCAACTTCTGAACACTAGATTTCTGTTATTGTTTCTGGCTTTAGGTGTGTGGGAATACCCGCAGAACTAGTTTTTTGGGGGTTTTAATTGGCTGGGAGGATTTAAATTCATTTAAAATTCTGTTCCAGATGTCCCAAAAGCTTACTCTGATGGCTTTACTAGGGTAGTTCTTGTAGTTTCTGCAATTGTCTATTTCTGGAAAATATGTAGTGTGGAGGCCATCTGGAATGCTGCTGCTGCTATTTGTAAATGAATCATAAGCAGCTAAAAAAGAGACTGAAACTGAAACTATAAATGCAGAACATTAATCTGTTGCATAGTCAACTGTAATTGCTGTTTACTTCCTAAAAACCTGTTCCAACAGTTGACTGTCCAGCCTCTGCTTGAAGAACTAGAGCAAAGGGGAACACACCCACCCCATAGAAGTTAGTGGTTCCCAATTAGCTAAGTACCATGGACTCCCTGTTGTTGTTTTTTTTTTTTGTAAATAATGTTTTATTAGTTTTTCACAGTTACATTTTCACAAATAAAAACAGTAATTAGCTCACATTTCTACCAGATCTAAATTTATACAAATGCCTTTTCACAAACCTTCTCTTTGAGATTCTTTAAATCTCTGGACTTCCCTCCATACCCTCTTCTGGTTCCTTATATTAACCAAGTTCTTCTGCATAGCAATTCTTAAACTTTTTCAATTATCATTTCCCTTAATTTTATCTAATTTTCTGCTAGTTGCAAGTTCTGCTGGTTAAAACCCTGCCAATGTACCAACCTGTTACAGTATTTTTGTACGTAAACAATAAATGATTCCCACTCTTTTTCAAACTTCTCATTGTCATAGTCTCTGAGCTTTGCCGATAATTTTGCCATTTCTGCATAGGCCAGTAGCTTGATTTGCCATTCTTCTTTCGTCGGTATCTTTTCTTTCTTCCATCTTTGGGCTAACAATATTCGGGCAGCTGTTGTAGCATACATAAATATTTTCTTCTGTTCTTCGGGGAGTTCAGTTCCTATCAGTCCAAGTAAAAAAGCTTCTGGTTTTTTAAACAAAAATTATTTTAAACTTTTTCTTTAATTCATTATAGATCATTTCCCAGAAGCTTTTCCCACATATTTATTCCACACATTTCCACATATGATATGGAAATGCAGAGACCTCCTATAACTTAAGCCCATCAAAACTAGTCTTGCCCTCTAAACCTCACCCCCCACACACAAACGCTCACACCTCTAATTTCAATGTGCCTACTTTGAGTATGACAAATAAGCACCAACAGAGGGAACCTTCTGATCTGGATTGGGACTATGATGCAAAGGGAGGGGGCTCTCACACTTTGCCCCCACCATATTCCTCATTGGAGCCCACAGGGGTCTTGGCCACTGCTTTGGGGAGAATCGCTTCTCAGTGTTTCCACTTTAAGCGCTATGTTCCTAACAACAACAATACAAATGTTTTTATCTCTGCCTGAAAAAGAACTTCGCTTGGAACACTTCCCTACTGACAAGGGAACAATAGTGCCTATCACTCCTCAGAACAACAACTGCCCTGAATATAATGATTAAATTGCTCCCCTCTCCTCCCTCCAAGTTCCCCAGAGTCTCAGGATTGAGCTACAACATGTCGATATAATTCTGAAGCTGTTCTTAGTACCAAAGAGAGATTAAGGATGGCAGTGTGGAGGTTGCCATGGTAACTAACAGGGGCTGCTGTAGAACCAGGAATGTGCAAACTGTGGATGCAAGGTAGACGGTCCCTTAGAAAACAAGGGTATCTTAGGGCATCATCCCCCCTCGCCCCAAGAAGCTTGGTTTCCTTTAGCAGTCTTTGCTCACTACTCTACACATGTTTATGACCAAGGCTGGCCCAAGACTTTCTGCTACCTGAGGCAGGGAATCAAATTGCACCCCCCAAGTCAAGATGCACTATGGTCAGGTCCCACAAGCACCTCTGCCCATCCATGGCAGTTGTGGAGACTCATCCACTGGGGCAAATGGGGCACTGTCCCACCAACCACACTCTGCCCTCATTCTGTGTTTCTGCTTATAAACTTTTCAAGGGAGGCACTCTAAGCTGCATTCGTCTCCCTGATTTGTCTCAGTGTTGCCACCATAGAACTCAGCAGGGCGGAGGATGCAGAAATAATTAGAATTATTTGGCTCTGCTGCTACTTCTCCACCAACGCTGGATGATAACAAGGGGTGGAGCTAGATGTATATATCAAGTTCGGTTCTTTTCAATTTCTAATTTTCCCACTCTTAGTTAATCCCATTTCCACCTCAGTTTTTTAAAAAATCTGCTTGGAAATTCATAGGCATTTCCACACACATTTATTAATATATAAATATACAGTATAGTGTGTAATTTTGCCTACTATGCACATTTTTGCAAACAGATTCTCCTGAATCTGGTTTTGGGTTACGTTTACAGACATATGCATTTTGGTGCATGCTATATTATATGTTATTTTTTGTACACTTTATTTTTTTGTTCCAGATCTGTAGGGAAGTGTGAATTTTGAATGATAATTGTGTTTCAATTCACATACTGATTTGGGAAGTGCAAGTAAGGGTTATTGTCTCATAAAAATGCCAGCTAAACTGAACTAATTGTCTCCTTTCCCAAAACAAGGGTGACCATGTTTTGCATCCCCCAGATATCAGAAGGAATGCCCTATCTATGTTTTTCTTCTTTTCTTGGCTTGGTAAAATAGAGACAAAACCATCCCAAGGCATGGTTTGTTGTTGTTTGTTGTTACATGCAAGCAACAACACTGCAATAGGGTGGAATCCTACAAATGACAAAATGGCATGATCAGGATGTGATCCATAATCCCTTTATATCCAGTAATGTGTTGTTTCGGAGAAACTGAGTTATAAAAAAACAGCTGCCTCATAATAAGGAATATCACATTATTCAAGGGAGATTTACATGTCATTTGATGGATTGCATCTATACAGTTAACACAGCCTGTGACAAATTCAAATTTGTAACTGCTGTAACTGTCTGAAAAGCAAAGGTAATGACAGGTTCATTACAGCAAAAGCAGCTTGCATTTATTACCCCCCCCCCACTTTGGTTATGTAAGATTTAAAGAATGTTCTGTTCCTGTATTGATGCACCAGATTGAATAAAGAAAATCTCCACCCTGAAATCCATAATTTATTATTGTCTTCAAACTATAGCATCCTGATCACAGAATCACAGGACATTTAAAAGTTTTATTTTTTAAATACATTTAACATACAATATGGAATGCATCCTAGAATTCATAGCTGATTTTGTTAGTTATATATATATATATATAGAGAGAGAGAGAGAGAGAGAGAGAGAGGAGAATTTTTGTATGTCAAGATTGAGGTTTGGGGCAAGTGTTATTTAATGAAATATAGGCAGGTAAAGAAACCTGTTTAGTGGAGCCTGAATTGTGAAGTCAAAGTACAACAAACACACACAGTTTAAATGCCTGGAGTTTAATACACATTTGAATATGATCATTATATCAAAGGAGAGAAATTATGGCTCAAAGGGCAGTGAGGAGATTGAAAAGGTCTGCCTTGAGTTAGACTAATGAGAGGGAGAGCATTATTGCAAACATCCCTTTATATATCTAAGCTGGTAATTAGCAACATTATTAGTATGTTTGAGCAATTCCAGAGATCAGTTTCTTCCATCAAAGATTAACTGCAGCTGCTTCTTTCCCTGTGTTCTTCATAGTGAGATGCTGCTTACCCAACTGTATTCATATTCTGCTTCTCATTCTGAATCTCCCCTCCACTGTACTGATCACATTTCTCGATAAACCTGACAGTCTTCTTGAGTCGGTAAGTAACTGAAGTGGAACTGGATTCTTCTGAGTTCAGGAGATTTTCTCAAAAAGCAAAAATGTACAGGTTTAAAATATATCACAATTATATGTAAAGAAAAGTTCTTCGCATTGGCATTGAGGCATACTGTAATTGCCTTGAAAAGTTTCTGCCTTCTTTGATATGCAGTATTTTCTTACCTTATGCTCTGACTATGTATTTATATTCCTTCTTTCTTCCTATGTGGGAAGGCAGCACACATAGGATTCTCAATAAGTCCTTGTCATGTGTTACTCACTCACACTTTCTGAAACAATATGAAAACCGAAACATGGTCTTTCTTCGAAATTTGCACTTTTCCAGTTTTTGCAGTGCAGTTATCCAACTAATAATGTGTACATAAATGCATATACTAAGTGCATGAAAAATGTATGTGCTAATGAAAACAATGTACAAAAATGCATTATATTGAGAAAAATTGCTTGCAGGCAATTTTGGGACTGAAGCATGGATAGAGCTTACAGTTTGACTTCTTTGACCCATCTCTTGCTTACAGTTTGGTTTGTTTAGTTTCATTTACCCCTTCAAGGGCTCTCTGTTCTTGTCTCATGCCTTTTCACATTGTGAGTCTGCAGCTACCTTCTTCTGCATTTAACTTTTGAACAGCACCTGGCATATTTTCAGAATCTTTTAAAGAAATCGTAATTCGACAGTGATAAGAAAATCAGTTTTCTTGCAATACTTTCCTCACATCCAGCTCCCAAGGAAGACATTGCCTGTTTCCTGATGTAAATGCAGAATGCAGAACAAAAAAGAAGAAGATTAAATTAAGCTCTTGGAAACCACCTAGTGTCGTTCTGTTCTGATGTTAAGTCTAATAAATCACTATACATTGCTGGTTGTTAGCAATAATGGATATCCTCAAAAAGGCTCACAGTCAGCAAAGGAACACGGCAACCAGGCCAAATCCATATATATGATTATCTACTGGTACAGCCAAGTTTTTCTTCTCCTTTTCTGGCCCAGTAACCACTCTTGTTGAGATGCTAACTGTATAACTCTCTTTTGTTGTCTATGTTTTTAAAGGAAGTTAGAGACTGGCCATGATCCACAGGGGAAGGGGTGCTCTGCCCCTGCAGGCATCCAGTTGATGGGAAATGCCTCCTTTGATATGCAGCCTACACCAATAGCTGGCTGTTTTTGCCATGTGTTAGAAAGACTTTTATTCAGGTGGGACTTTAGGGAATAATAGATGTGACCCTTCATAGGCCCTTCAGATTTATGAATTTTACCTTTATTATTTCATTTTTTAAAAAAGATAAACCACTTTTATACTAGTGATCTAAAAATGATTATAAATGAATAAATATGTAGTTTAGTCCTCAGATTGCTATCTAAAGAGCTAGTTTGGTGTGCCAAAATTATTGGGGGCAACCTGTAGGATTTTATTTTATTACTATGTCATATCAAAATGCTTCTGAAATAGTGCTTCAAAGTTGGTTACTTGGGGTGGGTGGTGGTGGTGAGGGGGCTTATTTTCAAGAAACATTCAGAGACCCCTGGGCCTCATGCAGTAAGTTGATTCTAGTCATATGTTCCCCATAAAAACCCACAACATTGTGGTGCTAGAAGCTGCTTGTTCCAGGGACTGCTGAACCTTAGCTTAAGAACCATTGGATGTAGTGCTCAGGCCTTGCTTTCTGGCTTCCTATGGACCTCTGTGAGAACAAGATGCTGGACCAGATGGGCCAGCAGGCTCTTCTTGTGGTCATCCCAGACTTTCTCCATGGAATTCAGATAGGATACACAGCTCCCCCCCCCCATTTTATCTTCAAACCAACCTTGTGAGTTTGGTCCCAAGGTGAACCTCATAGGGGGTTGGATTTGAAACTGGTTTTCTCCCTGATCCTAGACCACACTTTCAGAATAAACATTTTCTCACACTGCACCATTTTTTAATTGATAATAAATACATTGGAAAATACTTGCCATCATCAGTGTGGCGTGCCACAGCCTTTGAGAACCACTGTCCTAGACCAGGCATAGGCAAACTCGGCCCTCCAGATGTTTTGGGACTACAACCCCCATCATCCCTGACCTGTTAGCTAGGGGTGATGGGAGTTGTAGTCCCAAAACATCTGGAGGGCTGAGTTTGCTTATGCCTGTCCTAGACCAACACTCAGACATATGAGCAAGACAAAGAACCAAGCAGAAATTGGTTCAAGAGGACTGGACATTTAGACCACCGTGAATTAAATTCAGTGATGTAAGAGGTGAGTGTAAGTTCATATGTTATTATCACACATGTGGCTGCAGATTGAATGTCAATCACTTATTTGCAGCTGTGCTCACAGTTCATTCAAGATGATAGACCTTGGTAGATACAACTGTCTAAATATAGTCTAGGACCGGTGGTTTTCTTACTTAGTTGAGTCTGAAATTGCTTGTGCCTCACGGACTTCATGCATCATACAGGGAATCTCCTACCTAGGTAGCAGATGTGCTCCTGATGTCCTGAACTTGGTGTCCTCCTAATGTCCTTACCTCAAGATGCTCCTAAGAGCCTTTGTTGGCTGGCTTATAGTGAATCAAACTTGAGAGAGACAATCGATCAGCCTTCTGGGCTGAAGTACAAAAGCTGTGTTAAAACTAGGATGAAACAATGTGCAATAGGCTCAGGGCACAATATGCCTATATGAAAGTATTGCTGTCCTTTTCCATACGGATGTTCCTGCACATTCTTTATTTATGCCAGCAGTTCTTAGCTGTGTTCTTTAATGCTGTGAAGAATCTACAAACCTGCTGCCATGAAAGTACAATAATAAAATCAACAATACACTCATCATCCATAAAACATCTATGAATATCAAAAGCAGCCAGATAGAAATCTAAGAGCAGGAGGAGCCTTTCCTCTCTACATTTGAGCTTATGAAGCTCAAGGTTTTAGGTTAAGGTTGAATTCCAAATCCCCTTTGCACCAGGCTGGCAGTGGTGATGTTGCATTTGGCCAAGGTGCTCCTCTGCCCAGCCCCTCTGGCCTCCACCTGCAAACTGACACCAGCACCACTTCACCCACTTCATTGGTGTTGAGCTCCTCCTCCTCCTGGCTGAATAGGCGGGTGGGTGGAGGTTTGGCTGGTGGATTTTCTATTACTGGCAGACAGTGAAATGTCCCAAAATGGAGTGCTCCAGGGGTGGGGAGAGGTTGAGACAGCTTGGGATCTATTGGATCCCAAGTCAGCCCCACTGCCATCACGTGAAGCCACCAAGAGAAATTCACAATGAAATGCTGGTAAATTTTTGTGAGGATTTTTTTAAAAAAGTAAATTGTTGCGTATATGTGGAGAACTGGAAAAACGAGAACCTTGGAGCAGCAAAACTGACAGATTTCTCCATCCACAGCAGCAGCAGTGAGTTTGTGGGGATATGCAGTGTGTCAGTCATTGTGGGCTCTGGCAAATCCCTCACTATGTCAGATGCTGAAGCCAGGCCTACTCCAGGGTCTCAGGGAGAGGTCTTTCGCCTAGGATTTGTGCCAACAGAAGCGCTTTTCTCCAAAGGCAACGGCAAAGGCAAAGGCACCACTGAATACAAATGCCTGTATCCCAGCCTTTTTGTATTCAGCATTAATAAAATCACTAAGCCTGAATGTGAAGCCAGTTTCATCCAAACTCCAACCAGAGAATTATTACTGACAGCCCATGTAGAAGCGGTCTGCCAAAAAAGAATGATTTGTTTCCAGTTCGTAAGAGAGGCTTCCTCTCTCAAAGCTGCACACTATGGAAATTTGTGGAGTAACCCATCTTTGTCCAATTTACATATGGAGCTGCATTTCAGGTTGCATCTGATTTAATATCCTATGTTCTCCTCTAGGAACGTCTGAGCAGCCAGCCAAATGCTTTAGTCAGCAATTCCATTGCTTTTGAAGAATAATAATTAGCTACTCTTATATGATAATGATGGATGCACACAAGTTGGTAGGAAAATGTTTGCCAGTGTGTTTCGGGGGGCTGGTGTGTGTGTGTGTGGGGGGGAGAATGGGACATTTTGACTTTGATTATGCCACTCCTTATTCCCATAAACTAACACCCGTAGAGCTCAAATAGCACTGATGACAGCTTACAATAATTAAAATCAACGATACAAATCTTATAAATAAAACATTTTGAATGTTGACCAGATGTTGCCTAAATATTCAAATTTAATTATTTTAAAGATGGTATGTTGCATTTTTATTACTGTTCATCACCCTGGGATCCTTTTGATAAAGTCAGTGGTCTATACATTTCAAAATAGAAATAAATAAAATATTCATTGTCAATTTGATACCTGCATTTGGCATCCCATTACATTTTACTTCAGCATTTTATGTTAGTTCATATTTGATCCTTTTCGAAAGCAGACATGCAATTATGTTTAGCTTTTGTTTTTAGGTTTCATATTATTTTTATTGTTTCTTTTATAGTTTATTGATTTGAACTGTCAGCTGCTTTGGCTGAGCCTTCTGAGACTACCTTGAATATTCCTAGAGGCCGTGCTTTTTTCCTAAAAAAAATGTTTAGGGGTACTCTCATTTTCCTGATCCTATTGAAATACTGCCCCTCAATGAGGCCAAACTGAGATTCACAAAATGCTTAGGGGTATGCGTACCCTCAGAAAAAAGCACTGCCTAGAAGTAAACCCCAATCCCACTTAAAACAGGATGGTTGGTCCCTCGAGGTGGGGAGGTGGAGAATGGAGTAGTAAAAGTGTGTGTGTGTGTGTGTGTCCTGGAGGACTCTGTGTCTTGCAGAAGCTGTTGGCCACTAGCCTAAACCTTGCACACCCAACCTGTAGTGCTGTCCACAAGTGTCATGTAGTCTCAAGATTTCCCCGGGAGGGAATGTGGCCCCCTGGCCAGAAAAGGTCTAAAAGACACTAAGTGTTTCAAACTGCTTTGAGATTTTTTTTTTTGGTAAAAATATAAAGCAATATAGAAATGGTGATAATGATGATGATACTATTACTACTACTACTACTACTACTACTAAGCCAGTGTCAGCTGGAGTGGGCCCTCAGAGGCCTTGCATTCACCCAGGCATTTACACCAGGTCTGGTAAAGGGGAAAGAAAATACAGAGTACATTTGAAGTTTATCTCATTGTCAGGGATGCCACTACTCTGTACCTAATTTTTATTTTCTTTCCCGGGGATTGGAAAGTTGTTTTCCCTCAACGGCATTGAGAATTCACTCTCCCATACAGAATGAGAAAGAATTCTCATGGGAATTCACTCCCTTATGTAGCCTGTGCATTTGTTTTGCATAAACAGTTTTCTTTTGACTTGAGAACACAAGCTGATAAGGCAGCAGGAGTCCCACAGTAGTAGCAGTAGTAGCAGTAGTAGTTGTTGTTTTATGGGCTAGATGTAGTTTTTTTTTTAAGGGAACCTGATTGGGATTGGAGTCCTGGTGCTGAGGGAAGGGGCTGGAGTTAGCCCTTTCTACCTATGCCGTTTATGGGAGCCAAATTGGCCTTCTGGACAGGGCTAACCTAAGACATTTTGCTGCCCGAGACAACTAACAAGATGGCACCCCCACCCATCCAGTGTTCAGAAGCTGACGGGACTGAGAGTTCATTCTTATTTCAATGCTGTGTGGCAGCATCCTCCCCCATGGGACAGAGCAGCAGCTGAGCTTAGTGGGTGCAGGACAAGCAGTGTGACATAGTCCACTAACACCTTGTCACTGTCCCATCTGCTGCCTGAGGCAATTGCTTCACTCAGCTTAACAGTAGAGCCGGCCCTGCTTTTGGAGCTACTGCTTGGCTTGTTGGGCAGTACTCGCAGGTCTTGTAAAATGTGTAGAACAAGTGTGGGGAACTTTCTTCCACTTGAGGGCCACATTCTCTCATGGGAAACTTCTGGGGAAACTTCCAAACATACCTATGAGTGGGGAGGGTCACAGGCAACAGTGGGAGGAGGCCTGAGGCAGCAATGCTTCTGAATACGAGTTGCTGGAAACTATAGAAGGGGAGAGCGCTCTTGTGCTCTAATCCTGCTTGCTGGTTTCCCACAGGCAACTGATTGGCCACTGTGTGAAAAGGATGCTGGACTAGATGGATCACTGGTTTTGAAATAAATATTTAGTTCATATATATTGACTGGTTTGTCCTCACGATAGCACACTGACTAACGAAAGCTATAAAATAAAATAATCAGAAAATCTTATTGCCACATATAAAAACCAAATCACAGCAATAAAACAGGTCGTCCATGAAAATGTCCACATTAAATACTGCCAGAAGCTTGGGTAAACAAAAAGCATTTGGATGGCAGTTGGAAACCTAATGGAGTAGATATTTGCTGAATAGAAACAGGCGAGTTCTCTCTATTTGCCTCAGATTAACATGGAAACAATTGAGTTCTCAGGGGATGGGAGGGAAATCAAGGGAAAACAGTGAATCATTTCTGTCTGAATTACCCTCTGCCCACAGCAGTTTCCCCCCTTTCCCCTGGAGACCTCTCAGCTATCACCCACTGTCAGAAATCTTCTCCCAAATGACAGCAGAGGCGTGAACAGGTACAGCATTGCAGCACGCCAGAAGACAAGGCTCTGGAGCCCCTGAGCAAAGGCATTTCTCTCAAGGGTACTGCCTCTGCAGGCAGAACTGAATTAGCCATGGGCTTCCTCCTTCCTTATTACTTTATGAAATAAAACAAGCAGGTAAAATAAATAAATATGTATTGTATTAATGTACTTGGATGTGCAGAATTATTTCAGCCATGGTTTCAGTCCTGCTCTGCAGTGCAGCAAGGCACGTCCCAAACTCGGGCCAGGACTCTGAAGTTACTCTGGGAAGGATTGAGCTAAATCTGAGCCCTCATACAGCAGCAGCAGCAGCAGCAGCAGGCACAGCCCAACTGCTAGTAGTATCTGTGAGCTAGCCATGGCTCTGGGTGGGGGAACTCAGAGCTTCCTAAGTCTTCTGGAGTGAAGTGGAGTCTTCTGAGTCAGAAGACGGCAGTGCCACATCCTTGGTTCATGTTTCTGCTACTAGCATGCCCTTTCCTTTCAAGTTCAGAGTCCTTGCCTCCCTCACCTGACGAAGAGGCATCTGAGTTCTGGTCCCTGAAGATTTATGAATGATACTGTGTCCACTTTTCAATTTTTCTTTTCTGGAGGAAAATGTTATTTGTGCATCAAGCAGGTTTCCTAACTTTGCCTGGATGGCAGATCCAATTCTTCAAATATAAGACTGTTTGTCTTCATCTTATGCAAATATTGCTCTTATATAGGTGCATTAGGTCTCGTTGGCATTTAGACTTTCCTTTCTCTCTGGGTAGTTTTTCACAAATTTAAAACACACACACAGAGAGAGAGAGATATAGAGAGAGACTGTCCCAAGAAACTTGACATTGAAATATGCCTGTGTTATGAGGCAAGCTCAAGGACTGAAAGAGAGAGATAAATTATTTCAGTAGGATTGACAATATAATCAAGATGCGAGATGCATTGAAGTCTTTCTGTGGGCAATTCTGAGAAAATTTTGGTTGGGATGCCTTTTCTATCCATCTTATTCTCTAAACGCAAAACATTTCAGAATTGTTCAGAGGGCAGAAACACGGCAAGCAAATGTACACAAAGGAGGAACCAGAAACCTGGCAGTAGAACCACCTTGACCTCAGTTCTTCAGTTGGTCATTTGCTATGATTAAGGGTATACAATTGTATGTTCATAGACCTTTCTCTGTAGGTGTGTTTGGACAAGTCCACCACATGATCAATAAACCTGTGAGAATAGACAGGAGGTTCAGTGTTTGCTGGCCCCACCCAACACCACCAACAGGGTGGGACTGCAGGTACACACTTCAAGCCAGCAGGACTCCCAGACTTCCAACTTTTATTAAGGTGGTGGTGGGAGAAGTAAATTGGACTTCCAACTTTTATTAAGGTGGTGGTGGGAGAAGTAAATTGGACATTGCTAAATAAAGTTAGAAAGGAAACTGTGGAGGCAGTTCAAAGCCTTCTGCACTTAGTAGGCAGCACTCCTAAGTTGCTAATTGGTAAGGGGAAAAAAATGCTGACCACACCCTCCTGTGACTTGGGCTCCTAAAGCAGCAGAGGCTGGTTGCAGCTAGCCTGATGTTAGACAGGGGAAGATTCTAGGGTATGTTTAGTTAAGCACTTTCCCCTATGTGCACGTAATTTCATTCCCTCCCAAAGTGCAGTGCCTTTACAGAAGAAAACACAATTGGTTGTCCTTGTTATATTTTACTCAGAGGTTATTTCGCTTGAAGTAAATGAGACTTTATTTCTATTATTTATTAATATACAGTAATCATTAAACCAAACTAAAATATAAATTGAATCAGCCAATACAACCATAAAATAATCAAACACAGCTGTTTGAAGTTAAAATTCCCAAAGAAGTTGTGCTTTAACACAAGGACACTTTTTCCTCTATCAAGGTTGGCAAAATGTTTTGTGTGTGTATATATGTTTTGTTGAAACTGCACATGCTTAAGAATATCTCTCTTTTTTGCCTGTTATTTATTAAGGTTGTTAGAGACGCAGGTGGTGCTGTGGGTTAAACCACAGAGCCTAGGACTTGCCAACCTAGCAGTTTGAAAGCATGTCAAAGTGCAAGTAGATAAATAGGTACCGCTCCGGCGGGAAGGTAAACGGTGTTTCCGTGCGCTGCCCTGGTTTGCTAGAAGCGGCTTAGTCATGCTGGTCACATGACCCAGAAGCTGTACGCTGGCTCCCTCGGCCAATAAAGCTAGATGAGCGCCGCAACCCCAGAGTCGGCCACGACTGGACCTAATGGTCAGGGATCCCTTTACCTTTACCTAACCTTTTTGTTGTTGTTGTTTTGTTCCTTTGCTGTGGATATCAGATTTTTAGACCGAGGCTGGGTGACCATTTGTCAGGGATGCTTTAGCTATAATTCCTGTATTGCAGGGGGTTGGACTAGATGACCCCTGGGGTACCTTCCAGCTCTACTGTTATATGATTCTATTACACACACACCACATTATACTAATGAACACTACTTTAAAATGTATTCTATTAGGGGAAATCGCTTTAAAATTTGTATATTAGGCAAATCTGAATAAAATTATTACATTGCATACAAAAATATTAGGACAAATGTACACTTAAATGCTGTGAAATGTTCATGAGAAGCTTTTTTTTAAAATGCAAATGGTGTGGAAAGTGGTGAATTGAATTTAAGATTGGAATAAGAGAAACTGCCACTGGCAGATTCATGCCCCTTAGTAATGTCGTGGATGTAACATTAATGAACAAACAACAAAACAAATGTGATTTAAACAAATGAATGGCAAAGGGAATGAGGAGCTGAATGATGAGAAGAAGTGAAATAATGAAATGCAAATGAACTCTTTGCACCCCTCTGGCCATTTTGCCAGGTGAGCAGCTCTGCACATCACTGTTACCTGTTATGGGAGACTCTCCTTCACCTCACAGTGACCGTAGCTTCTCTCCATATCTCTGTTATTCAGGTGACTACTCTGCCATATCCTTCTCCTTCCTCTTTATCCAAGGCTATGTTTATTTAATTGAAGTATTCTTACTCCACTCTTCAGCTGAAAAAGCCTCTCCTCCTCCCGGAGGGGAGGGATTGTGATCTGGAGCCGTTCCCGTGCTCTGCAGGGGGCGTTCTGGCCCCTGGTTGCCGTCACCGCTGCTGCGCTGTGCTCCCTGGGCAGCCTACCAATCGAGGGGAGGCTTGGGGGTGGGGTTTAGCCGCTCAAATGCGGCCGCGGCAGCTCCTTCCCCTCATTGCGCTGCTGGGTTTCAACGGGTCACCCACTCTCCTTTTAGTTCACTGCTTGGTTCTTGACATTGCTATGGACCTGTGGCTGGTCACCTTGGTTGCCCAAGGGGCCTGGTAGGGATTTTTATCCAACTGGCAAATTGGCACTTGGTTTTTCGCCTACCTCGTAGCAAATCGTCACAACTTTTAGGTATTGGCGGTTAGGCATTGGAATATGTTGTTGGTGTATGGAAGGGCAGGGTGTGGCCATCGCCTACCCCTTCACTTTAAAGGAATCTGGCGGTCGTGGATCCTGTCCGATGCCCTGCATGGCTGGGGGCCATGGCACGACCCCCGGTGACATCAGGGGTGAGCTTACAGTTGTATTTGCATCAACAGGCTCCCCATACTGGTGGTTAACCCTTGTTAGACTCACCCCTTCCTGAGGGGATTTATCCAGTGCCTAAGCCAGTACTTCTCAGATGCTGTAATCAATAAAGTTGTGGCCTTTTTTTAGCCCATTAACCTAATATACTGCGTCCAAGTGTCTTTCTTATCCCCAAGCTGGTGGCGGGTCCTCGAATCACAAGAGCTGGTGACATAGAATCACTGGGTTGAATCTACACTTAGTCACGCTAAGAACAGACACAATGAAATGAGTGGGATGGCTACTGCTTTCAGTGGGTGATATCCAATGCTACTCATGCCCAGGGTATAACCATTGAAATTAATAGAATAGACAATGGGTGTAACTCTGACTATGACTTACATTGGAAATCCCCCAGTGGGTTTACCCTGAGCATAACTAAAACTGCAATCCTACACCCGCTGATCTGGGAATAAGCCCCATTGCATTAATTAGGATAAATTTTGAGTAGACATGGATTTGTATTCAGAGTAGCCCCACTGAAATTGATGTATCTCATTTATGCCCATCATTTCCACTGTATCTACTCTGAGTAGGACTAAAATGGCATACAATCCATAGTTAAGATTGTACTGCGAGCCAATACACATACTAACAGTCCTTGTCTGCAGACATGCAATTGAGAAGACATAATGCAAACTGAAGAAAGGGTAATGAATACAAATTCTGTTTCCCTCCCTACTCCATCTGATTCAAATTAAAAGAGATTCCAATTAAGCATTAGAACAAACTTTTTGACAGTAAGAGCTGCTTGACAGTGGAATGGACTACCTTGAAAGCTAGTGAATATTCATTCCTTGGTGGTTGGCTGGCCATCTGTCAGCATTGCAGGGGCTTGGATTAGATGACCGTTTAGGTTCCTTCCAGTTCTATGATTTTAAAAACTTGTGTTTTCATTGCTCTATAAACTGCCTTGAAAGAGAAACATAGCTGATACACTTCCCAAAATAAAATAGTATAAGATTTCAGCTAATTCTTTGGCATATATTTTTTAACTGGTTCCACTTTGGAATGAGTGCTTTTAAATTTTTTGTTATTATTATTGTTACTGTAAGTCAGAGGAAATGGGATTTCTCAGGAAAAGAGGCACAGCTTCTTAAGAATTGCTTGCAGCTCAATCTGATGCTATGATGACGAAATTTGTAGAAACTGCTTGACAGAGCTGGAAATTGCAATGCCAGGCTAAGGGCAAATGCTGTGACTATTGTGGTACTTCCCAAATAAAAATAATAATCCCAGGGCAATGCTGCAGTCTCCCATTTCAATGTTTGGACTGGAAATAGTAATGGTGGTATTATGGACAGATTTTCCCCAAAGTCAATGGACACAATTCCATTAGGGAGATTGAGCCACTGCCCCACCACCTCCCAGTCTGACCACAACCAGCTGCCACCTACCTGCCTTCTTCCTTGCAACTAGTCCAGGCCATAGCTATCAACGTTTTCCTTTTTTAAAGGGAAATTCCCTTATTCCGAATAGGATTCCTCGCAAGAAAAGGGAAAGGTTGACAGCTATGGTCCAGGCAATGCTCGTCAACTTCCTTTCCTTCCTTAGTCAGAGTGCTGCCCTTGTTGAACAGAGCTGCGGTCCTTCCCAATTATTATATCCCCAATTATATTTTAAGGGGAAAGACACTTGACTAAGGACAAGAGCAGAAGTCTCAAGTGAGTCAGCCCGAATATCAGTCAAAGTCAGAAGGCAAGGCAAGAGCATCTGCTTTTCAAGCAACAAGCCTCTGGCTCAACCCTCAGCATCTCCAGGTGGGGCTGAGAGAGATCATGGTCTGAAATCTCACAGATGCTGCCGATCAATGTACACACAGTGAGCTAGATGGACCAACGTTCTGACCCAGTATAACCCAGCTTTCTGAGTTAGGACCGGGAGGCAGAACCAAAGAGCAAGATCACACCGACCCAGGGCCTGCCTGCTCATGAAACAGGATGAAGCAGCCGCCTCAGGCGGTGGCTCTGGATGCCCTGGGAAGGGGCAGCAGATCCACCTGTTGTTGCCTCTGCCCACTCCCACTCCTCTTCCTCTCATTCTGATGCTGATATTCACTTCACCCTTTTGTTCTGAGGCGGATATCCTCTCCCCCTTCTCATCCTGATGCTGATTTTCACTCCCTGCGCTCACCTCTACTGTCAGGGGGAGCACCATTTTGTGGTTTGCCTCAGGCGCCCAAATGCTGGCCTTGAACCCACCAGAGTTCAGGTAGATCTTGTCACTCAAGCATCACACCCACATGGCAGAAAGATACTTTCTGCACAGGAAA
Organism: Podarcis liolepis; assembly: GCF_965112155.1. NCBI lineage: Eukaryota > Metazoa > Chordata > Lepidosauria > Squamata > Lacertidae > Podarcis > Podarcis liolepis. The sequence continues at coordinate 51,897,239 of NC_139561.1, read as the reverse complement.
AGCCAAAAGCTAGCCTGGCAGCTGGAGCTGGTCTAGAGATGGCAGTGATGGATTGCACATGGGGCAGCAATCTAGCCAGATTACTGCTGGCTTCTGCATGGGGGGGGGGGGGACCAGCCCTTTTTATGGAGGGAATGTTTACATCAGAATAACAGCAGTTTTATTCTTAAGGTACTTCACCACCTGGAACTTTAGGATAACAAATCACATATTTAACTTTGGCAAGGACCTCCCCCCACCCCCAAAATGACATAAGAGTCTAGCTAAATTGAAGGGCCAGACAGCTTGGCAGCATCTGCAGTCTCTGTCTTAACTATCCCTCCCTTCATCTCTTGTTGCTGCTTGTATCTTTTTCTTTCCCCACCCCCTCAAGCGTAGAAGACTGATGATATCACCCATCTGGTCATCTTCCAATGTAATCGACACACACAGCATTATAGAGAAGGAAGTTATAGTATAAAATAAGAGGAATCCAGACTTTCACCCCATCTGCTCTATACATTTACTACCACTTTAAACAGTCATAGTTTTCCTGAAAGAATCCTGAGAGTTGTAGTTTGGGAGTTACAGTGGTACCTCTAGTTGTGAACGGGATCCGTTCCAGAGGCCCGTTCACAATGTGAAAAGCCCGCAATCTGAAGCGCCGGATCTGTGCAGGTGCATGGCATGATTTTGCACTTGTGCGCATGTGCGAAGCGCGATTTAGCGCTACTGTGCATGTGCAAGCGGCGAAACCCAGAAGTAACCCTTTCCAGTACTTCCGGGTCACTGCGGGACGCAACTTGAAAAAACGTAACATGAGGTATGACTGTATTAAGAAACCCTGATCCTCACCACAGAGCTACAATTCCCAGAAATCCCTACTCTGAGAATTGTAGTTGTGAGAGGAGTAGGGGGTCTGCTAATAACCTACTAGCACCCTTAACAAACTACAATTCCCAGGATTCTTTCAGTGGGACTACTCTATGCATGACTAAGGCCCCATCTACACTATACATTTAAAGTACTCTCATATCATTTTTAACAGTTCTGTTTAAAACAATTCTCAGAATTCCCTGAAAAGAGGAGTTGATTGTTAAACCACTCTGAGAACCAAGAATCTCACCTTCTTGGGAACATGTTCCTAATACTCCTGACTCTAATATTCCTGACTGATGCTTGCTAGGAAGTTTATTTGTGAGAAAATAACATTCGGAGTGTCACAACTAATTACAAAAGCCATGGCCTTGACAAGAGTACACAGTTTTTAGCTTGCAAGGCTTAAAGCTAAACAAGAAAAATAAAGAATGCCAGTAGCTATCACAGTAAGATTTTTAGTTACATTGGCTATCCCTCAGAAATACAATTTTAGACCTTCCCTCCAGTTCAATTCAGACTTTTTCATTTATTTTATTTCCCAGTTTTAAAGTATTTTAATCTCCATCATGGGATTTGAGGGATTTATATTTATATTAATGTTTTGGCTTTTGTGTTCTTTATATTTATAAACTGGGCCTTTTGATAGTTATCCCTTAGAACATTGTTGAAAGATGGAATATAAATATCCAGTGTTCATATATAAAATGGAATAAACTGTATGAATAAAGAGGTTCCTATGGGATTGTTTTTCCCTAAGGAATGCTGGCTGAGAGTCAGGCTGGAGGGGGAGACCTGTCTCCTGTAGCCTTCCTAATTTTGCTGGACTCCAACTCCCATCATCCCAGTACAACAAAGCAGCACAGTATATCTGAAAGAGACAAAATTAGGTTGGTAAAGTACTTGAGTTGGTAGTTTTGATCTGTTTTCCAGTAACAATTCTTTTTTGAATCTGCCTTAGTTCAGTAACTAACAGCCACAAAAAGGAGAGTCATTTAAGGGCGTGACAAAAGCATTACCTGTCCAAAGATGAAGGTGAAGAATATGTGGTTTCGGCCAAAAAGAAGGAAGTGTTTTAATATGGTTTAATATGGTTTGAGCAATTTGTTTTAAGCATGTCATTTTTTATAATTGGTGAACATGCTGCCCCTGTCATTGCCCCCCTTTGTTAATAGTGCTTCATAAATAAGTGTTTAATAAATGCATAGGTCTGGATGTTAGGATATAGTTCTATTCCACCTTAAAAGGGTCAGGCATGACTGTTGTGTATCACATGCCTGTTTACGTCCAGCACAGTCAGCTGGGAACTTCCCTTGTATGTTGCTTTTGCTATACTGCTGTTTTGCTGGACACGAAGGCAAGCAGACATGTTTTCCTTTATTCCTGAACTATGCTGAATAAATGTTGTACATTAAGCTTGCACATCTCTCTGTCTGCCTCTTCTGCTGTGTGATGATTTGCACACTCTGCTGACAGAGCGTGCACGGGTCTCTAAATGTATCTGCCACAGATATCTCCCCCATCCACTCCCTTGTGTTGCACTGAAAATCACATTGGATTAGAAGCAACCAGGATGGGTGAATCGGTCAATTTTGGTTATTCTCTGTTTCTCATGTCTTCTCTCAGAGGTTCAGTTCTTAGTTTCTACATCAGTTTGTGATCTTTTTGTTTGTTTAAGAAAGTCCTCATGTAATTTCATCAGCATTTTTAGTGAAAATTTCACCTGCTGTGCATCTGTTTCTATGAAAATTTGCCTAATATGCATATCTTTGCAAAGCAGTTTCACCTGATATAATGCATTTTGTTTGCCATTTTCACTAATAGATGCATTTTACGCACACTTTCCCCTTTTTAGACATTGCTTGGCTGAAGAATTTCACTGCAAGAGTTGAAGAACTGATAATGTTGAAGGGCAGCTGTGTTTCAGTTCATGTCTCATTTGGGAAAGTGTGCACCCCCCCAAAAAAAATATTTACTAAGGAGGCTGCCAAAATGAAGCTAGAGGGATTTTTGAATAAACTGGTGTAGGATTGCTCAGGACAAATCAGAGGCCTTGAGAGGTATTCAGGTGAAATGGTTTTCTTGGCTAACACAAACTGTTCACAAAGAATCAAATTTAATTTGGACACTTGGAAAAGGGTTAAGTAGAATGCTAGGGTGTCTATATTTGCCAGATTATTTTACTATATTAACCTAACAGAGTTTGCCAGAATTCTGCAGATTTTAATCTCAAAGACCTGTCAGATGGGGGTTCTAGGCCTAGCAGATGAAGTTTTAGAGAAAAGGTGTAGTAAAAGTTGAATTCACGGATAACAGTGTTTGTGTAGCAAAGCTGTGGTTATAATATTGCTGTACTTGTAAAGATGACTGATACTTCAAAGACTCAGGGGTGGGATGGATCTAGTTATTCCAGGAAATTGGCAGCCTGATGACTCAAAGATCAGTAGCGTTAGGGATGGCTCAGATCTGCAGAGTAGAAATCGGATTGCAAAGTCATCTGTGGCCTGTGGACCAGAGGTTCCCTACCCCTGAACTAAGTCAGACTTGAGAATAGACTTAATGAAATTGTTTAAGGCCACTGATTTCAATGGGTGGGTCTACTCTAATTAATGTTGGATGACATCCAAAATGTTTGGCAGATGATTAGACGTTTGAGCCTGTAGGGCAGAACTTTTGGCTGTTTAATACATATTAAAGTATTAAATTAATAATGATTAAAGTATTAAATTGATGAATAAAATAAATTAATAAAAGTTAAAAGAAGAGCAAAAACAACTCCCTTGAATTTAGAAGCTTTTAAAACTGATTAGCTAAATATTCCTGTTGCTTGTCCTTGGTGTCTGGTGGTTTCATCAGTGCTGCTGAGGTCATTATTATTATTTTTGGCCTTTTGTACAGAGAGCAATTGTGGAAATTTCCAGTATATATAGCAAAAGAATACAAGTATCTAAGGTATACAAGTCTTCTATACCTTTACTTGAAAGAAAGTTACTTTTAAAACAATGAGACTTACTTCTGAGGAGACATGTGCAGGTTCATAAAGTGAGCAGAGCCAAAAGAGGGGGGGGGGGGGAGAAATAAGAACATTCAGCACCAAGACAAATGGTAAAAGGTCAGGACCACCAATAAAACTGTACACTTTACGAAATATATAATTATTTACAAAAATAATAATAGTAGTCGCTTTTTAACACAATGGCCAATCTACAACATATATTGAAGCACGTGACTTTTCCCAAATAATCCTGGGAACTGTAATCTGTTAAAGGTGCTGGGACTTCTAAGTTTGTGAGGGGTGAACTACAGTTTCTAGGAAGACACATGTTTTAAATGCATGGTGTAAAATGATGTATGGTGTGGATGGGACCAATAATAACATTCCTATATAAAAACACAAATAAATTCAGCTTACAACCTAACTAAAATAAACACACTGGTTGCCAAACAATAACATAAAATGTCTTCTAAATGCAATAACAAGGCACAAAATAGATTGAAAAGCAAAAGAATAAATAACTAAATAGCCCATGGGGGGGGGGATAGCACATCCCAGCATTTTCAGTTGCCAAACATGGTTCAACCATATGGTCTTCTTCAGCAGCACATATTGAAAGGCTGAAATATTTATTTGAATTTGGCTGCAAGCTGCATTTACATGTGTATTATACTATTGTATCCAGAAGGTTTTTAACATTTTTTTGAATAATTGCGTATTGTAAAACTTTTACTGTATTATTATTTTATTTTATAATTCATGCAATTGACATTATCACAGTCATCTAAAGGAGCACAATTATTAAGTCATTAAAAGTCCCTAACATGAAATTATTAAATACACCATACAGTTACTTTGTTGAAATAAATATTATAAATAACTAACTATAAACACAATACTTGATAACAACAAGAAAATACTGTTAGGAGTTTGTGGATTGCCTGGACCCCTTTTCTAATTCCTGGACCTTACTTCTAATTCCTGGGTACCGGACACTGGATTTAGCATTTTTTAATCAAGCCAGTCTTGCTTCCTGTGTTCCGGAGATTCCCTGGGATGGGGCACTAAGGAGAGCAAAAAGAAGGCGATGAGCCATTAGGAATCTGCTAGAGAGAGGGGCCCCTGCTTTGGTTCAGGGTTAGTTAGCAAGACAGTGGCCAGAGTTGGAAGGAGAGTTGTTGTTTACCATTGCATTTGGCTGTGTTGTGTTCTGGGGGGAAAGGCTTTCAGTCTATAAAATGCAGCAAGCTGGAGCAGAGGGACAGAGAGCCATGGCTGATTTCTGCTGGTATCCAAGGCCGTGGGCGTAGGAGAAGCAAGAACCTCTTGTAAGCCCCTCCATCATAGGCTCAGGGAGTATATATGTGTAAATAAACCATATATCATAAAGACACCACAGTCTTGGGTGTGCCTCATTCCAAAATGAAACACAAGCTCTGGGTAAATGCCTGGAACCCCTGGCATCTCACGCTGCCCGTGGTGATTGGGGTACTGTGCAACAATACTGTCTGACTTGTTTTCCATTTAATTTAAACCTTCTCTGGGTATATTATTGTTATTTCTTCACAACTGTATATAACAATCAATTCCCTGGCCTGAAAGAATAATAACAATTATAATATGCATTTATTCATTTCTTTATATATAAAAATGTCTTAAAACAACTTTGACGAGAAAACAAAACATAGCAACAAAATTCCTATAGTGCCCCATCTAATGATACCATGAAAAGGACAAATCCTGCCCAACCCCACTAAAAGGGGTGCCCTGCAGGTGCTGCTGCTTTTTATAAGATGGCTTACACTGTAAGTGATATTGACAAATTCATTAGCTGCTTCTGAGTGATATTTGAGTTACACTTGTGCCCAGAGGAGCCCGGATGTAGTAGTGAGAGAGAAGGTTTGTTTGACTTTCAGCAGCCTTCCAAAATGTTTTTGTGACATCATTAGATTTCTTCCCCTCTCTTTCCCATAAAGTACAGAAGGACCCACCTTTAGAGAATGAGGATAGGTGTGTGATTAAAGCAGCTGTCTGTGAGCTCAGTTTCCAGATATTGAGGATATGACTGAAAACTCTTGGTGAGTCAGTGAAAATTGTTTTCTTTTGCTTTTTGCTGAAAACTAAACAGATTGTGGATCCAAACACTGTGGGTGGTATTCAGCTATGTTTTACTCAGAGTATACCCACTGAAATCAATGAATTAACTTCACTGGGCTTAATGTAAGGAAAACATAGTTGAATCCTGTCTTGCCTTGTACAGAACCAATGGTATAATTGACCATTTTAAATAAAGCTTTCCTGAATAGACTTGGATTCCTCATTCTTTCCCAAACACAAACCAAATTGTGCTGAGCAAGAGGAACACAGCCTATTTTTGGCATAACAATGTGCTGCTACTTAGCATCAGATTAGGGTCAATTTACACTAAGTCTGCTTTCAAACTGTTATGTAACTGAGTCAGAGGTAGGTCACTGTGTCCTGTTCTGCATGTACAGAGCTTGCAGATTTTGAAGGGGGTGTGTGGGTTTTTGGTGGAACAGGTGGCAGGATGCGGAGTGGCCGGGGGAGGGAGCAAAAGGACTGGACCTTGGAGGTCCAAAGTCCAAGCAGTTTCTTGTAATGTGTTTAAAAACCAGGCACCGTGGCATTGGAGCATTAATGGATTTCTACAGCTCATGCAACCCTCTATCATTTCCCTCCAAATAGAATTTTGCTTTGAAAGATCAAAGCAACTCATATTAGCTCAGTCATCCTGGCAATAACTCAGCAAAGCAGGAAAGTATTGTTGGTCCCACCTAATTTTGGAGCTCGCCCAGGTAGCCTGTTTATAGAGCATCCGTCCTGATTTGCTAGCACAAAGCTTGTGTAGAATGTATTTATTTAAATTGTTTTTATACTACACTGGTACCTCGGGTTACAGATGCTTCAGGTTACAGACTCCGCTAACCCAGAAATAGTACCTCGGGTTAAGAACTTTGCTTCAGGATGAGAACAGAAATTGTGCTCCGGCAGCGCAGCGGCAGCAGGAGGCCCCATTAGCTAAAATGGTGCTTCAGGTTAAGAACAGTTTCAGGTTAAGAACGGACCTCCGGAACGAATTAAATACTTAACCCAAGGTACCAATGTACTTCACATTTCCAAAGGAAACTCCAGTTGGTTTACAACTGGCATTAAATAATCAAATAGATGGTAACAACAACAACAATTTATTACTTATATTTACTTCCCCAGCCACGCTACAAATGAGAATCGGAGACAAACTCATGTAACATTGCTTGTAGGTTTACAAGAAGTTTTGTAAGGAGGACTATATAAATTATTGTAAAATAATTTAGGAAGGAAATAATTAGGAGACTAAGTTTAAAAGCATTACCGGTAATTATAATAAAAAAATGCAAGATCAGATAACAAATTTGAAAATCACTAGACAGGATTGACGGAAGTCTCAGGCTATAATAGCCAAAATGAGGATGATGTGATGTGATGTGAAGTTTTGTTTGGAAAATATATGCAAAAACTAATAAAAATAATTTTAAAAAAAGAGAGAACCGGAGACAAACTCAATGATCCACATTTAAAGCAACAGAAAAAGCAGGTAAACAAAATATTCTCTTAGACATGAATAAATACAAATAGAAATCAAGCACAATATTACAATAACAATTGTACTTCTAAACAAAATAAAGGAAAAAGGAGGTGCACACATAGCTCCTCCCCACAGTTCAGTTCACACAGTGTTATTCAGCAACTTTAGAACATGCAAAAATGTTACAAACCAGACTCTCACTCAGGGCCAGATTTAGGTTTGATGCGGCCCTCAGCTACTAAAGGTAATGGGGCCCTTTATATGTCCAGCTGTCCTTTGTCAGCAACAATTTGTTGCTGTATTTGTGTGTTGAATATATGCTATATTGTAATTTATGGACCTAATAGGTATCTAAAGCCATTTGCACATAACTTATTTGTTTTTTATCTTATATTTTGGAAATGTACATCCAGTTTTTTCCCCTTTAATTTTTTGGGGCCCCCCAAGAGAGTGGGGCCCTAAGCTATAGCTTGTTTAGTTTATACGTAAATCTGGCACGGCTCTCACTCAAGGCAGCAAAAAACAAAACAGACACAAGCAATTGCAGTTACCACCCAATCATACATCACTTATTCTATAGGATAATTAAAATTGAAAGTAAAAAATTAAAAGATTTGTCCTTTCCATGCCTCTACACACTTTTAACTCTTGTGTGTTTAGACAAAACACCTGCTATTTTCTCCTTCTATTTCAGGCTTGTAAATAAATGAAATGCAGACATCCGAAAACCTTGTTCTATAGAACAGTGTTTACCAAGAGCTACTTTATGCTGCCTGTTTGCTACAATTTACCTAGTCACACCATATGTTGCACACATTTATTATCTTGGTAAGGCGTTGTGATGACATCCATCAACTGCAAAAGTCAAAGCTTTTCTTCTGTTAGTCATTCAGATGATTCAGTAATGCAGCAGCAGAACTGTATTTAAAATTTTGTAAAGACTGAATAGCATCTCTGCAGCAAATGTTAAGGGTTTTGCTGCTTTGAGTTGTATCTTTGCGATAACCAGCCTCAGACAACCGACATGCTAAAGTCTAATGAATGCATGAAGGGGCTAATGCTGTAGAGTCAGCTGCCAGGCTTAGCCTAGCTCACTTCCCTTCACCTTGGGAAGAAATAGCTAATCAAGCCTGTTGTTCTTCCCCACCCCGGTCTGTCCGAGAAGCTCATTGTGTGCAGAGGTGTGAGCTGGTTGTTCCAGATCAGCTGCATGGGCTCTCACAAGCTACTCTTGAGAAGCAGAATTTAGGAACTTTCACCACTTTGTAACTAAGCTATGTTTTCCTGTCTGTGCAACCTTCTGAAGCACATAAATCCTGACCTTTGGAGAGTTTGTAAGTAAACCACTTTTCAATTTACCAAACACGTGCTATTTCCCTATCCCTTTAGATTCCAAGCCTACATCATGAGATGAGGTTTCATGTCTGCCATATGCAGGAGAGACAGCAAGGAAGCAAAAGCACAGGAGGTTGGGGTGGAGCTTATGGTGTTTAGTGGGAAACCACAAAGTGTATTTCCCATGACTATCCGTCAGTCATAGAAAATACACTATAGGGGTGCGAGGGAGGCTGAGCCAGTTCCAGCAGGAACTGAGCAGAAAGAGCAAACAGTCTCATGTCCATTGTGGGTTTCTGAGGGGCTATTTACTGAAACCTTTCATAGGCACCATAGGTGGTATATGTGAGCATATTGACTCTGGTGGGTGTCATGATGGTAACCCCTGGTCTACTCTGCTTCAGCAGCTCCTCTCTTTCAGAGAGGATCTTTTCCTCTCTCTGCTTCCTGATCCTTCTAACTATAGATGACCATAGCTGTCAAGTGTCCCTTATTTGAAGGGACTGTCCCTTATTCCAGCGCCATGTCCCGCTGCTGTCCCTTATTGATGGATGTCCCTTAAATGTCCCTTAAATCATGTCCCTTAAATTTCAAAGGAAGCAGCTCCTCTACCTCCCTCCCTGCCGGCCAGGGAGGAGGAAGGCTCCAACTGTGTTGCTTGGCTGTGTTGCTCACCCAATAAGAAGTCTAAGAACTACTGGGGGGTGGAGCTTGAATGCCTTGTGTGTGGCTAGTTAATGCAAGCTGAGGGGGCTTTTGAATGCTGGATGCCATTTTGTTGCATGTGCTGCTGCAAACTTTGCAGTGCAAAGCCAGGCCGGGGAGCCTTCTTAAGTTGAGGCTGCATAGGCCTTGTGGTGCATGTGATTCAGATTCTATTCAGTTGAACCTCTGGTTACAAAGTTGTTTGGACAGTGTTCTCGAAGCTACCAAGCATGAGTTTGACCAGACTGCAGGAGGACAGGAAGACTGGAGTGCCTGGAACAGGTGAGGCTGTAGGTCCCTTATTTTGGCTTCTGGCCCCTTATTTTCAAGGCTGCTGGTCCCTTATTTTCAAATCTGTAAGTTGACAGCTATGTAGATGACAAACATTGAACACAGTCTGTAGGTGACTGTGGAGGCCAATTCTGGATCTCTTCTTGTACTGCATTTCCGAAAGCTTGAACAGACATTACTCCTCCTTCTTTAAATATCACAAATAAACTGGGCTCACACTTAAGTTGCCACCAACTTAGACAGCTTTAAAATAAGTTTTAAAAAATCCATGGGGGATAAGGCTATCGCATTGGCTATTGATCATAATTTGTATGCTACCTCCAGGATCAGAACACCAGGGAGCCAGAGCAGAAGAAGGCCATTGTCCTAATGTCCTACTAATTGGCTATTTTCAGAAAGTGAATGCTGGCCTAGATGGAGCTTTGGTCTGATCCAGCAGGGCTCTTCTTATGCTTTTGTGATTACGTTGCATGATGCCCATTGTCGTGAATCTCGAGCAAGACTTGGGATGCTGCTGTGTGTGTGGCACTCCTTTGACCGCAAGACACTCCCTTATATTTTGGCTATTTGCCCCAGTGGCACTTGTTTTATTTTATGAAACTACAACCTTGTTTTTTGTACACAAGAGGGCTTGAAAGAACACACAGAGGCTACAAACATGTTCCTGGACTCCGGGCATTAGTTAGCATTATACTGTAGTCATGGGAACTCTGAATCATTGTTGAAGGATTGTATCTCATGAATAATGCATCCCAAGCTATTCAGTCCGATTTCCTGTATGCTAGAATATTAACAATTTCCTCCACTTGGGATTCATATTTGTCCTTTTCTATATTTAACAGTAGCACAAGTCTTTTATTTATTAGGTGGCATTTGCCTAGATGCATTTGCTGATGCTTCATCTTTGTTCTTTAACATATTCAGAGCTTGCTATCGAGATTCCTTACAAAAATGTCCCCGTCTATTAAAGTTATTAATGAAGTGAAACACATTAATATGCATTTCCCTGAGGGGTGTTCACAAAAGAAATCCTCATAAGCAACACAAATAAATGGTGGGTTCCAATACAGCAATATGCAAACATCTGTAATCAGTAGAGGCCACGTCAGGGGGAAACTGGAATAACTATTTTCTGAGTCCTGTGATGCTGAGCGTCAGATTAAGTTTGGTGGCTGAGCTCTAAACTGTTTTGTTTGTGATTGTGTTACATACTTTTGTGATTTTGTACTGTAAACTGTCCTGTGATCCTCAGGTGAAGGGCGGTATATAAATTTAATAAATGAAAATAAATAATAAAAGCTACACTGGTGTAGCAAAAGCCTAGATCACATCATTTGTGAATCTCTCCCCATCCCTAAATCCCTAATCTTGCTCCAATCTTAAAGGGGAAGGAGGGAACTCAGAAAGGGTTTTGCAAGCCTCCTCCCTCTTTCCTTTTAAGCTCCTGATCTTGGACACTTACGGTAAAAGGAAGCAGGAGGAGGCTCCTTTCTCTTTAGGTTTGGAGCACAAGGGATTTTGACTACATGGTGGCCTCACCCACCTGTCGAATTTGACCCACGAGACAAATCCTGATAAGGCTATGACTAGTGGAGCCAGAAAGGTTTTCCCTCTCCTGGTTTAAATAAAGAAATAACATGTAAACCCCAGCGTAGCCACAGTAAGCATGATTGCAGCAGAAAATGCGAAACTGGCCCTCCAGAATAAACCTTGGCAGTGCAGTGCACAGGATCAAAGTGAGAATCATGGTGTTGAAAAACAAGCTATTGACTCTCTAAATAAATCGAAGAATACATAGCCCACTTACCCCTGAGCAAGTTCAGTTTTCTTTTCACAAGTTTTCTCTGAACTAAGTGGGTTCTGGCTCGCAGCCAACCTGTTAGCCACACCGTTGGCTTGACCGTAATATGCAGAAGTAATTGTTTTCAAAGCTGACAAATGAATTGCCAGCTATTTGATCTAATTGGGTGTAAAAGCGGGCAAGCGTTATGCTTTTAAATGGTCTGAAGTGTTGAATCAGTTAGCAAGAGTCCTGAATAAACAGCTTTGGATCCAAGCTTCAAAGTCTCAGAGTCTAATGACCAAAATTGCATGGCAAGTCTGGTAGCCAAGGGCCAGTTTTCACTAACGAGGGAACCACTGAAACCATTTAGAAGGGGAACCCAAGCTGCTGCCTCACAGTTATTCTGGAAACATGTATTCATGGATGATGCAATCACAGTTTAATTTATGATTACACACCACCCCAACCTGCGGGTGGTGAGAGACTCCAGGGGTTTCAAGTGCTTGCCTAGGGTTCGATTTCCTGAGTTAAGGTCAGCAGAGACTGTATGTATGTTTCCTTTACACATACAGTTTATACAATATGAACATAGGATGGAGGGGCTCACGGCATAACGGCCCCAAATATCTTGCTTCTCCTTTTTCCATAGTTTTGGTTTCAGCGCATGTTGTGCATGTCTCTGCCTTTCAAGCTTCTAGCTTGTCTTTTCCAGCTCACTCACACACACAACTCTCTAACTCAGCCTCCTTGGGGCCTCTTGTTCTTCATCACTTAGCTGTAGCCATTGCACCCTAGCTCATTGCTTTAGATGCTGATCTAAAGTGGCCAGCTAAGATCTTACAAAGAAACTCGTCTAACCTGTTAAGCAACCTCCTCTGCTAGATTCTAACCCTCACCAGATGCAGCATCTCAAGAACTGGAAGGGACTCAGGGTATAATCCAAACTGACCCCCTCCCCAAACATGGTGACTGGCAGCACACTAAGGATGGACAAAGATAGCATGACACGTGGTACTCTCAGCTATGCTGGCTGGGGCTGATGGAAGTATTGGGCAGGAGGTTGCGGAAGGCTAGATGGACTCATAAAGCACGGTGGCCTTTGTGGCATCCTACAGAAGTTGTTGGACTCCAACTTCCTCTGCTTAAAGCAGCTTGAAGACCATGGTCAATGGTTGGGGGTGATGGGAGCTGGAGTCCAAGACCATTTGGATGGCTCCAGTTGGCTACTCCATCATAAAGGCTATGACCCACAATGGCTAAACGTAACTTCCCTATCCAGGAGCAGTGTGTCTCTGAGTATCAAATGCTGAAGGGGGGCAACAGCAAGGAAAATTTGTGGCTTTCATGCTCTACTCACTGTCTTCCTGGAAACATGTGCCTGTGCACCACTGGAAACAAAATGGGACTAGATCAGCTTTTTCTCAACTTCGGATCCCCAGACGCTGTTGGACTGCAACTTCAATCTTCCCTGGCCATTGGCCATGCTGGCTGGGGCTGGTGGGATTTGGGGTGCAACAACATCTCAGGGACTACCCCTGCAGCACTATAATGGTTAAATTGTGGGTGAACATATCAGACGACACAGCGATTCTTCAGACAGCTCTTGTTTATTCACAGTCCAGAACAGAACTGGGCTGAAGGGTTCAGCCAACCTGCTTATATAGAGCTCAACTACAAAGCAACAGTAACGATTTTCTGTAACTATCCAATCAATGAACGTCACTTTTAATTCCTTATTTGCATATGTGGACCTGAGTGAAAACTATCTACAGTATCCCCCTGCTGGCCCAGGGTGAGAAGTCAGTCTCAGACCTGCATGCTTCCCTTCCTCTGGCATAGCTGCAAAAAGGAGTTTGGAAGCTTTAACTTTTGTTTTTAATTACAGTTTAGCATAATGTCCCAATGCTAAACTGTGGTTAATCATCTTCACTCTGATGTTATGAAACAAGCCTGCTTCAGAACCTTGTTAGAAATTTGCTTGTGTGTGTGTTGTTTTTAAAGCCATAGTTTGGACGAAGACAGCATGAGATGCTAATAAACCGCTGAACTCCTGAGGACCATGCCAGAAGAGAAGGAAAAAGGAGTTCACGTTATCCAAGCACAGCCATTATTTCACATTCTTGTAGGGTTATTGTTTCACCTTATTTGAGAAGTTGTTCTTTCTTCACAGTATCCGTTATTGAGCAAAGGGGCATATATACACACACTTCATGAAGGTTCCTCTTGCTTCTGGACACAAGAGAGAAAATGCCTTGGGTATTTTCTCTCTCTGCCAAAAAAATCTACCTTTGGGGAAACTTACAGAGATTGTACTAAGAGACCAATTACTGGGAAGAGAGCTACTGGGATCAGGAAAACGGGCCATTTGGGAGTTGCTTTGCCTCATACACAGAAACAGCTTGTTTCTGAGGGGAAATGAGAGGCATCTGGGCACCCAGAGCCAGTAGAATTCTGCTAGGGCTGATGGTGTGATAAGAATAATGATATGTTGAGTTTTAATGACACCATTCACACATGTTAAAGGCTCATTTTGTTTACTTAATGGTAGCTTTTCCTTGTCACTAGTAAAATGAATGACTAAGGCTTGGTTGTTCCCCCAACTGGGAACGATTCCACAAGAATGAAGAAGGTGGATGAACAGGACCTCAGAGCCTGCTCCAATTGGCCTGTGCTCTCCTTTACCACCAGCAGCCCTGTGATAAAATGTAGGGGTGGAAGAAGAATATCCATCTTAAAAAATAAAAATAAAATGCAATGAATTTGGCTGTTCCAACTCAGCAGAGCGTTGCCTGCATCAAACTTCCTCTGGCTTCAGGCACCCACTTATGCTCAAGCTCCTTGTTAAAATATATATATTTATTTTAAATATATATATATATATGCAAAATAGTTATAATATGTATTTTAAAAGTCAAGCTGCATGCACTACTGTATTTCTGCAGCATAAATTAATATTAATATAGAAGTATCCTTATACAGTATGCATGGGTTACTTCAGGTAACCTGGAGTATATATGCTTACAATATGTGCATATTATAGGTGCACTTCTGCATTATAATTTCACTACTCTAACTTTTTTTCAGTTTCTTTTAAAAAAGAAAAGCTATGCACTTAGAACATGTTTCCAAGACTTTGTGAAACTTGCCAGCTTTTTTGCTGACATACATGCTTTTGTCAGGAATATATGGAATATTCAGGCATTGGATGTGAACTCAAAAATACAGATAATTAGGAGATTGGTAAGATAGTGGCAGGTTTTCAGATATGGACAATCAGAATTGCTTGCTAAGCCTTTACTTGGAGAAATTGAAATGGGGTTTGCTCTCCCGCAAGCATTTCTGAATAAGGCTGAAAAATGTTTTGTTTGTGATGCATCCTTATGTAGAATACTCTAGGTTTAAGCAGCCAAGCATGTATAGGCAAAATGACAGCAACCTCTTGCTGCTAAGATCCTACGGAGAGACTTATCTTTAGCTGAAACAAATAAAGGAGAAAAGCATCCTCAAAACACTAGTCATTGCTTATTCTTAAAAATTATTATATTTGTTAGTTGCTTTTCTCACAGAGGCACAAAGCAATTTATATTAAAACTAATGAATAACATCAAATAAAAATCCAAAAACACAAGTGTACAGAGAAAAGGCAGGGCTTACAGATCCTACCTCACTGCAAGAGGCCACAATGCCATCCTTCAGATTCAGGGTCAAAAGTCTGATAAAGTGAAGTCTTTTCCCAATGACTAAAAATAGATAAGGATGGCATCAGGTGTACCTCACCAGGAAAGCATTCCACAGGTGGAGGGGGGCCACTACAGAAAAGGCCCAATCTTGTGTTGCTACCCTCAAAACTCCCACTGAGGGGCAGATGGAGGAGGACCTCTGATGACCATTGCAGGGTCTGAACTGGTTCACATTGGGAGAGATGGTCCTTGAGGTATCTGGGGTTCTGAGATGCATATAGCTTTATACTTAAGTTGATGGTAAGAATCCAAAGTTATGTTCTTCTAATTATACCTCCCTGCCCCAATTTTCATTGAGGGCTTTAGAAAATTATGTTTGGCATGTTTATATTTAACACTTTTACTTTAAAACTCTCAGATAATTAAGATTAGTAGTAGAAGTAAATCCCATTTCTTTAAAAAGATCAGATGTTCCAGAGAAGAAGCAAGGGGCTGGATTTTGCTCCTCTTTGTAGAATTTGCAGCAGTTTGTTAAACAAGAGTAAGTATGGACAATATTGAAACGAGACTTATTCTACGTACATGTTTGGAGTGTTAAAGCACAATCCTATGCATGCTTACTCAGAAGTAAGTGCATGCAATGGGGTTTACTCTCAGTAAAGTGTTCATAGGACTGCAACTTTCATCTTACAAAGTATCGATTGGTGTGGAAGATGTTAGTATATTATGCTGTCTATTTTATATGACCCTGAGATGTCATTACATGTATCTGCATCAGAATTGTTTCTGGAAAATAATAAAAAAATATTGCTACCTAGCAGAAACTAGTTATATGATACATAAAAATTGTGGCATGTGTACATGCTAAAAATGTGGCATGTTCAATAGGATGGCTCTTGTTGAAAGAAGCTTTTAGTGTGTGTTTCTGAAATTAAGAGCTTTTAGTCGGTGGGATTTTTCCTTTTTGTAAAGTGAGTTTAAATTATTTAAATCATCAGCTAAGCCTTGAGACCATTTGACTGTGAATTATTATTTTTTCCCTTTCTAATGCTTTATTATGAAAATCACATTTGGTAAGACTTATGCTTAATTGGACTTATGCGGTAACACACATCTAGATCATGCATTTTAATGTCCCACAAATAAACTGAATGAATTTGAAGTTAGAAGTTGGCTTTTTTTCTAAATCAAAATGCAAACACGTTTTTTTATGAATGCTGAAATGTAATTGAAATGTTTATATTACTAGAAATGAAATATTTATCAAGGGATGAAAACAGAAACTTCAAGGAAGTTGTAGAGATTTCCTAAGTTTGGTATAATAATAATAATAATAATAATAATAATAATAATAATAATAATAATAATAATTTTATTATTTATACCCCACCCATCTGGCTGAGTTTCTCTAGCCACTCTGGGCGGCTCCCAACAGAATATTAAAAACACAAGAAGACATCAAACATTAAAAACTTCCCTAAGAAGTTACTAAGCATTTAACAGTCCCCACCTTTTAGTTCAGCCAACCACAGAAATAGCATACCTCAATATTATCTTAAAACATACTGCTTTGTTAAGCGAATGCCTGCAAAGAGATCACATTCTGTATTGCTGCACATCTCTGTGATGAAATAGAATCGCCCTCTTCAAGCACTTCTGCTTAAGAGATCTTCACTGTGCTCAAATCCTTTGTTTCCCTCCTGCTTCAGTAGTGCGCCATACATTCCTTTGAAATAATTCCCTCACTAGGTTCAGAAGTCATGCAGCCTGAACCTGCTTGAGTACTGTTGAAAGTAAGCCCCACTGAGTTCAATACGATAGGCTTGCAGCCTTGCTTCAGAACTTGTGGTCCCTGTCATATTTCAAGTAGTTTGTTTTACATTTCACTTCTATCTGTAAACTACTGATAAACGTTTATTTCATACAGGCATCTGAAACATTGTGAGCCACTGCACAAAAACTAACTGCAGACATTAATTAATAAGGAAAAGCTTGTTTAGTTTCTGGACGTTGCTTTATGTTGTTTTTAATTAGAGCTCTATTAGGGGAAAAAAAACACCTCACTGGTGCTCTGTCATTCTAAGGAGCTCACTATATTATTGAATTCACTTACTTTGGGCACAATCAATCTGAAGTTGGAAAACTTGAGCATATGTTTAACAATCAATCCCACTGAAATCAAAGGGACTTAATAATCCTGTTTAATGTCAGTTGAAATGCAACCATTATTTAATTCTGCATTCCCTACTTCCGATTGTTTACATGAAAATGGCTTTGAGAGCTGTTTTTATGAGATTTCCAATCATAGCCTTAGCTCTGCGCTTAATTATTTCAAAAGATTTATTTAATTTTAGAACACATGTCCCAATCAATGTTAACACATGCCTTAAGCATTTAAGTTTATTGTCCTTTAAGCAGTTACACACACATTTTCATTAATTCGGTTACAAATGCAATGCATTTGCACACATGAGAGATTTTAGCTTGCAAACTTCCTGACAAGTTACTGGAAAAGTTTCTTAGTTGTATGCTATGACATATGTAGTAAAAGTCATTTTAAAACTGTAGCACAGTTCCCATAAAATGGGTGTGGTTGGCCTATTCACAAGGATTTTGGATAACGATCAGAAGATATTCCTTATCTGTGGAAAAAGATAATAAACAATGAAAGTGGTGGCAAATGCTTACAGCTTGTTCTATTTCAGCTATTCCTTATTTTTACAATATACTGTTGATTCACCTTGGGCAAAATAATGAAGACCACGGCTTGTGTCCACTCAGTAGACAAAATGAAACACTTCAAAAAATAATAATAGCCATTGTTTACCAAATACCATCTTGATGTACAAACACAAGTACTAAAAGCAAATCTGTCCCATGTTAGATTGGTGGTTTGGGAGTCATTTGTCACCAACAGTAAGTAGCTGCAGTTTTATGTGCTAATTGGCCAAATCCAGCTTTGGAAAAATGGTTTTTTCTTCACACATAGGAAGCAGTCTTATGCCAGATCAAACAAATTTCTCGTCTAGTCAGGCACAGCAATCAGCTATAGTCTGGCCTTGCCACACAACGTGATAGATAAATGCTTTGCCCTCTCTATTTAAGCAATTAAAGGATCTGAAGGCAAGCACATCCCTTATGCTTTTGTCTTCCTAACTGAAATAGCAGCATTGGAGCAATGAAAGGGACCTCAAAAGCCACCCACACAGCAGTTGGAGCAGTATTTTCTTTTGGAAGACAAAATATATTACCTGGGGCAACCATGATTTCACGTTTCTTTGATCTAATCCTGAGAAAGGTTAGATCATTCTGGGGATCGATATCTCTCACTGTGCTTTTTGCTTTCATAGTGAGCTGATGAAGGAGACCCGCGTATTGTACTGTAGTTGAGTTGTCGAGAGAGGTTCTGATTGGGATGCCTGAAAAGGAAGTCATTTGCTGCTTTAGGATTAAACAGGGCAGCATCAGAACCAAAACTGCATCTGAGGTTAAGGACCCTTCTGAAAAAGCCATTTTTACTCTGGAGAAAGAACAGCCAACCAGCAACTGTTACAGGTGAGGAGAGACAATTAAACCATAAATGGGAATCTTTTGCCTCATTTTGCTGCCTGGTATCAGAGAATAGAAAAAAGGAGAAGGGACACCTAGTTGGGAAGTAAACTGCCACCCCTACCCCATGCGTTTCAATGAGGTTTCAGTAACCTATGAGACAAAGGTTGTAGACTAAGATTGTCAGGCTGTAATCAAAATTACTTGGGCCAACCCTATGAAAAAGAGTTTTCAACAGTCTTCTCCATGCAGCTTGATATCCATTTCTGCTTAAACTGAATAACTTTTATCAGTGGTTACTAGCCAAAATAGGTATGTTTTACCTCCACTGCCAGAGGAATTATGCCTTTAAATACTAGTTTCTGAGAATCACAACCAGAGAGTGTGCTATTGTACTCAGGCCCTGCTTACAAGCTTCCCACAGGCATCTAGTTGGCTACTGTGGGGAAAGGATGCTGGACTAGAAGGTTCAGTTGCCTGATACAGCAGGGCTCTTATGCCCTTACGGACCCTCCAAGTGTCTGTATTTTCCAGGGACAGTCCAAGATTTTCAGAAGCCATCCCAGTTTCTGATTTGATCCCAGAATACTTTTCCTTAGGACGTCCCTATTTTCATCGGAGAAATTTTGGAGGGTATGAAGTTATGCAACTCCTGAGCCAAGGAGATAACTATACAACCTTTAGAAGACATCTGAAGGAAGTTATTTAATGTTTAATGGGTGGTTTATAAATAATAATAATAATAATAATAATAATAATAATAATAATAATGGTAATAATGGAATAGCATGTCCCTATTTTCATCGGAGAAATGATGGAGGGTATGCCCTTATGTTCATTAAGTACAGACATCTGGAGATACTGTAAAACCTACTGCTTGGGTAGGCACGTGAATCTTCCCTCAAGAATCTCAGTATTTGGGGTACCTAGACAAACAGCTATAAAAATAATAAACGGTCACAGACACTTGAGATCGTTACAGTAGTTACATACTGAGTGAAACTCCAACTTCCAGTAAATGGGAATGCTGCCACCAATTTTTTTTAAAAAAGCCTGTAATTTTATCCAGTGCTTTTTTAAAAAACTAAAAAAGGGTGCTGGTACTCCTCATGAAATTGTTGCAGTAAGTGCCACATTTTTAACATGGGGGGAGGGAGGAGGGAAGTGCTGGTACTGTGTACCCTTTAGCACCTCCAGAAAAAGCACTGATTTTATCCACTGTGTTAAAGTGGCAAAAGTGTCTTTAAAAACAGCATTTGTGAACTTCAAGAAAATGCTGAGGCCTCACACACAAGTCACAAAGTACCCATCAGCCTCTTGATATCAAATAAACTATTCACCCTGATGACTTATGCAGATTAAAAGAAACCAGTCCTCAGCTTTGAATTCAAACTGTAAATTAGCTTAAAGCAAGATTTCTGCCAGGGTGAAAAACAGCACCAATCCAAGAAAATGTTTCATTAAACACACGAGCCTGCCAGGTGCAAGAGACCACATTCTTTGCTAAAATTAACCCAACTGCAAAAGTATTTTTGTTCAAGACCCCACTGTTACATAATTGCCTCAGGAATTCAGTTTATCTTTTAGTACTCTAACAATATTAAATGCTGGGGGAAGCTGCTGCTGAAAAGAACTCCAAACCAAAAAGGCTCAGCTAAGGATTGAAGAATTGAGTAACTCGGCTCGGAATGGAAGGATACTGCCTGTGCACAGCCTTCCTTTCCTCCAGGACGCTATGGCAGAGGTGGGCAGAATGCAAATTTGTGAATGTACTTTGGATTTTACAAAATTCTCAAGTGCACTAACAGGAGACAGATGCTGTGGGGGATGGGTGTAGATTTAGAAAGAAGGAGCAGAATGTCTTCAAATGATGCTCAGCCCATGGATTTCTTTTCAGTACCAGAACTGAGCTCACAATCGTTTCATATAAAATACCACCCCTTGTCAATCCGTGGGTAGGAAAAATCCATGCCAAACTCCTGAGCATCGGAATTTCTCCAGCGGACTCCCTAAAGATGAACTTATGCTCAGCCAAAAGCCTTATAGAGCAAAGATTAGCAGACATTGAATATCAACACAACCTGGCTTGGGGTGGGGGTGTTTGCTCCCCCAGGTATCACGGAATAACCCCACCACTTGGCCTTCCATCATACATGTCATCTCTTTCATCTGTTCCACACCGACTTGCATTTATTCGTGCAAGGTTCAATGTCCTTCCATCGAACCTGCTGAGCCACAGATTTTCTAAGGGTTTGGTGTCTCCGTTATGCGTGTGTGACGGGAAAACTGTTGAATCTCTTCCACATATAATGTTCAACTGCCCCCTACATAGCATAGCCAGGACTAAATTCCTAGGTCCTGCTCTACTGTGCTTGGTGGGCCGGCCTGTTGAGTCACACGCCGCACTACTTTTGCAGGATACAGATCCCTCGGTAACTCTGCAGGTGGCGAGATTCCTGAACGCGGTTATCTCACACACAAAAACAACTAAAAAACAACAACAACACCAAAACTAATCGGACAGTTACGATGAGAGTGCATGTCGGACCTCGTCTTCAGTTTCTTTTTCTGTGATCCGTCCCTTGGAGCTCTCTGGGCCCCAAGCTGTTATTTGGCTCTGCTCATTGACCCACCCTAGTACCGTGATGTTCACCCTTTGGTGTCGAATATATCGGTCCTTATGCCTCTGTGTTTTTATGTTTGTACATATTTTATGGGCTAATAGCCGTAAATAAATAAATAAAATAAATAAATAAATAAATACCACCCCTTGTTTTTCCATTCAGCTTTCTTTGTTTCAATAGCCTAATCTGGAAGGGGAAAGCAACTTTGTTGTTGTTGCTATTTTAAAACATTTGGAAGATGGAAACCCTTGCAGATCTACTGCAAATCAACCTACTAACTACCAATAGATCCCAATCTACCTTCAGCCTATCCCTGGCTTATGATTTTACAAGAATTCAAATAATCATGGAATATGGATTTTTTTTAATGTCCGTATATGAAAATCTGAGGGAAAACCTATTTCTAATTTCATATCTTAATGTAATAAATTTTGGATGAGAATGTGGTATTGAACCTAATAAGCTGATTTATATTGTTTCAGTTCACTGCTCCAGTATTGTCAACTTAGATTGGAAGTCCTATTGATGGAATGCCAAATTGAATAAAACTTGTGAAGCACTGTGCAAGTCAGAAGAGCTCTAACCAGCTACACCATGAATTTAAGTTAGTTTCTGATGCAGAGTAACATAACTGCATAACTCATGTAACTGTCTTTAGTTGTGCACCTTATACACTCTTTTTTATTAGCTTAAATATAATACAGTAGAAGTTTTTTATTTGCTTCATTGATTTCCAGTTTAACCCAACCAAGCATCCAAATTCATTATCTAGGCTTACCAGAATAAAATATTCCCTTAATTTTATCACCTTTTTAAAAAGGAGATTTCAAATAAAAAAAGAAAAATTCCAAAAGGTATCTTTTTGTAAAAAGCGTTGAGTGTACTTTTGAGAACACCCAAAAGGCAGATCTTTACCTTCTGCATTTAAAACAATAGTTCCAATAACTCCTTTATGTGACTGGATCCTCTTTAAAGTTTCTTCTACCTCTGCCTGTAAAAGAAGCAAAATCACTGTACAAAATGTGAGCACTAGCCCATAACATTTTGGCAGCAGCCAAGATTTCTAACCAATTTCTAACCAGTTTTGGTCTCCAGCTCCAGAACATGGGATAGTATCTAACTAAATCAAAATCAGAGCAGACCCACTGAAATTAATAGAGTTTAAGTTAGTCATAACCATTAATTTCATTGGGTCTACTCTAACATTGGATCCAGCTCAGCAAACTAGCTACTGAATTAACAGCAATGGAGCATTTGTGGAGGGAGTCCTGTTGCAAAAAATAATCTGGAATTATGGAATCCTGCTGAAGGCACTAGGGAACAAGGCTGCTCTGCATTAATGGGGCAAGTCGGAAGGGACATGCTCTTAGTGAAGCAAGAGAGGTGCTATGTTAAAGGGTAGATGGTAAGATGGAGGCTTAAAATGTCATCTATATTGTTCTTTAAAACCCAGCATTAAGACAGCCACCTGCAGCATCCTCTACTCCCACATATAGTAGTCTGCTCATGTGGGGTTTCCTGCTACCAACACCCTGATAGCAGCAATACTGAGAGCAGAAAGCCACATTCAGAGTTGATAAGAAACCAGATGGGTTGGCTCCTTAAAATCCAAGTTAAACTCAAGCTCTTTGGTTGATTTATGGAGGCAAGAACCAGCATACCTACTTACACAAAAAACTTACGTTCAGTTTGCTCGTGGTTGCAAAAAAAAATTACATGACTCATAGATAGAAGGATGGGAACTCCCCCCCCCCACACACATTAAGCAATGGTTCCACGAGATTTTGGAGACATTAGTCCTTCAATAAGTAATCCATCAAGTCCAGGCTATATGACACTGTTCTTATTTATAATTTTCTGAAAGGATGAATATCAGTTAAGAAAAGTGCCAGCACATTATGAAGCAATAGTACTAATTGTAAAAGTCTTATTCTATTTACAGGAAAAGACCCTTTTCCTGTAAATAGAATAATTCCTGTAAAAGACCCTTTCCTGTAAAATAATTCCTGTAAAAGACCCTTTTCCATGTGTGTGTGTGTGTGTGTGTGTGTGTCCTAAAGTATTTTACAAGTTAAATGCAATAAAAACAGCAAATATCAAAACAATTATGTCAATATTGTCTTTAATATTTTTCCATCTTCTCTCCCAATCCCTTTTCCTTTTCAGTGAGCCTCGGAGCAGGGACTGTCTTATGATTGTTATCTGCAAGCCATGCTGAAAGCCTTATTTGGCTTAAAAGTGTGGCAGGGCAATGAGGGTGGGATATATACTACCCATATCTATGTATCTTTCTATATCTATATATCTCTGCGTGCAATATGGATTCTGTTCTATTGTACAATGTTGATTAAAAGCAAATATAAAGCAATTAAATCTATATATTCTCACAATCTGTTCATCCCATTGTAACTATCTCTGCCAGCGTCTACCTGAATCCCATTAGGCACATCACCTTTAAGAGAGTTTGTACTGGTCCAGTAAACACTTCCGCTGCGCCACCAGCAACAGCTCTCTTTGCAGAGTATTAATTAAGTCCAGTGCAGAGATTCTTGTTGCAGTACAGGCTTCAGAGTCTCAGCAGCAAAGAAATAACGACACAGGGAAGCCTGTCTTTCCAAAGACAGGTTTATTGCAGAAAGATAACAGAAACACCTCCGGAGCTTTCAGACATTTTTGCTTCACGCCCCAAACACAGAGAAAACAAACACTCTCTATATACTGAGCAACTTAACAACTTAACGAGCTTGACTACTTAAAGTCACATCACATTGCTAACTTGCCAGCGTCTTAGGTTTCACACCCTAACACCCCCTCTCGCTGGCAATACAAAAAACAAAATTACTTCAGACCCATTTCTTCACAAAAGTTTTCATGCTGCTGAAACCCAAGCGCTTTTGTAAAACCATCAGCTTGATTTTCATGACTGGGACAGTAATTTAATTTAACAATTCCTGCTTTTACCGTTTGACAAACATTTTGAAAGCGGATATCCAAATGTTTCGTACGACCTTTAAACTGCCCATTTTGTGCTAACTTAAGACACGGTTGATTATCACCCCATACAGTGATTGGAGTGATGGCCTTTTCATACATCTCTTGTGCCAAGCATTTGTAAAATTCTAGATCTCTCCATAACTCAGATAAGGCACAGAACTCAGCTTCTGTTGACGACAAAGCAATTAGGTTCTGTTTCTTGGATCTCCACCCAATCAGAGAGTTACCAAATTTTATTACACAGCCAGACACTGATTTTCTATCCTTTAAATTTGCCCAATCACTATCTGCCCAACAAGTAATCTGTGCTTGTCCTTCTGAAGATAATTCAAGGCAAAAATCTTTGGTGTATTGTAAATATCTTAACACTCTTTGAATTCCTTTCCATGCATTTACACTAGGTTTCGAAGCTTCTCTGCTGAGTAAATTAACAGCATAAGCAATATCTGGTCTACTCCATTGCGAAAGATGAAGTAAGCTTCCCAGTGCTGACTGAAAGATTTCAGCACGCTTGAATTCAGCACTATCCTTGAACTCATTGTCTTTTACAAAACCCATTTCCATTGGTGTTCTAACACCTGCACACTCCGTCATGTTAAACTTTTTCAACATTTGCAATATCTTGCCTTTTTGATTCAGTAGAAAACTGCCATTTTTGGTCCTATCTATCTGAACACCAAGATAGACCTTCACTTCACCAAGATTCTTAACTTTGAAGTGTTTATTTAACTCTTTGGCTAGTTTTTTTACTTGTTCTTCTGTCTTTGAAGTATAAATCAGGTCATCTACATAAACAAGCAAAGATTCTTGAGCATCTCCTGAATTTCTGAAATATAAGCAATTGTCAGCCTTGCTCCTGCTAAAACCAATGCCTACCAAAACGTCATTCAAACACTCATTCCAATTATGAGCAGATTGCTTGAGTCCATAAATAGATTTATGTAGTTTCCATACCTGATTTGATTTACCAACTTTCAATCCTGGCGGTAGCTCCATATAGAGCTCTTCAGCCAAGTCTGAATGAAGATAAGCTGTAGAGACATCAAATTGATTCACTTTGAACCCTTTCTGAGCAGCAACTGCTAATAGTGCCCGTAGGGTTTCACTCCTTGAAGTGGGTGCATAGACTTCGGAATAATGTAACCCCTTTCTTTGCGTAAAACCTCGAGCTACAAGCCTTGCTTTGTACTCTGGTTTCCCCATCGCTGTTGTCTTTATCCTGTACACCCACCTACAACTTACTGCCTTGGTACCTTCTGGCAGCTTGGTGATGGAAAACACACCCAGTTCTTTCATAGAATTCAACTCCTTTTGCATGGCCTCACGCCACCTACTGGCCTCCTCCTGGGGTAATTGCTCAACCTCCTCAAAACTTTCAGGTTCGCAATTTGCCAAACCAGCCCAAACACTAATAGCTTGGTACCTTTCAGGAGGTTTACCTTTGTTGGTACGCTTAGAACGCCTTAACAGTTCCTGCGATGTTCCTTCAGTTTCCCCCTCTGACCCAGAATCACTAGTCGTCACCTGTTTGTCACTAGTAGTTGAAGAACTTTCTGATTCTGACTTTACACGTCTCTCTTGCTGTACAGGTGAACTTTTAGAGCTAGAGGATTCTGACTTTACAGACTTGGGTGAACTAGGCGATTTCTCACCCTTGTCCTCAGACTCAAATTCCTCAGTCTGTTCTGGAACTAATACCTGCCCTGGGGCCTGAGTTTCATTGTTACTGTTCACCACATCAAATAGTATGTCAGGATTCCCATGAATTTTATTCCAACCATCCTGTTCACAAAATTCTGCACTTCTGCTGATTGTGATTTTCGTTTGATTGCCTTCTACATTCACAAATCTCCAACCTTTTGTGTTTGCTTGATAACCACAGAAAAACATTTCTTTAGACCTAGGATCGCCTTTCCTACGTTGTGCCCTAGGCACCAGCACATAAGCACGACATCCAAAAACTCTTAGATGATCAATTTTTGGTTTTTCCCCAAATAGCATGAAGTAAGGAGTATTGCCTACTGTGCTATTGTACACTCTGTTAAAAGTATAATTCGCATACAATGCAGCCTCAGCCCAAAAACACTGTGGAAGTCCAGAATCAAACAGCAAAGCAGCAATGGCTTCCTGTAATGTTCGAAATTTTCTTTCGGCAACTGCATTCTCCTGTGGTGAATAGGGATTGGTAAGCCTATGAACTATACCTTTCCTTTTTAACCACGTCTCCAGCGTGTGGTTCACAAATTCCCCACCACGATCTGATTGTATTTTACGTACCCTGGTGTCAAATTTACATTCGACTTCTTCAATCCAATCCATCAGGATGGAAGCTGCTTGTGATTTTTCTTTCAGAAAGAAAACCCAACTAGCCCTTGAAAAGTCATCCACCAAAATTTGCATAAATCTCGCACCTCCAAGCGATTTGACTGGCATAGGGCCACACACGTCTGTGTGCACAAGTTCAAAGGCTTTCTTGCTTACTCTATCAGATCTAGGATAGTTACATGTCTTAACCTTAGCATGTTTACAAGCACAACAATCCAGAAAATTTGGACAGGGTTTAATGTTACACCCCTCAGCTAAATCTGGCATCTTGCTTACATACTTAAAGCATATATGAGCTAACCTTCTGTGTAGTAGATGTGCACAACCTGTATGAGGAGCCTTATTTACACACTTAGCTTGAGCTTCACCTGTTGAACATCTACCTGCTGCTAACTGCTCTTCATCCAAAACAAAAAGCCCATCCTCACAGGGAATTTTAACTAGCTCCTTCCCCTGTTTCGAAATGGTGCACACATCATTTTCAAACTCAACCTTAAAACCACCTTTTACCAGGCATGACACACTCAAAAGTCCAGTCTTCATTCCTGGAAGAACAAAAACAGGAAGGTTAGTTTGCAAACAGTTAACATAAATTGTGCCTTTAAGGTTCATTTCTCGTTTACTATTGTCTGCTATAGTCACGGTTTTTGCAACTGGCAATGTCTTGCAGTTCATCAAGTGGCCACTAGATGTCGCTGGAACTAAGCTGTGACTTGCTCCACTGTCAATTATCCACTTCAAAGTTTGTTGGCTCCTTTTAGGACTCTTTTGTGCTGCCATTGCAGATAGTCCCTTATCAGCACCTGCTCCCCCTCTGGATCGTTGATTCTTGTAGTTCTCACGTCGTCTTCCCCTGTAACTCCGGAAACTGGCCTTGGACTGTTGAAATTCCTGTTGCTTTTCTGGACACTTTGCTATCAAATGAAACCTGCTGCCACATCGAAAACATGACTTGCTGGCCATAGCAGACACTTGTGAGGCTTCCTTACAGCTCTGTCTGCTAGTTTCCCCACGCTGGAAATTATCTGAACATCCAACCCTTGGGGTATTTGAATTATCAATACGTTTTCGATGATGTTGATATTCTTGCTCACACAATCTACCAGTCACATAATTCATATTCAGCTGGTCCTCTGGCAAAACTTGTAAAGTTAGTACTAAGTTTTCAAACCCTGCATGCAGGCTGCTAAGCAGAGTATAAACTTTAATATTTTCAGGAAAGTTCACACCTAAAGATGACAGTCGGTTGAAATACTCAGTCATCTGTGACGTGTGTTCAACCACACTATCCTCTGGCTTCAATTTCAACTCATACAAAGCACGTATAATGTTCACCTTCTCTCCGGGCGTGGCTCTATGGTGAATTCGCCTAAGAGCTTCCCAAATTTCAAATGCAGACCTTAAATTTTCCACATGAGGTAATTGGGAATCGTCTATCGATACCATCAACATGCATCTAGCTTTAGTGTCCATTTTATCATGTTCCCTGTTCTGAGCATGTGCAGCAGCCTGTTGCTCTGCTGTGGCATCTGCTGCAACAGCCACAAATGGCTTTCGCCTCTGGACATAGTCAGCCCACACTTCTTTGGCTTCCAACCAGACTTGAGCCCTCTTAGACCACTGCACGTAATTAGCAGAGTTCAACTTTGTAAAGGGAACCTGGAAATTTTCTGCTGCCATTCTTGGGGTCTGCTGCTACTCCCTCTGTGTGCCCTTTCTTCTCTTTCCCCTTGGGATTTGTCTTACTCACTTTTCAGACGCCTCCAGCCTCCTCTGAAGCCTTTAAGAGCTGGATTTATGACCAAGCCGGTCTTCTCTCATCCGAAAGCTGCTTTCACTTTCTCTGCACACAATACAGCTGTAGAAACGTAGAAGGATCCATAACCTAAGAGAGTTTGTACTGGTCCAGTAAACACTTCCGCTGCGCCACCAGCAACAGCTCTCTTTGCAGAGTATTAATTAAGTCCAGTGCAGAGATTCTTGTTGCAGTACAGGCTTCAGAGTCTCAGCAGCAAAGAAATAACGACACAGGGAAGCCTGTCTTTCCAAAGACAGGTTTATTGCAGAAAGATAACAGAAACACCTCCGGAGCTTTCAGACATTTTTGCTTCACGCCCCAAACACAGAGAAAACAAACACTCTCTATATACTGAGCAACTTAACAACTTAACGAGCTTGACTACTTAAAGTCACATCACATTGCTAACTTGCCAGCGTCTTAGGTTTCACACCCTAACAACCTTCACCAGCATTCCAACACATTTCTTAGCCACAGAGTATGTACACAATCACACCTGGCAAATTACATGCAACTCAACCCTACTTTTTTTTTTTAATCTCAGAAGTAAATTGTACTGGATCAGAGTGCTTTGCCCCAAATTAGTGTGCAAAAGATTGCAGCTTTAATCACTGTTTTGCTGCTGCCTCTGCTTCTGTGTGCTGTCACATTTAAAATTCATTCACTATTGCTTTAGCCATTCACAAATTTTAAAAGGGCAGAAAATGAGTGAAGTCTGTTTGTCAGCTATCACATCCAAATAGTGCTTTCCGCATTTTGCATAACAGGGCAAGTAATTTTAGGGTGTTGTCAGAAAAGCACCGAGGAATATTAATGGATTTATCATGACAGAAGCTTTGGGGAAGCGTGAACCAACCATACCACTACTAGCAGTTAGTATATTACAGTCAGTGTTATTATATGTGTTTACATCCGTAGGGCCACAGGTTCCCCATCTGTGCTAAACACACTTACCTAGGAGGTGAGCGCAATGGGGCTACTTCTGCGTAGGCATGCGTAAGATTCTTCTAGCCTTAAGAAATGTACACTAGTTCTCTTGTTTTGCAAGCAAGTTCAGAGTTAAACATACACGGGGTTTCAGTCTGAGGCTGCAATCCTAAACACACTAAATAGGAAGGAAGGCCTTCTTTACTAGGGTGGCCAGGTGAAAGCAAAGAGGATGCAGCCCTTGCAGAATTTAATAGCTGAATATCTGAGCAGGTGAAATCCCCTCTTCCATGCAACTAATAAAAGCTGGAGAAGCCACGCCCTCACTGGTGGAGGAAGAGGAGTGCGGGGGGAGTGCACCGCCCCCAGTAGTGTGATCCCAGCAGGGTGCCATCATAGCTGCCCCCCGCCCGTGCTGGGCACCCCACCCCGCAGGCAGTGCACCCCACTCCCAGGACACGTGCCCCGCCCCTACGGGCAATAAGAGACTGCTGCATTGGGGCATTTTTTAAATTACCCCCTCCCCACACACATGTCAGCACCAAAGGAAGCTGACCACATCTTAAGATACTTAAGATAAAAAGGTAAAGGGGCCCCTGACCATTAGGTCCAGTCGTAGCTGACTCTGGGGTTGCGGCGCTCATCTCGCTTTACTGGCCGAGGGAGGTGGTGTACAGCTTCCGGATCATGTGGCCAGCATGACTAAGCCGCTTCTGGCAGAGCAGAGCAGCGCACGGAAACGCCGTTTACCTTCCCGCCAGAGTGGTACCTATTTATCTACTTGCACTTTGACGTGCATTCGAACTGCTAGGTTGGCAGGAGCAGGGACCGAGCAATGGGAGCTCACCCTGTTGCAGGGATTCGAACTGCCGACCTTCTGATACTTCACCTTTACTAAGGAGAATCATAAGGATGATTATGAAAGAGCTTTTGCCATATTTGATGAGCATTTTATTCCCATGTGTGACGTAGTTCATGGAAGTGCTTGTTTCCATTAGAGGGTTCAGAGGCCTTGGGAGCCAGTGGAAACCTTCGTGAGACACCTTATGAAATGGTAGAAAACTCTGATTTTGAGGACGAAAAGGAAGATCGCATCAAATACATGGTACTCATAGGCATCCTGGAAAATGGACGCTCAGGATGCAAATGCATACAGATTCAACCCTTCATACTGCAATAGGAATGGTGAAAAATCAGAACAGAGATCAGAAATCATCAGAAAGTAACCTGGAGGTCTCCAGCAAGCATAATGCTAAAAGAAGAAAGTACTCATCCACAGAAAGCACTACTAAGAAACTCTCCTGAACAGCTTGGAGTAAGCCTCAGACAAGTTCAGACTTTTCTCAGTTCAGGTATACTAGATGTGGGGGGGGGGGGGAAACCACAGCCCTGGGGTGAGGTGCCCAGCCAGAAGAACCTGATTCCACAAGTGTAAAAATCTTGGGATACTTTGCAACAGGCTGCCAAACTAACAGAAGTAGCAAATGGCAGCCCTGATATACTTTTTCTTTGATCTATTGGTTATGATAATTAAGAGCCAGCATTGAGAGTGGAATCAAACATCTGTGGCAAGATCATAGACTTTAAAATGGATTCAGGTGCTGATGTGACAGTCATATCAGAAGAAACACATCTTAATCTTGATCCATCTCTTTTGTTGACACCTGCTGGTACCAGATAAAGTTGACCTGGAGGACCCTTGACTTTTTGGGGACAATTCTCTGCAAAAACATCATACAATAATAAAATATTCAATTTCAGTGTGCATGTGATTAGAGGATCAAAAGCAAATAGCCTCCTCCACTACAGTGTAGCAACCACAATGGCTTTTGTAAAGAAAATAGGTAATATTGAAAGAGTGTATGGAGTTCTTGGACTCTTAAAAGGAGACTGTTTATATTATTTTGAAGGATAATGCAAAACCATATAGCGTATGTTCACCTCGGAAATTCCTGTTTCATTGCACCACAAAGTAGAATATGAACTAAAGAGAATGGAAGAAGCAGGTGTAATAAAGAATCTTACAGATACTTATAAAACTGTCACTATTCTACTGGAGTACTAACATTCTTGAATCTGCAAGGCTGTTCTAGTTAAGTTGAACAGTAAGAATGGAAGACTCAGGCCATTGTAAAGAAGTACCTGTCATCCAGATCCTGTGTCATTTAGGCCAATTGAGGAGAATTTATTAGAAATCACAGACATCTACAGTTAATGCCAAAGACAAAACAAATATCAGGAGAGATCCCTTGTGTATGTCTAGACTTGGCATCAGGAGATCTACCTGTTGCAACACAGCCAGAGAGGGAAAAAGATAAACAGCCCAAGAGCCAAGTTGTTGCTTGTTATGGCCAGGTAGTCAGGAAGCCCCTTCTTGCTGTGGACCATTACTAGCCATGCGTTTGTTTTATTTCTAAATAGAATTCATATAATAAGGACTGCAAGTAACTGAGAGGAGATTTGACAATGCATTGGCCTAATCATTATGCATTAAGTTTCCCTTCCCATTCTGAACAGTCAACCTCAGTTTATTTTGCTTTTTAAAGATATAATTTATTTGCATTTAAATTCTGCTTCATGGCCCAGAACGTGGCTTCTGATGCAGCACCCAATAAAAGGAATCATGTTTGACAACAAAGCAAAATGTATGCAACATAATGGGAGTCAACGCTTTACAATATAAAAGCAATGATTTCAAAAGCCATGGTTGCTAATATATGCATTTTAACATATAACATGTTGGAGTGATGTGAACAATGGGTTAAATAGTGTGTGGTCTCATGTCTTGAGTTAATAAATCCCCCACATCTGGATGTTCTGAGCTAAGAGATTAGGTGCCCTGGGTTACTATAGCAGCAGAAGAGAGATTGAGTGTATGACTTGCTGACTCATTCACCCTCCCATTGGTTGAGGAATGTAGAGGCGAGTATGATAGTCTCTAGGGCAGGGTTTCCACAACTTGGGCTTCCAGGTGTTTTGGGGCCACTGGTCCTGCTAGCTAGGGATGATGGGAGTTGTAGTCCAACAACAGCTAGAGAACCAACTTTGAGAAACGCTGTTCTAGGGCATTGCTTTCATTAAGTCATCTTGTCTTGCCCTGATGCTGTCCTGTTTGCTGTTAGAGTGAAGGAGAAGATCTCCATAAGCCACATGAAGCTCTGCAAGAAAACATTTTAGTCTTCCATGAAGAAGTGAGTACCGGTAATTTCTACCTCAAACTGCATTCATGATCTTAGCGACCATCTTCATGGCGTCCTTCCATTTCAGTTGATTGACACAAAGTGATTCTCGGTGGATGATACAATGAATGAAAGGACATTTGATGCCATGCTTCTGAAGCAACCCCACAAGCCCCAAAGTTTTCCCTGTCATTGATGATGCACCATCTGTTGCTACAGAACTTAGCTTGATGAAACCTCCGATTTTCTGGAGGACGGCTACAACTTCTTTGCAGATATCTTCTTCTTTTGTCATACTAGAAGAGAAGCTATGACTAATAGCTCCTCCAAAACAGTGAAATGGCTGGCCATGCCACGAACAAATATTACGAGCTGTGCAATGCCCGTCACATCAGTGCTTTCGGCAAAGGCAATTGAAAAATATTGTGCGTTCAACAGTTCCTCGTGCAGCATGTCCAATACATTTCGAGATAAAGACTCTATCTGGCGCGACACCATTTGATGTGTCAAGGGCACTGATTAAAAACGCTTTACTGTTTTTTTCCTCCTGAAAGGCTTTGGCCATATTTATAGCACAGAATTTCACAAATTCACCATCGTGAAACGGTTTCATATGTTGCCCTATTGATTCTGCCACAACAGCTTCCTGTCAGTTTGTGAAAGTGTTGTGTCTGATGGGTGAGTTTCTTTTTTTCAGTTCCTTAACAAGGATTTATCCGGCTTCATCTTTGACTTTACTATACACCCCAAGGCATGATTCATAAAACAATGACAACTGACATTATACAGTTTGGGCACACTGACTACTGACTACCCCCACAGGCAGCATGCCACACCCCTGCGGGTGGTGCGTCATGCTCCCGGGATGTGCGCCAGCCCCACCCCCGCCTGCTCTCCACCCTCCAGCGCCAGAGCATGAGCCTCCGCCACTGGCAGTAAGGGTCTTTTTCTGACCTATCCCAGAGTTTTAAAAACAGTTTTAACAGTGGATCTGTTAATCTCAACCTAATCTTTGTTGGCTGATTGATAAATGAACTTTCCAAGGTCTGTGTAAAGCTGTAGAGAAAAGAACACTTGTCACCCAGTGGTGGAAGCAGAAAGTGCAGAGAAAATTTAGCATACATACCCAGCATGTCACCCTCTTTTGCATGTTGGATAGAGTTGCATTCTGCATTTACTGTAACTGTTGGAATAAGTTCAAGAGCAGGAGGGTGTTTAGGGCATTTGTGCTTTCTTGCCAGCCAGCTATCCTCAACAAGGGTGCAGCTGGAGATTGGTTCGCCCTAACCTAAGTGACTTCTAATGAGCATGGATCACAGATTTGGATTGGAAAGAAGGGCTTTCTTTTTGTGAAGAGGAGAGAAAACTGAAGGGTTGGCCTGGTTTCTTGCATAATGCTTCAGATAGGGAATTGCTGAGCTTTACTGGCGCAATCACTGTTTGCTGAAATCCAGTTTAGGGAGGGAAGCTTAGAGCTCCCCTAGACCTGACTTAGCAATTCCTATTGGCACAGAGCTGCAGAAGCCTCTCTGCTGCCAGCTGCTGGAGTTCCCTCTTGCAACACACCCCATTTGTTGCTGCTGCAGCCTCTCTGCTGTCAGCTGCTGGTTGGAGAGTTCCTTATTTGCAACACTCTTAAATTTTGCATCTGAAAGGTGTTTGCATCTGTGAGTAAGGCCTAAGAGCACAGACTTCCTTGGCATAGCTGGAGCTTGAGAGAAAGTTAGGACATTGTAGACTAAAATAGATTTCTGTACTGCTCCCTATATTATTGATCTCTTGTTGACCCACTGTTGTTTGTTAGCTGAATAAATATCATTTATTGCATGTTCCGTAGGAGCTGTTACTCAGACTTGGCGTCCCAGGTTTCCTGGGTAGCGGCTTGAGCCAGAACCTAATGTACTGTCCAATAGACAGGGTACTGGCCTTGTCCATCGAAGACTTGCATATTTATTTTGGCAGACGCTTTTGTGGATTAAAGTCCACTTCATCTCATGCACACTGTGTTATTCTCAGTTGGCTGATACAGTGGTACCTCTGGTTATGAACGCTTCTGGTTACGCATCCTTTGGGTTACGAGCTCCGCTAACCCGGAAGTAGTTGCTCCTGGTTGTGAACTTTGCCCCAGGATGTGAGCGGAAGTAGCACGCCAGAGGCTTAAGAACGGACCTCTGGAATGAATTAAGTTAATAACCAGAGGTACCACTGTATATACGTGCATGGCTACTGGGGGCGGGGAGTGTAAATGGACACTGAAAAGGGTGTGTGTGGAGAGGAAGTAGAGCCAAAAGCAGAGGTAGCAGTAGCTGTATAACATTTTGATGAAGAGCCAAAGTATAGCCTTTAAGTGGAATTGCCTATTAAAAACTGTATGTAAAAACTATGATGTGAAACCAGTTATGATAATGACTTCTTTAGTTCAGCATCTGCATAGAATTTCATTCCATTGCATGAAAAGGAGACAATTAATCTGGACACTGCAAGGCTGACAGAACCAGCAACTATAGAGAAGCTGTGGTGGATCAAAACGGATGCATCTGTGCCATTTCTCTGCAAGCTGCTTGGAGAGACTTTATGATAGACTTATCCATCTGTGATATGAGGCCTTGGCATCCCGAGGGGAGGATAAGATTAGAAGGCAAACAACAGCCATGTAGCCAAAACAAAAGTGAAAGCATAACATATTTTGGCAAGCAAGCGCTGGACGTGGAGAAGAATTATACACTGCCTTTCTAGGGTGATTATGGTAATTCATAATCTACATCTTATGTGCCCACCTGACTAATGAAATAAGTGCAAATATGGAAAAAGCCACCTCTCTGGTTCAGCTCCTGATCAGTGTAAACAGTACATGGAGAATCATTTTGTTGTGTTAGTTACTGCTTTCATTCTTCGTGGTGGTGGTGGGTGTTTGGTTTTTCTTCCTGCTGTTTGTTTTGATTTGTGTGCTTTGCTCAGCTGAACGAGGGCCTCAAGGTCTGGGCCAACTGCTTTGTATTGGTCACTTTGAACTTTATGCCAGATTAAGTTGCTAAGCAATTTAGGACTTCTGCTTTACAACTTGATGTGCTGAAGGAAGTTAGGAGGAATCATAGAAGCATAGAATCATAGAGTTGGAATAGACCACAAGGGCCATCGAGTCCAACCCCCTGCCAAGCAGGAAACACCATCAGAGCACTCCTGACATATGGTTGTCAAGCCTCTGCTTAAAGACCTCCAAAGAAGGAGACCCCACCACACTCCTTGGCAGCAAATTCCACTGTCGAACAGCTCTTACTGTCAGGAAGTTCTTCCTAATGTTTAGGTGGAATCTTCTTTCTTGTAGTTTGGATCCATTGCTCTGTGTCCGCTTCTCTGGAGCAGCAGAAAACAACCTTTCTCCCTCCTCTATATGACATCCTTTTATATATTTGAACATGGCTATCATATCACCCCTTAACCTCCTCTTCTCCAGGCTAAACATGCCCAGCTCCCTTAGCCGTTCCTCATAAGGCATTGTTTCCAGGCCTTTGACCATTTTGGTTGCCCTCCTCTGGACACGTTCCAGTTTGTCAGTGTCCTTCTTGAACTGTGGTGCCCAGAACTGGACACAGTACTCCAGGTGAGGTCTGACCAGAGCAGAATACAGTGGCACTATTACTTCCCTTGATCTAGATGCTATACTCCTATTGATGCAGCCCAGAATTGCATTGGCTTTTTTAGCTGCTGCGTCACACTGTTGGCTCATGTCAAGTTTGTGGTCAACCAAGACTCCTAGATCCTTTTCACATGTACTGCTCTCAAGCCAGGTGTCACCCATCTTGTATTTGTGCCTCTCCTTTTTTTTGCCCAAGTGCAATACTTTACATTTCTCCCTGTTAAAGTTCATCTTGTTTGTTTTGGCCCAGTTCTCTAATCTGTCAAGGTCGTTTTGAAGTGTAATCCTGTCCTCTGGGGTGTTAGCCACCCCTCCCAGTTTGGTGTCATCTGCAAATTTGATCAGGATGCCCTTAAGTCCATCATCCAAGTTGTTGATAAAGGTGTTGAATAAGATCGGGCCCAAGACAGAATCCTGTGGCACCCCACTAGTCACTCTTCTCCAGGATGAAGAGGAACCATTGATGAGCACCTTTTGGGTTCGGTCAGTCAGCCAGTTACAAATCCACTGAGTGGTAGCATAGTCAGGACCACATTTTACGAGCTTCTTTACAAGAATATCATGGGGCACCTTGTCGAATGCCTTGCTGAAATCAAGGTAGGCTACATCCACTGCGTTCCCTTCATCTACCAGGCTTGTAATTCTGTCAAAAAACGAGATCAGGCTAGTCTGACATGACTTATTTTTCAGAAATCCATGCTGACTATTGGTGATCACAGCATTCCTTTCTAGGTGCTCACAGACTGTTTGCTTAATGATCTGCTCCAGAATCTTCCCTGGTATTGATGTCAGACTGACTGGGCGGTAATTATTTGGGTCCTCTCTTTCCCCCTTTTTGAAAATAGGGACAACATTTGCCCTCCTCCAGTCTGCCGGGACTTCGCTTGTTCTCCAGGAATTCTCAAAGATGACTGCCAGTGGTTCTGAGATCACATCTGCCAGTTCTTTTAATACTCTTGGATGCAGTTCATCTGGCCCTGGAGACTTGAATACATCTAAACTAGCCAATTATTCTTGTACTATCTACTTAGTTATTCTGGGCTGTGTTTCCTCTGCTGAATCATTTGCTCCAAATTCTTCAGGTCGGGCATTGTTTTCTTTATCAGAGAAGACTGAGGCAAAGAAGGCATTGAGGAGTTCAGCCCTTTCTGTGTCCCCTGTTTGCATTTCACCATCTTTTCCTCTGAGTGACCCCACTGTTTCTTTGTTCTTCCTTTTGCTACGGACATACCCATAAAAGCCTTTTTTGTTGCTTTTAACCTCTCTAGCAAGCCTGAGTTCATTCTGTGCTTTAGCTTTTCTGACTTTGTGTCTACATGTGCTGGCTATTTGTTTGAATTCATCTTTGGTGGTTTCCCCCCTTTTCCATTTTTTGTACACATCCTTTTTTAATCTTAACTCAGTAAAAAGTTCTTTAGATAGCCACCCTGGCTTCTTTAGGCACCTTCCATGTTTCCGTCTCATTGGTATTGCCTGAAGTTGTGCTTTTACTATCTCCCTCTTAACAAACTCCCAGCCATCATGAACTCCCTTTCCTTTTAGTATTCCTGTCCATGGGATCTCACCCAGCACTTCCCTAAGTTTTATGAAGTCGGCTTTCTTAAAGTCAAGAAACTGAGTCCTAGTATGCTTGGCTGCTCCTTTCCGCTGTATAGTAAACTTCAGAAGAGCATGATCACTCGCGCCTAATGATCCTTCCACTTCCACCCCACTAACCAGGTCATCAACATTGGTTAGGACCAGATCTAAAATGGCTGTTCCTCTTGTTGCTTCTCCCACTTTCTGGACAATGAAGTTGTCTGCAAGGCCAGTGAGGAATCTGTTTGACCTTATGCTCTTGACTGAGTTTGACAACCAACAAATATCCGGGTAATTGAAGTCCCCCATCTTTGAATGCCCTCTCCCTTCCTTTTGCATGCTTGGCCATCTGTTCCAGGAAGGCATCATCTATGTCCTCCGTTTGGCTTGGGGATCTATAGTAAACTCCCACAATGAGGTCTCTGTTATTCTTCTCTCCCTTAATTTTGACCCAAATGCTCTCACTTTGGCTTTGAGGTTCTAAATCTTGGATCTCTTCACAGGTATACACATCCCTGACATATAGCGCCACTCCTCCTCCTTTCTTGTCTGGTCTGTTTCTCTGAAATAGATTGTATCCCTCCATTATTACATGCCAATCGTGGGACTTATACCACCAGGTTTCAGTGATGCCTATTATGTCAT
The DNA here is from genome assembly GCF_965112155.1 of Podarcis liolepis. Classification (NCBI taxonomy): domain Eukaryota; kingdom Metazoa; phylum Chordata; class Lepidosauria; order Squamata; family Lacertidae; genus Podarcis; species Podarcis liolepis. The sequence goes on along the minus strand of NC_139561.1, from coordinate 51,858,753 downwards.
ATTTAGTTTGCTGTACCAAGAGCTCAAGCTCATCTTGTTTATTTCCCATGCTTTGCGCATTAGTGTACAGACATTGAAGTCCATTAATCATCCCCCCGTGTCTTTTATTTAAGGATTTTTTCCTCCCACCACTAGGTCTGCATGCTGTTTGCTCCATTTGGTCTTTGACATTTGGATGATCATCTTCATCAATTGATAGACTCCTACCTTCAGGAGCACTGTCTCCCTCCCCCACATTAGTCAGTTTAAAGCCCTCCTGATGAGGTTTCTGAGATTTTTGGCAAAAACATTCCTCCCAACCGTTGTGAGACAATGTTAATAATGTTACTTACATGGATTGATTGCTTTGTCAGGCATAATTATTCATGCCATTATTAAACCATGAATTGGTTTGTGCTATTTCTATCATGTTCCTGTAAGTTGTTATATTTGCTGCAAATTCCATAATTCATCATGCTTTGTGCTCCGATAAATAGATTGATTTGTTCCAGTTACAAATCTTCCGTTTGTGGTTATTGCTGGTTATGTTTACTCTGTGTTCCACCTGGTTGCTACTGAGTATATTCAAACTCTGGTCAAAGGCCACAGTTAATATTGGTATATTAATCAGGACTTGGCATGGTGTGCACTACCCTTGATGGGATCCCTGAATTAATAGAGACTATGTTTCTCCACTTAAAGTATTTTATGAACTTCCTGTCTTCTAATTCAGTTCCATCTGCACTACACAACTAAAGCTGTATCACTTCACTTTAAACAGTTAAAGAATCATGGGAGCTGTAGTTTGCTAAGGGTGCTGGTGGTTGTTAGCAGACCTTCTATTTTCCCCACAGCTACAATTCTCATAGTTTAACAATCAGTCCCTCTTCCCAGGGAATTCTGGGAATTTTAGCTCTGTGAGGAGAATGGGTATTTCTTAGTAACTCAGCATCCTTAAAAACAGCAGCTCTGGGGATACTTTTCAGGGAGTCATGATGGCTAAAGTGGTATCATATAGTATGTATGTGGCCTAGGTATGGCAAGCTTCCTGGCTAAGCTTGACCCCTCCATGTGATGTGGTGCCCAGCTCTGGGGTTTCAGCCAACCACTACAAGTTTGTGAGTTGGAAAAGGTTCAGAACTCTATTAGCTTTACCTGTTGGTACTCCAACTGTGTATGTATATGCAGCAGTGGTCCTGATTCCTGTTTGGACTGGAATACAAGTCCTGTTAAATTTCCTCCCATCTTTTAGCCTGACCTGAATGAATGCAGAATCTTTGAATGCCCTCTCCCTCTGTGTTTCCTGCACCATGTTTTCTGAATGCTGCTGTCCCAAAGCAGTTGTCATTAGCTCCCTGGAGCATCCTTGTTTTCTGAACATACACAGCGTTGTGGAAAGAAAGAACAAAATCTGAATTGCTTCCCCTCATCCTCTAGATGGTGCTACCGTTATGTCACAAGCAGCTGCATGCGTTTTTGTTTTAAGGAGCGACTCCCTGCCATGCATAACTTGGTCAAAAAACAAACAAGCCAACTATCTTTGTTTGTGTGTCGATGCAACGCTGCGCTTTATTTTCATTCTCTTGTGGCTGCAATTTACAAAAAGGCCTATGTGGACAATGCACCCAGAGTTAATTAGTGGAAAACTTTTGTTGTTGTTTTTTTAAATAGCCCAAGAATTAATTTAGTTTTAAGAAGCGCTTGTTTGGTCAAATTCTCTGCATGTCCCTGGGTGTCTTCCACAAAGGCATCTCTGTGGCGCACCGAGACCTGGAGTGCTGATGAGGGCAGAGGTGAGGCGAGTCGTAGCCGGTGCTTCTGATTAAGTAAAGGCAATAAGCGCCTTAAGACTCCCAGCAGATGCCTCTGCTTTTGTATGCTAATGGAACTTTTATGGACCATTTTCTTTTTTCTTCTGAGAGCAGATGTAAGTATAGGAAAATCACTTCTTTATATCAAGAGCAAATTGATAATAACTGCAGCTCGCTTGCAAAGCAGAAACGGCACAGTCCCTTTTTAAACAATCATGGCAATAAGGCTCATGGACGGGTTTGTGGAAATGGATGTTTCATATTCTTATAACTTCCCTCCCAGTTAAGTAGACTTTGCGTAAGGACAATGTTCTTACCCAGCACTTTTCTTTGTTTTAATATCACGAACTTCTCTTTAGGTCTAATCAGTTTGCTCTTCAGTGACATCCTTGCATGCAGAGGTTCGGTCCCTGGAGCCTTCAGGTACAGCAGGGGTGGGGAACTTCCTTTCAGCCAGAGGGCTGTATTCCCTTCTGTGGGGTGGACATGTGGCAGTGTGGGGTGGGGCCAAAGGCAAAAGTGGCAGAGCAACAATGGTGAGTGTTACCCTTGCACGGTAGGCGCATAGTGCATGGAGACTGGACTCTCCGGTTAGCGGAGTTCTTATTGGTCCAACACATCACCCCAAGTGCAGTGACTGGCCGGAGCCTAGCGGAGTTGCTTATGGGGAGGAGGCTCACTACCCTCCTTGATCGTATGCACCCCAACCAGGCTCTTGAGCAATGGCCATCCACTGTGCTGCGGGGGGCTCCAAGAGGGTTCTCCCCGGGGGACACTGTGTACGTCCAAAACTATGGGCCCAGACAGGGTTGGGTCCCTGGTTTCATTGCCTGCTGTACAGGTCCAGTTTGCTACGAGGTAGGGTTGGAGGGGGAACTGGTTTGGAAGAGACACCTCGACCAGATCAGAGCCAGGGCACCTTCAAACACGGAACTTCAAGCGGAACCAGAGGACAGAGAAATGGGTACTTCAGCCGATTCTGTGCCCAGGCCAGGGTGGGAACCAGACGGGTTGCTGGGGACTGAGTTACCCCAGCAGGGCGACTTCAGGTCGGAATCCTCAGTGGCTCCATTGGCAGTGACCCCTTTGGACCCAGCCTCCCTGACCTCCCCACTCAGACCGCAGGTACCAGAGGAACCTCCTGGGTCACCCATTCGGGCACAGGAACTGCGACTATCCCAGCGGGAGCGGGAAAGGCCGGCACACCTTGATGACTATGTTTGTTCCTTTTGTTAGGAAGTTGGGGGGAGGAGTGTTATGCACTGGGTTTAACACATTTTATGTTTCAAGGCGCGTTCTAACCAATTGTATAAGCCTTGGTAGACGAACGTTCTAATGGCAAGTAAGCGCATGCACTTTCAACTGTCAGCTGTCAACGGTCAGTTCATGCTTGGCATTATAATTGTGTTGTCCAGTCAGTTCGGTTCTTGTTTTCCTATGAGTGAGCTGTTGTCGCTGACAAATGTTAAATAAACGTAGTTGAGGAACTTATACTGCCTTGGGCTTCTGACTTTTTCCAAACATTTAACACTCTTCAGCATACCTTTTGGGTGGTTTACCGTTTGTGGCCCTTTCAGATCTGCATAGTATACACAAGTCTACCATGCTAGGTTTCTCCTCTTTAGGAGAATGGACAGGGCAGGCTGGGTCGTCCTCTTATATACCTGCTGGGATTGACAAGGCACCTGACCCTCACCTGAATCTTATAGCTCTCCTGTAGCTGCCTCTGATTAGTTATCATTTAACTCTTGGGGTAAATAATTAGCGTGACACATCATGTGCATGGATGCTGCCAAACCAATTAACCAACTAGAAAGATCACTGTTAATAGCACCAGTTTTCCTATAAGTTGATATTGCTGGATAGTTTTTATGAACTGCAAAAGCATTTTTAGTTTGCTTTCTGTTGCCACCCTGGAACTTTTCTTTATTAGTGCCACTTTGTTTTGTACGATTCCTCGCAAATGAAGGAAAACAACTTTTCTGCTTGTATCTGTTGATAATATAATTTTGGTTACTGAGGACAAACAAGATTGTACAAAAACAAGATTGGGTGCAAGCCTGGCCAGGACATAGATGTCCTGACTGTGACAAAGGTTGCTTGCTTGATTAACAGCTGTTGGGAACTTCAAGGTCCCTGCTCTCCCTTCTTATGATCTTTGTACTGGACCTGGAAGGGACGCGGGTGGCGCTGTGGGTAAAACCTCAGCGCCTAGGACTTGCCGATCGCATGGTCGGCAGTTCGAATCCCCGCGGCGGGGTGCGCTCCCGTCGTTCGGTCCCAGCGCCTGCCAACCTAGCAGTTCGAAAGCACCCCCAGGGGCAAGTAGATAAATAGGGACCGCTTACCAGCGGGAAGATAAACGGCGTTCCGTGTGCTGCGCTGGCTCGCCAGATGCAGATTGTCACGCTGGCCACGTGACCCGGAAGTGTCTGCGGACAGCGCTGGTTCCCGGCCTATAGAGTGAGATGAGTGCACAACCCTAGAGTCTGGCAAGACTGGCCAGTACAGGCAGGGGTACCTTTACCTTTACCTTTTACTGGACCTGGAGACTCCAATAGAGAGCATTCCATGTCAAGAAGGAGGACAAGTGGGTACTCTATCAAATGACAGGGCAGGAATTACAGTGGTACCACGGGTTACATACCCTTCAGGTTACATACGCTTCAGGTTACAGACTCCGCTAACCCAAAAATAGTACCTCGGGTTAAGAAGTTTGCTTCGGGAAGAGAGAACAGAAATCATGCTCCGGAGGCACGGCAGCAGCAGGAGGCCCCATTAGCTAAAGTGGTCTTCAGGTTAAGAACAGTTTCAGGTTAAGAACGGACCTCCGGAACGAATTAAGTACTTAACCTGAGGTACCACTGTACATGGAGGAATTACACCAGCCTTTTCGCTGGTGGTGCTCATTGTATGCCTCGCTCTTCCCAGACCTGCTCTCTTTTGTCCTGTATTTTGGAGCTTTATAACTTAGGAAGACTTTGGAAGGATTGGTTGACAAGTCTTATCAGTTGCTGACATATGAGCGGATTTTATTTGCTCCTGTTCTGTGCTTCTGGTGCACCAGGGTTTACACCAGCGTAATAAAGTTGGCCAGGATGACATTATCTGCACAGCAGGGGGTGTTCAGTAAACAGTGCAAAGGCTGAGCTGAAGCATTCCCTGTTGGTTATCTGCTTTCAGCAACAGGGGTCGCTGTTTGGTAGTAGTACCCAATTGGTTAGCTGCCAGATTCTAGAGCTCCCTATTGGTGGCTCTTATGTAATTCACAAAATACAGAGTCCATTCATAAAATACAGTGTACATTCATAAAGCGGTAACATATTTCCATTGCTACATATTGGGTGTATATTTCAGCGGTTAAACGTACAGGTTTATGGCCATGCTGTAATGTAGTGCTTATGCGACTGTGAATGAAAGGTGGCTGGGCTCATTGCAAACTCAAGACTTCAAGTGAGGGGCGGGCAACTCGGGCCTCTAAGTCGTGGGGGCCTCACCAGCCTGCCCTCTCCCCAATGCTGCAGTCTCCCAAAACTGCAAACCCAATACTTCATGCGAGGGCAGGGCAACTTGGGCCCAACAACTATTAGACTCAGGGCTAGTCAGTGGGGCCCAATTTGAAGCAGTGGGGCACAACTTGAATTATAATTTTTCTAGGGCCCCAGTTCACAGCCAAAGTCTGCAAAATCTTAATAAGTGTCCTCCCTTTATTTCCATAACAAGTCCTTGAGTCTGTACTCTGAATAGTGACACCAGGGACCTAGAAGGTACGGGGCTTGTCAGTCCAACCCCTGCACAGTCTCATCAGGGCTGACGTTAAGGCAATTGGAGCAATTGGGCCAAATTGGGCCCCGTGGGCCACTCCTAAGGGGGCCCCTGCACCAGGGCAATCTAAATGGACTTTATTTATATCTATAAGATTTTGCAGACTTTGGCTGTGAACTGGGGCCCTAGAAAAATTATAATTCAAGTTGCGCCCCACTGCTTCAAATTGGGCCCCACTGACTAGCCCTGAGTCTAATAGTTGTTGGGCCCGAGTTGCCCTGCCCTCGCATGAAGTATTGGGTTTGCAGTTTTGGGAGACTGCAGCATTGGGGAGAGGGCAGGCTGGTGAGGCCCCCACGACTTAGAGGCCCGAGTTGCCCGCCCCTCACATGAAGTCTTGAGTTTGCAATTTTGGGAGAGGGGAGAGTGCCTGCTGGGGAGTGGGCAGGCTGGCAAGGCCCCCTAGATTTAGAGGCCCTAGCCTACTTAGCCTATACATAAATCCGGCATTGGGTCAAGGCGACGGCTGCCCCTCTGCCACCGCCATTGCTGCAGCATCAATGTCCCGAATGTGTACTGTAGTATTTATTTATTTATTTAGCCACGCCCCCCCCAGCTGACCAGATTGGTCGACCTAACGAGTGAGGCAGCCGGGGACTCCCTAATGGCAGGGGGGCTAGCTACACCACCCGCGCAGAGGGAAGAACTCGTGATGAGCTCGCAAAAAGGAAATGGCTTTGGTGGGCAGGTGCTTGGGGGCCGCAAGAGATTGCTTTTTCAAAATTGCCTGGGGGCCCGTTTGACACCAGCCTGGGGGCTGCAAGTGGCCCCTGGGCCGGACTTTGGACGTACTTGCCCTACAGTGATGCCAAAAGGTTTTTTGTTCCTTCCCCCGCCAAACAATTGTTCATTGTTATATATTATTGACCACTCCATGTGTGTGACCCCCCCACCCCCAGAACCTCTCCCAATAAAAATAAAAATGGACAACTGGCTTTTACACTTTGGCTTTGTGGCCATGGGCCAATGCAGCTATTTACGAGAGAGAGAGAGAGAGAGAGAGAGAGAGAGAGAGAGAGAAGCTTAAGACACACCTGAGCAAAATGCTTTGTCTATCTCCAGCTAGCAGCTTGCTGACCAAATGTTAACATGATATTGGTGAAGGTGTAAGTCTGGCAAATCCTTTTATCACATTTCAGAAGCCAGTAAGCTCTCAGGTCATTGTGAGCCAGTCATAGCTTTCTCTCTGTTGCTCAGTCTTGCCTCATGGTGCTGCTGTGAGTATGACATTGGCTCTCTTGTGCACATAACAGTGCAGAAGGCTGCCTGGAATTCCTTGGAAGAAAGGCAGGATAACAATATAAGAATTTTAAAACAGTGGACCGTATACTCCACTTGCGCAGCAGAACTTTCCTCTTCTCTCCCCTGCAGCTGCCCCTGCCCCAAAGACAATTAAAAGATGGTTGGAGGGCCTTCTGGAGTTGATTTTATGGGCGTGCGAGGAGAGGAAAATGTACTTTTGTTGAACAAGTGGAACTCCATGTGTGCAGCATTGCATACAGAGCCAGTGTAAAACTTCTCCAGAACTATGTGCCTATGCACTGCATTGAGTTGTTCTGTAAGAAACGTAGTGTGCAGCCTCACCAGTTGAATTCCTCCTTCATATGTCATTTTAACTTAGTGAAGCTCTAAACGCTTTGGCTACCTTCTCTGACTTCTTGACAGCTCACTAACCAAATGCGTTATTCAGTTCAATCCCTCAGCAGCCTGTGGGCTGCGAGGAACCGACGGACGGCACTAAATCTACATGGAAATCTCTGGACATGATGTCAGAATAACATCCCTTTGATGGATCTGGCACTCCATGAGCACTATGCAGGGAAGCGAGTTAATAAATAACTGAAAGCGATGACATCTGAGAGGAACCAGGAACCCGGCTGATAATGCTGTCTTTTTGAGCAGAAATGCCCGGCTTGCTTTCAAGCTGGCCAAGTGCTTTCCTACTGGCTCGGGTACAAAGAGAGGCAAACGAAATCACCGCTGGCACACAGGTTCCTAAGTAACGGAAATGTAAATAAGGATGCGTTTCTTTCCAAGCATGATTCATGAGGCTCCTTGCGGAATTTCAAATGGATTCCTGGATGCATTGTCAATAGCCCAGTGATCCATGATGCAGAGAGCCGTTGCTGTCTCCAAGTCTTGAATGCTAAAGGAGGAGAAAGATTGGGACTTCTGAAAGCCTTCGTTCGGCAATGAGTGGATGCCAACTTTTCCATGCCTCCTTTGACTGCTTGACCAGTTTGCCTCTGATCAGGACAGTATCCTTACTAAACCCTTCTTTTTCCTTACTGTTGTGGGGTCTGTTCTTCTTGACATAGTCTGTGGGGAAATTCTTTTCCCCCTGGCGTTTACAGTGCCATCCTAAGCACGTTTACATGTGAGAAGGGGTGGGGGAGAAATCTGGTTAATTTTGCGTTTGAAAGTGAGCCTGCCCAATTCATACTTTCAGAAAGGCAGCCATCCTTCAAAATTTGCTCTTCTCTGAATTTCGCAATGCAGTTCTCCATCCAGATAATGTGCACAAAAACATATATGCTAATAAAAATAAAATACAAAAGTGAATCGCATATGGGAATATTGCTAGCAATAAGGTGTGTGTCAGGGGCTGGCTGGACACTGAGGAGTGGTGACTGGATGAGTGGGCACCGGGAGCAGCGGGGTTGTAGACTGACTTGGAAGAAGGGATCGGTGGAATGGGGGAGCCTGTAACAGCCGGGAGAGGCAGGAGAGCAGCAGGATTGACGAGTGAAGAACCAGATGCAGGAGGAGGGAAACATTGGTCAGGCTGGTGTAGTCAAGGGCTTCCACACCTCCTCCTCCTGCCCCCACCTCTCCTGCTCCACTGTCTCCCAGGACCAGAAGAGGACTGAAGAGGGAGGAGCAAAAACAGGTTACATGAAGGCATAGCCTTCACCTGCTTGCACATAGCTTGGATAGGGGAGATACATGAGCTGAGGTCAGGGGCGGGGCCTCTCTGTTGCGGCAACTGCCTCCTTGGATGGTGGGGTAGCTGAGAGATGTAGAACTTGCTTTGCTTTCCAGTAGCTGTGTAGAAGAAAGCATTTTCGTGGACGCTGCTTTTTATGTAATTGTTAAAACTGCTTCCCGTTTTGCGAGTCCCCTTGTAAAGTGGTGTGCACTCTGCAGCCTTGCTGGATGCCCTTGCTTCAGTTAAAGCCCAGGAGAACGCTGGAAATGGAAGTAGGGGGGTATGATCCTTTCTGAGTTAGCCACATTGTTCTGTTGAGGGCATCCATCCCTGAAGATGGCTCAAGTTGGATGGAGGTTTGGCAGTAGCAGTAGAAGGCCTCATGTTGGATAAATGCCTTTAAGACTGTCCCAGGAATCTTTTTATTTATTTTTTGTTGTCCTTAAGTGGGCGAATCTACGTTTTATACGATCTCACACAAAACATGATGGTCGCAATAAAGCTGTTGCTTGAAATCTTCCCTGATTTCTATTTATTGTGCAAGGTAATGCCAGGGAAGTGGTGGCTTGGTTGTTATTTATTTATTTTTATTTATTTATTTTTTAAAAATGCTGTTGCTTCTGTGGGTGGGTGTTTTCATTATCTGTTGCCAGCCAGCTGCGCTGCCATCTTTATTATGCCAAGATGAATTATTTTGATGATTGGCAATAGGCTCCTTTCTTATAATTTTAAGTTCTTCATTTAGGAATTGTCTGTTCTCTCACCTCATCTACATGAATGCAAATGTGAAGCTTTTTTTTTTTTGCCAGTATCCTTCCTGCGAACAGCTGTCGTGGGGGGGTGGGAGGAAAGCAACAGAAAGCTCAACAACAATTTGATGTTAAAAACTGTTTTCCCCCATTCGGTTAAGTAACTGCATAAAATGTTTCTATTTGTGAAAACTCTATGGAAATATCTCCACTATAGGTGTCATTTGGCAGCATTCATTCTGTTGTCTCAGGTGCAGGCACCAATCCTGATCTCGAGGAGCTGTTGGGAACAGCTAGGATTTGGAGTGGGAGCTTTCATCAAGGGTGTCAACTTGAATACAATATTGGGGGGGACGGGACGTAAGCACCGCCTCACATAATCAACCACAAGACATGGTGCATGCACACCATTTGAATGGCTGTGCCTATCAATGGGGGGGGGCTATCCCCCTCAAATATTTTATTGTGGGGGCGAAGGGACCTTGGAGGTGGCTCCTATGCCTGTGGTGCAATGGGTCAGTGCATCGGAAGGCTGGTGGTGCAATGGCTGTGGGAATCCTGGACTAGACTCTCGGGGTTCCTTTCAACGCTCCAATTCTATTACTCTACTTGAGGTCACAGGTAGGAGTAGTCGACACAGAATTGTGGTGTGTGTACGTTTCCGAGCACAATTCAGAGTGTTGGTGCTGACCTTTGAAGCCCTAAATGGCCTCGGCCCAGAATACCTGAAGGAGCGTCTCCACCCCCATCGTTCTACCCGGACACTGAGGTCCAGTGCCGAGGGCCTTCTGGCGGTTCTCTCACTGCGAGAAGCGAAGTTACAGGGAACCAGGCAGAGGGCCTTCTCAGTAGTGGCGCCCGCCCTGTGGAACACCCTCCCATCAGATGTCAAGGAAATAAACAGACTTTTAGAAGACATCTGAAGGCAGTCCTGTTTAGGGACTTTTTAAATGACTGATGTTTTAATGTATTTTTAATCTCCTGTCGGAAGCCGCCCAGAGTGGCTGGGGAAACCCAGCCAGATGGGTGGGGTATAAATTATTATTATTTGTGAGAGAGATCATTTTCAGCCCAAGGGTCTTTGTCTGTTCTGAACCTCTTCCCGAGGGTCACATGCCAGCGGAACCAGAGGCAAAAGTCGCAGTGCTATTTTTCTAGAAAAAGAGGTGCTGGACCTCACCATGAGCATCTTTTTTGTTCTCTTATAGCAATGGTGCCCACCTGAGAGGTGCTGGAACTGAGTTTCAGTGAGTTCTGGCTGGGGGGGGGGAAGCCCTGGAAAAGTGGACGCAACAATTCATCTAAATTTAACTTTTGCACAGCAGGCTAATTTCTGCACCCACACTTCCCCCTGTGCACTCCAGCCAAACAAGCCAGGGCTATCCTAGCCTAAAAATTATATAAAGATAGTCTATAAAGGTGGGGAATCTATGACCTCAGGGTCATGTTGGTGGAGGCAGTGGCGTAGCGTGGGTTGTCAGCACCCGGGGCAAGGCAAGTAATTTGCGCCCCCTAACCCGTGGATTTGCGCCCCCTAACCCTAACCCCCAGATGTTGCACCTGGTGCGGCTGGCCCCCCCTGCACCCCACACACTACGCCACTGGGTGGAGGGAACCTGGGTGATCAGTTTAGTCCCATGGGAAAAGCAATCTGCCCTTTCCCAGGCAGCCTGCTGACTGGGGAAGAAGAGGGGTGGAGAAAGAAGGCCCCCCTGAACCACTTTGGGCTCCCCCCCCCTCAGCTAGCGTGCTGCCCCTGGCATATTACCCTCCAAGTGGGGACAGGTGAAACTGTCAATTTCAGTTTCTTGTTTTCCCAATCTTCTCCACATTTCCACATCAGCTTGCAATTAAAAACAGAACAAAAAAACAACAACTCGCAGACATTTCTCAGACCTCCAGTGTGACTTGCTTCTAATGTAAGCTTGTTTGTATGCAGTTCTGCCTCTTACGCACAATCTGGACAAGCGATGCTTCCTGATACAACGTACGTTTGTATGCGATTTCTGTTTTCATTTTCATGCATGCTCTATAAGGTAAATTAAGGTAAATGAGCTTTATGGGTACAGGGAGGTATACAAATTTAATCAATAAATTAAATGAATATGCATTGCTGTGCACGTTACTTGACTGGAGAACTGCCTTGCAAAATTTGAGTAAGTGAGGCTTTCTAAGGGTGGCTCTGCGCTGGCCCATTATTGTTTTGGAATGGCAGATTAACCTTAGAAACGCAGACTGCATCAAACTTCAGCCCCAGCCCTGCACCCGAGGGAATGCAGCCCTTGACTAGGAAAAAATATATCTATTTCCCGCCTTTGGTTTAATGCAATGCTTCTACATTTTCCTTTATAGATACAGCTGTTGGGTGGAAGGGGAAATCCCCTCCCTCCTGAATTTGATGTTTAAATTCTCTCCCTGCCCCCTGTTCGCTATATAATGTCTTTGAATACCAATTACTGGAGAACAGCAGCAGGAAGAGTGGGCTATGGGTCTCATGTCCAGCTCGGGGTCCTCTCACAGATATCGGATTGACCTCAATCAGGAGGCCAGAATGTTGGCCTGGATCAGCCTTTGGTCAGATCCACCAAGGCTCTTTTTTATGTTCACGTGTAAGGTAATTCATCTGCAAAGAGCAAAACGCCAGGACTTAATATTAATGGACAAGCTGACAGCCCATGTCTGAGAGTCAAACAGACAATAAAACCACTACTCTTCAATCAACCTGACAAAGTTTTCTTACATATGCAACATCAGTGGAACATGGTTACAGGCCTCCGACAACATATGGCGATTTGTGGAACAAGCTTTTTGTTTAAAAACTGAATATGACTTATGTGTTTAATGTAATTAAATTGACACTTGGTGATTCTGCTGAGGGTGGGTGGGTGGGTTTGCTGGGTGTTTAATGTTGCTCTTTGTATAAATAAGTGCAGTTTTTTTAAAAAAATTAATAAATACCCCCCCCCAATGTTTTAACCCCCATCTTTATAAAGGGAGATTTGAACGAGAGTTAGCAGAGTGTTACCGTGATTTCCTCTCTCTCCTCCCCCCACGCCTGCCACCCTTCATTGGTAAACTTAAACTAAATTACATGGATAGTTTTAATTAAATTTGAATTGGCTGGGGCTTTACACCACTTTAAAGGCCGCTTGAGACACTCGAGTTGCACTTAAAATGTAGTGTTGTAATTAGTGAGTTCTACATTTATTATAGTGGTAACTGCACTTTAATGAATTTATTTAGTACTAAACAAAGCTACTCTAAACAGTTCTGATTACAGAAGGCTGTTAACTTCAGCTGTGTATTTATTCCTTCTCTTAATTCTGTATATCTTTTGATTTGGGCTTCTTATATGGGGACTGGGTAATTAGAAGAGATGCTGGGATGGTGCTTCCATTTATCCATTTTTAGATCTACATCAGTGTAGAATCTTTTCTTTGTGTGGGTTGGCCCCTAAATCCAGGCATGAAAATAGTTGTAATGAGGTATAAAAAAGGAAGCCACAAGTGTGCTTAAATTGCACAATGCCTCTTGTATCATTGTCTTGAATTCATGTCAGATTAGACCTTTAAACCTTGGGAAGGACCACTGCTCAGTGGTAGAACATCAGTTTTGCATGCAGATGGTCCTGTGTTTGATCCTTGGCATCCTTCAGGTAAGGCTAGGAGAGACGGAAACCATGGAGAGCTGCTGCCAGTCAGTGAGCACAGTACTGAGCTAAATAGACCAATGGTCTGACTTGTTATAAGGCAGTTTCCTGTCTTCCTATGAGAAGCTTCAGTCTTTCTGTTTCTAAAATCCAGAGTAGCACCCCTGTCTGCTGGCTGTAAGAAGAGCCGCAGAACAAATAGCAGTCGTTGTTTTTATTGCCGATGTTCAGGCTGTGAGTGCCGCTGCTCATGATGTCAAAACGGCACCATCTGTGGAAAGGAGTGAGGTGGCAGTAGGCCTGGGAGAACCCCGAAGTTTTCAGATGTATAAAAACCCCCACCTGACCTTCCCCCTGGCTGCTTTTTAAACAATGCTATAAGGCTATGGTTTTCCTAGTAGTGGTGTATGGAAGTGAGAGCTGGACCATAAAGAAGGCTGATCGCAGAAGAATTGATGCTTTTGAATTATGGTGCTGGAGGAGACTCTTGAGAGTCCCATGGACTGACTGCAAGAAGATCAAACCTTTCCATTCTTAAGGAAATCAGCCCTGAGTGTACCTGGAAGGGCAGATCCTGAAGCTGAGGCTCCAATACTTTGGCCACCTCATGAGAAGAGAAGACACCCTGGAAAAGACCCTGATGTTGGGAAAGATGGAGGGCACAAGGAGAAGGGGACGACAGAGGAAGAGATGGTTGGATAGTGTTCTCGAAGCTACCAGCATGAGTTTGACCAAACTGCGGGAGGCAGTGGAAGACAGGAGTGCCTGGCGAGCTCTGGTCCATGGGGTCACGAAGAGTCGGACATGACTAAACAACTAAACAACAACAAATCAGGACTGAAGATATTCAGGGGCTACAAAAAGCTGACTGCTGAGGGGCAAAACAGCAGCAGGAAACTGGGTAGGAGGAAGTGGAAGACCCTGAAGGAAGTAACAGCTGACTGACTGGGACACTGACCAGAAGCACCCTACATATCAACATTTTGTTTGCGATCCCTTGTGACGATTACCCTTTACATTTATACAGTCTGCTACAATGCTCAAAATGCTGAGCATTCGCTACAGTATATATTATTTCCATACAGAAACCCAGATCGCTGTTAAAATCCTCTCCTTGTTGCAGGTGAGGCCTGGGGTCAATTATTATGTTGCCACTGATAGCTAGATGGCTGCCTCTCTGCTTCAGAGTATCATTAGGAAGATTTTGGCAGAATAAGACTGGGAGGAGGGAGAGGGTGCTTGACTCTCCCCTTGCTTGCCACATTTTCCTTTGAAACTCCCCCTTTGTGAAATAAGGATGGGGTCTAGACACTCAGTGTGGAAAGAAAACAGCAGGGGGATGAGAGAACAATGGTTGGAAACACCTTTCGGTTTCCCCTTTACTGCTGGAAATCGCCCTCTGCTTATAATGACTTGGAATAGAGATATACTCTTATAGGGCTTATATTACATGTGGGTGTAAGGCAATGTGAACTTTGGCCGTGACAGAGATCCTAAGATAATCCAGCACATTTTATTGCTGCAGTGAGATTTTAACTATGGACTTCTCACTAATGGGTTTGGGTTGGTTATTGGTTTCCTGGCCAATAAACAACATTAGCTCTTAGTGTACAACTAACATACAAACAGCTTCCAGGTAACCAGCTGCAGGAAAACCAGTGAAGAGTATTGTGGCATCTTAAAGACTTAGCCTCTTTATTGTGGTATAAATTTTCATGGAGCAGAGCCCAATTTATCAGATGATATAGTAACAAGCTGCCTGCACCCTTCAGAAGTAAAATGAGGCTGAAATCAGAGCTACTGTGAACATATGGTACTATTTGTTATAGCTTCAACAAATTGACTATTTCCTTTACATGACTCTAGCTCAGGGTTGGCATTGTGGTCTGGAAAATGCCACAGAGTTGCTTCCAATTCTTGGGGAATCTGTGAGAGCAATCAGGATGAACGAATTTGCACATGCTGTGTTACCATAGAGAAAACATGCAGACTCTGTGGTGCTCCTTCAATATCGCCACTAAATCAAAATAGTCTCTGAGTACCTATAGTGAGCTTCAGCAGTCTACTGACTTCCCCTTGCATCACAAAAGAAATAAGAATCAACCCACACCTACAGGTGATTTATGCCACCAATACATCTACCATCATATCTCAACATCTTTCATTTGGATCTCTTGTCCTGTTGGCTTCATTTCTTGCATCCTCTTGCAGGTCGAACTGTGCTCTCTTTGTAATTTCATTGCGTTGTCGCTCTTGATTTACGTTGGCCTGGGTGAGAGGAGCAACAGTTCTGGTATGTCCGTTTGCTTTTCCTGAACTGATTTATGCCACTTACACATCTATTGCTGAATATGGCTTTCTTTGCCATATATTTCTGCTACTCTTTTGTGAAATGTAACGTGGATTGTTTGTGTGCCCTCGGTCTCGCGGGGCTCCCTTGATGGCCCCTTGGTTTTGAGACAAGCAACTCGGAAGCAGCTTATTTGCATCAATCTCTATCACTTGTCTTTCCACAGCTCCAGGAGAAATCAAATCTTCATACCTTCCCAACCCCATTCTCTCCCTCCCAAGCGTTTCCTCCCTTCCTTCAGCTATCCAAGCTACACCATGCTAATCTTTATTCATAATTCATACCTATTTTTTAAAAAGCTGAGCGTTATTTGGGTTGCCTTTTTTGTTAGTTTCACAAGAAACCCTTTCAGTACTAACTGGGAATGGCATTGTGTCATAACGTTGTCGATATGAGCTGACTTTTCCCTGATAATGATTCCTGGAAAAATCTGATTTATTCACAAGACCTCTGCCTGTACGTCTCAAGTTTTTCTTTATTCTTTGCCCTGTGGGGGGTATCTCATAACACCAACTCTACAAGGAGAGATCTTTTGTCAGAAATTCTGTTTCCTCCCACCATAATTTCACATTTGTTCAAGCACCTGGCTCTGATGTCTGTGGAGTTACTTAAAATTCACACTTCCC
Source organism: Podarcis liolepis (assembly GCF_965112155.1). Classification (NCBI taxonomy): domain Eukaryota; kingdom Metazoa; phylum Chordata; class Lepidosauria; order Squamata; family Lacertidae; genus Podarcis; species Podarcis liolepis. The sequence continues at coordinate 51,842,835 of NC_139561.1, read as the reverse complement.
ATGGATATAAACAAAATCCAACTAGTCATTTCTCTACCTTACAGTTAAGGGGGGGGGTTGAGTTTTGCAGTGACCATTAATTTTGGGGATTAAAAATAAAGCCCTGAGCCAGTATGTTTGAGTGAGAGAATGAAATTCTTGTCTAGCCTCCTGGCCAGTGTGTACTCTTAATCCTTCTATGACGGTTTCCGTAACATATCCAAATAAGACTGTGCTGCAAGGTGTACATGTGCGTTCATACATGCACACCTACAAGGATTTCATATGCAACTTTAATATCAACTGCTCTCTGGAGCAGCTAATCATGGCGGCTCGAAGAAGCAAAGCCCTCTGGGACACACACTGCGGTAGTTAAGTGTACACCTGTGTACTACCATCATCTTGGTACAAAGGTGGTGCATAAGCAGAGCAAGGCCGTAAAAGGGATAGATATTGCTGAGCCTCTTTATGGGAATATTGATAAAGCAATAATGGAGAAGAAAAATAATACATCAGATCTAAGCTGTAGATGGGAAAGGAAAGGAAACCAGGATGTTTATCAGCACTGCTTTGTGAATGGTCATTGTAATTATTCAACATGCATCTCAGCTTTAATGTAATTACCACCCTGTGTTTCCTGCATTTAATTTCCCTCTGACCTCACTGCTGTCACTTTGTTCTCTCTCACTCTCTACCAATATGCATGTGTGCCTTCCAGTTCAGGATAAGGTTCCGTGTGTGTGACAGAATGATCCAGAAAGCTCATGCTATTATACACTTGTTATTCTTTTGAGGTACCACAAGACAGTTTAGTTGTTTCCACACTGAGAAAACGTATCTCTCCTTTCTGTAATCAAAGCCAGTGTGGCTAAGCATGTGAACTGTTGGCTTGGAAAAGCTTCTTTAACCGTCTTCACCAATGAACTCAAGAGGTGGCCTTAGTCAACTTGGCATTCTCCACGTGTTTTTGAGGGGTTTTTCCACACGACAGAACACATTTTTATATGATAATTTCACTAACATATGGATTTTGTGTGTGCTTTTACTGATATACACATTGTTGCACGCATTGCTCACAAGACATCTGCAGCAACCAACGCCTGTGCCACTGTGTGTGACAGAAGGACAGGCATTGTACACTACGGGAACAGCAGCAGAAAATGCCTATATTTGCCTCACCACTCTATGATATTCTGTCGGTTGTGGTGCCGTGAGGCTGAAATGGGGGTCTTGTCATCTGGGCAGCCCAGGACCTCCTTGAGTAGAATTTCCCCAAATGCTCAAAGCGGTGTTACAGGCTTACTGAGAGGGAGAGATGTGAGGCAGTTGGAAGGTTGGCTCAGGGCAAATGGACCAGCAGAGCAAATTAATCCAGTGCTCCTGACATTAAAGTTGCACTGTACCAGCCTTCCCAATTAAGACATATTTTTTTTAACACAGGCATTTTAATTTGCATAATTGTCTCCGCCTGCTGTATGTTTCCAGCTGCTGTCCCTGATATTATTGATAATGTTGGGTTTGTATTGTATGGTTTCATTATTAGCACTTGTTCTCCACTGACTTGGAATCTATTGGTGAAGGGTGATATCTAAGTGTTTAAAATAAATGAAATTATGATCCTGCTGATGCTTCAGCCCAGACATGGACACTTCTAGGCTGTTGCTGTCTGCGGGATGATGTCCATCTGCAATGTTGCTTTCCCTATTTTATGTGTATCTCCTTCTGGAGATACAGTGGATGCTCAGGTTGCAAACGTGATCTGTGCGGGATTCACATTTGCAACCCACAGCGCCACATCTATGCATGCACAGGTTGCGATACGGTGCTTCTGCACATGAGCGAAGCACGATTTAGCATTTCTGTGCATGCGCGAGCACCGAAACCCAGAAGTAACCCATTCTTCCGGGTTTTGGTGCGTCTGTAACCCAAAACCGCGCAACCTGAAGTGTCTGTAACCTGAGGTATGACTGTACACTCCTTTCCTTTGAACTGTTTCCAGATTATTGATTACTGACCTTCTATGTGGCATTGCTGTTGCACACAACTCATTGGCTATTGATTGGTGATATTTAACAAACTGGAAAGAGTTTATGACCTTGTGTGTGTTCTTTTTCCAAACCAAAGCCCGGGTGGGGTGGGGTGGGAATCAGGACAGCACAGGTGATGGTAATCATGACTTTTCATGACCCACTGGGTTGAACAAATGAAAACTCTATAGTAAAGTCAGATGCTGGAAACTTTTACTCTACCTTATTGAGCCCTCCCTAGTCATATTATAGGAGGTCCTTTAAGAAGATGCACCAGAGATTGAAACATGGACCTTCTACATGCAGGCTATGTATGTATGTATGTATGTATGTATGTATGTATGTATACATGTGTTTTTAAACACCTGCTCATCGCTTCATGGGTGTTGGTGTTAAATTCCAATTTCTGTAAGGCTGAGTACTGAGCAGGGAACTGGTGCACAATTTAAGCACAAGCTAAATCCTGCTTTCCAACAGAGATTGGCCTATATAGGAACCTTGTGCATGCAGCAAAACCAGACAGAATTGTACCGCATTGGGGTCGCATCAGCCGATTGAAAGGTGTTGTGGCTTTTCTAAAAAAAACAAACACGGCCTTGCAATCTGGATTAGAATCCATTACAGGTTCTGGCCCACAGACCAGAGGTTCCTCACTTAGGGTCTTACATTCTAGTCCTCTGATGTTTTCTTGGTATGATGATGTCTAGTAAGGAAAGGCAAAACTTCATTAGATTTCTTCTTGTTTTAAAATAAGAAGAGAAGGCTTACCAATTGCGATAGCCTGTGAGGGCTCTGACAGGACCCTAGAGTCATTCCCACCTCCTTCCTAGAGCCTAATTAGCCTTGCCCAGCTTTGTGAAAGAGGTGGAAGAGCTCTAGGACCCTCGCAGAGCACTATGCCTCACTTATCTGGCTTTGGGAAGGCAGTGTGAGGGCTGGGAGGGTGGGCTTGAATGTTGCTAAGGGCCACAAAAAGGCCTGCTTCGAGAGCCACATCCTTGGGCTGTGTGGTAGACCAACCTGTTCTAGTCCATTCTTAACAATTACACCTCACTGGCTCTCTCACTGGGGATGTGTGGTGTTCAGTTTTGACCTCAACTCCCCCCCCCAGCACGACAAAGCAGTGAGCGGCTCAAGGGTTCTGTGTCAAAGTATTCTTGCAGCCCACTTGATATGATAAGTTGGACCACCCTGAACTAGAACCTGGGAGACCAGAGTTCAGATCACCTCTTAGCCAGTGACCTTTAGGTGGTGACTGTGTCTCAGCCTTATTGGTCTCACATGATCATTCTGAAGATGCAATGGGGATCGGGGAGGGAGTTATGAATGCCACCATGACCTCACTGGAAGGAAGGTGAGAGATAAACATTATCAATCAAAATAAAATAACAGCACAAATTCCAGCTTGGCTATGTGCTTAAAAATAATCACAAGGCAACTTATAAATGAAACTGGTGCGGATGATGATGGAGGATGATTTCCTACTAAAGTCCAGATGTGACCAACAGAGGACCACTTGGAGCATCCTTTTGGCTAGCAAACCTTCTCCTGTATTCCTAAAAAAAAGGATAACTAGCACTAGGGTGCTGAAAGGGTTACACATTCTAGTTTCATAAACACCAGCATAAATCAGAAGGGATTTTCAAAAGTACACTTTGAACGGATTGTATATGAATTGATTGATTGATTATACTTGTTTTAATTATACCCATAAATGTCAAGCAATTTCATTAAGTAGTAGAGTGAGCATTTATTATGACCAAATACCTACTTGGAATGTTTTATAATTTCAGAACAAGCATTTTATATTTAATGGACATTGTTAGGGCTTGTTACGCAGGCACATGGGTAGCAGATTTCAAAGAAAAATTGGTGCTAGTCTAGAGTGACAGTAAATATATATCACTTGGAAATGGGTATATTCCCTGGGGGACCCGGTTTCCAAACATGCACATTATTATAGAGAGCTGCAAAATGTGTATGCAGTCCAGAAACTTCTGTTGAGAGGAGCCCCACTGGTTTCATTGGGACTACATCAGGAAAAGAAAATGGGAAGTCAATTTTTTGAGAGTAGGTAGGAGGTAGCAGTGTCCTCAAAAATCCATCCCAGGAACTTATTGAATGTGTACAGTGCAAATTATCTGGCCCACCTCTGTTGCTTCTATTTGAGTTGTCTGTTTGTGAAACAGTCCCCAAAGCCATGCTCTCACAAGTGTCATATATTTGTTCCCCTTAGTGATGGGCAAGCTCTCTGTAGTTCTCCAAGGCCCAGTGATTTTGAATTTCTAGGGTGGGGATGAAATTGGGAATTATTGAGTGGAAGAAGCCTTGTACCCATCCAAGGACAATTCATTCTCAGAGTACTAAAATGAGCACTTTTTCAGGTGGTGGTTTGGATAACATGATGGTGATAATCAATTATTTTCACCCCCCTCTTCCTGACAAGAAGCCCAGAGAATCCAACAGTCTTCATAAATAAAATATGTAAGTATTATAAAAAGCATAATACTACAGCAATGTGGACACGGGTGGCGCTGTGGGTTAAACCACAGAGCCTAGGACTTGCCAATCAGAAGGTTGGCGGTTCGAATCCCCGCAACGAGGTGAGCTCCCGTTGCTCAGTCCCTGCTCTTGCCAACCTAGCAGTTCGAAAGCACGTCAAAGTGCAAGTAGATAAACAGGTACCGCCCCGGCGGGAAGGTAAATGGCATTTCTGTGTGCTTCTCTCATTCACCAGAAGTGGCTTAGTCATGCTGGCCACATGACCCGGAAGCTGCACGCCGGCTCCCTCGGCCAATAAAGCGAGATGAATGCCGCAACCCCAGAGTTGGTCACGACTGGACCTAATGGTCAGGGGTCCCTTTACCTTTACCTTTATAGCAATGTAGGGCTGTATCCAGTATTGGTTACAGAGCAGGATGATTGAAATGAATGGTTATGACTAATGTAGGTCCATTAATTTAGTGGATCTACTCTGAGTAAAATTTCGTTGGATACAGCACATATGCACTGTGATAGTCAGCAAACGGCATAAAAAAAAAAGCCAGGAGAGGGCAGAAGTTAGATTGGGATCTGTTGGGATCTGTTGGGTGACTGCAGTGGGTCAACAAGGGGGTGCAATGACAACAAGAAAACGACCATCACACACAATTTTAAGATTGGTGAAATGGAGAAAAATGGAAGAAACCAGAACATTAAATTCAGTTCAGTTCTAGTACTTAAACCAAATTCCTGTGTTCAGCCACTCTATTGTAGCTACAAGTAGATTGATGATTGATCCCTATTGCAAAAAAATAAAAAATAAAAATTAACATGCATGACCATTTAGAACACCTCACACCTAGGTAGAAAAGCATTGCTTTGGGGGAACTGAGGCGGTTTCTTGTGTGATGGAAGGGGAAGAGATGCAAATCATTTTTGTTGCTTAAAACTGTGCTTTTCTGAGTTTGCCAGAAGTCATATAGGCAAATGAACTTTTGAAGGCATTCTCTGGAGGTGGGGGGTATACCACCTACCTCTTTAAAATTGGTTCGCTCCAGTCAATCGCTGCACTGCTGTGAGGTGTTTGCTCACTTGGCGAGACAGAATTATGTCTTGTTTCATCTGTCAAATGCTGGAAGCAACATCTTCATACTTTGTCTCAAACATATTTATCTAGCAAATACTGCCTCCCTCCCTCAACTGTAGAGAAGTACAGTTTTCCATGTTACAGGAGAACTATGGGAGTCTGGCAGTAGATGATGGATTCTAAGAGTTGGGGATGGCATGGTAGACCCTATTATCTACATTGTTCAGGTCAAACAGGTCAGCAGGTTTCCTTTCATAGCAAATCGAAGACCTACAAATCTCTTTGGAGAGGATTTTGGAGCCCAAAATGAGTGTGCATATGCCACAGGAAACAATGATAGTCTATCATATCACTTTTCAGTTAGTTTGAAAACTACAAGTGAAAGAGTGATAGAGCTCATTATTTGGATGCGAAAGGTCCCAATTTCAACCCCTCTTGTCTGAAACCTCATACAGCTCAGTGACTGACAGCTCTAGACAGTACTAAGATGGTGGGCACCAATGGCGCAACTAGGAATAGGGGAGGCCTCTTCATAACTGTTGTCTGCTTCTAACCTGAGAAACAGTACTGCGCCATGATGACTCCTGCCTGTGCAATGGCTCCTCCCTCTCCTCCCCTCTCTGTGCACCACTCTTAAATCTGTTCTGGGTTTCCCCCCAACCCTCCAGAGCAGATTTTGGGATGAGTACGGATGTCACCACTGAGGGGGGTGACAAAATGCCGGGCAGCACTCACCACGGGACCTGCAGCACCCTTGAGCCACACATCTTTTCTGGGAGTGACACGGTGGCTTGGGTGCCTGCAGGCTCCGTGCTGCCCCAAACGGTCCACCCGCCGCCTCCCCCTCAGCTGTAGGGTGGCTGAGTGGAAGGAGGCAGGCAGACTCCTCAAAGGCCCCACGGAGCATCCTTCCCCAGCTAGTCCCCCCGCAGGTGGCTGGCCACGCCCATGTGTGCAGGGCATGCACGTCACCCCAGACGCCCAGTCGGCTTGCTCTGCAGCTGAGGAGAGGGAAGGGAAGTTCCATTGTGCAAATGGTACTCCTTGCACTAACAGAACTGCTGCATTGTATGCCATCCCATGTTCCTACAATACTGTCTGCCTTCTGTCACTTCCTATATAGTAGTGAATTTTAAAAATATGGATCTGCTGAACTTTGAAGAGTCCTGATTTTGGGAAGAAAGCTAGCCTTTTTGTTTTAGGGAGGTGAGAATAAAGGGAAAAACAACTCAGAAATGTTCTCAGAAAAATGTATTTCTGAGAAATTTTGACTCAACACTAACACTGAGTAAAGAAAGAGATAGAAAACTTAGTTACAATTCATCACCTGAACTTATTTTCTACTGATAATATTTTGCTTTATGCACATGGTGCATAAGAGGGAAACTTGCAGAAAGGAACTCTGTTTATTTTTTATTTTTTTATTGTGCTGCTTGCCACTGTTTTCTTTAATTTTTTGGAAAAGAAGTTTAAGATTTCAAATTCTTTGGTTTTTATTTCTTTTAAGCTGCCGTTGGGTCAAAAAGCATCCTTAGAAATATGAAAATATTACTATTTTATTTGGTTTTATTTAAGAAATTTGTATACCAACCATCATCAAAAGGCTATGGGCAGCTTACAAAATAGTAACATAATAACACAATGCACATTCATAACATAATATCCATAAAATACAATATCCATAAAATACAAATGTATTTGTATAAAAATACAAATCATCATGGTAAACAATGCATAGTGATACATAATCGGTAGCAGTGTCAAATTAATCACATTGTCAACCCAGCAACTAACTCCACAATTCAACCCTTGTGAAATATTGTTCATATTTATTAAATTTATATTCTACGCTTCCAAGGGCAGAAGACACCTCAGTAGTAGAACAAAACAATATCTAAATTACTCTCACAGCTAATAACTTCTGAAATTGGCCCTGCCCAATAACCTCAATGAGTCTACTTTGAGTAGGACTAGTACTGGCTGCCAGGCGATATTTTTCAGCCTTTAAAATGCTTGGAATGTCTTTAAATCCCCCTGAACTGTTAAAGGTTTAGAGAGACATACGCTTCTCAGCAGGGAAGACATTCCACAAATAGGGAAATACAAGAACCTAATAATGTAAGTTGTTATCTATGCATCATACGTACATATGTAACAGCAGCAGCAGCAGCAGCAGCAGCATAAAAATAAGTATAAGAGTATTTTTAAACATACATGTGGAAGCCGTATAGAAAGATAAAATAAATGGCTAGAAAGGAGTAAACGGTGAGAGTCGCGGCTGGAGGTATTTGATACAATGTGCAGCTTGCTTCATTTGATCCTCGCTATTCAGTGCCTTGATAGATCTAGAGTCAACTAGGTGCTGTAAAACATCTGAAAGACAACAAAGGTTAAAAGATTTTTCAGGGTCTTCTCATATTGAGCTGTCATCAATTCTATTACTAGAATGGCTCCCGGTTTCTATTTGAAGGGGCCAGAGCGAACATGGCTTCTTCTCTAATTAAATTCTCATCTTTTGCCCAAGTGGTTGAAAGGGCAACTGTCTTAAACCTTTGAACTTTATTTGTAATACAAAGCTTCAATTAGATAAAAGACAATAATTAGCAAATCTTTTATCTTTGAGCATAATTAAATCTTTAAGGGAAGACATCTTAATCAATGGCTTGTAATGACAAGTTCATAAATTAATTAATCCCACCAATGAAAGTCTGGCGAGGATCGATGGATGTTAAAAGAGATTCAGGATGAGGGGACACCGCTATAGTAACACTGTAGCTCAGTTCAATGTGGTTTAAAGATTCCCTTCTCTAAAGTATTAGCTGGTTGAAAAGCGTATGTATTCTATAAAGGAAGTTCACTAAATATTCACCTTTTAAGTGAAGAGTAAGCATTGATGGTTTCCCTCAATCAAACTTCAAAAATATTTCAACACACACTATTTGGTTTTTGTATGAAATGCCACGTAAGAGCTAGTTAGTGTGAGCATAGTGTTGCAGTTAGGTCAGGAAGATCAGACTTCAGATCTCCCCTCAACCATGTCACTTTCAAGGTAGCCATTAGCAAGCAACTATATTCAGTGGTGTAGCATGGGGGATGCAGGGGGGCCGGCCACACCGGGCACAACATCTGGGGATTAGGGTTAGGGGGCGCAAATCCACGGGTTAGGGGGTGCAAATCCATGGGTTAGGGGGCGCAAATTACTTGCCTTGCCCCGGGTGCTGACAACCCACGCTACGCCACTGACCATATTGCAGCCTCCTTGGGGTTAGCTGCCTCCTTGGGGTTGTAGCAAAGACAGAATGGGACCATCTATGTCAGGGGTCAGCAAAGTTTTGTGGCTTGGGCCGGTTCATGGTCCCGCAGACGTCGCAGTGGGCCAGAGTGCGTGCAAACGCTATTTCCGGCACGGAGGAGGCGTGCGCAGCTTCCCATTGGCTGCAGGAGCCGGCCAGAAGGCGGTCCCCACTCTGCTCCATGCATGTTTAGCACAGCACATGGGAGCCGACCAAGCAGGCGGCGGGGCTCCATGGGCCGGTTAAACGACCCGCATGGGCTGCTTGTGGCCCATGGGCCTTAGGTTGCTGACCTCTGATCTATGTACACCACTCTGGAGACATTGGAGAAAATGTGTTAGGTTTATCTCCCTGCAGTAAAATGAGAATTCATGTTTATTTTTATGTTGTCAAGTGTTTTTTTTTATTGAAGTAAGGAGATAATCCTTGTCTACTGGAAAAGAGCTTTCAAACTTTCAGAGCTAAACTGCAAGAGGACACTACATGCCGAAGTAGTTTGCCACTTAGTTAAGCCTGGAGAAAATTTCAGATAAATTCTTATGGGTGGGGTGCAGGCTTTGTTGTTGCGCTCAATTTACTTTCATGGTGGCCAAGTAGTCCACCTGAATGTCAATTCATTCTACACAGCATCTGAAGTCTGCAGCCTTTCCGAATGCTCCCTGAAAATCACATTACACCAGGGGTGGAGAAAATCAGGCGCATGACACTGATTAGGCCCAGGATAGGACATGTTTTGGCCCTGGTCCCATTTTTGTCCTCAAGGCTGTTTGTCACAAAGCAGGCCCACTTGTGACATCAAGGTGTGGGACGTACAAAGGTGTGGGACATACACAACCCCCCAGAACAGCTTGGAGGCTTAAAGGGCGCTCCCAAGCATCACTTTGCAGGGAGGGCTTCCTGTCAGTGCCTATCGACCAACTTCACTGGCCCCACTCTGTGCTCTCCTCAATTGCAACAGGGTATCAGCAAAAACAGCCACTGCCACTGAGAAACTGAAGCTGGGAAATGCCAGCTTCTTTGTTTCATTGTTGCTTCCCATGAAATTCTGGGAATGGGCATATCTGTCTGTTTCAATTTCTTTCTCTTTCTCATTTTTCCATGCTTAAGTTCAATTATCACCATTTACTCATCAGTTTGTACTTTAACAATGAAAAACAAGTCCTCGTGAAAATCCAGCACCATTTTAATGCAAATTTCTTCTAATATACACACCTTTGTATGCAATTTTGTCTAATATACACATTCTTGTGAATCAATTTCCTCTAATTTAATGGCTTTTTAGACATTCTTTCCTAAGCAACATATTGATTTTTATGCACATTTAACCTTAATTACACATTTTTGTACACATCACTAGTCTGGATAATTGCACTGCCAAATTTAGAGAAGTGTGAATTTTGAAGGCTTGGCTGTGCTTCAATTAGCATGCTATTTTGGAACGTGTTGAAATAGGTAGGTTCTTCTATTAAATGTGAACTGAATCTAATTCATTCCCCATCCCTGTGAAATGCAGATTTCTTACTTTTGCACTCAGACACTTGAAAATCTTTTGGCATTGACTAGCTTGGCAGGTTCACCCTCCTTGCCTGTCCTGCAGGCCTCCCTTTGACAGGGAATGCGTGTATCATCTCACACTTTGCAAACATCAGCTGCGTGACCCGTTTTAAGGTTGCAAAATAGATCTAAAGATTCCCCAGGCACTTCTGTTCACAACCTGGGCCTTTGGAAGCCTATGATACAGATCTAAACTTCATGCCTTTTATATATATATTCTCCTTCTAAGCTTGCCGCCTGTGTTGTCAACACTTATATTTTTAACCAGTTTGGGCTTTGTGAGTACCTTTATCAACAGAGCAACTGTTCTTTCCACCCCATTAGGATTCCTCAGAGATGGATGTTGACAGCCTGCTTGGATGAAGCCAAAGGATTCTTTACTTGCTACCTTTTCATTTGAGGCTTGCTTGCTCACTTTCACAATGATCCTGCACATCAGTAGAGCAGATGTGGCAAGCCTTTGGCTCTCCAGATGTTGCCAAACTACAACTCCCATCAGCTCTAGGCAGCATGGCCTGGAATGGTGGGAGTTGAGGTTCAGCTACATCTGGAGGGCCAAAGGTTTATAAATATAAACCACACCTGGTTCACATTATCTAAGTGATACCTGGAGCATCGCTTACTCAGATACAAACTACTACTGCTGCTAATAAATGCTGCACACTGACTTGTCAGGCCTAATTTGGACTGTGATACACCCCCAAAGGGTAGCTATTAAGTTTAAATTGAGTACTGGTAAGACTGAACAGCTCCCTTGCATAGCATAATGCTTTGGCTCCCATAGCAGATTCTTAACTGCTGCAATTTGAATCCTTAGGTAATAGCTTTTCGGTCACTGCAAATCACCACAAACCAAATCTGTTTACAACACTTCACTATTCCAGGCACCTGATCCTTTGCCAGCTCAGCTGAACAGCACGGTTTCGTAAAAGGAGGGAGGCAGCTCATAACTCTAAGATAAGGAACTGAAATATTATATCACTGTAGGCTGGGGAAATTTGTGTCTCCAAAGTCTGAGGGCTTTCTTTCACAGCTGCGTTGATTTTGTATCTTGTAGGGTTTCGGAGGCAGAACGAATGCCCTGTACCACTTTAGGTTGTGGGTGGATTGGACAGAATCACATGATCTGGAAAGCTGTCTGTGGACAAACACCGGCTTCCTCGGCCTGAAAGTGGAGATCAGTGCTGCACCCCATAGTCGAATTTGACTTGTCTTAACTGTCCAGGGGTCATTTACCTTTACCTTTTACCTTGTATGGAAATAGTTAATGGCATCAAGAAATATAACAATGGGGTTTATATCCTCTCGTGAGATTTCCTTTAAACATAATCAAGGCAAAAGTTGATGGCAAAAGCGGAAAATGCTGATGTTCTTGCTGGGGTACAAATAGAAGGGGGTCTAACTGGCTGCAGAAGAATATTATGTTTTTATTTTTAAAAATATGTTCACCCCACACCTGTGTGTTGTAGCACTTCAAGGTGGCTCTCTGCATCAGAACACCAAATAATTTGCTTCCCTTCCACCCCTCCCATAACTTCCTTTTAGTAAATCTTGCTGATGCTAAATATGTTTGCATCTATGCTATAACAAGTGTAACCAGATCAACACTGAGATTCAACAGTCAATTAAATGTTATTGCATTTTTTTTTTTTTAAAGGAAGCTGCTATGGTTTCTTTATTAACACACCCAGTCTCTGGGAGATAGCAGAATGGGCTGTTCACAAAAGGGGGAAAGGAATATAGCATATAGCAGGCTGAGAAGATGCTTTTGTTTATGTGTAGTTGTGTGCTGGGGCTAAGGGCTCAAGAAGCAATTTGAGCATAACAAGAGCCCTGCTAGATCAGGCCAAGGGCCCATCTAGTCCAAGGGCCCATCCTGCTAGATCAGGCCAAGGGCCCATCCTGTAAGAAGCAGCCAACTGCAACAAGGCTCCCTTCATCCCCAGCAACTGAAGAAAGACAAAACCTCTCTGCTCTTGTCTTCTCAGTTGATACCCCGTTTTTGTTCAGAAAAGTGTTTCCATGGTTTATCTTCTCTCTAGACAATGCCTGTGTTGTTTCAGTGACTTTGCTAACATGGGGGAATGCCTTCTTCTTCATCACATCCCAAAGGACACAGGTGCAGAATGGCTAGGCGGTTGGACTGTAGTGCTGTGGCAGAGTACATATTTTATAGGAGGAATGGCCCAGGTTGCCTCTCTGCCATCTACAGTTACATTTGTCCATTACAGGTGATGGGAATGGCTCTGCCTCTGCCTCAGACCCTGGGAAGATGCTGTCCTTCACTGCCAGTCAGTGAAGTAATAATGGACTAGATGATATACATTCACACCTTGCCACTCTAAACAGTTATTTATTTAAAATGTATGCACCCTTCAGTTTTACAGCATGAAGGGCAGCTTGGAAAAACCATTGAAAACCACCTACAACTTTAAATATCAATATGAAATACATTTAATGGTAGGAAGAAGCAAAAGTAGTACAAAACAGAAGAACTTACGCAGTTCACCCACATTTAAAAGTAGTCTAGAGGAATATTTACTTGGTGTTAGAAAGACCATGGACTTGGCGCTAGGGAGCATTTTGGATATGTGCGTAAATAAGGTGGTCATTGACAGGTCGGCTCAGAGGACTTGGGCACCTACACATTCCAAAGGATTCCAGGGAAGTTTTTCAGATACACACTCAGCACGTGACTTGTTAGGTCTCATGTCCGTTTACCTGATTCACTAAGCCATGGTTTATGAAACCACTTGACACCGACCTCAAGGTTAGCCCCACAAAGAATACATGGCAGTAATCCATACTTGAGGTTACCAGTGCACAGACATCTGTGGCCAAGTTCTCCTGATAAAGGAACTGGCATAGCGGTCTTAGCAACCGAAGCTGCTAAAAAATATTCCTAGCCTCCGAGGATGCTTGTGTCTCTCTAATGACAAGAGCTCAATACCAGAGTTCCCTCAATCTACACACCTACTCCTCTAGGGAGAGGGCAATCCCATCCAGGCAGGCAATTTACTGACTCCAGAGATCTGCCGCCACTGTGAACCAATTGTCTGACTTGGTATCAGGCTACTCCACCTGGTGTTAGGAGCTTTTATTCTGAGACTTCTCCACAAAAGCTCTGCAAAACCAAGTAAGGGGGAGGAGTGGCTTTGGGCCAGCTGTCTTTCAAAGAGGTTTCTCGACTGCTCCTGGTTTTCTCATTAAGGGAACCTCTGATAACCTCCTGAGAAACTGCAGGGTTCCTTCCCAGAACACAATTTGAAAGCTCGACTGAGTCAAAGAGAGATTGTGCTACTTACTGGGAGTCAGGTTAGCCACCTGAAGGTTAGTCATTTGAATAAGGACATGAGAAACTTGTCTAAATGCAGATCCTAAATTGCCTAAAGAAAAGACACAGGGTGGTTAAGTAGCCCTTAGTGTTAAGCTGTGAAACAAATACTTAATGTTTCTGTCAGCAGTGGGGAGTGGCATCAGGAAAGTGTCAAAACAAGTGGGGAAGATCAGATTGTAGATTAAAACAATTTTTTAAAAAATGGAAACAGGCCACCAGATGGCAGTGTTTCATTTGCAATTAATGTCCCGAAATGACAGGCTCAACTGTTTTCTTTTGACTTGGGTCAGCCAAGGTCTGTTCAAATAAATAGCCAGATTTAGAAATGTGAAAGTGAGAAATAATATTAGTTAATTAAGTAAAAAGCAGCCAGGGTAGCCCATCCATAATCACAAACAGACTGAGGCAGCGGGAGCTGGAGGGGACAACCGGCTCACGTCCTTTAGAGACGAGGATTTTCCAGCTGGTGTGAAACCTCAGATATGGCAGTGGCCAGAGAAACTTTGTTGATTATGGGCTGATTCACACACATGTGCAACCTCAAATCTTTCCCCAATACTTGCTGAGTGGAAGCTTACCGAGCTAACCGAACTCCGTGGAAAGTGAGAATCACGATAGGAGTGTAGAAAATTATGCATGGAGGAAGAGGACAGAGAAAAGTCCCCCCCCCACACACACCCATGACACCAGAACTCGTGGACATCCAATGAAACTTTGGGCAGTTCAGGACAGAGAAAAGAAAGTACTTTTTCCACACAGCACATAGTTCAACTATGGAATTCTCTGCCACAGGAGGCAGTGATGGCCACCAACTTGGATGGCTTGAAAAGAGGATTAGACCAATTCATGGAGGATAAGACTATCATGGGCTACTAACCCTAATGGTTATGTTCTTTCTCCTCAGTCAGAAGCAGAATGAATACCAGTTGTTGGAAACTGAAGGCGGGAAGAGTGCTGCTGTTTTGCATCAGGTTGGTCACTGTGAGGACAGGATACTGGCCTGATCCAACAGGCTCTTCTTGTCGGGTCTGAGATGATTTGAGGCAGAGCTGGCTCCATCATTAGGCAGAGTGAGGTGGCTGCCTCAGGGAGCCTTTGCTGAGGACATTGGGGGACAGCGGCTGTTTGGAGCAGCGTGCAAGTAGAAACCGGGTGCTGGAGGACAGAGCTGTGTGTCTGTGCCCCCTAAGTCTGCTGTCCTCAGCTGAAATAGAAGATCTTGTCTTGCTGCCAGCAGTGAATTAGATGGCAACTGCCAGCCCGGTTGGCTTCTGTAGCTGTAACTGTGCCATCTTGTTTTTCACCTCGGGCTGTGAAATTTCTTAAGCCAGTCTAAATATGATGCAGTGTAAAATCTCCGCCTGTTAGATGTATTTAAATAGGCCTATACATCTTAAATAGACATATTTAAGATCTTCTATTCCAGGGGTTGGCAAGGTTTACCTCACCTGGGCTGGTTCACTCCAGCAGAGATCCCTCTGTGGTCCGGATTGTGCACGTGCGCCTGTGATTTCTGGCGTCTGTGCAGACATGATTTTCAGCGCCGCAGAAGCGAGTCTCCACTCCATGCTGCGCCAGTTTAGCGCAGCATGTGGGGACTTGCCAAACGGGCGGCTCAGTTCAGGGATAGCTTGTGGGCCGGTTAACTGACCCCCTGTGGGCCGCTTGTGGCCCATGGGCCTTAGGTTGCCTACCCCTGGTCTATTCACACATTCCACTCATCCCTTGTGGCAAGTTCAGACTTATCTCAGTGGAGACAACAGATAGTATTTCAGGTTTGGGGGATGTAAATTTTTCTTGAATGTTATGCCCGGTTTGTTTGCACACAGGTTGCTGAGCTGGCAGTATATGAACGCGAGAAGAAATAAGATAAGAAGTTACAGTGAAATATTGTCTGCATTTATGGATTATGTTGTGAATTAAATACAAATGGGGAAGTTTAAGTATTTATGGTTAACAAATTGTATGTATTGATCCAACGATTATGCTTTGGTTTAGATCTTATGGAATTATTTTATTGATGAGCATGTTATATACAATTTAGTTTTTTGTCTGTCTCTTTGTTTTAGCGTGCAAAGTACCTCTTTTACTCAACTGGGATTATGGTTTTATATGTATCGTGTACTGATATATATGTGCAATTTTAAGACTGGGGGAGGAACAGGATCCACCCAGTGGCCAATAATACTGATTGCACAGATGGCTGATTCGGTACCCTTCAGATATTGCTGGACAAGGGCTTGTATCATCTGTGAGCATTGCTTATGAAGGCTGGGGTTGATGGGAGTTGTAGTTCAAAAGCAACGGAAAGGAAGTACATTGGCTACCTCTGCCGTAAAAGGTAGGTGTTAGGATTATAATTAGATAATGCATATGGCATGGTTAGAACACCTGGAAGTTGTATACAAATGGTGTTATTATGATTATGATGATTAGCCATTGACGACTTCAATATGTGGAACTGGCACTTTTTACAAGTGTCATATCATGCTTTTCCCGCTCTTCTGCACTTTTAATGTGGCAGCCCCTATTCTTTGGAATTCCCTGCCTATTGATAGTACACAGGTTCCTTTGCTGTACTGTTTCCAATGCCTGCTAAAACTTTATGTTTAGGCAACCCTACATGTAATTTCATTATGTATATTTGTTTTCAAGCTGCTGCTTTTATTTGTATTTTGATAAGTTTATGGCAGCTTCAACATTTGATTTTTATTGGTATTCTTTAATTTTTAATATATTATTTTATGCAAACTGCTTAGAGGTCTTCGTTGATTAGGCAGTCTATATCTTGTTAAATATTTTTAAATTTTATACAAGAACATTTCCCCTATCAATGGAACTGTTTCCTGATCCAACTAATCAGTGGAAATTAGAACATGCAGATATTTCTGTATTACTACCAGCATATCATCTATCCCAAGATAAAATCCCTGCCCTGTGACCTGTCTTGAATTTTAATTAATTGATTTTGGCTCTGGAGGCTTTCTGTTGAAGTTTCAAAAGACACACTGCAGCAACAGATTTTGGGTGTGTTCCATTCATTCTCTGAGTAAGCTGCAATATGTTTTCAGAATGTCGCTTGCTTAATGTTAAAATGTATTGCACATACTAATTAAGAAAAATAATTTTCAGAAGATCTGAGCACATTTGATCTAGTAACTTAACTGCTGTGAAGCGCATCTCACTTCTCCAAACATTTTCCTATTTCAACAAGTCTTCCAAGTGGAGATTTTTATCCCAGTCAATATTCATATTGGTTATGAAACACTCTCTCTCTCTCTCTCTCTCTCTCTCTCTCTCTCTCGTTTTAACTGTTTTTGTACATGTAATGGTTTTTAATGGTTTTTGTAATTATTTATTGTATCAGGATATCACGTCAAGAAGCATCATAGGAAGCGATTCATAAATCAAGCAACAAATAGTGAACACGAATACCTTAGCTACAGTAATAGAAAATTCCTGCAACAACTTTGGATATTTTTTTTTAAGCATAGGTGGGGGAAACATCAAGCCCCCTCCCCACAACTTGGTGATTTCTGCTGGTTTTACACTGGAATTCTGCTGGTTTTACACTGGAATCGACAATTTCTAGATTTTAGGGTTTTTTAAAAATATTCTGTTTTGGCCCATTGTCCATGGGTTCTGAATAGTGCTAGAGACTGATGAGCATTTTAAAAATGTTGTTGTTGTTGTTATTTGCAAAGGGAACAGATTCTTCCATTAGTACTCATGCTACCTTTACTTTTTAAAAATAATCTTATTAATGTGCCACATGCTTTATTGTTTATTTGTTTGTTTGTTACATTTAAATTCCATCTTTTCTTCCAAGGAACTCAAGCTGGTGCACATACTGTATTTTTCACTCCATAAGACGCACCTAGTTTTTAGAGGGGGAATGCAAGGGAAAAAAATTCTTTAAAGGGACCGCTGAGCAGAGCCTGTATGCATCCCAGGCTCTGCTCAGCTCTCCATTTCACGAGCCGCAAGGAGCGTGTGTGCAGCTCTTGGGGGCTTTTCTCCCAAGGAGGGAGAAGGGCAGCCCGTCACTGACAGGCTGCCTTTCTCCCTCCTCGGGGAAAAGCCCCCAAGAGCCGCACACACGCTCCACACGGCTCTTTAAAGGGAGCATGGCTCTTGAGGGCTTTTCTGGAAGGTGGTGGAAGGCACAGAGCTGTGCGCTCTGTCCCTTCCTCCACCTCCTTCAAAAGCCAGGGATAGCCCCACGAAGCTGAGAGATGGTGACTGGTGCCAGGTCACCCAATGAGCTTCATGGCTGAATGGGGATTTGAACCCTGGTCTCCCAGGTCATAGTCCAACACTCTAATCATTACACCACACACAGAATCATAGAATTGTAGAGCTGGAAGGGACCAAATGGGTTATCCATGTCTAATCCCTTGCAATGCAGGAATCTTTTGCCCAATGTAGGGCTCAAACCCACAACCCTGAGATTAAGAGTCTCATGCTGTGCTGACTGAGCTATCCTATGGAGATGGTGTTCCCTAGTTCCCTAGGTTCATCTTCCAAGGCAACTACTCTATTCCAAACTTAAAAATGGAAAGCGTAATATTGGTGGTCAACAAAAGAGGCTTGAAGACTGTCTTAAGACAATATGTAGTATTTTGTTGTTGTTGTTTAGTTGTTTAGTCGTGTCCAACTCTTTGTGACCCCATGGACCAGAGTACGCCAGGCACTCCTGTCTTCCACTGCCTCCCGCAATCTGGTCAAACTCATACTGGTAGCTTCGAGAACACTGTCCAACCAAATATGTAGTATAAACACTGACAATTGGAAAACACTGGCCTGCGAGCGCTACAGTTAGAGAACAGCCTTTACCAAAGGTGTCATGGGCTTTGAAGACACTCGAACTCAGGACGCAAGGGAGAAACGTGCTACGAGGAAGGCATGCTTGGCAAATCCACACCATGATCAACTCCCACCCGGAAACCAATGTCCCCACTGTGGAAGGACATGTGGATCCAGAATTGGCCTCCATAGTCACTTACGGACTCATTGTTAAATCTGTGTTTATGGAAGACAATCTTACTCGGCTACGAATGATCGCCAAAGAAGAGAAGAAGAATCTCTGCAAATGGTGAGACCGACATAGCCATTTCTAGAACGTTTGGCAGACGGCTGAACCTGGTGTGTGAAAAGAACAGTGCTAGCAATTTAGCAATAAAATATTTCTAGATAAAGGAGAATGCTTTCAATGGATAGGTTCGTTGGTTTGCCATAATCAGAAGTGTCAATTTTCCACGCCACTTTGGCACTTGCGAAAGTAGGTCAGTTGAAATGCTAGTCTATGTTTCCCTATATCAGGGATGGTTAACCTATTTTGGGCTGAGGGCCACATTGTCTCATGGCCAATGCACCAGGGGCCATGTATGAAAAGTGAGTGTGGCCACTTTTTTTAAAAGGGAAGTCTTGAGGGATGATGAAACCCTTTGGTGTCACATAAACACTGTGGGGGACCCAAGGGAGTGATCCTAAAAATGAAGTAAAAAATCAGTTAAGAGTTGCATCTAGTCCTACTCAGAACAGACCCATTGAAATAAATGGACACGACTAACATAGATCTATTAATATATAGATAAGTAAGAGCTGTTTGACAGTGGAATTTGCTGCCAAGGAGTGTGGTGGAGTCTCCTTCTTTGGAGGTCTTTAAGCAGAGGCTTGACAACCATGTCAGGAGTGCTCTGATGGTGTTTCCTGCTTGGCAGGGGGTTGGACTCGATGGCCCTTGTGGTCTATTCCAACTCTATGATTCTATGATTCTATGAATATAAATATATCTTTTCTGAGTAAGGCTTTGTTGAATATAACCTAATGGGTTTACTCTGACAGGACATAGTTGGATTTAGCTCTTTTTTAAAAAGCCAACTTTTGGAAAACCACAATTCATATCACCTATAGGAGCAGTCAGTAAAAAACAATAATTTTAAAATGTAAAAAATAATGATTTTTGAAGAGCTAAATTTGGGGGGCTAGAGGGTGCACAAAAATGTTATTTGCTCTAATGGCACCATAGCAGGGAATCCACTTTTTAAAAAAAAACATTGTTTGTGTGTTTGACAAATTTTGGGGGAACCAAAAAATGGTTTTATGGGGCATCTATAGAAGCAGTCAGAAAAAATGTATTTTTTTCTGAAAGGCCCTATTTGGGGTATCTGAGGGGCACAAAAAGGTTTTGGCATCAGGGTGTTTCAGTTTCAGTGGTAGGCTCCAACCCTAATATCACAGAAAATATAGCCCAGTTTCTTGCTGTACTGCCATCAATAGTAGATCACAATTATTAAAGGGAGGATGAGTTCTGAGTCAAATGATCTGTATTTATGGATTGTCTTATGTTTTCATTTTTAAAGGCCCAAATTGTGTGCATATTGTATTTTCTTTTCTCGGCTATGGTCTTCTTGATAACCCTACGATTTATTTGATCTGTGTGGTCTGTAGACCAAACAAACTGAAACTATTGCTGATATGGGGAGTAATTACTGCATGTGGCTTGGAAACTAGAAAAAAAGAATAGCTTTGAAGAGAATTGACTCGAAGTGGTTTAAATGAAGTTTCCCTTCCTGTGGTGCACAAACATTTCCCCTCCCTCTTTTTCCTTCTGCACCAGGTTTTACAGGGATTTCGAAGGGATGAAAACCTGCTTATGCGAAGTGAAAGTTCTATGAGTGTACACACTTCTTTTCGAACCGCTTTCGGCAGCCTGCAAAAAGTAGAAAGCCTTATTTTAGAGCTCCAGTCAATGGGGGAACAAAGTTACCCAGTTACCATAGGAATAGAATCCTATGTAAATGGTTGCTGCTGTTCTTTTTTAGGACTCTTTAGATGACAAAGATAAACAAATCTTTTGGCCATTATCTAGATGTCTAGGCTATTCAGACTGTGCCCAGCCCCTGGGACTGAGAGTAAAGATTTACAGCATCCATTAAGAAGATTCAAAAGGAAAAACAATAGCAGCTGCCCAGTCAGGGTGGGGGTGTTGGGGGCTAAATTCTTGCTGGGAATGTGCCGTGTGCCCTCTGTTTATGACACTCACCCTGAATTACAATGCAAGACACACACACACACACACACACACACACACTGCTAATTCTCTACCCTGCTACATTGCTTTTGCTCCCAGAGTCAGCCAATTTGTGTACGGACAAGAATAAAAAGTGCATTGGAATGCATTAGGTTTATTGCAGACCAAAACAATGCTTTGAGCAAAGCTGCTTTTAAGCGCGTTTTATTAGAAATGTGTTTTTTAACTGTGCTTAGGGAGTCCATTGCCAGGCTACAAATGATGTGTCTCTGCGGTTTTATTTATTCCTTGCGAAGAAGCTGTAGTCTTGTGTGCGTGTGCGTGTTTTACTGCAACATGCTTTTTCTTCAATTAATCATTTTGATTTCCTCACGCTGTGCATATGTCATTTTTCCTTGCAGTGTTAAGACTTTATCAAGTATCTATCTTGTAGTGTTTAATAAATCATTTGTTGGTTGTACGTAGTACAGGGTCCTTCAAGTGAGTATTAGAACATTGAGTTGCTGCTACATTACTTTCTTTTGACACTTCGGCTTTTTCACTTATGGGCTGTAACTCAAAGGCTGAGACAGCCGCTGCAAAAATAGAAGGCAGCATCTAATCGCCTAACATTTGTTTCAATAGTCATACAAACTTCAGCTAATCATATTATTTATCATCATTTCTTCTGTTTTTGAGAAAATAGGGGAAAGTGTGAGTATCAACGATGGGAGAGGATGGGGGGAGGCTGGGGATAATAAATACAAGCAGTAAAATATAAGCTGAAGATGACAGAGGAGTTATAGGAGGTGATATAATACACCCCGAGTTTATATTCCTTAGTTTACAGTCAGTGCAAAGGACTCCAAATCTCTCATTAAAATGTCCTTAATCCATCTGATAGGCTGCTCAAAGCCTCATAACTCTACCTTTGCCAATTGCATTTCTCTTTAGAGCCTTACCAAGAGGCTTCCCGAAGCAGAGAATCTCTTCCCCTCAATTATCGCTGCTGGGGCAATAATTTAATGATTTGTATGTTTCTGTTTGGAAGATTTCTCACCCACCTTTCACCATAGGGTCCCAGGGTGGGTTTCAACACTGTACTATATACAATTATGAAAACAGATAAAACTGTTGCAATTATAAAAAATACATAAAACCCTTCCAGCCAGAATTGTAGAGAAAAAATGTGTGCATTAAGGGAAAGCGGCACTGAAATGCTGCTAAATTTCCATGATGATTTTAAAAAGAAGAAGCAAACTGATGTGGAAATGGGAAAAATCTGAACTTGAAATTGGAAAAACGAGAAACTGTGATAAACGGAAATTCCTTTCCTAAAGGTAGGGATGGTTTTGGACCACGTAAGGAAAGGGCATGGATTTTAGTCGGCATTCAGACTAAGTGCTCCTTCGTTGGAGACGTTTGAATTTTCTCATTGCTGTGTCATAGTATCACACCAACTAGCTTTGCAGCATTAAACAAAGAACCACTTTATAAGGGGAACTTTGCGGTGTCAGAAACTGCATGATTGTGGGACTTCCAATTGTCTCTGCCAGAGTCACCAGCCTCCAACCCCTGCCTAGAAGTGATGTGATGCCAGCAAATCTACAGGCCTGATGTGACCCAAGAGGACACTTGCGTCTTGGGCGGCAAGAAGTTGGAGGGGGGGCAGATGTTGGGTGTGCTGGAATTGGAGGAAGTGGGAGGAAGCCCCCCCCCCAGTGTACTGCCTCACCAGAGCACACCAGAGGTGAGGAGGTCAGCTCTTGCAAGGGACAATGGAGGAAGTATGGCCCAGCAGGGCTCTTTGATGATGTCCAACCAGTAGCTCAGGAAAGAGATACCAGAACTAGGAGGGGCTTTGACTAATAGCAATAATGATGAAGTGGACCTATGGATGGGCGAATTAGGGAGTTTCAGTTTCTCTTAAATTCAATTCTCTACATTTTCAATGAAAATCCACCAGCATTTTAGTGTGAATTTTTGCTACTATATACATTTTATATGAACTTTTGCCTAATATTCATACTTTGCAAGCAATTTCCTCCAATTTAATGTATTTTAATGTTACTTTCACTAACATATGCATTTATATCCACATGTTACCCTCGTATATAGGGACACAGGTGGTGCTGTGGGTTAAACCACAGAGCCTTGGACTTGCCGATCAGAAGGTCGGCGGTTCAAATCCCCACGACGGGGTGAGCTCCTGTTGCTTGGTCCCTGCTCCTGCCAACCTAGCAGTTCAAAAGCACATCAAAGTGCAAATAGATAAATAGGTACCGCTCCAGTGAGAAGGTAAACGGCTGTATGCCGGCTCCCTCGACCAATAAAGCGAGATGAGCGGCGCAACTCCAGAGTCGGCCATGACTGGACCTAATGGTCAGAGGTCCCTTTGCCTTTTTACCCTAATATATACATTTCTATATACACTGACTGGCTGGAGAACTACATTGCACAATTTGGAGAAGTGTGAATCTCAAAGGATGGCTGTGGTTTGGTTTGTGTATTGTTTTGTAAAGTTCTATTGCAATATATCATTGATGCAATAATATAGGATTAGTGGTGAATTTAGTTGTTCTGTGATGCTTCCTTAGCATTGCTGCAGTATGGCCCTGTGGAGGTGCACTCTTGCACTGCAATGCAACAACAGCAGGGCGGGAGACCCAGAACATGGTATAAAAAGTTACAGGAGTTCAGCAGGAAATTACAGAGCATGCACTGATTGCAAACAAAGTAGTACCGGGGGGGGGGGGGGCTCATGTTCCAGGGATGGCACTTATATGCAAAACCACATGGACTCAACCCACACTTTTAGAAATGCTCCCATGGAAGTATCTCTAGACTTCCAGAGCCAGTGCGCTGAGAGGGCCTTGCCTGGCAAGTGAGGCAGAGAGCTTAAATGCTCTTTTCACTTCTTCCTTTTTTAAGTCACTAAAGAAAAATTGCATATCCAATGTATACATTTAGGAGAAATCTGAACTAAAACTTATTTCCATGAGTACTTCTTAAAAATAAATAAATCCACAAACTGATGTAGTAATGTGTAGAACTCAACTTAAGACTGGGAAAATGAGAAACAGAGAGACATGAAAACTGATGGTCCATCCTTAGTTGCAGTGGACAACCAACCAGTGGCGTAGCAAGGTCAGGTGGTACCCGGTGTGGAAAATTTCTTGTCACCCCCCCATTGATTTTTTTTTTTGCCTGCAAAAATAGTTTGATTTTATTTTGACACCCCCCTCGGAAGTGACACCCAGGGCGGCCTGCACCCACCACACCCACCTTGCTCCACCTCTGCAAGCAACATGCTTTAATGAACTATGATGCCTCTACTGCTGAACACTTGGTGAAGGATTTAGGAAACTTGAATAGGACAGGTCCAAACAGTGAGTGAATTTCAGAGCAGACGCGCATTACGGTAACTGAACTTTGGATATGATATTGTTATTACAGGAATGTGCTAGTGTCATGTTTGGTGAAAAGGAAAAGAAAGCCCACTCTTGGTCAAGTTTCATGAATTTACATTAATTAATTTTCCTGTTTATTCTTTTTTGTAAGTTGCTCTGGCTGTTTATTGTAGAGGAGCAGGATATAAATATTAAATAGCAATAACATTACCCATGGAAGTTGGCCAATGGGGCAGGATGACTCTTTTGGAGAGGGTCAAATGGCCTATCCCGATTGCCTTTGCAAAACAGTGAGCTGGCGTTTTGTTTTCGGTCTGAAAATAATCTCACGATTGATGAGGGAGAACTGAAGCAAGGCACTCGCTTGCTTGCATCTCCTCGCTTTGCCACCCATCCTGCAACTGTCAAAACGACGGCACTGCTTTCCCATAATAAAATGTCCATCAGCAGCCTCGGGGTCTGACATGCCAGTTTTAATCAACCCAACCCCCTTCTATTTCTCAAATAAGTTCCAGGGATTCCGCACACCGTGAGTGGTGCCTCTTTTTTCTCATAATGTGATGCTCAATTGGTGTAATGGGAACACAAGGCATTAATAAAAGATTAAAAGAGTGTGTGTGTGTGTATGGAAGGGAGGGAAGCTCTAAGATTTTTAAATTCCAAGTGTATCTCCATAGACGTGTCTTTATAAAAGGCAGTTTCCTAGACAGGTGTTGAAATGCAGTTCTCTCTACATGTTCAATTATAAAATCAGACATGTGAACTTTCAGATTGCTGTGCTGAGCAAAACAGATGCAGGCTTTTAAAGACGATTAAATTAAGGGAATTCAGAGTTGTTGTTTTTTAAAGAAGAATCTCAATCTCAGTCGAGCACAGTTGGAAAACTACAACATGTTACCCAAAAACCTCATTAAACTGTCATAAACTTTTTGCTATTTTTCCTTTTCTCAGCCTTGCTGATTGCCAAGATATTTATGTTTCAAACAGCAGCTTCTTTTTGAACTGGACTCCTCATAGGTCCATGTTTTGTGACAACAAGGCTGTTTCCATGGGGATGCTGGCTTGTGATGTCACAGAGAATGGGACTCTCTTTTCTGCTGGAGGAGGACATTGAGAAGCATGCAAAATATTTGGAAACAGGCCCCCCATCAGGAACGAAATATGCCCAGTAACTTCATGAGCTTGATAAAATGCCAGCTTGCATTAAATAAAATAACATTGCAGTGTGGCATGCTCCTCTTCAAGGTTCCTGCTAGCTACACATAGTCCCATCCAGGACATCCCATTCTATCCCCACTCCTCCCCCAGCAGACACTCTGCATTCCATGGCCACTGAGGATTCTCAGTCCTCATTTGCCTTAGTTGTTTACTAAAGGATTCCTAAAGGATTTTTGGTTCTTCTGCAAACCTTGGGAATTTCCTTAGGCCCCTGTTACATCTTTGGTATCAACATTGGCAGTCAGCCCCAAACATCACTAATAGAAGGGATGATTATTTTAAAAGCAGCTGTTTGTGGAAGCATCTCTAAACCTCTTGTATCTTTTCCAACAGTAAGTGGTGTTGAAATACCAGACACTTATACATTGGGGGGGGGGGGAGTGATATTTTCCAAGGTCTACCAAAGAACTAGATTGCATGGTTACTTTTAAGTAAAACCTACCATGTTTAGTGAGGCATACACTCAGTAGGGATGAAATGACCTGTGGTCTAAACCACTGAGCCCCTGGCTTGCCGAGCGGAAGATTGATGGTTTGAATCCCAAAGACGGAGTGAGCTCCCGTTGCTCTGTCCCAGCTCCTGCCAACCTAGCAGTTCGAAAGCACGCCAGTGCAAATAGATAAATAGGTACTGCTGTGTCAGGAAGGTAAACGGTGTTTCCATGCACTCTGGTTTCTGTCATGGTGTTCTGTTGCGCCAGAAGTGGTTTAGCCATGCTGGCCACATGACCCGGAAAGCTGTCAGTGGACAAACGCCGGCTCCCTCGGCCTCAAAGCAAGATGCATGCAGCAACCCCGTAGTCGCCTTTGACTGGACTTAACTGTCCAGGGGTTCTTTACCTTTACCTTTTATCTTTATTACCACATTTCTCTTGGAGTTTATTGGTCTGACGTGACTCCCGCTAATTGATTTGCGATCCTCAATTAGCGATTTATGGCCGCCCGGCACACTTCCGCTCCGCAGCTCTCAGTCACGCCTCAGCAGAGTTTAACACAGCGGTGAAAAACTGTCACGTAGCTTGGCTTAGCTTCCAGACAAACACACAGAGTACAGGTTTGTCTATTTACAGTCGTTTATTCCAACAAATCTCCGGAAAAACCAGGACTGCTTGCAGCCATTACAAAACTGCTCCTTTCCCCTCACAACACAGAGTGAGAATAGCAAACTCCTCCCAAACTCCTCCCAGCTTCGAAAACTGACGTCAGAATGGTGTGGCATCATGGGAACAACTTAACCTGTTAAGTTCCAAACTCAACAATTTCTGCAGCAATTTATGATTTTTTTTTTAAATCCATATGAAAATTCATCAGCATGTTAGAGCAATTTCCCCCTAATAAAAACAGCTGCCCTCACCTCCCTGCCTCTACTCCAGTCTACCCACCCTTCAACAGTCCCTGCATCAGAGACCCTACATCAGGCACAGCAACAAGGCATTCCTCTGGCCATTGGCAATGTTGGCATATGACTGTTTTGCTTTGCTGATTTCTCAGTCTGTTCTCCTCTCTGCCACTTTTTCAAAAACTCCTAATTGAACAGAATATGAAGGGGGAGGGGAATTGAGCCTTTTGACTCCGACAGTCAAACGCAATGATTGAATTTTATGGCTGGCTTTATAATGGCAATACTTACAGAGCCAGACAGGTAGCTATTTGAGCACAATGTACGATCCTCTATATAAAAAAAGATGCTTTACTGTCAAGCTGTGTCACATAGGCAAGAAAGGAGTGATGCTCTTCAGTTCTCCAGTTGTAAACATACATGGTAGAGTCAGCCTTTTATTCCTAGCAAGGAAAAGCCATTTGACAGGTTAAAGTCATTACAGGCAAAGAAACCTGCATCGTAATTGTTCAAATTAGAGTTGACATCAAATTTTCTAAGCACTCAAAAGCATAATAATTTGTACCTAGAAAAAAATGTGTTACGTGGGCTGGCATTCAAAAGGTCTGGATAACCAGATGTTCAGATAAATGAAATAAAGTGCTATGGGGTTACATGGGAGACACAACTGGGATTTTGAATCCATAAGAATTTTGGCTAATGAGGCTTAAATTTCCTCAAAAACAGTAGTTTTGTATATGCATAAGAACATATGCAGGGTCTGTGTGCTCTGTTTTTAATTATTTTATTGGAAAAAATTGATTAGTAATGCAACAAATAATGCATGTATTAGGGGAAAGGTGTGCATAAAATGCAAATATTATTGAAAATAACAAAATTGTTTGCAAAAATGTGCGTATCAGGAGAAATGCTTTCTAAAATACTGTACATGTTTTTAAACAGGGTCCCTTCAGGAAGAATTAAACAAAGAATTAAAGAATTTTAAGCAAAAATTGCAAACCTATGTGGAAATGGGGCAAATTGACTGTACAGTTGGGAAAAAATGAGACACTGATGGAAACCGAAATTTGTCCATCCCTAGATGTAGACTATCTAAACTTAGAAGTAACAGCACCATGATACCCATTGCACCCTATGCATTAGGAACTTGCACAGCATATAGCTTTCAATAATTTCTCAGAAACAGTAAAATGAAACCTTTTCCTCACTTAGTTCTGACCCAGGTGGCTTGCTATTGCATTTCGGACAATATTCAACATAGCTTCAAATCTGAGCTAGCAGTCCTTCTGCAAGCTATAATTAAGCAGTGTTTTTGTTTTCAAATTTAGTTAAGGGCCTATATATACATAAATTTGCTCCAACCAACTAATGCTTAGTAAATCTTATTTTTTTTTATGAGAAAAATCCAAGCGCTTGATTACTGCCCCCACCTCCGCCGATATCCACACCACTTTTGAGGAATGTGGAGTTTTCCTGTTGAAAAGGAAAATGGAGGGGACGATATGGGTGGCTTGATTCATAAACTGTGCATAGCATCCTGGAAAGAGGATTAAGGGAAAATATAAACCACAAAGTTAAAAATAAAACCTCTCTCTCCAATAAAATGAGGGAAGATTTCTAGAGGGGTAAAAGAAAAGCCTTTCCCCTTTCCCACCCTGCTGAAACCTTTCCCCTTTGTGCTTAATATAAAGTGCTCAGGTCAGAGGCAGGCAGTACTGTGGGGGGAGATTTTGGTGCTCATTCTGTGACCCCAAATAGCATCATAAGGCCCCTGGCCAAGGGATCAATGGTGGTTTGTGGTCATTGAGACCAGTAGGGCAGAAGACAGGGAGAGCAGAGCCAATGATAGATGGAGTGAACTACTTCTACTTCTGTCTGCATTCTCCTTCCTGAATTCTACAAGGACCACTGGCTAAGGAACTGGAGGGGTGCGGGGCAGGGGACACACACCAACCCCTGCACCAATGGGGGGTATCACCACGGCCACCCCCAGACACGCGCCGTGTGCACCTCCACCATGCTGGGCACCATGCCCCCGCAGGCAGCGCAGCGCGCCCCCAGGACGCATGCCACGCCCCTGTGGGTGGTGCACCATGCCCCCAGGACACACACTAGCCATGCCCACGCCTGTTCCCCGGTGCTGGAGCATGCAGTTTCACCACTGACAAGGCCAACTTTGAGACTAAGGATAAGGCAACTGCCATGCAGTGCCACCTCATGGACTGGTTGCAAGGAAGAAGGCAGGCAGGTAGGGGATGGCTGAGGGCAAGGCTTGTCGGGCATGGTGCTGGTGCCCCCTTTGTCATCATAGAGTAGCCTTCACTGACTTCACCACATCACTTTGTTGCAGATCCCCATTTTCTTAGCTTCTTGCTGTGCTTTCTTCCCAAGATTACTCTCGTCGGCGAAAAGAGTTGCATCCTGGCCTGTATAAGAGTAAAATATTTATGTGCTGCTGTCTTTTTACTATGATCATTGTGACGTTGTTGGAATTGTTCTGTCCTGTCAACCCTGCTATGTTTGTCAGCTCTGTTGTTTAGGTGTCAGCCGTAGTTCTTATATTGAAACAGTTCATGCCGGAGTGGAGGAAAATACGTTGGCTTGCAACATGATGGAAATGAGCAACAAGACCTTCAATAAATAGGTTTGCATTTCAGCTCAGAACTAAGCAATTAGATTTTTCAATAACACTCTTGGTGGAGTTAATGGATATCTGCTAGAGGCAACGGAAACAGATTATTTGTACTGAATTTATAGGAACATGGAGCCGGAAGTAGGACTGCAATGCTTAGTCAATCAGCTGGAATGATCAATTAAAAATGTTTCGATCAATTAAAAAGGTGGCCATGTTTACTCAAGGGCACAGACTTTTAAAAAATGTTTGTAAATGCAAGGGCTTCTTTTTTTAAAAGCACCACAAGGTGCCAGATGGCTGCCATTTTAGGAAGGACATTCTCCCTTATCTCCAAGGCAGACATGGACAGCAGATGGCAAGTGCAATAATAGCTGAGGCACTTCCTTCTAGGGAGCAGGTGTGGTGTGGGGAGACTTATGGGGGCCAGACAGAGAGGCCTGGGAGCCCCCCCCCTACTTCATAGAAAGTAAGTCTCACCATCTACCACAAAGGATTTAATAATTATGGAGGAAGAGAGTTTAAATGGCATTCATATTATTTGCAAGATTACAAATGAGCCACAGAGACTGGATTACAAGAAACAAACTTTACTTATTTGTGTGCTGCTACCAAATGATATACAAAACTTGGAGCTAGTCAGCTCTTCTTAGCTTCCTTTCCCTGCTAGTATCACCCAGAACTGATTCCCCCTACCTTCAAGCATTTCTAAATCACATTAGTTCCTGCTCCCATTACAGTATTTGTTGGTGTGCTTCAGAGGGACTAGCATAGTTGCCAAGGGGAACACTCCTACCCCACCCTGGCCAAGTCACCATTTTCCCTTTCTTTTCAGGGCAAAATGAAGATACTTGTACCAGAGATTCCCTGTGAATCTAAAACTGGAGATTAAAATAGGATTCAATCATGAATCTTTTATATGCTCTACTGCAGGCATGTCCAACAAGTTGATCGCTATCTACCAGTTGATCGTGGGGGTGCGTGTAGTCGATCGTGGGTCGACCCCCCAAAAAAACTTTGGTGACTGCCCCCCAAAAAAGCTCAACAACTCTTGGCAATGGGTAGATCACTGCCATTTTTTTTTTATACTGGGAGTAGATCACAGTCACTTGGAAGTTGGACATGCCTGCTCTACTGCATGGCTGTTCCCATATCTCCTCTTGCTACTTTTAAACATCACCCTTAATCTGGAAGCAGAACTGCATATCAAGAAAATTTTGCAGCAAGAGAATCCAAATTTGATTTCAATTTTTTTTTGAGGTGTGTGTATTGGGGAAGGAGCAATGTAAGGAACAATGTCCGTTCTTTACAAATGAAGAGATGTTAATGATTTCCATTGCAGTCTAAGACATTTCTGCAGTGTAGGAATCAACCTATTCCTTAAGAAGTTCTGATGGCGGTTGAACTATCCCTTCAGTTCTCAAATATTAAATCTGCATTTGATCATCTGCACCTCAAAATCCTCACCCAATATTTTAGAAAATGTTCCTATTTGCACAGTTGAATATAAACTCCCTACTTTAGGCATGCACTCCATGTTCAAGGCTTTGTCCTGCCAAAAAAACCCTACACATTCATTTTAATAATATTCGTGCAAGAGCTTTCCATGAACCCCCCACTGGGGAAAAAAAGATGGCCCTTGGCAAGAGTTGATTGTGTCAAATTGTGTCCTGTATTAGCATTTAAGGTGAAGAGAAGATTCAAAATGCCTTTGCTAATTTTATCTTACTTCCTCATTTAAAAATACACTAAGTTTAAACAGTTTTCCTTAAAAAAAGATAACACACACAGCAAGAGCACATATGCCTGACATTTTGAGTTACTAATGTTGAGGTTCATTATATACCCTTCAGGGTTATCTCCCCCAGATTTTAATGAAGCAGCAACATTTGGGTTGGTGTCTACCACAATGTTAGTAGTGTATATCTATTTTGCAGACTCCATGAAAGTTCTGAAACTTGTTTTGCGGAAATGTGCTTTTAATAAAAGGAAATGGAAGTGTGTGCGTGTGCGTGTATATATCAGCTTTTGATGCAAAATATAAATTGGATTTGGGAAAGAAAAGAGACCCCTTTAAGCCCTCACTTCTCCCCTATTAAGATTTTTTACTTGTAACTTGGCCTCTTTTAAACTCCCATCTCGTGAATACTCGCTTCTAATCTGATACCTCAGTGTACATATCTAAACATGATCAGTGACAGTTTTAGCTGCGGGGTGAGACTTTCTGTGACAAGGGCAGTGAGCTCTGATTGGAGACCATTCATTGCAAGTGACTTCAGCTGTCTCTTCAACTGACACTTGGTGACTTGAGGAAGGAGGGATGACGAAAGCTTTTTGGACAGAAAACTTCCACTGACAAGAACGTGACAGCTCCTTCCACAGCTGGTTTCTGATATGCGTTGCAAGGGGCCCACACAGTTGCTAATTTAAGTCGGAGCGGTGCTGTGCAGTCGTGGTGCAAACAAGTTCTTGTAGATTTGTAGCTCATCTGCGAGGAATGGCAGAGGAAAGGAGGTCCCTTGATGGGGCTACTGCAGGTCCATCGCATTCTTGATAGGCCATGTTTATTTAAAGCGAGGTAAACTGAACCTCAAGCAATTCCTAGGTCTCATTAAGTCTTAGTATGTAGCTGACTATAGTGTATTTGGTTTATTCAAAGCAACTTTTCCCCCCTCCCAGAGCCTGACTAGTCCAGTAACAGTATCCTTGGCCTCCAGATATAACTGTCAGGAACCAGACTGACAGGTGGATTTGACTCAAAAGCAGTCTGGAGGCTTGCTGGCAAGTTGGGGCAATATGACCCTCCTCCATTTAAGGGATAAAGTGGCTTCCAGAGATGAAGTGAGTCTGGACCACTAAACTACACATTATAAGTAAACCCATTTCATGGCAAACTATGGTAGTCCAGAGAGAAAAGTCCTGACAGCATTTTACTGAGCAAGCTGAACAAAAACAGTGTAGAATTTGAGGAGAAAGGAAGAGAGCGGTTTTGTCTTTCTTAAGTCAGTTCTACGTAACAGGAAGGCATTCAACCAAACGTACACAGAGCACATGCTACCTCAGTACACATCACAACACACTCCCTTGCTGCGAAGCAACACTTGCCCCTTGGTAAGCTGACTTCCCGATAACAGAATTAACCCTTA
Organism: Podarcis liolepis; assembly: GCF_965112155.1. Classification (NCBI taxonomy): domain Eukaryota; kingdom Metazoa; phylum Chordata; class Lepidosauria; order Squamata; family Lacertidae; genus Podarcis; species Podarcis liolepis. Next base: position 51,810,318 of record NC_139561.1, on the reverse strand, counting down.
ATTTGCAAACCCAATGATCCTTGCTGCTGCACTTCCCCAGAGTGACGATATCAAGTTATTTATGGAACCTATAAATATCCAGGTGGACATTATGACACCTACTGTCTGTTGTACAATGTCTAGGAGACTGAGCTACAAGTCAAAAGCCCCTTTGAAATTCCCCCCTCTTGAATATTAGACTGGTGCCAGCTCTTTGCCTTTTCAGCACCTACTGACCTTCCTCTTTCACCAAGCCTTTCAAGTGGAGATCTTTCCCAGTCTGCAAGTGTACTCGAATAGCTTTTAGATGTTTTCATCGCTTTATCATTTGTGTGCTTACCACCTGGGGCTCCTTTGGGGGGAGGGAAGGGTGAGATATAAATTTAACAAATAAATGAAGAAACAAATCATTATCCCTTCTCTTTATTTCTTTATCCACTTCATGTATCTGATGAAGGAGTCTTTACTTAACAACAAATGAGTCAACTTTTGGTCCCTGTGTTTTTGTTTTGTTGGTTTTGCTGTAATGGACTAACGCAGCTTACTCTCTCAGAATCTCTGAGCAGGACAAACTCAGTTCCTGGGGTGCCAATGAATCCAAGGCAATTAATATAATGGTTGAAGAGGCTTGCTCATTCCCACAGTGTTTTTCTCAACTCCGCAATGGCATCCAGTTAGATAATTTGCCCACGAGGCAAATTTGAGTTCACCTCTCATCGTCATCTGTCTATGTGCTGTTTACTCTCTGCAAGAGAGACAGAGAGACTAGATCTGTCTTTCAACAATACTGCAAGGACAGAAACCAGAGCAGGAGATTTTATTAATGCTGTGGAAGAGCAACAAGCTACCCTTCTGTACATTACACAGGTGGGACAGACTTGGCGGGGTGAGAATTCGCTTGGAGAGGTAAGATTCAAACCTTCCCCAGAGAAATAACTTTGCTTCCTTTGTCTCATTTGATTATAATCTGCCAACTCCAAATAAAATTAAGACTTTATGTGTGTGCAAAACTATGGTTAGCTTCATTTTCTGGGTCTTCCTCAATTGAAGATAAGGGGGAAAATATGAGGTCTATCTTCCAATAGGATTTTTTTTACATTTTTCTTCAAAAGTCAGAAGTAAAGCTCACATAGATCCTATTTAATGCTAAACTTAAAAAAAAAGTTATGAAATAGATCTGTACAAATGCTTTTGAGATAACAATAGTGGAATGAACTTGAAGCTGTAATTTTTTTGGGATGTGCATGGAAAAGCCCTGTCCCTGGTGCTGTGTTCTGTTCCACTTCAGCATAGCTAGTGTCAAACTGCCGGTGAATATGTAGCAAACTTTTACAGCAGCCAAAGAAAACATCTGGTTTTAGGCAGGATCTGGCTTTCTTTCTTAAAGCAAGAGAGCTGCATAGATCAGTACCTTGCCTTGTCTAATTCCATTAATGTGATCTCTTGTCCATCCCGTGGCAGTTTAATGGGCGTTATTTGTGGTCCTCCATCAAATAAAGCCATAGCCATAAATCCCACGTCACGTAAATGAAGGTATAAACGTCAATCTGCATTACCGAATAATATTTATGATTTTAATTAAATGAAACTCACTGTGACGTTTATTGGATCACAAGTTACATGTTAATGGCAACAAAATGACTTGGGCTGATATGAGTATCTCTTAGAAATGCTCTCAATAATGAACGTGTTGTGGATGGGTGGAGGGTCAGTTCAAAATAACACAAGAATATGGCATGCGTTTGATGCAAGAAGAACCTTGAATCTAACCTTGGTTGGTGGTTCATCTACCTAAAATGCATTGTAATGAATGGGGCCTGCATAACAGCATCTTGCTAGCCATGGAACCAACAACACTCAGTCAAGATGCTGAAGGCTTGTCTGCTCCCTTGGTTTCAGGAAGGGTCTGCAGTGGAACGTGGAGCTCTAAGACATGGCTGGGGAACCTTTTTTTGGTCCCTTCCAGGCAACCCTACAGGGGTGACAGTCAGAGGTAAAAGTGGGTAGAGCAACAAATGAAAATTTTACCTTTGGTGCAGTAAGTTAGTCTCTCTGTGCAGTCATATGCTCATCTCTACCCCCTATCTAGAAAAGCAAAATACATTATCAGCCTTCAAGGATGCATTAAGGGGTGTGGCCTGCAGTGGGGAAATGACCTAGGGAGAGTCCTGAGGGCTAGATAGTGGGACCTGGAGGCTGCATTTGTCCCTCAGGCCCAAGGTTCTTTACCCTGCATTCAAACAGCTATTGATTCAGCAGTGAAGCGCCTCATGTTGAGAACTTAAATAGGAGCTGCAGGCTCCATCCCTTCCTGGCTCTTAGGCAGGCCTTGATCCAGGCAAGGTGCTTGTACACATTTACACCACCTCCCAAGTAGCTTCATGTGCAGCTATTATTTCTATTGTTATTCATTATATTTATTAGTTGCCTTCCTCATTGCCTTCCTCACAAAAATGGCCTAAAGTGACTTAATGTTAAAAATACAAGGGGAAAATACTGGAAACCTGTTGCTGCCTTGTAAGCTAAGGAAGGTAAGCAGCACTCCTTTCCTGTGAATGTTTAATGCATTTCTGCACCCCACTTGTTTCCTGTAGGGTTTCATTTCATAACTGAAGTTGCTACCCAATGGTATATATATGACACAACTCTAATTTTAATTGACTTGTTTTTAATTTTCCATTCTTTGATATGGGGCAATGAATCCAATCATTGCAGCTGATCTCATTTTATTTGCAACCCTGATATTGAAACTACCGGGCAGATTTATAATGGCTGAAATCCTTGTCTTGGCAAAATGTACAGTGTTTTAATGAGTTTAGGAGGGGCAGTTTGGCAGAACGGCCATTACTTAGGTTTCAAAGAATAAGATTTTTATCAAAATCTTGAATTTCTCTAAGCTATTCCCTGAAGTTCAGAATACTTCCATGGAGTCAAGGAAAGTTCAAGAACGTGCCTCTCACTACTGTGGTTACAAAAGAAATATAACAGCATGTGGAAAAAAGATCCATGCATTCATTTAGGAACCAGCACACCTGAGTGGAATTGTCTAGGTTTATGTTAACAAAGCACACTGACCTTGTTTCTGTTGCCTCTTGAATTGGTGGCAAACATTGCATGAGCATCTGCTGGGACCTAGTGTAGCACATAAAACACGTCCAGACTTTTTTTGTTCCTGGAGAATTTCACTCTGTTACTTGTTCGATAAGGCTTAGGGGATACTCTCTACAGTATTATTTGAAAACCTATGCAATACAGAGACGTCTTTTTTGCTTTCCAGCTCTGTTGTAGATGTCAAAGTACATTTTAAAAAAATTGTGTATATATCAGAAATTTGGTAAATGTTAACATTTACTGGTTATTCACAAAATTAAGGCACAGCAGAACTTATCAGAAGTCTTTGTGCCATAAATAATGTGCTTTTTGACATTTATACCATGGGAAATGTTATTTGCTAGGGAATGGAAATGGAAATGACTTTGGGATGATATTTACTGGAGCAATCAGCTGCCTCAGAAATTACTGGTATTTACCAGTAACTGTCGGAAAATTTTACCCTGGACCTATTCAGAAAAGGTTTTTTTAAAAAAACAAAAAGCAGGCTATCTCTCCCCACCTTTAAACTTCTTGCATATGCAATATAAATAATACAGTCAAACATTAAGTAAGTTTGTAAGTAGTTTAGAATTGATTGCATCAGTTAGATGTTTTCTAATCTGTCTCTTAACAGATTGTCCCAGAGTGAGCTGTGAGTAGCTGATGGTAAGGGAACAACATTGTTCTTTCCAGTGTACTGAATAAACATGTGCCATAAAGTTTCAAAACTGTCTTTGGTCTTTGTTTTCCTGAGCCTATTCAAATTCTAAGACATACAAGTGTTAATATTGTACAGGTTTCTCACATTTTATGTAACTAGCACACACACATACGTGCACACACACTCACTCACACACATACACATCCCCACTGCCAAATCTCAAGCGAAAAAAGAATACAGCCCAAGCCGCTGCCAGCCTGAGCCGGGAAAAGAGCGCACCCGAGCTCAAAAAACCCAGACGTTTCCTTTAAAATGTAAGAATCCTCCTGGATGGCCATGTTGGCCCCCCAAAAGAGGACATGTTCGGGTTTTCCCAAACATATGGCAACAAACCAGCCAACATACACACACACATTCATAGAGAGGTATTTGCTTTTCTTAAAATAAATTAAATAACTCTATACAATGTGTTGTCAATTTTGCTGCTAGAGATGTCCACACCCAGTCCCGGTAACATGATGAGGAATGACGGATGAGATCCAGACAGCAATAAGTCAAATGAGGCAGGCCACCTGAGAGATGCTTTGCTTGTAACAGAAAGAACGGAAGAGGTATGTGCACTCAGCATTTAGAAAAATGGTACCTAAGCCATTCTCTATCTATTGTTGTTTGTTTATAATGTACAAAAAAAGCCTCCAAGATCTTTAAGGCATTCAATTCCAGATTGGTTATTTTCTGAAAGAGATCATGTAGTTCCATAAAGAGAGTGGAATATACAATGAATTGTCCATTCCCTAGCCAGAATCTACACCTAGCAACCCTATTTGGATGGAAGTCACTCATGCAAATATGCAATAATTATTTTTGTCAGACTGGGCTGCTTAAGATCTCATTAAGAACTGAGCTCCATAGGCAAAGCCTGTGGGGATTTCAAAAAAGACTGCTTCTCACTCTTCCGTCTTCTGGTTGCCTTGGTCCATGGTTGGAAGCTTCCTGGATCAGTGCAAAGCAAAGGAATGCCTTTGGATGGGAAGTCTGTGTTTGAATTCAGGATGCCTGAGTGGCCAGGGGCTCAGCAAGGCTAGCAATGTGTATCCGGCTTATTAAAAAGCTACAGATCTCAACTGAGCCCAAAATTCAAGTGTGCAATGTGGAACTGCTGCAAATGAGCGTTTAAATGGCCAAATCAGTCTCATTCAGATAAATGGGGTTTTGTGGTCTTGACCTTTTTATAGTGACAACCTGACACTAATTTTGAAGGATCATATATTTATGTCAGCTGTCGTTGGAGGGCATGCAGTGTGACTGGAAGTAGGTCTGCACGTTCCAAGACTATACTTTGAGTTTTAACATGCTGTTACAAATGTTAGAGGAGGCTCCCTCTCTTAAATACTATATATATATATATATATATATATATATATATATATATATATATTCACCAGCTTGACAGTTTTTCAAACATATTCACTGTCAGCCCTAACAACCTGTCAACAACTGCCGTTATGTGAAAATTGCAGAAGCTGGTTTGAGCACTGTGAAAAGTGACATCCATGCCACAAGGATAAAGTTCCTCAGAAATGGAAGGCGAAAACTTTTGAAAGGTGCTGTAGCCCTTCCAAGTCAAAATGAACAGTCAGATATCTGGGGAAAAACATACAGTTGTCACATCTGATATCTACTTCCCCCTTCCCCTCCCTCAAATTGAGGTGTATGGAAAAGAACATAGATTAGGACAGAATATTGCGGGTAACTGTTTTGCTGCTCCTGATTTGCTATCTTCTCTCTCTTTCTCTCTCTCCATCCCCCTTCCTTCTCAGCAGCCTTCTTGGGTGTTCCTTCAATTAAAGCCCAGGGGAAGACATTATGAAGTAACTCCTCCCACAAGGCTTTTTTAGATCAGGAAAAAATAAAAAAATTCCTTCCAGTAGCACCTTAAAGACCAACTAAGTTAGTTCTTGGTATGAGCTGTGTATCTGAAGAAGTGTGCATGCACACGAAAGCTCATACCAAGAACTAACTTAGTTGGTCTTTAAGGTGCTACTGGAAGGATTTTTTTTATTTTTGACTATGGCAGACCAACACGGCTACCTATCTGTAATTAGATCAGGAAGTGTAGGCAGCCAGGCAGGCTGCAAAACACAGGTGACACGCTTAGACAAAATACAGACCATTCTTGGCCACCTGGCAATGATAAAGTATGCTTAAAACTCTATAGCCAACACAATGCTGGAGAAATTCTGAAGTGTCCTGTGAATGAGGCAGGAAAATGGGTGCCTCTTTCACAAAGGAAGAAAAGCGTGGAGAGCTTTCAGAACAACACTAGATGTTATGGGGAGACAGAAAAATATGGATGGAATGGACTAGAGACTCCAGATCTCGTTTCCCCTCTGGATGTTCGTTCAAAGTCAGGGGTGGGGTACCTCAGGCTTGGAGGCTGAATGTGTCAGGAATTAATGTGCAGCCCAAAAGAATCCCTAATCCCCAAATCCCCAATACTCCACACCTGGACCAGTTGAACAGGAAGCAAAAGGTTGAATTTCCTCCATGACCTCTCAGGTCTGCTCTTGCACTGCATAGAAAACTCAGGTGGGCATAACTGGTAAATATAAACCCTTCCCTGTCCCCACACCCAGGTCTTGGTAATGCAAGCCAGGTCAGCTCATCCAAGATAAAATCATGACCCAGGAAACTCTTATTTAAAACTGACCTGGCATTCAGAAGCTGCACCTACAGACTCAAGGGCTGGCAGGTAGAGTAACTTCTATGTCCCTGGCAAGGGGAGGATCCAAGACAGGGCACAGAGTGCAATTGAACAAAGACGTGATCCAGTTGGAAGACTGAATGCCAAGCTTGGACTCTCTTTGTGGGACAGTCATATGTAGTGCAACTAGAACACCAAAGAGCCCAAGTCTGCACAGATGCATGCTAGAAGCTTTGAAACACTCCAATTATCTAGCTAGTCCTCTCTCTCATTTTGCAGCATGAGTCTCCTAATCCCTCTGTGGAGTTCAGGTGACAGACAAGGCTTGTCTGCCTTAACTAGTCATGCATTGACACTGAGCGTACTTGATCTGGGGCTGGTAGTTTGCTTCAAACATTGTTCACGCAAATGGGTCTGGCAGCTGGGAAAGTACAGGGGTGTGTGTAAAAATGCATGCCTAGCGATCCCTATTTCTCTCTCTTCAGAACAGATCTGCCGTGCTGTTCCTGCTGGCTGTTTGAAGAGCCTTCTTTGAAGCCCAAAGAGAAATTCATTTCCCAGGCTTTGCAATTCATTGAAAGATGAAGCTGATGACCACAGAAAGGGTCAATCAGATTAGCCCTTGATGACCCCTGTGTTTGTGTCTTTAATGGGCGTCTTGCAAAATGATATTTCCAGTTTTTAATGCTGTGCCTCGTATGTGAGATCATACAGGATATTAGTTTTGATTGTCTGGTGCCACAAGGATTGCAATTGATTCCCCCCACCCCACCCCACATATCTCCTTTCTGTCTTGGCTTCCTCTGCCTTATTGCATACCTTCTAACAATATATTCATGCTAACCTCTAAGAATGTCTTACAGTACTGATCTCAATGCCACATTGGGCAAATTTTTTTTTCCTTCATTCAGTACGGAGGCTAATATCTTGTTGTCTTTTGTCTGAAACCACAGAGCATGAAGTCAGGAATTGTTCCGCCCTCTGACAGTTGTGATGCCTAGAGAGAGAGATGAAGAGAGAGAAATGATAGTCTCTCTCTCTCTCTCTCTCTCTCTCTCTCTCTCCCCCTCTTATTGTGCAGATCCATTTTATTAAAAGTTCCATTAGTATTATCGTTCCACCTTGTAATTCCAAAATACTCAGCAGAGACAGGTATGCATTGTTATCCAGATCTACCCAAGGGAAGGACAATGGCTCAGTGGTAGAGCATATGTTTGCATGCAGGAGGTCCCAGGTTCAATCCCTGGGACAGACGTTGGTCGGATACCATGTGTCAAGGCTGGAGTCAGATGCAGGTCAGAATGAAGAGATAGTCAGTTGCCAGCGAAGTTAACTATTTATTCAAGGAAAAGGCATACACCTCAGTGACACTTCCAGGCAGGTCTTGCCCCTATGGAGCAGTTGCCATGACTGAAGCTCCCTGCTTTCTACACCTCCTAAGGCTCCTCCTCTCCCAGATGTTTCCCAAACAGTCTCAAATTGCATCTGCGCACATCTGGTCTCTGTTCTGCCCTCATTATCCTGCATGTTCCTGAAGACCAGCGGGGAGAGGAACTTGTTGCAGCTGGAGAGGCAGTCTCTTGACCTCCCTCCTCTGCTTCAGCCTTGGAGTCTGAACTGCTCCCTGTCCCAGGTTCCTCCTGTTCACTAAACCCTGTTGTCCCATCAGTATCCAGCATCTTGTCCCAAGCTTCCCCCTCTGACCTCTCCTCAGTTGTCCCATCCACAGACTCTGAGCCTTCCTCCTCTGGGATTTCCCTTGGGGTTTCCCTGGCTGGCACTTCCCACCACTCCTTGTCATCCAGCCAGGACCTGACACCATAGAGAGTGGCTGCTAGTCAGTGCAAACAGTATTCAGTGAGATCAGGAACTTTAACCCTTTCAGACCCAGGACCCACTTTTAACCCAAAGATAAATTTGGGGACCTATTTCTCAATATTTTACCATAAATTTGCATCCTGTTGCAGCCCATCTTGGATGAGGCCATGACCCATGGGTCCAGACCCATGAGCTGAAGACCAGTGAAGTCGATGGCCCAATGGTTTGATACTGAGCCAGCTTCCTATGTTTGGTGAAATGGTCTGAATGAGCAAATGGGACTGTTTAGTGTCAACCACAGGATCAAGATGGCTGACAATCACTTTGTAGTTTCCTTTGGAAATATGCCAAACTCACTGATCCAGTAGCCTATCTATCCATTGCTATTTAGGTCAGAGAAAAATACACATGGGAAAAATTTAGGGGCACTTGGGCAGTTCAGCTTTATTAAATTCCCTAGCACCTTTGTGAAAAGTTTCTGGTCCTGCGCTAGGCAAATTAGAAGAATGATGATCAGGACTGGTTCAAGGAAATTCCACAATGCAATAAAAATAATTGGTTTAAAATAATGATCTTTGGTTCATTACTAAAGTATCTTAATGATCACTTTAGGACTTCTTTTCTTCTGTCTGTTCCTCACCACCACCTTAATCAGTAATTAATTTTAAGTACAACAAAATTAAGCCAGATTCATATCCTATCTGCAGATAATTATCCAGGCCTAACCTCACCCCTAGGATGACATTTAGTTTTTAATAGTTTTTTTTCTTAGAAATAGTCATGGACTTCAATTAACTGGATGAGACAATACATAGGCAAGAATTGATTGATGACAACAGATTGACTCCTGTGTAGCATGGATAACTCTTTGCTCATTGTATATATAATAAAAACTGATGTCTCTCAGTCCACCCCTTTCTGCAGTGAGCAAATTGGATAGGCATTTGTGTAAGATAGTGTGAGCTAGTTTTTATTTTTTTATTATGTTTCACACAGGGTAGGAGAAGGTGATGAGCTCATCGAGCTATCTGGGGAAAGAGATACAGCCCAGTGGTGTAAAGCATTTGCTTTGCATGCAGAAGATCCTAGGTTCAATCCCTGGCATCTCCAGGTAGGACTGGGAGAGACTCCTGCCTGAAACCCTGGAGAGCCACTGCCAGTCTGTGTAGACAGTACTGAGTTAGATGGACCAATGGTCAGACTCAATATAAACAATGAGAGTCCCTAGAAACTAAAGCATAAATAATTACAAGACCTGGAACAGGAAAAGGCTATATAGAATAAACTACATCAGTGAAGATACAGAAAGACAAAAAACCAACAAGTATGAATATATAAATATAATTTAATAAATGATAATACTGTTCAGGGGTTATTGCCTTTGTTATGTATTTTTGTGATTTTATATTGTAAACCACATTCAGATGAAGGGCAGTGTAGAAATTTGACTATTATTAATAGTAAAGATGATGCTAAACCCTGAAGATGGCACACTGGTAGGCAAAAATGAGCTGTAATCGCTCAGTCTTTTTAAATTCAGTCTGTTTTATCAACTGTCTTTTGAGAGAGTGATAACATTCAACTCCTGGCTCTTCTGGTGCTTTTCTGGCCAATAAAGTGGTTCCCCCACCCCTTTGCCGTTGCATTTGCCATGATAAATTCTTTAGCCAAGTTGAGCCATCAAGCATTTCACTCAAATATGTTAAGGTACATACACTTCTCACAAGGAAAAACAGGATGACCCTAACTCTAACCCTGTTCCCCTCCCACCCGGGAGAAGCGTGTGTACAATATTTGAGTGAAATATTTGATGGTTCATTTTGACTAAAGATTTTTGATTGTAGACTCAAACCTTAATCTGTTCATTGATTTTTCTTCTTTCCCCGTCACAGTCCAAGAACCATTTCAGGTATAGCAAGAAAGGAAAGTGTAACTATCAAGAAAATGAATACCCCTTGCTCTTCAGCACACAATAAAGTTAAGTGTTTTTGACTTCTTGAATAATATATCGAATCTTTTTATTACTTTGGAAAAATCTAAATGTTACTTTCCAAAGAACAAAGCACAACATTAGCATTTTAATACACAGTGATGCATTTTTTCCCAGGGGTTTACAGAGCCTTGCCTTATGCAACTGAATCTTCGCTCAGCCTTATGATAAATTTCAAACAGGAGGCGGTAAACTGCATAATTCAGATTAATGCCTCACTCGCATTCAGATTTTTTCCAGCACTTCACTGGAGAATGTTAAGATAATAGAATCATAGAGCTGTAGAGTTGGAGTCATCTAGTCCAACCCCCTGCAATGCAGGAATCCCATCCACAGCCGGCCCTGGGTGGGCTCGAACCGCCAACCTTCCAGTTAACAGCCAGACACACTGACCCATTGCACCAATAGAATGGTCTAGGACAGAGGTGAGGAACCTTTTTCAGCCCAAGGGCCTCATTCTTCTATGCACATACTTCTATGCACATACTTTTGGGAGGCTACATGCCAGTGACTTGGCCGGGAAAGAGCAATGAATTTAAATTCAAACTTTTGCGCAGTAGTCAAGTTTCTACACACACTCAAATATCCCTGTCCATGGTCCATCCAGGCCAGAGGTGTCATCAGAGTTCAAGGATACATATCAGCCAGACAAAAACACCCAAGGGAGGTGTGAAACTACTAGTGAGGGGTGTAGCCTGAGGAGAGGGGCTGTGGCCCTATTAGTTTTCTGGTTTACATGCATAATTGTTTTTGTTTGTGACCTAGAAAAGCCATTTCCGGTTCAGGGATGAAATGTCATTGAAGCCAAGCAGGTCTGGTCTGGTCATTGCCTGGATGGAAGACTACCTAGAAACTCAATGACTGCTTTCAGATGTAACATCAAACCATAGTTTAGCATTCAAAGAAGTAGCTAGCCTTTTCCTAGGCTCATGTGCTCCCCCCCTCCTCTTTCTGGCACTCTTGCAAGGAGGAGATCTAAAACTTACGGTATGCCTCTCTTTTAGATTGACCACAGTTTAGTGTGTCGTTCAGAGCCTAAACTGTGGTTAATCTTAACTATGGCTGGTGAAAACAAGCCAACTTCAGGAATTATGGCTTGAAGTTGGCCTGTTTCCACTAGTCATAGTTAAGATTAACTTGTTTGTTCAGGTTTGGATAACATGACAAGCTACAGTCAATCAAAGATGGAAGACGAAGCGCCTATACTTCTCCTTGCAGCCACACTGGAGGAAAAGGTAGTAAAAGCCACCCCCAGAAGTGTCTTGCTGGGTGTGGCAAAGCTGCTATGCCAGGTCCCCAGCTGGTGGGTCCCTGTTGCCTCCTGGGAGGAGGAGAGTCAGTAAGGGGGTTAGCATGAATCAGGCATACTTGCACAAGCACTGGATTGCCTCTGCTGGTATGGTTCCATCCCCCAACTACCCCACTGCCTCACCCCTCTTCCACCTGGTAAACAGCAGTGACCAACCTGCTGGGCAGTGAATGTAGTTCTCCATTTAGCAAGCTGCTTCTGGCCACCTCTAGTAGTCTTATTTGATAAAAGCAGTATATGAATGTAACAAATAAAATCCCTAGACCATAGGGGCAGAATCCAGTCAAAATGAAGGTCTTTGGAAGTTCCAGCTGAGATCAGTGCTTAATGTTGGCTGAATCAGAACCTCGATGTCATTGATATGCAAGCTACTATCAAACCTTGTATGGAAGAGCTGTAAACAAGATGTACGTTTCTTTTACCTCTTTTGAAGCCCTGTAGGATAACAGCAGTGAAGCTCTCAGGACCCAGGCAGCCGCTGGATAAGTCAAACAGTATTTTAAATACCAGAACACGGAGCTTTTCAGGAAGAGATGACAGAAGCATATGTTAGGGGGTGCCCTGGGACTTCCATAAAACATCAATGAACACCGGGTTTGAATATATTTTGTACTGCTCATTTTATTGACAGGCTGTCATAACCAAGCAAGAGAAAAACATAAAACCATAAACCACAACAGCAAACCGAAATAAATTGCTGCCAGGCTACTAGGTCAATACTAGTCTCGCAGTGTTCGGCTAATACACACACTTGGCTCTTATAATGATGGAGAAGGGTACTCTAATTCAGAGTGGTGGCTTGGTGGGGTGGGAACTGATTCACACAGGCAACATATCCTACTTGTGAATAGCCACAGTCTATGTATCCCTGGGTGCAATTGCACAGCCAAACTTTAATGGGGCTATGTCCAGGTAGCATGTCGATCACGTGCAAACACCTGTACACGTGTCACAAAAGGACACGTGATCTCCAAGATCTTGGGCCTTGTAGTGTCCCATGGGGACTTTGCCTTGCAGACCACTTATGGGGAATGGTAGCAGAGCACAAATTTTGCCCAGTCGTGGTGCAAAATCAAGGTCTGATTTTATTACAGAACTGAAAAATGATCAGTATGTTTAAATATGCATGGAAAGGCTATTCTGGCATCACCCTGCCTGGACCAGTTGTATGGGGAAGGAGGGAGACAGAGAAGAAAAGGCAGAGCTAGAGGGAACTACTTTTGCTGTATATGCGGTGAGGACATAAAAAGAGCCCTCTTGGATGAGACCAAAGACCCATCTAGTCCAGTATCCTGCTCTTGTTGTGGCTGCTCACAAGCAGGATATGAGCACAATGGCCTCTCCCCACTTGTGATTTCTGGAAACTGGTATCCAAAGACATACCGCCTCCAATAGTGGAGATAGAAGACAGCCATCTTGACTGATAGCCCTATCTTCCCTCATGAATTGGCCTAACCCTCTTTTAAAGACATCCAAGTTGGTGGCCATCAGTACATCTTGTGGGAACGAATTCCACAGTGGGCTGCATGAAGAAGTGCTTTATTTTGTCTGTCACGAATCTTCCAGTATCCGGCTTCATTGGATGTTGCCAAGTTCTTGGTATTGTGAGAGAAGGAAATGTCTCCCTATCTGTTTTCTCCATGCCGTGCTTAATTTTGTGCCGCTCTCTCGCGTCTCTCTTACTCGCTTTGTTTCTCAGATTAAGAGCCCCAAAGGTTGTAACCTTTCCTCACAGGGGACCTGCTCCAATCCCTTGATCATTTTGGTTGCCCTTTTCTGAATCCTTTCCAGCTCTGCAGATAAGGGAAAGAGGAGGTGGGCTAGAGATCTGGCAGGCTTCTGTGGCGAGGTTCATTTGACAACAATGGGAAATTGAGTCTTCAGGGTCGTTGGCCCAGTCCTGTGGGACACCCTGCCAATCGCGATTTAGTGGGTGCCTTCTGTGCCAATGTTTAAATGCCCACTGAAAACTTTTCTTTTCTGCCAGGTGTAGGCAGGCAATTAAGAGTACATCCCACACAATGGGGTGTGTGGGTATGTCTGTTTTCAATTTCTTTTTGCTTTTAACTAGTTTTTAACTTTCTGTGATTTATTGTTTGGTTTTATGTTTTTATATTGTTGTAAACCACTGTGATATGTCTTTATGCTGCAGTAGTATATAAATATTTTTATAAATAAATAAAACAAATAAGCCTAGTTGCAATGAGGACAACGAGGGATGAAAACTGTGTGAATGTCTGGAGGCGGTCGGAGGATGGATGGCGGCTTACAGATTGAGGTTGAATCCTGACAGGACAGAAGTATTGTTTTGGGGGGACAGGGGGCGGGCTGGTGTGGAGGACTCCCTGGTCCTGAATGGGGTAACTGTGCCCCTGAAGGACCAGGTGCGCAGTCTGAGAGTCATTTTGGACTCACAGCTTTCCATGGAGCTGCAGGTCAATTCTGTGTCCAGGGCAGCTGTATGCCAGCTCCCTCTGGTATGCAGGCTGGGACCTTACCTGCCCGCGGACTCTCTCGCCAGAGTGGTGCATGCTCTGGTTATCTCCTGCTTGGACTACTGCAATGCACTCTATATGGGGCTAATCCAGAATGCGGCAGCTAGACGGGTGACTGGGAGTGGCCAAGATCATATAACTCTGGTCCTGAAAAACCTACATTGGCTCCCAGTATGTTTCCGAGCACAATTCAAAGTGTTGGTGCTGACCTTTAAAGCCCTAAACGGCCTCAGCCCAGTATACCTGAAGGAGCATCTCCACCTCCATTGTTCAGCCTGGACTCTTAGGTCCAGCTCCGAGGGCCTTCTGGCAGTTCCCTCATTGCAAGAAGCGAAGTTACAGGGAGGGCCTTCTCTGTAGTGGCGCCCCCCTGTGGAATGCTCTCTCATCAGATGTCAAGGAAATAAACAACTGTCTGATTTTTAGAAGACATCTGAAGGCAGCCCTGTACAGGGAAGTTTTTAAAGTTTAATGTTTTATCACATTTTTAATATTCTGTTGGAAGCCACCTAGAGTGGCTGGGGAAACCCAGCCAGATGGGTGGGGTATAAATAAATTATTATTATTAAAACATTGTAGGTTTCAGCTAAACGAGGGCAGAGCAGAGAGTGAGATGAGAGAAATGAGAGACAAGGAGTCCAAATGGCTCCTCAAGACACATGGACACGACACATGGACAAGCCAGCACATGCAATCCCAGACTCCATTCAAACCCCAATTCCATAGGTGGGGAACACTTGGCTCTCCAAATATTGTTGGACTACAGCTCCCATCATCCCTGAGCATTGGCTATGATGACTGGAGCTGATAGGAACTGGAGTCCAACAGTATCTAGAAGGCCACAGGTTCTCCACTCCTCATTTATATGCTTTTATGAATGCTTTTATGGGTATTTTGCTGTTACATTCGTGCCATTAGCACCTATTGGCTAGGGAAGGAAGAAAAATACCAAAACCAAAGGAAAGCTGAGAATAAAATCTGGAAAAGGCAATTAAAACATAAAACAAAATTTTGCAGGTGACTGCAGAAGTAGAAGGAATTCTTAGTATGAACAATACTACTTTCTCCCACAGAAAATGTACCCAATGTACCTGCACAACACGAGGAGAACTTAGCTGTGTTTCTTTGGTTAATCATTATCCCATTGAGTAATTTGATTTTAATTGATGTCTAGCTCATGAATAAATCTATTCATTCTCTTTAACAAAGAATTCACACAGGTGGATTTCTGCTCTCCCCCTGCTAGAGAGCAATCCAACACTGATGGTCTCAACAGATAGACTAAGTCTGGCAGCTGATGGGAACTGTATATGCCAATAAGTAAGGTAAATATTAGCACACTTGATAAACTCACTGTGGCCAAGATCCAAAGGAGGACTGTGCAGCAGGTGCAGGAGAGAAACTGCATGCATCTTGAGTAAACGGACCAAGTGAAGGGACTAGGGATGGAGGAGAAATTGAAGTCATCTTGTATTATTATTATTAATTAAATTTATATACCACCCTTTATCAAAAGAGCTCAGTGAGGTTCACAGACTAAACAATGTAAAGAAATGTATGTATATAAAGAAACACAAGCCTACCCTAATTTGCACGTTCCAAAAGAGGACATAAACCAAAACTGAAACACAACTATCCTTTGAGAACTGCATTACAAAACTTGGAGCAGTGCAAATTTTGAAGGATGGCTGTGTTTTGGATTTCACACTGTTTTGGAAAGCGCAGTTTAGGCAGGCTTGCCCTTAAATGTGAACAGAATCAAATTTCTCCCCTATCCCTAAGGGATGCTTGAATTTCCTCTCCTATTGTCATGCTAGGATTGGGTAAGAATCTGCCCCCAAGCCTCAGAATGGAGAGAGCCATCAAGAAGCAATGCCTCCTCGGTGAAGACCACTATATTGAATCAGCATATTAGTGTAATTCTGCGTGATGGGCAGAATGCATATGTTTTACTGCAGTAAGTCTCCTGCAAGTGCCAATTTTATCAGTAAAGATATGGAGTATTCCCCCCACATACACACGCACAGATAAAGTTAGACAATTTCGAATAGATTTCTTCCCTTTCTGTTATCTGAACATTGTTGTCATGATACCATACAGCGCCTGTTCATTCTAAACTCTGCTAGAGGGCAAAAAAAATATTTATGGCATACTTTAAATAAAACATATTATGTGTTCGTACGAACATATGTATCATTGTCCCTCTAGCTGAAGCAGATATAATTTCTGACAAGGTGTGCATGCAGCCTCATGCAGAATTCATGACTTCGTGTTGCATAAGAATGCAGGCGCTCCTTTTGAAACACTTTTCTAGCACAATAAGTACTCATTTTGTAAACCAAAAATGGGTGGGTGGGAGGGTGGGATTCTTCTTGATTGTTTTGGGCAAATGCTATGGAAGTGAGGAGTCTTTCTTTCCTTTTCTTTTTCTTTTAAAAAGCATTATATGGGATTGAGATGGAGAACCTTGTCCAACCAGGTTTCCCATCAAATTCAGCTGAATGTCTCAGTGCAAATATGACATGAATTTTCTCTCAGGCTACTGGCAGTCCAGGTCAATAAATACGTGTCTTGAGTTATGGGTAGTTGAGCATTTTCCTAGGAAGAAAAAAAAGTAGTATCCATATTAATGTCCCAATGTCAGTTAACTCCTAGAAAGACAGCAGTCCAGTTGAATTACCTTGGGAAAAGCAACTTTACAACGGGGTGAGTTTTCCATTACTATTTCTGTGCAAAGCATGCCATGAAATGTACGCTGCCCATTGAGGTATCTGGTTGGCCAATGGATGCTAGACTAAATGGGTCTTTGGCCTGAGCCAGCAGGAATCTTTATATATTTTAATATATCCTCCATAGTAAGCTGAACGTGCCCATTCTGTCCATATTTATGTCTGTAGAGCATGAGACCTGAAAGAAGCACATTTCACTCATGCTCTGCCACTTTTTCTGATGAACAACGAAGACATGCCTGCGGTGGCACAATATCAAGGGTGAGTATTAAACTCATTCAGACTGTAATCTAAATCTCTGGCTGGCAGCATGGGAGTAGTGTAGCAGGGTGGATTTAGGGCTGTGAGATAGATGCACTGAGTGCTGAGCCTGGTAAGTGAGGCAATGGGCTTTGGGAAAGAGGTGTGAGGCTCTGACAGGGTCCTCAAGTCCTCCTGTCTCCTTCCCAAAGCCTAGTTAGCACTTAGCTGGCTTGGGGGAGGAGGAGGGAGGAATCTAAGACCCCATCAGAGCCCTCACGCCGCCTTCCCATAGCTAGGCATGTGCTTACTGGGCTCCCTCCCCATTCAGTGCCCATTTGGGGGAACCAGTCACATTGCCCTAAAACTGCCTCTCTGACTGTCTCCCAGCAATGCAATTATCTGCAAGGGATTTCCCCAAAGCGTGGTTAATGTTGCCAGTCTTCATGCTATGTTTGCAGAGCACAACACTATTTAACCCGACTTGACTTAGCTACTTATTTGTCTGTTTTTCTCAGAATCCAGTCACTCATATCTCAAGGTGCTTCTCTGTGCTGGGCAGATCAGAGATGGGGATGACTGTGTAACAACCTGTTCTCTACAATAACTGATAAAGAGGTTTTGCTCTATAGCAACTGATAAAGAGGTTTTGCACCCCGCTGGCTAGTGATAACATGTGGAAGGCTGGCGTAGATCTAATTGTTTTACAGGTTAGATCTATAAGCTCCCTACACAGCTCCCTGTGGACTGAGAAGTGCAGTCGTATGAAAGTGGTGTTGATCTCATCTTATGGCTTAGACGCTTGGAAACATCTTGGCTTTTTTTTTTTTACATTCATATCATACCACAAACAATGTTTTCTTAGAAATTGTGATATAAGCCTCAGCAATAAATCAGTTAATGGTTTCCTTGAAATGCAGGAAGAAAACAGGCAATCAGCTGACCCATCAGCGAACTCTGTTATGCAATGTGTTCTACACTTTCCATTTTGATAACCAGTTATTACAAAGTGGGGGAAGTGGACTAGAATAACTAATGCAAAATATGATAGCTTAGAGACTTTCCAGGGATTTTTTTCTTTCATTAAATTTTTTTTTAAAAATGTTGACAGTCCATATGGATTTATCAGATAGACTGAAGATTCTTGTGCAGTTTCCTCAAGGATAGTGGCTTTAAAAAGAACTCAGGGGGTTGTATCCAATTCTAGTAAACTCATAGAAGCTAATAGACAAAACTTACAAAGGTAAGGACTTGTGTTGGATACAGCTCAGGAAAGCCAAGCAGGCATTTTAGCACTATACAGGGAAGCAGGCTTAATTTTAAATGACGTAAGGCACTGTCAGGGCTGTTCCACTTCAGATTGCCACTGAGGACTCACAGGATGGGATGTTCCTTCGTGCAAAAATGTTTCCTACACATAGGAAACTATGATGTCGAGTAGATGGTGAGCCAGGAGCTGGGGACCAGGAGCTCTGGGGCAATTGAGAAGTGAGGAGCAAAGGGCAAACAATGAGGCAGGGCTGAGGAATTAGCCAAAAGTCAGGACCAAAGAGCAAGTCAGAACCAGAGGACAGCATGCAACAGTGGCCACACCTTGGGAAGAGTTTCAACTGGCCGGCTAAACCAGGTGAGGGTAGCCGATGAGTCTCAAATCCTCTGTTAATGAGGGACATTCCCTGCAGGTGAAGACTAGTGGATTGGATGAGACCAAGAGTGGGTCCAACGGTCAAGAAGTTAATTTCTGCCCATGCTGTGAAGTGAGGGGCAGAAGGGGATCATCAACTGGGGAAGATAGTCCATCTAGGAGAAGCAAAACTCTTATTCTAAAGCTCTGCTGCCTAGCAGGGTATCTTTGGGAGAAGAAAAGGTTAAGGACTAAACCCTACAGAAATTCAGAGTGGTGTCCCTACAGCGGTTCAATGGCGCCTTTCACACCTCCTTCCGACAACTTCTGCAGCCAAGCTGGTACCAGACATATTGCTTTCCTTTCCTTTGGACCACATCACTTAAGCCAAGAGGGGATCTTGTCGTCTGGGTGGCCCAAGACACTGCCCAGGCTTGCCCCCTGGGGAGGTCACTTCGGTACTGCGAACCCAGTGGTTTCACACCTGGAGGCACACTTCATTGTCTCTCAAGACAGATGGATGCCAACAGCAACAAATGTCTCTGTCTCTGTGTTGTTACTACCTGTGCAATATCCCATTTGGTTACACAGACACAAGTGTGTCGGCCAAGCAACCATCCCCCTTCCCATCACAGGAAATCTGTACAGAGGACCCAGGTGCATGCAGCTGGTGAAGGATGCACACCTGCATCCATATTGCAATGCTCTCCCAGAGCTATTGAACTGCAGAGAAGCACTTTTTGATGTCCACAGGGACGTGTGTCTCCATCTGGGGGCTACCAGACTTTCACCAGCTAGTTACGCATGGTGAAAACTTAGCCAGGGCTATTACTATTGCCCAGAAGGTGGGATTTAGCTACTGTGATAGACCTGGCTCCGTTCCTGTATCATTAAGCAAGCGCGCGCGCACACACACACACACACACACACACACACTGCACAGTATTTCATAATAAATATGTGTCTCTTTTATTAGCATAACTGGCTCTTTGATTTGTTTCAGGTTTTATGATGTTTAGACAAACGGATTTGGACAGTTAAAATTCCACTTAGGCTTGATGCATTGTATCTGCCTGACACACAATAACATTGATTTATAAGATGCAATGAATCTCTAATTAGATTTTGGCAGGATAGTCGCAGTCAGAAAAGTTCCTCTAAGTGCTCCATTGGAAGGTGTAATGAAGGCCATCTTTTAATTAACCAGTTCCCCTCCAAAGGACTATAAACATAACACCCCTTTGCCTCTGCCCTTTGACCTGTGTCACATCAGCCTTCTCAAACACACTCTTCCAGTGTGTGATTTATAGGGTATATTTAAAGAGTGATCATTACTACAACATGTGGTGGATACCAGATCTCAGCAACACATCAGCAACCCCCTTTTTTGGTTAGTAAACGAATGAAGCAAAGCTTCAGGTTGAAAAATGAGTTTATGATTACACAACAGTCTTAAGTGTTCTGTAAATTTCAACTTTTATGACCACCTATTGTAAAAGCAGAATAAAAGGGACCATTAAATAAATAGGAAGAACTTATTTTCAATCAAGTTTAAGTGAAAGACTTGGAGAGAGATTCAACCCAGAGGTATGGCTCCACTTTTGTGATAAATGGGTACAACTTCACTTTATGTTCTTGGGAGATCATTGGAACTGGGTACTTCAGAGTCAGGCCCTTTTTCATTTCTGTAGACCTGGGGTGGCTAGATGGCAGATTGTTATACTTGATACTGAGCAATCCTTGACTTTGACTAAGCACTGAACCCCCTAATGTTTCTAGCGTCAAGGTACGCACTCTGGCAATGGTTTTTCATTGTGCGGTTAAAACATACCTAATTGTGAAGGCATTCCTGAGCAATGATTTTTAGTAATACCTCTACAGACAATTCTTGATATTTGTGGTATTTTGGGGTTTGGTTTTTTTAAAGTATTTTATTCTTATTTTCATTTATGAATCAATTCCTAGGGGACACCCAGGATCATTCAGTTTGTAACTTAAAGGTCATTTCTGTTATTCATAAGGTCCACTATCCAAAAGGAGGATGGTTGGGAATGTTGCTTAGCCACCAGGCAGAGTGGCATTATCTACTGAGGTAGCATATGGTCTGATTGGCTGAGTAGTTCTGAGGGAAATTTTTCCTGTGTATGTTTGGTTGACTGTATCCCTGCTATGTTGAAAGCCTGTCCTAAGAAAGACAAAACCTATTTGTTCCTTTCTCAGATTATACACTGTTTTTGTTCAGTTTGCTGAGCAGAGTGTTATCAAGACTTTTCTCTCTGGACTCTGCATTCTTTAAGTAACTATGCTAACATGAAGCATCTTAAAGCCATTTCATATTTTTCACTGTTCTATTGTATTTATTTTGTGCTGTAAACCAAATTATTGTGTTTTTTAATGAAAAATGGTATACAGTGGTACCTCGGGTTACAGACGCTTGAGGTTACAGACTCCGCTAACCCAGAAATAGTACCTTGGGTTAAGAACTTTGCTTCAGAATGAGAACTGATATCACATTGCGGCAGCAGGAGGCCCCATTAGCTAAAGTGGTACCTCAGGTTAAGAACAGTTTCAAGTTTAGAATGGACCTCCGGAACGAATTAAGTTCTTAACCCAAGGTACCACTGTATATAAATGTTTAAATAAATAAATAAATAAATAAATAAATAAATAAATAACAATTTGATTGTCAACATTGGCTCTAGTCAGGGATAGGCTTGAAAGATTTGTTCCTACGAAGTCTTACTCAGCTTCAGTGTCCAGGACATCTGTCTGTGAAATAATTATCATGTCATTGTTATGTGAGCTATTTGCATCTTAGAGGCTTGTTGTTGACTCAACTATCTGCACAGGCTGATAGTTTGAGATGATTAACTGATGTCATGGATGGTGTGTTTTGTCCCGGCTAAGGGAATAGCGAGTGGGACTGACATTTAAATGGCTTTTCTTTAAACATTACAGCAGTGAGAGCAGTAAACTGAAAGCAGATGCAAATTCTAGTCCAGAAAAGTCTTTAGAAGCAAATTTTTTTTTCTCTCTGCACTTCAAAAAACAAAACAAAAATGAAGACACAATATTGACCACTCCCCAGGAAAAGTTGAGGAAAAACTACAGAGATAAAGAGTCATAGCTTTGAGCTTCAAGATCATTTAATAGGAATGCCTATAAATTTCTCTCGGTTGTTGCCTGGATGCTTTGGTTCCAATTTATGCTTCTTTTACAGATGTAATCACAGTATTATAGAGTTGGAAGGGACCCCAAGGGTCATCTAGTTCAACCTCCTGCAAGGCAGGAATCACAGCTAAGGAATCCCTGACATTTAGCTATCCAATCCCGGTTTAAAAACCTCCAGTGAAGGAGAGTTCACCACAGGGAGGGGCATATCAGTATATTTCCAGTCGGTGTAATCTTCATATGTGTTCGCCCACGACTCAGGTCCATCCCGTTTCAGCAGTAACCTGCCATTTCAAAAACAAAACAAACAAAACAAAACACCACCACCACCTGCATGAAGATTTGCTGTTCCCTTTCTCAAAATATGTGTTTCTAATAATGCTTGGAAAGTTCATTTAAAAATAGATTTCCATAGGACTTACTCCTGTGTCGACTTACAAAGGATTGCAGTCTTAGGGTCAGGTGTTTTTTTTGACCATCCTTGAATGATGTAACAAATCTTAATTATTATTTCATCTTCACAGCAACAGAGGCAATGCTAATTATGTCCATTTATGGGTGTAAATCCACAAAACACCAAGAGTTAATGTTGTTGGCTTATGCATTAACCAAAACTCAGCTCACACCCTGAGCAAACTTTGGCTGCAAGGTTTTCTTCAAATAGGCAAGAAGCGAACTTAGTTCCAAGACAATCTTAAACATGACACATCTGTTGATTTTGGGTCATTGTGGGGTGGCAGCTCCTTCTACAGCCAATGGTGTAATGGAACTGTTAGTTGCCTAGGAATGCCTGCTGACCTCATTTGATGGCCTCTTCTCCCCTGACTGCCCATATTCCATTCTTTCCTTCCATCCGATTCACTTCTTCCATTGGGTGAATTTCCTTCCCTGTCTTTACTGGTGGGGTAAAGCTGCAGTCAAGAGGAAGGGTCAAAGGACATGCATTACCCATGCTTTGAGTAACACCCCCCCTTGATTATTGCAATGAGTGTACATGAGTTAGTTTATGACACTTCATTTGGTTAAGAATATGGCAGACAAATTACTAGCTGAGACTTGATTAAATATGTATTTTGGGAGGGCAGGAGGGGAGTGCAGTGGGTTGTGTTCATCTAAGTCCTACACAGAGCAGACCTGTTGAAATTAAGAGGCCATCTGCCTGTGGTGGAAAGGGTAAGAAGCAAAAAGTAGGTGGAACAACAAATGCAAGTTTTCCCTTGTATGTGACAGGTTAGTTTCTACACACACTAACATCTCCCCCCCCCTCTTTCATCCAGGCAAGCAAGAGGCACTCTCAAAGGACACATTTCAGCTAGGTATCCTCTCAGGATACAGAGCAGTTCCAGTAAGGGGTGTGCTCTGAAGAGAGCTCAAAGGGCCAGATAGAGAAGCCACATTCAGCACTGGGGTTGAGATTCACCATTCCCAATTTTAAGTGTAGCATTGGTAGGTGGGAGAGGGTAGCTGAACCCTTCCCCTTCCCCTTCCATCCTTTCCCAAACAGCTTCTTTGCCATTTGGTCACTTATAATTATGAAACCCCACCAAGAGAAGAATGGCAAATAGTTTAGGGGTGTGAGGAGGAGTTCACAGCCACAGGTGTGGAGAAAGTTGAGCCTCGCCCCCCCCTTTCTATCAATGCTCTGATTTAAAGCCTTTCCCCTCCACTTTTTGCAGTGATATAATTCCAACACAAAAAGCTATGGTTGGACCATAAAGAAGGCTGATCGCCGAAGAATTGATGCTTTTGAATTATGGTGCTGGAGGAGACTCTTGAGAGTCCCATGGACTGTAAGAAGACGAAACCTATCCATTCTGAAGGAAATCAGCCCTGAGTGCTCACTGGAAGGACAGATCCTGAAGCTGAGACTCCAATACTTTGGCCACCTCATGAGAAGAGAAGACTCCCTGGAAAAGACCCTGATGTTGGGAAAGATGGAGGGCACAAGGAGAAGGGGACGACAGAGGACGAGATGGTTGGATAGTGTTCTCGAAGCATGAGTTTGACTAAACTGCGGGAGGCAGTGGAAGACAGAAGTGCCTGGCATGCTCTGGTCCATGGGGTCACGAAGAGTCGGACACGACTAAACAACAATAACAATTCCAACACACTGATCTACTGCCATCATATCAAATTTCTGTGCCATGGAATGCTTGAAAACTTACTTTGGAGTCAATGTGTACAGGACTAGTCTTCACACCCTGCCTCCCTACTGTACAACTAGAAGGTACCAAGTTCAATTAACAGTTATGAGTTTTATTGGAGACTTGCAAAAGGCCCATCAAGTCTGATGGGAAGGAGAAGAGAGGAAAGTAACTATCTTCCAGC
This sequence comes from Podarcis liolepis, assembly GCF_965112155.1. Classification (NCBI taxonomy): domain Eukaryota; kingdom Metazoa; phylum Chordata; class Lepidosauria; order Squamata; family Lacertidae; genus Podarcis; species Podarcis liolepis. The sequence goes on along the minus strand of NC_139561.1, from coordinate 51,786,177 downwards.
CTTCTTGTATGTATGTATGTATGTGTGTATGCGCGCGCGAGTGCGAGTGTGTGTGTGTGTGTGTGTGTGTGTGTGCATATATAGGTTCACCTAATACCATCCTTTTAATGCCAAGTGAAAAACTAGGCCTTCTCAATAATTCATGGAACACAGGAATCTATTATATACAGAATCAGACCACTGGTCCATTTAGCTCAGTACTGTCTGCACCAGGGGCAGTCAACCTTTTTACACCTACCACCCACTAATGCATCTTTCTTGATGGTAAAATTTCCTTACCACCCACCAGTGCTTGATGAAAGGAGGATTCAGCTTGTGCCATAGAACCCCCTACAGCCCACCTAGAATCTTGAAACGCCCACTAGTGGGTGATAGGGACCAGGTTGACAACCCCTGGTCCACACCAGGTGTCGGCAAGGTTTACCTCACCTGGGCCGGTTCACTTCTGCGGTTCCCACTCCGTGCAGTGCTGGTTTAGAGCTGTGCGTGGGGACTCGGCAAGCAGGTGGCTTGGTTTGGGGGCATCTTGTGGGCCGTTTAAATGACCCCTATGGGCCGCTTGTGGCCCATGGGCCGCAGGTTGCCGACTCCTGGTCTATATAGACTAACAGGGTTATACGTAGGAGGCTTTTCCAGCCCTATCCAGATATGATGGGATTAAGATAGATGGACTAATAGTTTGACTCAGTATAAGGCAGCTTCCTATGTTCCTATGAGTAGAATGAATAGAAAATAATAATAATAATAATAATAATAATAATAATAATAATAATAATAATAATAATTTATTTGTACTCTGCCCATCTGGCTGGGTTTCCCCAGCCACTCTGGACGGCTTCCAACAAAGATTAAAAATACATTAAAATGTCACACATTAAAAACTTCTCTAAACAGGGCTGCCATCAGATGTCTTCTGAATGTCTTTGACATCTGATGGGAGGGCATTCCACAGGGCGGGTGCCACAACCGAGAAGGCCCTCTGCCTGGTTCCCTGTAACCTCACTTCTCACAGTGAGGGAACCGCCAGAAGGCCCTCGGCGCTGGACCTCAGTATCTGGGCAGAATGATGGGGGTGGAGACGCTTCTTCAGGTATACAGGACCGAGGCCGTTTAGGGCTTTAAAGGTCAGCACCAACACTTTGAATTGTGCTTGGAAGCTTACTGGGAGCCAATGAAGATCTTTCAGGACTGGTGTTATATGGACTCAGCGGCCACTCCCAGTCACCAGTCTAGCTACCGCATTCTGGATTAAAGGCAGTTTCCGAGCCACCTTCAAAGGTAGCCCCACGCAGAGTGCATTGCAGTAGTCCAAGCAGGAGATAATTAGAGCATGCACCACTCTGGCGAGATAGTACGAGGGCAGGTAGGGTTTCTGGTAGACAACTGCCCTGGATACAGAACTGACCTGCACCTCTCTTATAAAAGAGAGATATAAATACATAACATGGAGTTTGCAGAAATATCAAAACAAGACTTGCTTATATATTTTTTGATACCCATTGGCTTCAAGGTTTGATTGAGCTGGGGTTTTTTTTGGCTTTTGTTTCATTTTTTATTTCTCAGGGAAACTTGAGACAACTCACTTGTATCACGTTGGAATGCTGAAATAAATTGAGATGCTAATGTTCTGTCTCAGAATTGCAGCAGTCAATAGAAAAGAGCCACCAGGTACAAACAAAGGAGAGAAGAGCCAAGTTGTCAGCAGTGCGAGAGAACTTTGTACTTCTGGCTATCTTTTAACAGATTCCAGTTGTGTCCACATATGGAATATTCTGCAGGACATTTAAATCAAACTGTTATATGTACTTGTGTGCCTTGTTTCTTTTTCTTTCCCTGCCTCCTTCCCCCTCCACGTCTTAGGGCTGAACTTGATGCTGGTTTTATTGGTCATGTGTTTTATGTGTTGGGGGGTGGCAATAAAACTCTCTCAAATAAAAAGGCAAGTCTTTGGGCATCCAGAGAGCTCGCGGGGCAATTGAAGCCAAATGTTTGGATCTCAGGAAACTCTCCAAGGCTGGCTATTTACAGTGTCAGCTTGCACGTAGAGTACAGAGTTTAATTTTATATCGGGAACTTCGCTTCTTTTTTTTCTTCCTAAGATGTTTGCCATTTCAGCTCTATGCACAATCAGCTGAATCAGTTAGAAATGAAATCCCTCTTGGCTCCATGAGGCTGGACCCTTGCCCAGCTGAGAACCTCAAAACTGGGCTTTACAGGGGGATAATGCGTAGGTGGAAATTCTAATAATCATAGCTTTCTGAATGCACCCTTGCGGAGTTACAGGAGGGGATGGAGAGAGAGAGAGACTAATGCTTTCTCAGCTATTGTGATCTAAAAGTGTGTGTGTGTGTGTGTGTGTGTGTGTACGTGCATGAGTGTGTGTGTGTGTTTCATGCTGGATCAAAATCAAAATGGCGAAAAGTTCAGCCTCAGTTGTTGAGGGAGGAGTGGGGCTGTTTAGTTTCTTTACAGTGGTACCTCGGGTTACATACGCTTCAGGTTACATATGCTTCAGGTTACAGACTCTGCTAACCCAGAAATAGTACCTCGGGTTAAGAACTTTGCTTCAGGATAAGAACAGAAATCGGGTTCCGGCGGCACAGCAGCAGCGGGAGGCCCATTAGCTAAAGTGGTGCTTCAGGTTAAGAACAGTTTCAGGTTAAAAATGGACCTCCGGAACGAATTAAGTACTTAACCCGAGGTACCACTGTATTTAAAAATTTAGTTTCTTTGTTTAAAACATTTAGATACCACCATTACCCTAAAGATACTGAAGGTGGGTAACAATAAGATAAAATAAAATACATATGTATAACACAACAAAAACAGAAGATTACACCCACAGACCCGAGTCTTTCAGCTGAGTGGCAGTGATTCCTCAATGCCAAGTTCCTATAGTTTGTGGGGATGTTTTAACCAAGCAAGGAAGGTGCCAGTCATATTCCAGGGGAAATTCCAATTCTGAGGTGCCACTGCTGAAAAGGCCCACCCAATGTATGAAACGCAGCAGAAGGACATTCAGGGGGCCTCCCCTGCAGATCTCAACTCCTGGACAGCAACATGCAGGGAGAGGCATGCTTTTAAGTATTTAGGCCCTAACTGAAGCAGCTCACTGGGTAGGGTGGAACCAGGGTTGTCAGGTCAGGAGTACCCCATATTCTGAGCTGGAGTGAAAGCAACAACAGCAAATGCCAGTCATATTTGCTGGGTTGATTTCCCTTCCTGACATGGGTTGAATAAGAAGACACTTCCTATTTCCATTTCCGTTCCTATCATAATTCTCCAACATCCTTATCTGTGAATTAGAACAATTTGCAACCCCTTAGATTATACAGTGCAGTTCAACACAGTTCTTGACTCTTTACATCTATAAAAGTGAGGTGGGTATGTTGCCCATTCAAATGCAAAAACAAGCAAATAGCATTTCAGCCTTGCAACGCATGACACGACAGGATTGTTGTTTTAAAAAAGCATGCGTGATACCAGTGTTGACACATATACAAGGAAATGTGCACGTAAAACTTGCAGTATTCATCATGTGTAAAAATATATATTTTGAGAGTGTTGATGACGGACCTCACAAGACAATGGGAGGTAATGATGGGTAAAGAAGTGTGAAAAGAGAGTGCTCCCTCCCTCCCAGTTACCACACATAGGATAGGGCTGTTCAACAGAGATTAGAGGGTCAATCATCTTCTTTGGCTACAAAGATAGGAATCCCTTCTTCTTTTGCATTGCCACAAAGTCTGAAGCTTTCAGCATGCTTTGAGAGTGCCGAGTTGTATTAAACGGTAGACTGAGAGAGGGAAGGAGAAGAAAAAGCCCTCTGAAGAATTGGTGCTTAATTACAACTTAATTAGCATAATTATGCATGCTAATAGCATCTCAAATGAATAACAGTTGTCAGGAGGTTGGGACCATCTGTAAGAGTGTTGGATTAATACATCATTTTTTATTTCTAACAACGCTGTAACCCTTTGCCTGAAAGTGATTTTCATTAATCAAGTTCATTTTTATTATATAGAAAATTTGGCATTTTTCATTATGGGCCATTATCTTTTCCCCCATGTAGTCCTAATACAATACTAATGAGACCCCATGTGGCTACTCCAGGCTGACAATGGTAGTACAGGTGTATTATTATAATTGTTACAAACAGCATGTTGTACCTCGGGCCTAGTAGAGTTCTCGTCCCAAGGTACCCGGGTTTCTGGTTGGCATCATCCCCAGGGCTCAGCAGAGTTTCCAGGGCTTTATAAAAAACACACACATGTTTGTGATCACGGGGAGGGAGATTTAAAGAGACAGAGCAGTGTTTGTTTTCAAGATGGCTAACTTGGAAGCTTTCACATGCAGCTTTTCAGAATGCCCACCACTACTCTGCCCTCAAACACTGGGCTCAGGAGAAACTGTATGTGCTCTTCTTGAGGGTTTTTTTCAGGGAAAGGGATGGTGCAATGGCAGGGCTATTTTAATGACACCAATATTTATTTCATGAAGACTTGGGCGGAACAAATAGTCTGAACATTGCTCACTGCAACATGTCAGCTTAAGCGGAGGGGGCATTGTGGTATTGGATGCCTCAGAGTAGTAAGATGTGTGGCAAACAAATAATGACAGAGTATGGTAAGATTTCCAAATCGAATATGATAGGAAATCTGGTATTTATTTGACAGGGACCAGACAGCTGATTTCGATTTTCTGTGGAGCTGCCCAGAATTCGAGAGCAAATTTATTTACAACTTTTGGAAAAACAGCTGTCCTAGTCTGTTGCTGTTAAAACAAAGCAAAAGTCTCCTTGCACCATAAGGATCAACAAATTGCTCATGGCAAAAGCTTTCAGAGTCAAGTTCATCAGAAGGAGGAACTGCGACTTGGTGGTAGAGCACATGCTTTTACATGCAACAGGGTCCCAGATTCAATCCCTGTCACAGCTAGTAAAAAATAGTATCAGATAGCAGGTGAAGGAGCTGTGCTGGAGAGCAGCTCCCAGCCAGACTAGCCAATGCTAGGAACTGATGAAGCATGTTCTTTCTGGTACATATTACCATTGCAGGCATCGACCCACCGCATAAGTAAGCTTTGATCAACACAGATATTATGTGTTCTTTTTCGTCTATAGCCAATTTCCTAATATTTTTGTACCCTAGGCCCTTATGTAGTCCTTGTAAGTGTTTTCATTTGGGGGCAACACATATGGGGCTGTAGTTAGAGAAATTAATAGTGCTTTTATTTATTAGCAATTTAAATATAGATAGATATAGAAGTTATGCCACAAGTTCAACAAATCCTTTTTTCCTTTGGTATTTCAGATCCAATTTTATCCCAAAATCTCTTAATTTGGGGGCACTCCTACCAAAGCCTTAAAAAATATTGAGTTATTTTAGTACCTAGAGAAAATGGATCGTAGATAACATCTAATATCCATCATCCCCTCCCCTCTACTATCTTAGAAGAGGAATCACTCATTCTCTCACCCACATAGAATCATAGATGAGAGGATGCCTCTTCTATGATGGAGTTTGAATGTGAATCATCTAAAATTTATTTAATTAGATGACAGCCCTAGAATTCTGACATTGGCAGCCCAATGAAAAGCAGTCCCACATACCTCACTGTATATTTCTGGTGTGGTCCTGCATGTGGAAATAAGTTTCCTCCTGCTTTTGAATTGGCTCTTAATTTATTTAAAAGGGTTGTTTAGGCTTTTAATTGGACCATAATGATAAACTGATAGCAAGTTAGATTTCCATCAACTTACTCATGAATTGCTAGTATTTTAGTAATAAATTGCCAGCTAATAAACTTCTTGTAGCTTGCCTTTGTAAATGCCAACGTAAAGGCCTAAACACTCCTCGTTGAGTTAATTACACATTTAGTGCTTGTGTAATTTTGAATTAATTGCAGACCAAATGGATTTATGGTTCATGTACTTAATAAGCCTTGGCAAGTGCCCTTTTAACAATCCATTGGTATTTAGGATCCTGGCGATTTTATTATTGAAGAACAACCAACATTGTTCATGGGTCAGGATCCTTTCCCCCGATAAGCCATTCATGTGTCCGAAGAATAAACATATTGTGTATAACCAGGATAGGCTTATGTCGTGGGGCCAAGCCATAGCAATTGCCTCCTGGTTGTGGTGTCTGGGCCACATACCAGGCAGGGCAAGGCAGAAACAAGATCAGGGCCAAGTTGACACACAAGTGGCATCACCTGGTTGACTCTACCAATGTGTCCATGCAATGCCAGCCTTGCCGCTGCCTTCCTTCCCAGTATGTCAGAGTGACTTTGCTGCCAGGAAGCTATTCCTGTAGCTCTGCTCCACCAGATTACGGTGTCCAAATGCATAGTGAATGGCTTTCCAAAATAATGAGTAGAGGAGTTGGACAAATTTGTATTCTGAACCATGGCATTGCAAACTGGGTGATGCTCTCTGCTAAGCATCAGGAAAAGAAGAGTGTTCTCTGGTCTTTGGTGTTACATCAGTTTCGTGCAACTCCCTCTGTCCCCCCAAGGTATATTTTTGTCCTGGTTTTCTGAAACAAGAGCATTAAAAAGTAATAGGACAGGTTTTCATAATGAATAGAACAGAGTTTTAAGCAGGCCCTATGGAAACCCAAATGCGATGCATCTACATCAACCCCTCTCTAAAAATATAATCATACTCTCCTCACTTGCTGATTCTGTCACCTTTTGAAAACCATTTTAGCTTCATAGGAGTCTTAAGTACTGAATCTAACTCTGTAGCCTTCTGCAGAAAGCATATGCAATATGTATGTATCACAGACCAAGCAATCATGCATTTCAGGGAGAAGATGACGGTCAAATTGCAGTAGCAGCAGAATATCTTTTGTGCAGGAAATACCCTTTCAGCTTGGAATAGCAAGCTGGTGCCCTCTGTACAAGAAGAGAAAGGCTGAATGGCTGGGGAGTACAAAGGTAGGTCAGGGTGATGGGAAAAGGGCAAGAGTAAAATGAAAAAGGAGATCCTTGGGGGGCTGAAATGGAGTTTGACGCAAAGCAGAACCGCCTAAGTTCCCCACTCATATAAGTTGCTCAACTGTCTGATTTCCCTTGTTGTTGAGAGGTCGGAAAGGTAAATTTACAAGCCATACATAACAGATGTTGGCCTGTTGCTAAAAGATGTTTCTTTTTTGGTGTGTGTGTGTCTGTCTTCTGGTGTAAGCCATTTATTCCACATTTACAAATGCACCAAGTCAGGAATAGCCATTGGAAAAGAATAGCAGTTCTCTTCCTAGGTTAAAGGCCTTCATGTAGCAGAGACCTTCATGTAGCAGTGTTTATTTTGTGAGTCTGCAAATTTTTGCTCTGGGCTGAAAGTTTATTAATTTTGAGTTGGGTTTGACGTGAAAGAGGAGGGGAAACTGTTTTCCCCACTTTCAAATTTTGGGAAGAGGGTTGCAAGGGTTGGGGCAGCGGGCAAAATTCAGAATACTACTGCCTGGCTGGCACCTATCATTCCCACCACCCAGAATAACCATTGTATGTACACGGTATGTATTTCATAAATTTATTAATTGTTTTCCATCCCAAAGCAATGAAAACATCAATAATAAAAGTGTATTTAAAAGCAATTTCAGGTCCAAATTAGACAATGCTTGTAGATTTTTCAAATGTTAAGTGGTAGATAATAGGTCATAGAATTGTAAGTTGGACGGGACCTTGAGGGTCATCTAGTCCAACCCCCTGCAATGCAGGGATCAAACCCACAACACTGAGATTAAGAGTCTCATGCTCTGCCAAATGTGCTGGAGCTTGTGGACAATAAAAAGGTAAAGGTAAAGGACCGCTGACAGTTAAGTCCAGTCACGGACGACTCTGGGGTTGCGGCGCTCATCTTGCTTTACTGGCCGAGGGAGCTGACATTTGTCCGCAGACAGCTTCCGGGTCATGTGGCCAGCATGACTAAGCCGCTTCTGGCGAACCAGAGCAGCGCATGGAAACACCGTTTACCTTCCCGCCAGAGCAGTACCTATTTATCTACTTGCACTTTGACATGCTTTCGAACTTCTAGGTTGGCAGGAGCTGGGACTGAACAATGGGAGCTCACCCCCTCGCAGGGATTTGAACTGCCAATCTTCCAATTGGCAAGCCCTAGGCTCAGTGGTTTACAGCATAGCGCCACCCGTGTCCTTGTGGACAATAGCTGCTTTTAAATACATACATACATACATGCAGAATAAAGATCTCCACTTATAAGGTTTGTTGGGAAAGGAAAGTCTTCAATGGGCCCAGAAAATATAATAAAGATGGTGCTTGCCTGATATTTAGCAGGAGGGAGTTCTGCCATAGGTAAATACCCAGTTTCCACATTGTATGGAATGTACTCCCTGATGAAACGGCATCTGCAGGGGGATCTCTGCTGAAGAGCACAGTGATTGGGTATATAAAGGAGGGGATATAAAGGGTGGGAAATTTTTTTAGGCATCCTGGTCCCAGGCTGTATAAGGTTTTGTACACTAGTACCAGCCGAGCTGGCCCACACATGAGGCAAGGTGAGGCGACTGCCTCAGGTAGCTGGATCCATTGGGACAGCAGTTCCTGATGTCAAACTTTCTTCCCCCCACCTTGTTCCTGATGTAGATCATCCCTCACTGCTTCTGAGATGCCATTTTGGGGTCCATCTCAGGTGCCAAAATGTTTGGGGCCGGCCCTGAGTACCAGCATCTTGAATTTACTTAATTTGCTGCCAGTGCAATTGTTTCAGCAATGGCATAGCGTGGTGGTGATGATATATGCCCATTCTGCATCAATTGCAGTTTCCAGGTCAATCTCAGGGGCAGCCGAAACGTTAGCACTTAGTAAGAACAAGTTCTGCCTCTCTGCTTTATTGAGATCAAATAATTGTTTGTAGTAACCTTGTAGATCCTGAGTGAGACTCCATGGGATTTGGGAAGATGACAGTCAGTCTGCAGGTAAGAATAGCAAGAAGTGGCTTAGCTGATTTTTATACAAAATTCGCTGCAGTGTTTTTGTTTTGTTTTTTTAAACTGCTTACAATACTTCATTGGCCTTGCAGAGCAGTCGCATTTCCTGTGATGGAAAAATAAAACACTTTTCATCATCTCCCAAACTCACCCATACGTTTCTTTTAATTTCTGAAGAGATAGAAAAAAAGAAGTAGTAAAGACAAAGAATGAAGGGAGAAAGAAGATAACATGAAAGACTATGCTGGCTGAGAAAATGACAGAAAAGAGGTGAGGGAATTGAGAGAGGTGGTTGAAATAATGTAAAAGTGGCAAAACTGCAAGACAGAGGAGGAGAAAAAGAGGGGGAGGGAGGGTATCTCATAGTCACAGTTTAAATCCTACATTTTCTACAAATGCATCTGTGCTCAGTGCAGTTCAATTAAAAATAGTCTAAGTACAGTAGCACAGCATTCCATGAAAAATGGGTTATAAATTTTAAAATAAATACAAGTTACAACCTAACAGTACAAAAATAAACTATGAGCTATACCTACAGTTGATGCATTCTGCCATGTTGGATGGCAGATACAAATGGGTTCCTGTTTCCCAGTGGCTCTGCATCTGTTCTCTGAATCAGATGGAGAATATAATATGTTATGTACCAAAATATCCCTTATATGAAGGGTCAAAGAGTGGGGAGTATCTTAGAAATCCTAGAAATCCTCTAGTTTGAATTAACAACCTCTTCAGATCAGGAAACAATTTGTTATTTTACTGCAAGAATCTGACCCTTTTGTGACTTGCAGAACAGCCTTGTTTGTTTTAGCTTCAAGGAAACTTTAGGCAAAAGAAATGGAAAGTATCACAGTTAGATAGTCCTTGATTTAATAACACATATATTTATATTTATATATTTGTACTGCATAAATTACATTTTTATATAGAATATTTATGATAAAAATATTCTGTATAGTAGACTTTATTGCCTCCTTTTTGTAATGGCAATTTTATCTGGAAATTGTCAAAGCCAATAGCTAGCATAATAAAGTGGTTGATGAGGAACTGCGATGGATTGTGTGTGCTTCGAAAACTGCCTCCAGGTGGAGAAGAAAATAGGTGTGAGCATCACTGGCCTCTGTGATTTTTTTTTATTATTATTATTATTATTATTATTATTATTATTTATTTATACCTCACCCATCTGGCTGGGTTTCCCCAGCCACTCTGGTGGCTTCCAACAAAAGATAAAAAATATATCAAAAGTATGAAGACTTTGGATTGACTAGGTATAAATATAGCTGCTTGGCCTCCTATCTTTGTTTGGTCGGAAGAGTGGTGCATTCTGGCCCTGAACTGAAAATCCCCGTATATCCCTGATTTTTGGGGTGATGGTGGTGTGGTGCTGCTGAAGAAGGCTCAAATTTCTTAAAGGATTTGTGGTAGGGGAACAGTGCAGCATCATTCCGGCCAACGCCAGCCGTTCCATTAGGAAGATGGTGGAATCTTTTTTTAAAAAAAATAAACAACAACGACTAAGTACTCCTTTTTCACAATCTACAATTGCACTTAACATTCTCGCTCATATCTGCCCCCCCAATGCCTTGGGCACAATGTCATCCTGGGGCATTCTGGAGAAAATAAGGCAGAGATGTATGCCATTTTCTATCTGGAATTCTCCAAAACAGCACAGTGCATTGTGGGGAAAATAATGGTGATTGCTAAACTGGAGCTCCTCGTTATAAAAATGGAAAGCAAAAAGTTGCTCCAGCGCCACAGGGCAACCTGGGTTTTTAACCTCCATTCATCTGTAAAGACCATTGGATAGTCAACCTCACAGACATGTCGCAAAGATGTGAGTATATATAACTTTCAAACACTGCAGAATATAAATACCCCCACAACACACACACACACACACACACACTTGATGCCATACTCAATAAAGTGAGGATGTGGAAATGAAACTTGCCCCTCAGTTGGGCCTAGCCGCAGAAGGGCTGTAACTCACTGGGAGAGCATCTGCCTCATATGCAAATGGTCCCGGGTTCAATCACCAGCATCTCCAGGTAGGGCTGGGAGAGGCCTCTGCCTGAAATGCTGGAGAGCCACTGCTAGTCAGTGAAGACAGTACCAAGGTAGATGTACTAATGGTGTGATTCATTCCAAGGCACCATCCCATGCTGCCATGATATATTTCTCCTCATTTAGAGACTGCTCTTGAAGGGTCTTTCTCAACTGTGGCTTCCAGAATGCTGGCAGCTTTCATGCTCCTTCCAAGCCACATGGATTTGTTCCAGCACATGTAAGAAGCCTGTGGTGACATCACCTGGGGCTTCAAGGCCCATCACAAGGACTCTCTTACTCATCATGGTGTAGCTCACATTGCCAGCATCAGCCAGGTATGTTCTGAACCCATCACACGTGTGTGTCTAAGGTGGGAGAGGATGGCTGCATTAGTTTTACTTCCTTTATGGGCCAAATCAATAAGCAAACAAACAGTAATTCCCCCCATAAATCACAAAAAGGTGTTTGATGGCCTTTGATGAGTTTGAATAAAATAAAGCCTTGATTTTTAAATTTTATTTTAGAATTCTATGTGAACAGTGAAATCAGCAAGCTAATCCAACAACCCAACTTTGACTAGGATAAATAAAAATAACTATGTAATCCCCTATTTCTTAGGACAACACTGTGCTGCTGGGAAATCAGCAAAGCAGTGAGTGTCATAAGAGCTGTAAGAAGTACCTGGTTCACTTGTTTCATAAAGATTTACTGCATTTACAGGCTAAATCTCCATAAGCCATAGAGAGCTTTTAAGACAATTATACTGCAGTGTCCTCTTTCTGCAACAGGCACTGCCATAATCTCACTAAACAGCATTGGAAGAGCAGGCTTGTTAATTAACCTGCAGCATTTGCCTTTCATTCATAGTAAGTTACACATTTGTAAGAGAGAGAGAGAGAGAGAGAGAGAGAGAGAGAGAGAGAGAGAGAAATAAAACATGTTGCTGTTTTTCCTGGGTCTAGTACTTTGTTGCTAAAACCTTCCAGGATGTTTATTTTATTCTATTTATACAGGCAAATATACTTCATCTTTCTAATGCATACACATTTAACAGGGTGGTTTGTTAACCAACTCCCCTTTGGGCCAGGCTGGGGAGCCCATTAGATTGGGCAGAGGTGTCCCTCCACTCAGCTTTGCCAGCCTTCATCAGCCCCCCACTGGTTACCATGAGAGATGAGATGCCAGTGTCATACCATAGGTACAGAGCTTCCCCTCCTGCCCACCAAATAGGTAGATAGAAGTGCAGGCAGCAGAAAGGTTTTTTAAGAAGTGGTTTTATAAGCACCTCTTTCAGCAGGTTTGGGAAGGCTCCCTCACAGAGAGAAGCATTCACCACCCCGCGAAGCCCGTCGCCCAGCCCTTCCCCGCTAGCTTTTATAAGCCAGGATGGGCAAGGATCAAGGAGACAGGTGGTTGGTTTCACTCGTCCAAGCAGCCTGTCCACATTCTCAGAGGTAACAGATTGGAATTGATCCCACACAACTTGACTAGACAGGACTCTAGCACTCTCCTGCCCCGGCCCTGCTCCCACGGTGGAGTCTACCTCTTGCCGAATCTGAGCAACTTTATCTGCAAAAAACTTTGCAAAAGCATTGCAGGAGATCATGTGGCCCGTACTGGGCCCTGATGGAGCAGGTGGTTCTGCTAAATTGTGAACCACCTGAAAGAGTCTCTTGCTCCTGTTTTCTACAGATGCAATAGAGGGGTGAAGAAGGTCTTCTTCACCGTTGCTATCGCCACTTAGTAGGCTTGACATTGAGCTCTAACCCATGTCCGGTCAGATTCAGAATGAGTTTTCCACCACCGGTGCTCCTAAGCAATTGTTTCATTGCCCTCAGAACTGTGGAAAACCACTGGGCTGTCTAAGCTCCATGCAATCGGAGAGGGCGCTTCGGAGCCAAACAGTCAATAGCCCTAGTTAACTCCACATTCCAGCGGGCCACCAGGGTATCAGCTGAAAGGCCATCCACATGGAATAAAACATCCCCTACCACTGTCTGGAAACCATTTGGATCCATTAAATGGTGGGGGCGGACCATCCGAATCGGTCCCACCTCCCTGCAGAGGGGAAGGGTCACGGAGAATCCAGTTGCACCAGGAAGTGATCTGACCATGGCACTTCTTTCATTTCGCTTTTACTTAGTGTCAGATCACCAACATCCATAGAGGTGAACACTAGGTCTAAGGCATGTCAGTGGCTATGGGTTGGGCCAGACTTATTCAGGGACAGCCCCTGAAGCAGCTCGGGCAGGGAATCCTTGGTGCAGCGGGGAGGTCGGTACACAGCGGGGAGGTCGGTACAAATGTGTTACTGTGTTACTTCGCCACCAGACTGGGCAGGAAGAGAGTTAGGATTTCTCTCTAAGTTTTCATGCAGAACAACGCAAGTGTATCCTTCAGCCAAATAGACATATGCATTCCTTTTTTCTTTTTTTTTGCCATTCATTGGGTGGGTGAGGGTGAAATAAAGTCCTCTTCATTTCCTGTGTTCTTCCATTTCCTTAACCCCTTTAGCTACCCAACCAAGGATCACCATGACCCTCTGACAACAGAAAAGCTAAGCCAACGAGAGGCAAGGCAGACAGAAAACCCTGAGTTCAGGGAGGAGACTGCAAAAGGTCAGAGTGTCTAGAGGCTGTGCAGCTCCCTCTGGGTAGAATTAATGACAGTTGCAACCACAGGCCTGGAAATATGCAAGGCTTTAATAGCATATGGATAGCTAAAATTATGTCATGGTCCAAATTCCCAATATTTGGCTCTGCGTCTGGATTTCAGGCATTCCAAATCTGGTTCTTTTCAGATTTAGGTTTATGGTTTGGCTCCCATAAAATACGGGAGCCTTTCGCTGTGCACACAGCTATATAAATAGTACCCAGACATAAATTGCATGAAACCGATTTGAAATTCGAGAACGCTTTTATGGTACCTATGGACTTTGGAGAGCTTCCTCCCTTTCCCTTCTATTACCCTAATGCTTCTAATAAATTTATAACTCTAAGGACACTTGGATGCCAAACCAACCGTTATTTTTAAATTTCAATTCTTCTCTTCATTTAGTTTGCCGCCTATCAGACTAGCTGTGGTCAGAAAGCACTTTCAGCTCTGCACCACAGTATGTTTCCCCCCATCATATTAAATGTTGCATCTCTGATTATTGTCATATCTTTCATAAGCTGATAATTCATATTTAGCATCCAATGAGAGGGTAGGATTGGGGGAAATTGTGATATAATATCCTGCCTTCATGTCTGTGTGGATTTGTCAGTGCCTGTGGCTTCATTGGTTTGGAGTGCCTACAAGTTTGGCATAACGGCATGACACGTTTTTCTGCTAAAATTTCCTTTTCATTCTGGATGACGAGGTGCCGGCATATTTTTTATTTATTTTTTTTGTAGGCCAAAACAGCAGAAGGATGGGCAGGCATGAACAGTTTGTTCTGCAGTGCTGTTGAATATTCAGTGGCTGTGAACCCATTGAATGACTGTGTGAACATGGTTCCAATGTTTTATGATTGTTCCCTCAATACTGGACGTTTTGAATGCTCTTCAGATGCACGAAGCTGTGTTATACAGAATCATACCACTGGCTAATCTAGCTCTGGGCCTGGTGCACATTGGGATTGGTAGTGCCAAAGACAGGGAAGGCAGTAGGTGCAGCCAGAGCCAATGACAGGCATCCAGTTCTAGCCATTTGTTATGGACTGGTTTGACGCAGAAGAATGGTGGGAGGAATCAGCTGAGGAACCACCAAGGGAAGAAGGCTCAGAGCCAGGGTGGTGGTGGTGAGCCAACAATGAATAGTCAGAGGGAGAAGGTAAGGAAGAGGAGATGTAAGAAGCTGAAGAGATAACAGGGCTTAGGGAGTTAGGAGAATCTGTGGTAGAGAGAAGACTAGAGTCAAAAGCAGAAGCTGAAGTAGTAGTGTGGGAGGAGAGAGGCCAAGAGGCAGAAATGAGTCAGGCTAGGGAAGAATCAAAGGTGTCTCCCCCTCCTGCTGCGCCAAGCTCCCTTCACCTCTGGTCTACCAGAACCAGAAGAGGCATGAAGTGGCAGGAGCAAAGGCAAACATGCAGGCACAGTCTCCGATTGCTTGGAAAAAAAACCCTGGGGAGGTAGAGACATAGACAGCTGTAGGGAGGTGGGGGACCTTTATCTCAGCAGCTGATCCATGGGGACAAGACCTACTGGGGATGAGTTCCTGTGCTCATTAGGCCTGACAGTCCAGTAAGTTGGTGCAGATCTTGCTCTTGCTAATGCAGAGTTCACTCCAATGTGCTTACTCCTATCACTGTGTCCCCATCCTCCTCCCTGTTGAGTTCTACAAGGGCAGGACAAAGCCGACAGCCAGGTCTACCCCCTTAATAGGGTGTAAGTAAGCAGGTGGGGGCTGGCTGAGGGCTGACCAGGGGCAGTGCCCCACTTGCCCTAATAGACCAGCCGCCATTGACCCAGAAGCAGGAACGAGAAGCTGCAGGATAAACTAGTTGTCAGGATCAAATAAGAAGCCAGGAGCAAGGAGTGATCAAGAAGTAGGGACCAAAGAAAGAAACAGAGGTGCTCCTCCACTGAACTATTGTCCTTCTCCAGCTCCAGATTCTCCTGGGAGGCAGGGTCAGGGGGCATGGTTGTGCTCTACCTTCCATGCATTATCCGTATCTATCTATCATCTATCTATCTATCATCTATCTATCTATCATCATCTATCACTACCTTGTTATTGCTTTTGTATCCCACCTTTTTCTCTAAGGAGCTTAAGATGGAGCACATGGTTCTTCCCCTCCTCAATTAATCCCCACAACGACCCTGCAAAGTAAATTAGGCTGAGAGGAAGTGACTGGGTCAAGGTTACTCAGGAATCTTCATGGCTGAGTCGGGATGTGAACCCTGGCCTCCCAGGTCCTAGTCTAACACTCTAACCACTACACCACATTGGCTGTACCTGGGAGTAAGTCAATGGTGTATACTCCTAAATAAGTGCATATGGTTGCAGTTTCAGAATGCCTATGAAAAATATTAAACTTTATTTGCTAATGCGTTTAGCAAATTAATATATAACTAACCAGCTTCTTTAGAGCCTTTTTCAATTATTTGTGGGGGGGAACACAATAGTTCCCATGTTTTGTTTTGTGATTTACTGTTTAATAGTGCCACAATGATGCAGCCTTGGCACATTGTCATGCCACAGAAGGGAATTCTTTGGACACGCTAATAGTGCTGGTGTGGGGATTGTTTCCTCTATTTAGATGTCACAAGAGCTTTCTTTTCCGTCTGAAATTTCAAGTGTCATATACAACTGTTACCTTTTCCCTGGATTATCTTGTACAAAGCTAATAGTTTTGGAACGGATGCAGATATTTTAATGCAATGCTATGGTTCTGGTTTATAGAAAAAAGGATCAATTTCTGAGGAAGGCTTCAAAGAGGGAGACTGCCCAAAGTTATAAATGGCTCAGTCCCTTAATTCTATCATAATCCTATTTGATATATAGTTCTCAGTGCTGCTGAATGCTTTTAGGGCTCTTTGATCAAGCCAGCACTTTCAAACATGATGCCTCCTGTCATCTCAGCCCCTAAAAATAACACAAATTGCCATTTAATTTCTGGAACCATCCATTTTCTCCAATGTTTATTTGGCAGAGAAAACAGAACACCAGACTTTGCACCCATTCATCATGCCTCATGCCAGTCCTTGAAAAATTAGCAGATTGTCCGGAGACCCAGCATATGTGAGGAACCTTATGATGGCACTCACAAGATTGCATGCCCCACTTTATCACTGGACATTGCTGCCATGTATGAAGAAACCACTGCCAGTGGCTCCAGGAGTGTGCTGCAGTTACAAAATGCTTCCATCTTACCTGGCTTGCAGTATTTGGCTTTCATTGGCCAAGTGTAGCTGCCAGTGTGGGAAGGTGAAGAAAGATTGAGCAAATCAATGGAAGAGACAGCTATCAATGACTACTAGTCATCATTGCTGTGTACTACCTCCTGTGTCAGAGGCACTGTGCCTCTGGAAGCCTGTTGTTGGGAATCACAAGCATGGAGAGTGTTGTTGCACTCAGGTCCTATTTGTGGGTGTCCCAAGGGCATTTGCTTGGTTTCAGGAGTCCGGTCCCCGGCTTGATAACACAGTGAGCGTAGTTAATTAAAAGGATGATTTATTGTCAAAACTACGGGGTGAGCTCCCGTTGCTCGGTCCACGCTCCTGCCAACCTAGCAGTTCAAAAGCATAAAGTCAAGTAGATAAATAGGTACTGCTCCGGCAGGAAGGTAAAAGGCGTTTCCGTGCACTGCTCTGGTTCGTCCTAAGTGACTTAGTCATGCTGGCCACATGACCTGGAAGCTGTACGCCAGCTCCCTCGGCCAGTAAAGCGAGATGAGCGCAGCAACCCCAGAGTCATCCACGACTGGACCTAACGGTCAGGGGTCCCTGTACCTTTACCTATTGTCAAAACAAACAGATAGCTCTGGACGGCTTTAACACACCCTCCAACCTCATCAATCAAGATGACCCTTCTGAAGACTACTTCCAGCGTGCCCAGAAGCAACTGAACTTTCGCTTCCTACACCTTTTGTTTTGCTTCCTATCTTGCAGCCTTCCCACTCATTGAGATCTTGGACTGAGTGGGTCCACTCCCTCCTCTTCCCCATTCCCTGAGAGGCTGTCTCTTAACTCTTTCCTACCTGCTTGTGCTTCTGGCGAGCTTTGACTGCGTTCTAGATTGCTCCCTGCCATTCCCTTATCAGCCAGCATTCCAAGGGGCAGGGGAGTTGGCACTAGTCGATGCTCATCCTACATAGCAGTTAACCCTCTCTGTTCTTGGCTGCTTTCTTCACTTGGCAGCAACCTTTCCCTGGGAGCTGGCTGCATACCTTCCCTGGGAACTGGCTCATTCATGGCACTTGGCCACTATGGGAACAGGATGCTGGGCTAGGTGGCTCCTTGGCCTGATCCAGCATGGATCTTATTATGTTATTTTCTTCTCTTGTGCAATGACTTAGAATGCTACCAGCATTCCTGTGCATTTTAAAGGGGTGGTAGTGGTCGATAGCAGTGTGACAAATGGAAGGCCATGGTGAATTTTTGGGCCTTCCTGTCCTTAAAATTAATCCCTCCTTAAACTGTCAAAATGGTCCTTTACCTTCAGGGTGGAGATTGATGACCATGCAGTAGAGAGCTGATAACAAGTGTATGTAAACCAGGCAGAAGCTATATCCTGCTCCATTCAAAAGCAGCCCATGTGGTGCGGCAGAAACAAAACCTTGTGGAGGATAGGGCTATCAGTGGCTACTAGCCAAACATACACCATTTTGTTTGTATGCCATTTCCCCATAGTTATAACCATGCTCAGCAGCTTATAATATGAAAACAGTACCTAATTACAAATGTAACGAAAGTAGCCATAAATAATAAATAAAACACATCAGAGAGCATATAGCCAAATTGAACAATTGCTACATAAATCATAATAAGTTCTAGAAATAAAACAGCAGCAATCCTTGCCCCCCACAATAGGGTTGCCATACATCTGGGAATTCCCAGGTATGTCTTCTTCTTCCCAGGTATGCCCATCAAACATGAGTCTGACCAAACTGCGGGAGGCAGTGGAAGACAGGAGTGCCTGGCATGCTCTGGTCCATGGGGTCACGAAGAGTTGGACACGACTAAACGACTAAACAACAACAACATGCCCATCTGGGGGAATTTTACATTTTAAAGCAAATGTCCTGGATTTCGGTTTGTTTGTTTTTTTTTAAATGTGGGTGAGTGGCTCTCACATGGGCAGCTCAGGCTCAGCGGTGATAGGGCTATCGGGCGATTGCCTTAAAAAACCTCAAGAACTTTTGTGTCTGGATTTTTACCTCTTCAAATATGGCAACCCTACACAACAATTCCCCAACCCAAGAGTCTGTTCAGCAGCTTCAGCTTTCGTAGCAGGAGCCAGACAGGGCCCCAAACTCCCAAAGGAATCACAAGTGAAGAGAGTATTGTTGTGCTCAGGTCTAGCTTTGGGGCTTCTCATTGAGGCATTTGGTTGGCCACTGTGGCAACAGGATGTCAGATTAGATGGGTCTTTGGCCTGATCTGACAGAATTTTCCTTATGTTCTTAAGAAATAGTATTTATAGAGATGTACCCTTTGCTGTATTTCTGGTCAGGATGGGATTTTCACTCAGGCCTGCTCCTGGGGTATTGTGTCACGTCCTGTTAGCTTGTTCTCCTTACAGTAGCCTTTAGGAGCTACCTGGAGGGTAGCCACTTTGAGAGGCCTGCCTTTTCCCTCAGTGTAGCAAAACTGTATATTCCCCATTGTTTAAGTCAAGGGCAGGAAATCAGCAGCCCATGAGCCAGAACTGGCCTGCCAAGTGTTTCCTACTGACCTCCCACCCACCACTGTTTCACAGTGGGAGCTGTTGCCTTGGTCTCCCTGGTGTTCAGACATGAACAGGTTTTGTCTTGTGGCTCAGAAGTCAACAAACAACCTTCGACTGTCTTCTGATCTGTTGTCTGCCACCAGTTAAGCAGCGAGTGTTTTTACCTCCTGACCCAGCCATTGCTAATTTGAACCAGAACGTCAATGAAAAGGGAGTCGAGTGCATTGCAAGACCAAGCCACTAGACGGAACCCTGCCAATGAATATGAAATATTAGTTGCGGCATATTTTTTTGAGAAATGCACCTTTTTGACAGCTTGTGGGTTCATGGGCCAAGAAAGCTCCCTGGTAACTCCTCCAAAGAGCTGCATTGCATTCTTCATGGCAACGGGGTTATTTATTTATTTATTTATGGGTTCTGATTGCGTTTTCCAGATCCTATACAAACCCTGATAAATTAGCCAATCAAATTTAGATCTGAATCCAATCCAAAAGTTCTACTGCCAAAGGTCGGTTCCATCATAAATAACATCAAAACTACAAGCCACGGCAGAAATGAAACCTACTAAAAATAAATAAAGCAATCAAGTGCACTGTTCTGCATCAGTCTGAATATAGACTCTTTGATTCAGGACAAAATCTCCTCTGGTGCAATATTGCAAAAGTAAATTAAGTGACCCTACAGCTGTTCAAATGAATCGGTCATGAGTCCTTTATTTTTAGTTGGCTAAAGTGTGATATTCTTATTTGCATCTTATAAAAGCTTGGAGATGTGCATTATCTCGTTATGTTGAATAGTCCCATGAATAAATTTGGGTTGGGGTGGGGGCTAACACAGTGGCTTACAGGGGAATAATAACATGTTTATTCAATGGCAAGTTCAAATGAAGTTATTTGTAGTAGTATGTTTAGAATTGCAGCTGTAGACTAGTGGTAGCTAATCTGTGGTCCTCCAGATGTTGGATTCCATCTTCAATAAACTGCACACAGTGTGGCTGGTAGTCAGGGATTATGGGAGTTATTGCCCACCTGGAGGTCCACAAACCAGCCATCCCTGTCAGCATCCATGAGTTGTGAGGTGGATAGGACATGTTAAATTCTCAATTTGGCTGTAAACTCGTTGGGTATCCTAAACCAAGATAACCCCATGCAGCGTCCCTTCACACACACACATACACACACACACACACGAGTTAATGTGCTATAAGGATAAGGATAATTCCCTATGGACAAATAATATTTTACTTATTCATTTATTGAGATTTTTTAACCTACCCTTCACCTGAAAAACCTCTCAGAGTGATTTACAGTTTGGGGGATGGGGGACAGGACGGACGGACGGACTAGATAGTCCCTGCCCTCATGCTCACAATCTAAGGAGACTGGGGAGAGAGAACAAATTCAGGCTTCATTTCTTAAAATTACAACAACAACAACATTGTTACAGCAAGCTAAGAAGGAAACAACTGAGGGAGAGAAGGAGCTAAATACAACCTCCAGAACTGACAGAGTATCCCTGCTTCCATTCTCTGCCTCTACTGCTCACAGATGGAGTGACAGACAGTAGGAGGAAGGCTTCTTGTGTTCCTTTGAAAACAGTGGTTTGCCTAAAGCCTTCTTGGCCGACATGAGCTTTGAATAGGGATTTTATCTATTCCTGGCTACTGCATTAGCTTTCTAGCAGCTTCATAGAAATGATGGGCTGTATCAGCCTCTCTCACCCAGGTGTTCTCCAGATGTTGTTGGACTACAATTTCCATTAGTCCCAGCCAGCATGGCCAAAGATAATGTGAGCTGTAGTTCCAAACATCTGGTTGGGGAAGCCTGGGCTTACATACTCAATGAGAAGCACCCATCCCTTAGCTTCTATGCTGAGTCCTCCTCCAGAGGAGTGCTTAGAAGCTGGCCCTCCTCAAATGCTTGCCCGCCCCTCCAAAACAACTCCCCTTGAGCCACTCATTCGCCTTTCTGATCAAAGAGCCGAGTGGCTTAAGCTGGATAAAGTCACTGTTTGGTGACAGACTTCATTACTTGGGCCAGCTTGTGCGTTTCTTTCATTTATCCAGGGCTTTGGAGGATTTCAGTTTAATTCTTTGGGTCTTAAACGTAAGCGCAACATTCTTACTGGTAATCATTCATTTTAATTTTAATTACAAAGCTGGGCAGGTTTTTTGTTTTAAACCCAGCAACAGCCACACAACTGTGCAAAACAAGTGTGTTCTGTGAAACAGTCCTAGCAAAACATACTCTGTTCATAGTTATATTACATTGCTCTTCAGGCTTAATTCAGAAAGTCTGCCCTTATGCACACAACCTCTCCAATGAGCAATTATGGTTTATTTACTTTTTTCTAGCGGAATATAGATTTTTTAAAAAAAAAATAGGAAAATTTTATGGACTCTCACAATTTTCCATCATATTTGTTGGTGGATAAACTGGAGAGACCATTTTATGGTATATTCACCAGGGGAGGGAGAAATTTCCCCACCGTTTCTTTGGGGTTGGCAGAGTATCACACCTCCCCCCCCTTTTGCCTAAGATTCCCTCCACCCACTGTTCCCTTGGGTCCAGAGACACCTGGAATAACTAATCTAGAATAGAGACCACTGCACTTCAATTTTCACCATGGTTAGTTCTGTTTCAGATTCACAACCCTCTGCAGTTCTATTCAGAAGTAAGCTCTGCTGGGTTACTCTTAAATAGGTTTACAGAACATTTTTATAATGTAAGAGTCCAATACAGCTACTGTTCTAGAAAGCAGACTGAAGTAATTCCTTTCTGATTTTAGTGTGCTTTGTTATGATTATGATTGAATAACTTCCCATGAGACATCTTGAAGCAATTTAAAATATGACATATATAAAAATACATGTATAAACACAGTTAAAATAATTGTATACAAAAAACATTTTTAAAAACTGTAAAAAATGAAAACGAAAGCAAGAACATATACATCTAATCAGTTCAGATGCAGAACAGATACCAACTGGCATAAGGATTTTGTAAGTCTTGTTGAAAGAGGAATGGCTTTAGCAGGCTGCAGAGCCTTGAGAACAGGATTGTGGGGGCTGCTCTTGCACTTGTGACGTCACACGTTTGACATCATGATGTCACATCAGGACGTCGCTCGTGGTTGGAGGAGCCAGGAACTTGGGGGCAGTGCAGCTTTAATAGCAGGCAGCTCCTCCTGCCACCACCACAGACTGGGGGCTGCTCAATCTGCTATAAAACTGATGGACATGACTAACTGAGACTCACTACTTTCAGTGAAACACAGAGTAAAACGTAGCTTGGGATTAGAAGAGAAAACTGATAAGAACAAATCATTAGTCTTTTTACATGTGGGAGAGGAAACACTAGACATTTATAATAACTTTGGGTTTGCTGGAGGTGAGAATATATTTCAAAATATTTCACTTTAGCAACGACTGAACACTTTAGCAACTCCTCCCTTAACATCGCTGTCTCTCATTGCCAGACGTCTAAAATCAGCCCCCACAACCAGCTCATTCTTCACAATGCTACCGTGCCAATCCTTCCTGTCACCTTGCTTGTTAACTACTTCTGCACCTAGAGGCATATTGACAAAATGTGTAAATATATTAGCTTGGTTCTCCGTAGAGATGAAATATGTACAAATAGTCAAATGATATACGTAAACATTCAAAGCTGTCTGTCATTTTGCATGCGTGAAATGTTTAATTCAGCGTGTGCAAATACCATGCTTTAGACTTGGCAATCTTTTATTGTTTTGATAGGCATCAAATATAAGCTCTCAGCTGCCTAATACTGCATGCCAGATATCAAATGCTGTCAGATATTAAATACCATTTGATACACCAACTGTCAAATATGACATGCTATTGCATGCCAAGTACCACATACTTTCAGACCCTATGCATCATTGCATGTCAGCTGTTGAATAGTCAAATATTAGATAACAAATATTATGACAATTAACAAATGCAGTCAAATATCAAATATATCATAGAATGTCAAATACGGAGATGGACTATTCAGATAATACTGAGAGGGTAATTTTCAGATAATTCTAAGCTGCCTTTCAAGACTATAGCCTTCTCAATGTGGCTTACTTTAATAGCAAGTATATAATATTACACCGAGAGAGAGAGAGAGAGAGAGAGAGAGAGAGAGAGAGAGAGAGAGAAACACAAATGTTGCTTGCTGTGCGGAGATGTGAGACAGAGCCTTCTCGGTGGTGGGGCCCTAGTTATGGAACTTCTTCCCCCACATAACTGAGGAGTTTCCATAACTACCCACAGACATTTTTATTTGTTCAGGCTTACAGCAGATCTGGTTAACTGCGTTGATTTTTACACTGTCCTATTCTGTAGGTTTTATGATGTTTTGATATTGTAGGATGTCAAATTTCATTTCATTGCTTCTATTTCAGTTGTTTTTGAAAACTGCTTTGTGATCTTTTTCTTATTCACTTTCATCTCTATCATCTATCTATCTATCTATCATCTATCTATCTATCTATCTATCATCTATCATCTATCTATCTATCATCGATATCTATCATCTATCTCTATCATCTATCTATCTATCTATCTATCTATCTATCTATCTATCTATCATCTATCTATCTATCTATCTATCTATCTATCATCATCATCTATCATCTCTCTTTCTCTCATCTCTCATCTATCTATCTATAGCTACTTTATTATTTTGTAACTTAGACTAGTACTGTATGCTCCTTTTTCTATAAATATGCTGCTTGAAGCTCACAACAGAACAATTAAAATATACAGTAACCATTTTAAAGTCAGTGAAGCCAAATGAGGTTTAAAAACTTTCTATAGGATATCAACATTGTATAGGAAAATGTTTTGGAAGCAAATTTGCTTTTCTGCTTCTCCTCCTCTATAGGCAGATTTGGGGACAAAAGCACTTGAAATTTCCCAACACGCCTCTCCTACCCTTGGAGATCAATGGCTTGATAGATCACATTTGAACACGCTCAACATCTCCTGGAGCAAGTGGCAAAAGAACAACCAAATCACTTTTAATCTATCTATATCCATTTTGTACCACACTTCATGCTCTATGAGTATTGGCATGCCAAGAGAAACATTTCTTCCCAAGGTCAGGGAAGAAGACAGAAAAGGACCACTATCAAGATACAGACATTCTGGCATAAGAACAGTCAGGTGCTAAATCCCATCTTTTTTATGTAGCCTATTGGGATTTACATGGCTGTCTGTGTTTGTGCCCATGGAATTGGTAGGTTCCATAAATCTCCTTGGCTCTTGCAATAAAAATAATAATAGTTAATTGGGTATGTAGCATTAATTTGTTGTCACAGTAAGATCAAACAATGAATTTACCAAGTTCAAAGGATAGGCTCTTTGAAAACACACTTGCATTGGAATTTTGCAAATTATACCCCCGCCTACTGCCAATGACTGTCAGGCCTCTTGACAGTGGGACCAACTTGAATAAAATATGGGGGGGGGGGCAGGTAAGCCCCACCCCACATAATTGATCACAAGACCTCACACACACCCCATTTGAATGGCAATGCCCATCAACCTTGGGGGCCCCTGACCCTCTCAAATATTTTATTGGTAGGAACTGAAGGGACCTTGGCCCCTAGGAGTTGAGTACTCAGGGAAGAACCTTCTAAGTTAGCTTTGTCCCTCCCATTCATAGAATCATAGATTTGCAGGGTTGGAGGGAACCCTGAGGGAGTCCCACTCCCTACAGTGCTGGAATCTCACCTTCAGCATCCATGACAGATGACCAACCAGCCTCAGCTTAAAAACCTCCAAGGAAGAAGAGTCCACAACCTTCTGATGGAGTCCATTCCATTGTCAGGCAGCTCTTACTGTCTTCACAAGTAGGGCCCTGCAACAAAATGTTTTAGTTTATAGAGTGCTTCTGTCCAGCATTTCAGCCATTCCTTCCCCATTCCCCCTCTTTTCTTTCTCCATGAATTAGCATTCCATGCCCACTAATGCTCAGCCCTTATTGACATGTTTTATGGTTGCCCCCCCCAACCATTTATGTTTGTTTCCCTCCATCTAAGATTTTTAAGGAGGTGGTCCCAGCGATATTAATACAAGCTACATTTAATCTAATCCCTTTTAATCCCACCTGCAGTAAAAGGCTGGGTTTCTTCATTGATGTATATGGGCAGCTTGTACTTCCACCTCTGGGGATATTAAAAAATGGCTTTTCAGTATACAGACAAAGAAATGACTCTCCTGGTACCTTTTTGATATTGAATTTGTGTCTTTTTCTTCTTTTCTATTCACTCCTTTCCATTCCCCTTGCCACCTGGTTTCAGTCCGCCCCCCTCTGTCATAATTCCATGGGCTCTTCTAGACGACTCCTACAAACCTCAAGTTACCCTAAACTATCCTGGTACTTCTGTTTTGTGGATGAGTTTGGATATATTCGCATGAGCTTACAAATGGTTGAATCAGAAGCCGAGGGAATCAGCATGACCCTGCAGACAGGGACCTGTGTCTATTATTCATGTGCAGCTCACGAGTGTACCATACGTTAGGGGCTTCTATAAATAACACATGATGGTAGTGAAAGTATGCATAAGGCTAGGCTACACAAATAATTCCTTTACAACTGGTCACAGCTAGACTGTATAGTGTAGCAGGGCATTCTGTGAACTGACACTGACTTTCATTGCAATGTGGCTTTGCAAGCATTGGGCATTAACTTATGATGCACCAAGCCAGTAAGGCAGGGAAGTTTCTCTTCTTCCCATTGGTAACATGTGTAGCCAGAGGTGACCATGGAAGCATGTACAGCATCATTCCGCACCTTGCTTGTCTGCAGCTTACACTCTTGAGAGCCTTTGGCTTCCCTGAGCCCTGAAAGTCAATATAGATTAATAAAACGGATCCCAACAGCCCATAAACACTGTGAGCGATGGAGCTGTTAAAAATGCAAGCCATCAGCATGGATTTAATCCAGTGGCATGCTGATGCTGCACAAGGGTGCATACGTGGAATGTGGCAATTAGATTGGTTAACAGATGCTGCTCTAAAAGAGCATTAATTGAGCAGGAAGCAGAAGTGAGGTGGGGAATTATGTACACACATACATAATATTATTTGCATGCTGCCTTTCCACAGCTCAAACTATGCTCAAGGCTGCTTACAACATGAAAAAATACATAACTACATAACTGCAATCCTAAACAATAAGTAAAACATTAAAAATACCCAACGAAATGGAACAATTTCCACAAAAATCACAAGATACAAAAAAGCAACAGCAACAACACACTCCAACTCCCTAGCCCAAGTCTGTACAGTAGCCTCAGCTTTTGTAGCTGGAGTCAGTCAGGGCCCCACCCTCCTAGGCAAGATGGAAAAGTCCTACTGTTCTTCAAAATACATGAGAAATATGCATGAAAATGCACACAATTTTTGGTAGGACTTTAAGAAAAAAATCTTATATTGATTTGGAAAGGGGCAAACTGGATTTAAGCTTTGTCTCCAGTGTTAGTTCTACTGAGTAGACTAATTGAAATGAAAGAACATGACTAACCTAAGTATGTTAATTTCTATGTGTCTACTCTGAGCAGAATTTAGTTGGACACAACCCTTAGACTGGAAAAATGAGAAGACAAAATTGACAGATTTGTCAATCCCTATCACTGATAGCTTTATCCTCCATAAATTTGTATAATCCTCCTTCAAAGCCATCTGATCTGGTGGCCATCACCACATCTTTAAGTTCCATAAATAACTGCATGCTGTGTGATAAGAGAATACATTTGCCTTTGTCGCCACTGTAGGTTTCCACTGCATGAAAAGGACATACGTTCTTCTGATTCTGGCAGTGCCTACTTGGAGAACCACATTTGCAGCGAAAATATCCACTCTTCAATGAAGGCCACCCACAGAGCAGTAGCCTGCAGCTCTCTGCATGGATCAAGGACCAGAGTTTTTCGAAGCTGGGATTTACTGCAAAGGATTAAGGTGCTTAAATATAGATTGAGTTGCTTAACATTACTCACCCGGAGTAAAAATTTCAAAAGTACCGCATGGGAGAACGTGAATTTTGTTTTGAGAAACAATGTCAGGATCCAAGACAACACGGCACTTGTCCAAAATAATTCATTGTGCTAAAAACACAGAAGGGCTTGCTCTCAACATTGTGGTTGGGTGACTCCCTTCAGATCAGTCTGTGTAAACAATATGCATGGGAACGAGAATGCTATACGTCTTTCTCAACTGCACCTAGTGCCAGACTCCAAGGTTGTAAACACAGGAGAGTGTGACCTTTCCATCAGGGATATTCCAAGTTGCCCCTTAAATTTGCAGGTTACATTAAAAAAAAAGACTGTGCATATGCTACAACCGTTCTTATTTACAGGGTTAAATCTCTGTTTCTAGCAGTGGCTGGTCCATCAGGCCCTATGGGGCATTGCCCCACCAACCTCAATCTGTGATCAGCCACCCCCACCTGCCTGCTTTCCTACTCATGACTAGTCTAGGGAGTGTCACAGGCTGTCAGCTTCCTCCTTCTTAGTCTTTGTAGAACTCAGCAAGGAGGAGAATGGAGACAAACTTAGAATTAGTTGAGTTCACCTGTCATTGGCTCTGACTTCATCTACTGTTGGCGTCCCTACCTTCCAACCTAACAGTTGCAATGGGCACCAACCAGCACTGCTCTGTTTTCTAGTACCTGCCCATGGATAATGTTTTCGTTGCCTTCTTCATATTTCCCCCCCATTTGGATACGGAACCTTATGCCATATTCTAGCCATCAGGAACCTGTTGCCCTTCATATTTTGTTGGATTTCAACTCCCATCAGCCCCAGCCGGCATGGTCAATGGTTTGGGATGGTGGGAATTGTAGTGCATCTGGGGGATCACAGGTTCTCCAGCCCAGCCATATGAAGATGCTTTTAAGTTGCTGGTGTCATCCTTTTCCAGAGTACAGCTCCCTCTCTGGGATTACTAATGATAAATGAGTGTGGGCTAGAGGCATAGAGATGAAACGGACTTCAAAGATTACCTAGTCAAATGCCTTGCTGCTGCAGAAAACCACTATTGCATCATTCCCGATGCCCATCCCACCTCTGCTTAAACAAAAAGCTATAAAGCAAGGGAGCCCACTACTTTCTGACACATTTTCTTCCACTGCCACCATCAGGAAGAAGGTGCACAGCATTTGGGGGGGGGTCAAGGACCAGAAAATAGGGTCCATGCCTGGTAAATAGGGTGAGTAGAAGCATATGCTTCTCTTATTGTCTCACCAACAGGATGGTATAATGGTATTGTCGAGTTAGAAGCGACCTTGGAAGTTGCCTACTCCCTGTCCCCTGCTCAGAGCAGGAACAACGGTGTAGGATGCATCATTGACTGATGGCCATCTAACCTCTGCTTAGATACCTCCAGCAATGGAAAGCTCTTCCCCTCTAGTGGCAGTCTGTTCCATTGTCTGCCAGCTGTTTCCATTAGAATATTTCTACAAATATTTAGCTGAAATCTGCTTCTCTGCTGTGTTTTCCCATTGGCTCTAATTTTGTTTCTGGAACATTAGAGAGCGAGTACCTTCTGTCTGCTACGGTATAAGCCCTCCTCATTCTTTAGGAACCCTAAGTTGCAGAACACACCCTCCAGGTCATGACGCTGGTCTGCCAACCCCTGGCCTAGCCTAGCCTAGCTTTGGTACAGGGGAGGGGACATAGCTGAGTGGTAGAGTTTGCCTGTAGAAGGTGCAGTCTCTAGCATCTCCAGGTAGGGCTGGCGAAGTTTCCTGCCTGAAATCCTGGTGAGCTGCTGCCAGAATATGTAGACAATGGTGAGCTAGATGGACCCCAATGGTCTGACTCAGTGTAAGGAAGCATTCTGTGTTCCCATCCCTGACATCTAAGAGGTTACCATTTTGCATGGCTATATCCCTACAAGACATGGCCTTACCGTTGTCTCAACAGTTGCGATTATGCTGTACCCTGCAAAGTTCATAATTATTTATAAACTTAATACTTGTAATGAAATGTCTGCCCTTTGATGTCTTAGTGTGTTTTTTAAGCCTGGCTGACCTATATTGCAGAGGTATTATGTATACTAGGTGATGCGTGGATAGGCTAGGGAATTACCCATGTTTAATGAACACTAAAATTAGAATTTGACTGAAATCCACATAAATGGCTCGACAGCAAGTTTGAGCTGCCCCTGGGGAGCTGTGGGCAGCTCAAATTTACCCACAGGCATTTTTTGATATTTTTTTAATATTATTTTTTTAAATCAGCATAGCTTGCTTTTCCTCTTTACAATGTACCCACTATTTTAGGTTAGAAAGTCCTATAGCAGAGAGACCTGATATGTATTTGCAGAGAGGAGCAGAGATTGTTTTAGGTAGGCAACCATTTAGCCTTAGGTGGGTCAATTTTATGTAGCTGCGTATTTAGCAAATATGTAAAAGGCAATGTCTGTAGTAGAGTTTGGACTGGGACCAGCGATATCCTGGGTTCAGATCCAACCCCTCCCTTTAGAAGAATCTGGTTAGGTTGCAAATACCATGCTAATTACTGTGTGTGGCGGGGGGGGGAGGGGGGAGACTCATGTTGCTGTGGCTTTGCCCTTACTTCTTGGTACCGAATGGAGCAAGAAGACTTAATGTGAGATGGCAGGTGTTTGAGGTTTTGTCGTGTTTTTACTATTCTGCTGGGAGCAGCCCAGATGGGCAGGGTAGAAATATGATGATGATGATGATGATATTTCATGTATCCAAGTTGGGTTGGATGTCAGGATCTTAAGATCAAGAGGTTTTCCTCTATTCCATTCTGCTACAGTTCCATTTTTAGGGAAAATGGAAGTTTTAAGAAAGTTTTTAATGTGTGACATTTTAATGTATTTTTAATCTTTGTTGGAAGCCACCCAGAGTGGCTGGGGAAACCCAGCCAGATGGGTGGGGTACTACTACTACTACTACTACTACTACTACTACTAATTCCATTCTGTGACACCTAGTTTCTGGATTAACTTGGAAAATACCTCACATTAATTTCTGAATTAGTAGATGCACAATGTATTGCAGGTTTCAGTTTCTACCTTCCTCTCTCTCCTGCCTTTTGCACCTTCTGTGAAAACAGGAAAAGTGTCTCGGAAATGCCCAGAACAAGGATGGGTTCTTTATTGTAGCCACACACCCAATGCGTTTCAGCCAAAAATGGCTTTGTCAAGGGTTTATCTGAAAAGATAATAGCATTGTGGTCTAACAATTGTTTTATGAATGTGCTATCGTTTTCTTTTTAGATAAGCCATTGACAAAGGCATTTTTGGCTGAAACACATTGGGCATACTGCAAAAACAAAGAAACTATCATGTTTCTTGGCATCTGTGAGACATTTCTCTTCTTTGCACTTCACCATTGGAATTATCAAAACTTTTATTGTAAATTTTGTTCTTTTTTTGGTGATGCACCTCCTGCACTTTCGTGATACAGTATGTGATGCTACCAGGTGGATCCACCTGGGAACTTGCCGTCCTTCAGAAAACATGCCGTTCTACATACATTTATCTTATTTATTTAGCTGCCCTGATCCCAGGCTGTCTCTTCTGGTCAAAGATATCCTGCTTCAGTGACTTTGGGAAATTCCCTTTCCAGGAAATAATCAAGAACTCCACAATGTATGCAGTTTTGTCTCCTGGTGGGATCTCTCAGCTTACAGCTCAAACTCTTATCTACTTCGGAACATAGAAAGCTGCCTATTATTGTGCCAGAGCATTTGTTCACCTAGCTCAGCACTGTCTACTCTGACTGGCAGAAGCTGTTCAGGGTTTTTGGCAGGGGGTCTTTCCCAACACTTCCTGGAGATGCCAAGGGTTTGAACCTGAACCTTGTGCATGCAAAGCAGATATTCTATCACTGAGCTGTGGCCTCCTGTGCAGCACCTGCTTTTGAACACTGTGAATGGCCCCACAAGCTAGACTGATAATTCTGCTAGGGAATCTGATGTCATTCAATGCTAAATGCAGACCAACCAAATTCATACCACCCCAAACAATACCTGAACCAGCTATTCCTCTAAATTCACACTTCTCTGAATCATGCAGTGCAGATCTCCAACCAAACAAATGTGTTAAAAATGCATATATTCATAAAAATAGCATACTGAAATGCATTCTTTTAGGGGGAATTGTTTGTTAGACAGAAAATTGCATACCAAATGTATAAATTAGGAGAAAGGCTGGTGATTTTTGAGAGGACTGTTTAATAAGAGACTGACGTGGAAATGAGATGAACTGAACTGAAGACTGGAAAAAGGAGAAACCAAAACTGACAGATTCTTCTGCTCCTATCTAGTGAGTTACTGAATCCCAGAGCCTGAAGCCGGCCTCTGCTCTTAATGGTTTAACCTTTCCTTCCATTTTGCTTTTTTATTTTTTGTCTCAGAATTGCAGCATGTTGACTCCTTTCTTGGACCAGGGCTCTTTATTCCTTCTGACTCTTTTGTGAACCTTGAAGGGGCATTTACATAATCAATGAAGTAACCCTGTCACCCCAAACATGGAGTCTTAAAGAGAATAGGGTTATGCAAATGAGATATTGATGCTGTAATGATTAATTGGCCCCAGGCCTTGGTTAATATGCAATTGTTGTCGTATAACTTGCATTTGTAATTATTTTAGTGGTGGTGACGGTGTGGGGAATTTGTTTAAGCAACTAATAGGCACTTAATTGCTTACAGGGCTGATGTATAATGTTGGAGACTGAAAGGAGGAAGCAAAGGACTCTTAACCGTTTCTTTTTTATGTTTGCCTGGGTCAAAGGTCAGATTATCTACCAGGCAAAGTTCTCTGAATTAAACTAGGATTCAGGAGGAGTGGAATGCAATTAACTTTATTGTTTCATGGGAGTTTCTGGGTAAGAAAATTGCAGCCTTGAACAGAAACTGCACTATTTTTAACACTTTTTCACCATGTAATTTTACTGTTTAACTTACGTTAAATAGTGGACAGCAAAATGAATAATGTACTGTACTACTTGGCAAAAATTGAACTGAGTCAGAATGGAAACAACACTGATTGTGATGAACAGAGATCAGAATGAAAATGGCTGCCTTCTTACATCACTAAGTCCAGTAACCTATTCTCAAGAGTGGTCAACCAGATGTCTCTGGGAAGCTCACAAACAGACCTGGAGCACAGTTGTACTCTTTCCACTTGTGATTCCTGGAAACTGGTACTCAGAAGCATATTAATGCAGATCAATTTAGCTCTCATTCCCAATAATTTTGATCTACCGTATTTTTCGCTCTATAAGATGCACCAGACCACAAGCCGCACCTAGTTTTTGGAGGAGGAAAACAAGAAAAAAAATATTCTGAATCTCAGAAGCCAGAACAGCAAGAGGGATCGCTGCGCAGTGAAAGCAGCGATCCCTCTTGCTGTTCTGGCTTCTGTGATAGCTGCGCAGCCTGCATTCACTTCATAAGACGCACACACATTTCCCCTTACTTTTTAGGAGGGAAAAAGTGAGTCTTATAGAGCAAAAAATACAGTGAGTCCTACTTGGACCCCTAGAACAGTCAAGGACAGGATCTGGAAGTAGTCCCAACACTTAAGGACAGGATTTTGGACTATGCCAGTTGCTGGAAACCACAAGACGGAAGAGTGTCCTTGTGGTCAGATCCTGCTTGCAGGCTTCCCATAGGAACCTGGTTGGCCACTGTGATATGGACTAGTTAATCCAGAAGTCTCTTTTTTATGTTCTGAATGGGTGCCACAAAAAATGTCCCTCCTAGCTCTGGGCTCCTGTGACTTATTCAATGCCCTTGATTCTTTACATTCCCCCCTCTTGCTTCTTACTTTTGTGCGTGTGTGTGCGTGTAGAGAAATGAGAGAACTGGTCTGTGACCTCACCTTTCCACATGAGCGATTCATCAAATAATTGTGTGTGTTATATGTAGCATACATGCTGATTTTATTGCAAAGTGCCATATGGAGTGCGAAATTAAAACTTGGAATGATCTTGGGCTGTAAACACTGCAGGAAACGGCACTGTACCCTATAAAGTTGGTGAAAGAATCAGCGAAAGAAAAAGAACGAGCCCACGTTCAGAAGATATTTTCCCTTACCCAAACTGAACACAAAAGCTTTCAAATAACTGCACACCGAACAAAGACTGATTGAGTTTTAACAAACGGACTTCATTAATCTTAGCCTTTTAAACAATTGAAGGACAATGCAGAACAGAGGAAGGGATGGCATCCTGGTCAAAGGAAAATAGAATGTTGCAAACTTTCATGTGCTATTTGAGACAAAATGTTTTTAGTGGATGTAAATTTGTGGGTTTGCTTGTATTCGCTGTATACCGTTTGCCTTGCTGACTTGAAATCTCAATTACATACAAAAGTGGGCAGAGCAACAAATGTAAATTTGCATCTTTGTTACACTAGACAAGTTTCTAAACACACTTGTACACCCTTCTTCATCCTCAACAAGCAAGGGGCATTACCAAAGTCCATGATGCGCAATGGGTTTGTGTGGCCCAAGGAGAGTTCTGGGGGAGCAGATTGAGAGCCCTTGAGGGCTGTGTTGGCTTCTGGACCCGAGGTTCCCTGTACCTGATAGAACTCATGATGATGATTTAGAAAGGCTTTTAGCTCTGTAGAATGGCATCTGCTTTCTATGCAGAATGTCCCAGCCTCAACCTGTGGCACAGCAGTCAAAAGGATAAGGTGATGTGGAAGACCTTTCTCTTCCTGAGACCCTGGAGAGATGCTACCAGTCAGAGTAGGCACTATTGGGATCAATGGACAAATAATGCAGCCTGTTAGAAGGCAGCTCCCTATGGGATTTTTAGTATTCATTTTCCTTTGATGCAATATTAATTAATGGGGCTAGGGTGCTTAGTTTCAGTTTGCTGTTCAGGATTGTCTAGAAACAGAATATCTTGCTGCCCTGGCTGATTTTCAGTTCTCTTCCCTCTGGTGTCATTCCAGCAAAGAAATTTCCCTCTGTAGCTGTTAGTCTCTTGTTTCCTTCTCCTTCTCGCCCTCCTCAGATTCAGAGAGCTTGCTTGAGCTGTCAAAGCAGCTAAAGGAAACTGCTGGGAGCCACAGACTGCAATTAGATTTTCCCCACTTGTCACTTTAGACTCTTAATTTTTTCTTCTTCTTCCTCTGGCTCTTTGTTTGAATGCTGCCATAAAAAATATATTCCCAGAGTCCCATTTTTCAAATTATGCACTCACAAATCTCTCCAAAGCAGCTGGGGATTAAAAAAAAAACCTTTAAGAGCACTGATTTGCCTTTTTCCTAGGCTTCCTTCTTCTTGCTTTTTAAAAAGGCATTTTATTTGCTGCATTGTTAGTTGGAAAGCTTGATTCAAAGTGTCAATTCACATGACCAAAGTGAAATGTGGGTTAGGTGGCTGTATGCTGCTGCGTGCTTGTGTTGGAACAATCTGGTAGCATCCTGTTCCAGTAAGTGGAACGCTGGCAATGCTACCTGCCCTCAGTCTGTGGAAGACTTTCCCAATGAGACGACTGAAACCAAATCAGAGTGAGGGGCATGCTTTCTGCCCCTTGCTTGGGCATCTTATGATTTATTTCCTTTTAAATGGAAACTATTCACAGCAGGAAGGGACACGGGTGGTGCTGTGGTCTAAACCATTGAACCTAGGGCTTGCTGAATAGAAGGTTGGCGGTTCGAATCCCCATGATGGGGTGAGCTCCCATTGTTCAGTCCCAGCTCCTGCCCGCCTAGCAGTTCAAAAGGACACAGTGCAAGTAGATAAATAGGTACCGCTCCGACGGGAAGGCAAACAGCGTTTCCGTGCGCTGCTCTGGTTCGCCAGAAGCGGTTTAGTCATACTGGCCACATGACCCGGAAGCTGTCTGTGGACAAACGCCAGCTCCCTCAGCCTATAGAGTGAGATGAGCGCGGGACTTCCGGTCGGCGCCAGTGTTTAATGGCGGTCCTTGCCTCGAGCTCCGAGGGAGGACTGCTCCGCAAGTTCGGGTCTGACCCGCTACGGCGAGCAGGGGAGCCCTAAAATCACAGGCGCTGAAGCCTGTGAACAAGGAGACTCGGTGGGCACCTTTTGCGCCCCCCAGTACTGCGAAAGAGCCTTTTTAAAGGCTACGGAGCGGCATCGGGTGTGAGCGCGGTGCTGAGAGTCGCTACCCAGCCTGCAGAGTGAAGCCGCGTCGCCATTGAACAGAGAGCGCCGATTCCTTCCTGAAACTGAAATTGGACTGTAAAACCCGTGAGTAAGATTGACAGACGGAACGGGACATTTAAAATTGAATTTGGAAAATTTGGCTGAAAACGGGAAAGGCATAAAGTAAGGAAGTCTGCCTCCCCGGACTGCATGATTAAATAAAGCAACGAAAGAACAAAGCTGCATTTAAATGAAGGCTAACTTTTAAGCTGTCAAAACCTGACATCGGACTTAAACTTCCCCCCAGTAAGCAGGAGAAGGGGGGAAGTAAAATCGGAAATTTATAAACCTGTTTGAAGGAAGTGGAGGAAAAAGATCTTCCACTGTCAAAAACCCTGAGTCGGGCTGCCGGAGTAAGGCACCAGGGAACTGAACTGTCAATTTAAATTGGATACAAAGTTGGGGTTTTGACTGAAACAAAGTTATAAGACTTTAATGGAGTTATTTTGTGAACATCTGAGGATACTGAAACTGTAATAAGAACTTTGATGGTGGACTTTTGGACTCTTTGTTTCTGGATTCTTTGTTTCCTGTCTTATGTGTTTCTGACTTTCTAAATTGGATACAATTAAATGCTCCCTCTAGAGGACTTAAAGGAAATTCGCTACTGAGAGAGGAAAAGAGTGGAATTTTCCACTTCTAAGTCCTTCCTGTGAGAACTGACCTTGAGGATATGAGTGGCCAACCAGATGAGATAACAACTAGATCCAAAGCAAAACAAACTCAGCAAACTCAAAAGAAAAGGGGTTCGATGCAAGGCATAACACCAGCTGGACAGGAAAAAGTACCAACTGCATCTATGGAGTCAATGACACAGGCATTGCTCAAAATAAACCAGTCTTTGGAAGCATTGACAAAGCAGTCAGCGGAGAATACAAAAAAACTGAATGACCTGACAGCAAGATTGGATTTGAACACGGCAAGTGTAGCTTCTAATACAGATTCTATAAATAAACTTATTCAAGAAAATTCTGAAACAAGAAAGATTGCTCAAAGTGCAAAAGATACAGCAGAAGAGACTAAGAGGGAGCTTGCACCAATCACAAAAAAGGTGAATGAACATGATGCAACTTTGTCTTTGTGGGAACTTCAGAGAAAGGAGAAAAATCTTAAATTAAGACTAGTTCCAGAGGATGAGAAAGACAGTCTTGCAGAATTCCTCACAGAAAATATTTTGGAATTCTGGCAGGACGAATTTCAGGAGGAAGAACTTGAAATAACAACGGCCTTCCGGTTGGGCAGAAGGCAAGGCAAGAAGCCTAGGGATTGCTTGATTACATTGAGATCTAGAGAAGAAAGAGACAAGATACTAAATCTACATTATCAAAAGGCTCTTGTAATCCAGAAGTGTCAAGTTCAGATCTTTAAAGACATCCCTAAATACATTTTGGAGGTGAGGGCCTTTTACAAAGATTTGGTTTACCTTCTGAAGAAGAACAACATACCTTTCAGGTGGGAGTTCCCACAAGGACTGTCTTTCAACTACACAGGAAGGAAGATCAAAATAAAAACAGTTCAAGACAAAGAATTGTTTTTGGAAAGAAACCAGGAGGACCTACAGAAAGGAACAGTAGACACAACAGTAGAGAAAGAACCGACAGACATTGCAAATCTCTCATTTGGACTCTTATTACCATCGGAAGAGGAACAAAAACTTGGAGCAGTTGGAGGAGTAGGTACATAGTACCAAAATGTCTCTGCAACTTCTTAGTTGGAATTGTAATGGTCTTAACCTCCCCAGGAAGAGACGCCAAGTCTTTCATATTTTGAAGAGAGAGCAATTGGACCTAATATGTTTACAAGAAACGCATGTGACCAGGACACACATGAAATTACTTATAAATAAGAGGCTTGGACAAGAATTTATTTCATCAGATAAAGTTAAAAAAAGAGGTGTTGTGATTTATGCAAAAGAGAAATTGGCTCCTAAAATGATTTTTAAAGACGACCAAGGAAGATACCTGGCAATAGAAATACAAGTTCAAGGAGAAAAAATTATGATATTGGGAATATATGCACCAAATGAGGGGAAGGCGGAATTCTTCAAGAAGTTGCATGAGACTTTAATGGACTATTTGGACTTTAAAATTATAATGATGGGAGATATGAATGGTGTTGTCTCCACTAACATGGATAAGGCACAGAGACAGACAATCTCTAAGGAGGGAAGACTTCCAAAGACTTTTTTTGAGATGACTGAAACACTGGACTTGATTGACATTTGGAGAGTAAAAAGAACCCTCTGGAGAGGGAGGGAACTTTTTTCTCTGAAGCTAAAATGACCTGGACAAGGATTGACCAAATTTGGGTAACTAGTTGTATGGCACCGAAGATAAAAAAAGCAGAAATCTGCCCAAAGACTTGCTCCGACCACAACGCAGTGAAGATGGAGATGAAACTAACAACAACTGGAACCTTCAGATGGAGGATGAATGACACCCTATTTAGAGATGAAGAGATCTACAAAAAGGCCCAAAAAGCATTGAAAGATTACTTCGAGATAAATTTGAGAACTGATGTGGAAAGAAGAATAATTTGGGACGCTAGCAAGGCCGTGATGCGAGGTTTCCTAATACAACAAAACTCCATAAAGAGGAAAAAACAGAATGAGAGGAAAGAAAAACTTCTGGAAAAGATAAAGGAAGCTGAAAAGAAATTGAGGTCTAAACCAAAGTCTCATGAGATTTTGAGAGAAATAAAGTATTATCAGACGCAATATATGGAACTGATGAATCAAGAGATAGAATGGAAGATAAAGCAAATGAGACAAAGAACATTTGAATCGGCAGACAAATGTGGGAAACTCCTGTCATGGCAACTGAAAAAGAGACAAAAATTGAATACTGTGACAAGTTTAGAAATGGAAGGAAAAATTATCCACAAACCAAATGAGATTAATAACTGTTTTCAAAGTTTCTTCAGGAAACTATATGCACAAGGGCCGGTTAATGAGCAGGAAATAGAAGAATTTATTAAAAAGTACGGATTACCAAAGATCTCAGACCAAAGTAAAAGGATTTTGAATGAGAAAATAACAGGACAAGAAATAGAGGATGCCATTCAGAAGATGAAACTGGGAAAATCTCCAGGACCAGATGGCTTGACTGCTAGATATTACAAGGCATTGAAGGAATGGATAATACAACCATTGAAGGAGGTCTGTAATGAAATTTTGGAAGGGAAAAAGGCACCCGAATCGTGGAAAGAAGCTTTCATTTCACTTATACCGAAAACAGAGACTGAAAAGAACCAGGTTAAAAACTACCGCCCTATATCATTACTTAACATTACAAAATTTTTGCAGATATTTTAGCAAAAAGCCTGAAGAGAGTTTTGGTGGAGGAGATTCATAAGGACCAAACAGGCTTTCTCCCAGGGAGACATATGTCAGACAATGTAAGGAACATTATAGACATTTTAGAGTTGTTGGAAGTAAATATTAATAGAAAGGCAGTGATAATTTTTGTGGATGCGGAGAAAGCCTTTGATAATATTTGCTGGACCTTTATGAAGAAGAATCTTCAAGGGATGGGGGTAGGCCAAGGATTTGAAAACGGTATAGGTGCTATATACTTTAAGCAAAAAGCAAAGTTGATTGTCAACAATGTGGTTACGGAAGAGATTTCTATAGAAAAAGGTACACGACAGGGATGCCCAATATCACCCTTACTTTTTATAACAGTCCTGGAGGTTTTGCTAAACATGATTAGAGGGGACCAACTGGTTAAAGGTGTCCAGCTCGGAGCTAAAAACTATAAATTAAGGGCATTTGCAGACGACTTAGTATTGACTTTGCAACAGCCAGAGACTAGTACCAAAAGAGTTCTAGAACTAATTGAGAAATTTGGTCAAGTAGCAGGATTCAAACTGAACATGCAAAAAACCAAAGTGTTAGAGAAAAATCTAACAATGGCAGAAAAAGAGAAGTTTCAGAGTGAAACAGGTTTAACAATAGCAAAAAAGGTGAAATACCTGGGTGTGAACTTGACTTCTAAAAATGTAAACCTATTTAAAGACAATTACGATAAATGTTGGACAGAGGTGAAGAAAGATCTAGAAATATGGTCAAGGTTGAGACTTTCCTTGTTAGGCCGAATTGCTGTTATTAAGATGAATGTATTGCCTAGAATGTTGTTTTTATTCCAGACACTCCAGATCTTGGATAAGATGGACTGTTTCAAGAGGTGGCAAAAAGACATATCAAAATTTGTCTGGCAGGGCAAAAAGCCCAGAATAAACTTTAAGATTTTAACCGATGCAAAAGACAGAGGGGGTTTTGCCCTGGGAGATGAGATGAGCGCGCAACCCCAGAGTCGTCTGTGACTGGACCTAACTGTCAGGGGTACCTCTACCTTTACCTTTATTCACAGCAGGAAGCACAGCTGCTGCCACAAGTAAACCCACACCGTATTTCACCCCTTCTTGTAACCTCCTTTCCAAATTGCCCTCCCCAACTATGAAGTCTGCAAACAAGCCGGCAAAACAAAAAAAGTTGCCGATCAACATGGAGCAGATTTATGAATGAACACACACGAGAGGCAAAGGCTGGAAATAAGCTGATTTTTCAATCCCTCAGTACCAACAATCCACAACATGGCTGCTTCAGCTGCAGGAGAAATGCTAAGAACAGAGACATCCCTTGTAAATCTCCTTCATAGACCTGAGGGCCACATTTAGCCCTTTGGGGGTGTTATATACTGAGTTGAATAGGATGCAAAATGCAGCAGTCTGATTGTCCTAGAACAATAGGATCCAAAATGCAGCCGTCTGATTGGTCCTAGAACAATAGGATTCAGAATGCAGCAGTCTGATTGGTCCTAGAACAATGCAGCAGTATGATTGGTCCGCAGGAGCCACCCAATCCAGCTCCAGGTGGAAGTGAATCCACAACCTGATTGGCCTACAGGAGAATCCCGGAATTAGCCAATCACGTGCAGCCCATTGTGTAAATAATGTATATAAAGCAGATATTGTGGGGGAACTTCCATTCCTCCTCACCACTATGAGCTGAATAAAGAGCATGAAATCACTTTGCGACTCCAAGTATATTTCAGGGGGCCACATGCCAACAGTGAGTGTGGCCAAAACTGAGCGTGGCCATGCCACACTCTCAAATGCATATGAAAAAATTGCTTGGATGGGCCAGCCATCAAAAGGGACTGTCGGACTTGACCCATATGCTCTTCCTCACTCACATAGTCACATTATTCACACTTTCCCCAATTGCCCCTCCATGGAATCAGATCTCGCTGGAGCAGCTTACACAGACTGGGAGTGCATGTAAAGGGCATCGTGGTTGTGGCAGCTTCCCTGCCTCTCTGTTTTATTTTCAGAACAACAAGCAGCAGTTCTTTGGGATGTCTTCCTGTACACATCCACTGTGAGTGCAGCTCAGCTTGACAGGATTTCTCTGTGTGTAATCTGGCAACAAACTAGATTAACCATGGTTAAGTGTTGGCCACACCTTTATCTCAATATTGCATGACTTGATATCATTATTATATTTATTCAATTTACATCCTGCCCTCTCTTCTTACGGAGCCCAGGGTGGTAAACAGATACAGAATTTTAAAACAAATAATTGACACCCAGTATTCATTGGCATTGAGTTGTAGCCCACCATGTCCTACTCAGAGTAGAACCAATGAAATATATTGATCTAAGTTAGTTATATCCAGTCAATTCAGTGGATCTACTCTGAATAGGACTAGCAATGGATACATCCCTCTGAGTCCAGGCAAGTTTAATCCTTGTAAAACTGTTTCATACCAAACACACACACACACACACACATTGTCAAATGTAATTTTCTTCTCACCCTTTAAATGCATTTTATTTAACTCCAACAACAGAATCTGGTTGTGATAAAGGAAATATTTGCATGATAAAGTGGAAGGGAAAGGCAGAGAGATTCTGGTCTCTTTAAGCAGGTATTGTTATGCATTTTATGCCAACAGACATTCAAAAGCTGTGCATTATTTACCCACAAATGATTATGAAAAATGTAAGCCTCATAAAGTACTTTACTTGATACTCTTGTAGTTTAAATAGGCTGAAAGTGTTGATTGTTGTTTGTTTGAAAAACAGCATTCTCATTCATATCTCCTTCAGTGAATTGGAGCAACATTAACTTGGAGAACAACCCCTCCTCTTTTCTCCCCAAGGAACCCCCAAATTTGGCATGTTCAATTGGACCCAAATAAATTCCAAAATATGGAAATTCCATTGTTTCCATCCATCACTGCTGGGATACGATGCACACATGAAGATTGTTCTGAATTATTGGGCGATCCCAATGGGTTAGTGTGCATAGAGTTTGGGTGGTGTTGTTTTTTCACTGCATGGATGAAGTGCCTTTTGACTGAAGATTGATGCTGCAGCTCAATCTTTCATTTCAGCAAAAAAATTTAAAAATAAAAAAAATCTTTGTTCCAAGAGAAGATAATTAGAATAAATTATGGCACGAAAATTACATGGTGAAGGTGTCAAAAATAGTGCAATATCTTTTGAAATGTTTGATTTCTCATTAGGAGAAGCAGAAAGAGTACCGGTATCTGAAGAAGTGTGCATGCACACGAAAGCTCATACCAAGAACTAACTTAGTTGGTCTTTAAGGTGCTACTGGAAGGATTTTTTTTATTTTAGTAATTTATGAAAAAGGGATGATTTAAGAATGGGAAGGCAGGGCTTCTTCTTTACAGGCATGGCATGTTGCATATGTGGATTTTATTTGGATTGTTGCTATTGCTTTTTTGGATGGACAAATCTGCCAGCTTCAGTTTCTCAGTCTCCTGATATTATGCTCACCTTCCCTCATCTGTGGTATATTTGAATTTTTCTTTTTAAGAAATACTGTAAGTCTGCATGAAAATCTACCTTCATTTTTCTGCACCTTTCCCCTATTATACAGGTTTTTTTGCACACAGTTTTGCCTTATATATATTAAATGCATGCAATGTCCACCTAAGAAAATGTATTGTGTATGTAGATATATGCATTTTCACTAATATGTCCATTTTTGTATGTATTGGAGAACTGCACCACAAAATTCAGCGAAGTCCAACTCTCAAAGGTGATATATATCGGTTCAGGAAATGCCAGTTTGGGAGGTTCACATAAAAAATGTGAGCTGAGCAAATCTCCCCCCCCCATATGTGGTCATGTGACATGTGGCCACATTTCAGGTCCTGTTTTATCTTTCCCCTCCCCTGCTTATGCCTACTGTATCCAAATTACACTGCCCTGTTCTAAGATTTCTTTAGCTTGAATGACTAAGGGCCAATCACACAAGTGGCATGGGAATTTTGTGATTGGAGCTCCTGGCACCATTTTCCTTCCCACCCCCAAAAAGAAAGCTGTGATGGATGTAAGATTTGTATGAAGGCATGAGCGGTGATGGGAAACATTCCTTTCTCCTTCTACTTCATTCATTTCTCTATATCTGGGATGGCAAACCTCAGGCTTGGGGACCAAATGCAGCCCTCCAGACCTCTCTAGCTGGACTCTCGCCAGCACACACACACACTCCCCAGGGTTGAGTTTCCTGAACGCTCAGGGAATAAGCCTAAGGATGATGATGACTCCGACAACGTCCCATGTTTAATATTTTACCCCATCAAAAAAGCAACGTGAAGAGCAGTCTTTAAAAGGTTCATTTTGGAACATGCTGATGTTAATGGGAGTTGACTGGTGAATGTGCATAAACATTAGTGACTGTGCATATGAAAGTGTTGAGAATGTGCAGAAATTGATTGTGTCAATGGGATTTTGCTCATTGCTTGGTCAATATATGGATAATTGCCAACTTGATGTCGGACAACTGGAATTGATGACCAATATCTCGTATATGCCCTTGTGAGTAGAGATGTGTTAAAACAATCCATTTAT
Organism: Podarcis liolepis; assembly: GCF_965112155.1. Classification (NCBI taxonomy): domain Eukaryota; kingdom Metazoa; phylum Chordata; class Lepidosauria; order Squamata; family Lacertidae; genus Podarcis; species Podarcis liolepis. The sequence goes on along the minus strand of NC_139561.1, from coordinate 51,742,743 downwards.
TCCCAAGGCATTTTCTACCTTTTTGCTCCATGGTTACCTAGAAATTTTCTCAGAGATCCTTACTTACATAGGAACTGTAGGCATAAATTGAATGTGCAGCCAAATGTGCATGTGTTGCAGATGTGATCATACAAAAGAGCAGTCATTGTGGATGCTGCTTTTGGTGGCATTGCACTTTCAAAGGCACCTTCCAGATGTGGACGCTGCCCACTGCTATCTATAGGATGTGCCTCCTCTTTCTTAAAACCCCAGCTAAGAGATGGGGAATTCAGCATTCAACATTCTCCCTTCCCCATCCAAAGAAGGTGCATTTAGGACAATTACTTCTCCAAGTGGGATCACAATAACCAGAGCAGAAATCACATCTTGGTTACTGCAACTTCCCTATATGCCAATATACTTCTCAACTGGCTTTGTGCATTCTTCTCAGGCAATATGGAACACAGGAAGGTGCCTTATATCGCATCAGACTATTTGTACATCTAGGAAAGAATTGTCTGCTAGGGCTGGGCAAATCTGTCGCTTTTGGCTTCTCTTAGTTACTTACATTTCCACTCTTAAGTTCTCCACATTTCTTCATGAATTTCTCTCAATATTCATGTTTCTGTGCAATTTTACCTCACACACATCTTTGCAAAGCAATTCTCCCCAATATAATGTGTTTTGCATGCTCTTTTCATTAGTATCTACATTTTCATGTACACTTTACCCTAGTTTGTTTTTGTGCAGATGACTTGGCTGGAGAACTGCAAAGCAAACCTGTTTTGAATAGTGCAAATTAGGTTGGTTTGCCTTTTAATGTGAACTAAATTGCATTTCCCCCTAAACCTACTGTCTCACAGTGATGCCCGCTCAACAAGAGGTCACCTCCTACCTAATCCCTTTAACTGGATGCAGTGGTGGAGGAAGGGAGGTGTGGGGGGTGCGGGCTGCCCTGGGTGTCATCACTGAAGGGGGGGGGGTGACAAAATGAGTTTTTAAAAAATTGGGCTCATGAAACTTTTTAGGAGTGATGTGGTGCTTCGGTGCCTGCAGGTTCTGCGCTGCCTGAAACGGCAGCATGGGACTTACGTCTGCCTACTGCCTCTCCTTCAGCCACCCTACAGATGAGGGGGAGGTGACGGAGAGGCTTGCCCTGCCCCCATGGGTAGCTCACATAGGCGCCGACTCCATGGGGCCTGAGGGGGCCCGAGCCCCCTCAAAAATTTGTTTGGGGGGGCTCTGCCCCCCAATAATCTCGGGCGCCCCTCCAACAGAGTGCCACCGCCGCCCCTCCCCCAGCCCAAAATGCACAGGGTTGGGCTGCATGCCTCCTGCCCTCCCTCCCGAGCAAAAGCTCCACCCAATTTCCTTCAGAGCTGATTAATAGGCGCAGCACGCTCTCCCCTATTCGCTCACGAGGAGGCGGCGCCACTTTATCTGCATATTCATGGGCTTATTTATTATTCATGAGCTTTCGCGGGCTCCCCCAATATTTTTTATAAGTCGGCGCCCCTGGTAGCTCACCCTGCCCCCCACGGGTGGATCACCCCGCCCTCAGCTGCAGGACACCCCCCCCCCGGCACCAGGCACCTGAGCAGCTAGCTATGCCACTGAATGGATGTGCTAGGGACTGACCCTGGAGCCTTCTGCAAGTAGAGCATGTCCTCTACGACTGTGGGACAAGATCCCTCCCCAAACATATACATACTCTACAAGTGAGGAGCAAGTATATGGACTGGTCTGTGAACATAATACTGCATGGATAATGTCCAGCTGCACAAATTCTCCAGCATCGCTGTGAGATTTGCATGCAGGTTGACTGAAGAAGAAGAAGAAGAGTTTGGATTTGATATCCTGCTTTATCACTACCCAAAGGAGTCTCGAAGTGTCTAACATTCTCCTTTCCCTTCCTCCCCCACAACAAACACTCTGTGAGGTGAGTGGGGCTGAGAGACTTCAAAGAAGTGTGACTGGCCCAAGGTCACCCAGCAGCTGCATGTGGAGGAGCGGAAACGCGAACCCAGTTCCCCAGATTACGAGTCCAGCGCTCTTAACCACTACACCATACTGGCTACACCAGACTGGCTGACTGGGCAGCATTTGAAATCCCTGTCTTCTGCTTGTGTTTCCATCCTCCCTGTACCTCCTCTGTGAAAATGGACAGTCATTCCTGTGCTGTTGGTGCAAAAGCGCACAATCAAATTCACAAACCTTTCCCGTTGCATTAACAGCAATGCAAAGGGTAGCTTGGGTTCGTGCTGGCAAATGTTGTGAGTGAAGCATGTAGGCTAAGTGACAGCCTGCTGCTTTCTTTGTACAGTGCCGTCCTGCTAAAAGGAAAGTCGAGGGAAGCTGTATGGCTATTAAAGAAAAACATACCTTCTTGTCAGAGGAAAAAGTAGTGACAACATGAACCAAAACCTTCACCATCTACGTACTGTCAGCAGGAGCTGGTAGTGTGTGTGTGTGTGTGTGTGTGTGTGTGTGTGTGTGTGTGTGTGTATGCATGCACGCGCGCGAACACACACACACACACTTACATGGCTCATAATCTTGAGTGAATGCACTTGGATCAGCAGAGACAAAGACAGAATCGACACTGGCACATCCTGTCAGCTAAAATTCCAGAGGTGAAATCAGTGCATCTGAAACCAGGTCCTGACAATTGCATGGAGATGTTGTCATGTTTAGGAAGTGAGTTTAAAAGCAGCAGGGTAGAGAGCACAATAAAAGGTGAATGGAGCCACCAATCAGAGTCTTTGGGTATACCATGGGGCCATTGTCCTCTGTGAGTGGGGAAAGGGGTTGGGAGTGTGGGAAAACAATACCTATTATATTTCACGTCAATGTTGCTGTCATTCGGTCGCTGGAAAGATTTCAAACAGATAAACTCCCCTTTGGGATGGGAAGCTGCCTTGGCAGCCAAATCTAGGCCTTGTTTTGATTGATAAACCCTTTGTGACAAGGGGAGATAAAAAGCAGCCCCTTGTTTGGTTCATATAAATAGGAAATTAGCTGGCAAAGTTGTCAAAGATAATTAACTCTCGGATTGACTATGTCTATTCAGGTTGATGTCCTGAAATTATGTAGAAATGCACATGTCAACGCTCTGACAGAATTTGGTGTTGATCAGATAAACAGGGTTTGAGATGCCTGATTGTTATATATATATATAAAAAAAAGAAATGAAAATGAAAAAAAACATAGTAAAGCGAAGCTTGGATGTTTTTTTAAAAAATCATTATGCATTCTCTTTAGCCGCAGCAGCAAGTATCAAACGGCAGCATTGTGCTTTAATGTGGGAGATTCAGGATCAAGAGATAAAGTCAAGGGCTGTGCTTTAGAGCAATGCTTCCACCCCTTCTGCTCTTCAGGTTTTTAAAAGGGAGAAATCATAATGATAACAATGTAATAAAGGCCGGGAAGCTAATCCTTTTCAGGAAATAATAAAAAAGCAAGAGGTAAGCATCTGAGAGATGAAAAGATAAGGATCGTGCAACAATTTGTCACTCTTTCAAAATAGCATCTCCCTGCTCCCTTGGTGACTGGCAAGGGAAAGCTCCAGCTGTGGGTTGCAGAGCCTATGCTAGCCTTATTATCAAGAATGTGGAAGAAGTTACAGCAAAATCTGAACCATGTCTATGCAGCCCCCCAGCAAATGCCCTGCTCTACTGCTGCTTCCCTTCACCTCAGTCTCTGACGATGCTGAGACTGAAACGGCAGTGTTGTGGTGAGGTGCACAGCGACTGAGCAGGCAGTTGCTGGGAAGCTACCCTGGCCTTGCTGACTGTTCCTCTGTGGCTCACCTGGGCAACTCACTTACCTGTCTGCCTGAGCAATCTGCCTCCTGTTCCATCCTCATGCTGCAATTTGCATGGCCACCTATTGGTGGCCACATGAACTACAGCATGACAACAGCTTTGCATTTATATGTATATAAAGTAAGAAATGCAAATTGTTGTGCAAATCAAAACAAATAAATCACAGGTGTATGAGGCAAGAAGATGGAATAGACTTATGAGTGAATACAAGTGAAGGTTACATGGAGGAGAAATAGACTAATTTGCCCATCTCTGAGATATGTGCACACACACAGAGAGAGATGGGTGAATATCTCAATTTTGGTTTCTTGCAGTTTCTGATTTTTTCCATTTTAAGTTCAGTTCTCTGCATTTCCAGATCAGTCTGGGATTTTTTTTAAAAAAATAAGCCCTTATGAAAACCCATCAGCATTTCAATGCATGTTTCTTCTAATATGCATACTTTTGTTTCCAAATTTCCATAACTTGCACCTCTATGCAAAACATTTTCCCCTAATATAATGCATTACTGTATGTTATTTTTCACAAATATATGCATTTCTATGTACATTTTACCCAACTATGTATATTTCTGTATATGCTACTTGGCTGGAGAACGGCATTGCAAAATCTGGAGAAGTGTGAATGTAGCTATATTTCAGTTCACATATTGCTTTGGAAATTGGGCAAGTTCTCCTTTAAATGCAAACTAAATCAGATTTCACCCCACACACCTATTTCATGGCTGAATGTGAAAAATACCAGGCAATTATGCCTATATTAAACTTACTTGCAAAATCCTAATTTATAAACTGATTTGATCCCCTCTCCATTTCCCCCCACTTTTGTCATTTACTTCTACTCAGTGCTTTTTTTCTAGAAAAAAAGCTGGCAGTACTCACCACATAGTTGTTACAGTGAGAGCCACACTTTTAACCAGTGCTTTCCTTCTAGAAAAAAGGTGCCAGTACTGCGTATCCTTGAGTCCCCCCAGGAAAAAAGCACTGCTTCTGCTACAGATTAAAGATGATATTTGCAATGTTCACAAACCTCTGAAAGTTCACTTGCCTGTGTTGCTCAATTCTTCTTTTTATATAAGTTGGAAAAATGAAATGTCTCTAAACCCCTAACTTAAATATTTAATAGAGGTGATTACTGAATACCCATATCCTGCACTCAACCACTCTTCTTCTCTGGCAACAAAATCCACAGCCCTGTGGACCTCTGCAGAGTAAAATCAAAACACAGCTCAAGAAGAATTAAATACTCTTAAGAATAGATGCCATTTTTTTGTGGGTTTGGGATGATGAATCTACTCCACTTTCAACTTTACCAACTGCCAGCCCATAATGTACATAGCAAAGTCAGGTCTTATGGCATATTAAATAAAACCCACACATTTTAGAAAATAATCTACTGTTGTAATACTTCATATTCTTTTACAAAAAACAAAGCAACATGAACTTTAGTAAAGTTTGATTTCCATGAGAAACTTTTCTGTTTGGTGGTTCAATCCATTTTTTCCCATGGGGAGGGAAGACTCCAAATTCCCAATGTTTTGTTTGCATTTAATTTAAATAAGTGCAAGACATGAAGGGGCAGGGAGATGTCAGTGAAAGGGATGCAGGCTATTGTTTATTTCCAGTTACCTCTCTCATTGCAGTTCATTTTCCTAACAATTGGTCTGGGGAAGAGCACTGAGAATTAGCAGCAAGTAGAGAAGAAAGCTAGAGAGAAGTAGCAAATGGAGAAAACTGGCCAGCAATTCCTCTGTATCATAGGGTAAGAGAATAGCTCAGTGGTAGAGCACCTGCTTCATGCACAAAGGTCTCAGGTTCAATCCCTGCCATCTCCAGGTAGGGCTGAGAAAGACCTCCTGTCTGAAATAATGAGTTTAACGGGCCAATGGTTTCCCTTGGTATAAAGCAGCTTCTCATATACCTGTCTGGAATCATCCACAGATAAGTCAATCACTGGATATCAACCCTGATGGATATGTTCTGCCTCCTTTATTGGAGGCAACATGCTACTGACTACCAGTTTCTGGGAGGGGAGAGTGCTGACATGCTCAGATGGTGCTTTCAGGCTTCCTTGTTGGCCCCTGCAAGAACACAATGTTGGACTAAACGGGCCACTAGCCTGATCTAGCAGGCTTTTCTTTTTTGTAGCCTTTCCTTCCTCCTCCCCAGTCTATCTTGGCAGTCTGCAGCCCAGTACCAAACATATTGCTTCCTGCCTGATTTTACTCCAGTCTTCATGTTGTTCATGGGCAAATGTTGTCCCTATTTTCAAAAAGGGGGAAAGAGAGGACCCAAATAATTATCGCCCAGTCAGTCTGACATCAATACCAGGGAAGATTCTGGAGCAGATCATTAAGCAAACAGTCTGGGAGCACCTAGAAAGGAATGCTGTGATCACCAATAGTCAGCATGGATTTCTGAAAAATAAGTCATGTCAGACTAACCTGATCTCGTTTTTTGACAGAATTACAAGCCTGGAAGATGAAGGGAATGCAGTGGATGTAGCGTACCTTGATTTCAGCAAGGCATTCGACAAGGTGCCCCATGATATTCTTGTAAAGAAGCTGGTAAAATGCGGTCTTGACTATGCTACCACTCAGTGGATTTGTAACTGGCTTACTGACAGAACCCAAAGGGTGCTCATCAATGGTTTCTCTTCATCCTGGAGAAGAGTGACTAGTGGGGTGCCACAGGGTTCTGTCTTGGGTCCGGTCTTATTCAACATCTTTATCAACGACTTGGATGATGGACTCAAGGGCATCTTGATCAAATATGCAGATGACACCAAACTGGGAGGGGTGGCTAAAACCCCAGAGGACAGGATCACACTGCAAAACGACCTTGATAGATTAGAGAACTGGGCCAAAACAAACAAGATGAACTTTAACAGGGAGAAATGTAAAGTATTGCACTTGGGCAAAAAAAATGAGAGGCACAAATACAAGATGGGTGACACCTGGCTTGAGAGCAGTACATGTGAAAAGGATCTAGGAGTCTTGGTTGACCACAAACTTGACATGAGCCAACAGTGTGACGCGGCAGCTAAAAAAGCCAATGCAATTCTGGGCTGCATCAATAGGAGTATAGCATCTAGATCAAGGGAAGTAATAGTGCCACTGTATTCTGCTCTGGTCAGACCTCACCTGGAGTACTGTGTCCAGTTCTGGGCACCACAATTCAAGAAGGACACTGACAAACTGGAACGTGTCTAGAGGAGGGCAACCAAAATGGTCAAAGGCCTGGAAACGATGCCTTATGAGGAACGGCTAAGGGAGCTGGGCATGTTTAGCCTGGAGAAGAGGAGGTTAAGGGGTGATATGATAGCCATGTTCAAATATATAAAAGGATGTCACATAGAGGAGGGAGAAAGGTTGTTTTCTGCTGCTCCAGAGAAGCGGACACGGAGCAATGGATCCAAACTACAAGAAAGAAGATTCCACCTAAACATTAGGAAGAACTTCCTGACAGTAAGAGCTGTTCGACAGTGGAATTTGCTGCCAAGGAGTGTGGTGGAGCCTCCTCCTTTGGAGGTCTTTAAGCAGAGGCTTGACAACCATATGTCAGGAGTGCTCTGATGGTGTTTCCTGCTTGGCAGGGGGTTGGACTCGATGGCCCTTGTGGTCTATTCCAACTCTATGATTCTATGATTCATCTTACCAAGTATTTTCCCTATTGCTGCTCCTGTGAAACATGAGGCTCACCCACATGTACCTTTTGCCTCATGGTTTCTAGACACAGGTCCACACTTTTCCAGGTTGTGTCTAAGCACCTCCCCACCCCCCACCCCCCAGACACAGACTGGAAAAGCATGGATGGAAATTAGTGTGGGTGAGCTCAGGGATTCAGAATCTCAGGCCCCATGTTGGAAGTGGCCCTTTGGGTTTGGCTGTGTGGCCCTGGATACTCTCTCAGACTGCCCCAAAGTGTCTTTGCCTTTGGCTGGAGGTAAAGGTAAAGGGACCCCTGACCATTAGGTTCAATCATGGCCGACTCTGGGGTTGCGGCGCTCATCTCGCTTTATTGGCCGAGGGAGCCAGCGTACAGCTTCCGGATCATGTGGCCAGCATGACTAAGCCGCTTCTGGCGAAACCAGAGCAGCGCACGGAAATGCCGTTTACCTTCCCGCCAGAGCAGTACCTATTAATCTACTTGCACTTTGACATGCTTTCGAACTGCTAGGTTGGTAGGAGCAGGGACCAAGCAACGGGAGCTCACCCCGTTGTGGGGATTCGAACTGCCGACCTTCTGATTGTCAAATCCTATGCTCTGTGGTTTAACCCACAGCGCCACCCGCGTCCCCTTGCCTGGCTGGAATGTGTCCTTAAATGCTGGTGTTGCTTCTTGCTTCCCTGGATGGGATCCAGAGAAGGAAGTCTAAGTATGTGTAGAAACTAGGCTAATGCACAAAGGTAAAATTGGGTGGTAGTTCTACCCACATTTGCCTCTTTCCCCATCCATCACTGATATGTAGCCTCTGGAAGGTTGCCCTGAAGGGAACATGGCCATGATGGTTGAAAATGTTTCTCCATCCCTGTTACAGGACCTGTTCCCTCTATCTACCAATGACCAGGCTGCTCCCATCCCTGACAACTCCTTGTGCAATGCTAGTACACAACGACTTTAGGAAAAACCTTAATTGCACTCAAACACTTCTGCACGTGCAGCTGCCTTAAGGGAGAAGAGAATGATCAGATCCATTGTTGATGCTGAAAATGTCTTATTTACTAAGCCGTTTGTTCCTTTGCATATGTCGTTGAAAGGGTGGCTTTTGCCAAATCTGCAGGTCAGGTTTTTTTCAGCTGCCACTGCCCTGTGGAATAAAATATTACCTTATATATTAAAAATAAAACATCCTTAGTGAAGTGCAAAGACAACCCCCAAATAATTGTAGGCAGCCCTCTCTGGTTTTCTGTTGCAACCAATCTCATTCCTTTGTACATGTGGGACGGGGGAATTCCTGCGTTCCCCCTTCCAAGCAAATGGCATTTGGGTATGTGTTGAGGAAGGAGTATCTAAGGCTGGTGGTTTAAGAAGCACCTGCAGATTTAATATCTCAGTACAATAAACTGAGCTTCTCAAAGAATATCATTTAGCACAAGAGAGGCAGAAACTGCTGCTAAATATTGAATATTACCATTCCCCACAATGAAAATTTCATCCCATTTTACTTCCATAGTAATGTCTGTTGCAGATGCCTTGATTTTGTTGAGTCTGCATATTTCTAATGGCTTTCAAAAAGAGAAGCCCCATTGTCACGATTATTGCAACTCCTACCCTGTAGTAGCATGGAGGAATGAAACTGAGACATGATTTTGCTAACTCCATTCCTGTTCTTCTTCCCCTCCTTTCTGGTGTGTAGAGAAGGAGGAGTAATTTGAATTGACTAATTTGCACCCCCCCACACATTACATGAACTGAAATGCTGCTACCCTTCAAAGGGGAGAGGCTGGTGGTGAGGCTCTAAGCCTCTCCGTTTTTCTTGGAACTTCATCTCCAGCTCACAGCCAATGCTCTTAATGTGGATTTATTATCAGCATGGCATCACAGCTATTGCCCCCCCCCCCCAATTTTCAGAGGGGTGAATCAGCAAGCTAAAGGAAACCAGGACAAGTTGTTGACTTGTGTTGGACCATATCTATGTTCTGCAAAGGACCAGATCTCTTATCTTGTCTTTGCTCCAAATTGGGAATATGATCCTTCAACAGCTTTGCCCTAAGGTGGAAAATATTTGGAGATGTTCCACCACCCGCATATTGGCTTTCATGACACCTCAAGGCTTTCCCCCGCCTTCTCCTTAAGCTACTGCCAATTGCAGTACAAGACAGTGAGTCATTAGAAGAAAGTGGGGTGGTGGTGGTGGGGATAAGGGTTTCATAACCGATATCTCAGACCCACCTTTTCCCCAGAGATCAAAGAACACTTGGTTCTCCCAGTTGGGTGGGAAACACAGATTCACAGGGTTTTTTTGGCAGATGTTTGGAAGCTAGATAAATGTGCCAAAGATTACTTCATTTCCAAGTTAATAACTGTTTTGTGGTGTGATTCTCAGGGTCTGTGGCAAAGAGCAGTGGCTTGCTTCTGCAGCCTGATTCTGCCTTCCCCTCCTCACTACTAGAGACCATGGTTGGTTGGAGGCATTTTCCTGCCTAAGCAGGAACAGCAAATTCCCTCCCTGAATTTGGGGGCAAGGCTAAGAGAAGTTGTGTTTCCTTCTACCTGCTGACCACACTGAGGGTTGAATTCTGTGGGGTGCTGCTGTCATGGGGCGGTGGCTAGTTAGTCTAGCATCCTGTTCTCAGAGTGGCCTACAAGATGCCCATTGGGGGCCTGCAAGCAATAGACAGACAGTCTAAAAGCACCCCCCAAATGTCTCTCTGTTTGTAAAAACTAGGCTCCTGTACACTTTTACATTCAGTCCTCCACCTACTTTTGCATCTACTCCCATCCATCAGTGTCATGTGGCCCTTGGAAGGCTTTCTGGAAGGGAATGTGGCCCTTGGGTTCAACATGATTCTCCATGCCCAACCCCTGTTTAAAAGCGTTGTTAATGGTGGTGGTACAGGAGTGTTTCATACAGGAGAATCTGATGCTTTAATTTCACACAAACCTTTTGCTCCAGCCACAATTGTCTATCTCCCATCTCAGACTTTTTTTATATAAAAAAATTGAATGACTGCTACAACAAAACAGAGCTCCTTTTGTAGCTATAAATACAGCTGTCTGTTGGATTGTGCCCAAGGGGTTGTGCATCATAGTTTGCTAAATTTTAATCATGCTAATGTTTGCATTTGTGTGGAGTTCACATGTCCCACAAAGCTCTTAATCCCCCGTTTGCCGTCCTAGGCAAAATGCCCAGTCTCACTTGGGGCTTTGCTAGCAAACAGCTCTGATTCCATTGACTTCTCACCACCACACTGTGTAATGCATTTATAGATCTGATAAGAGCTTTGCTTGAGATCTAGTCTCCTTAGAGGAAAGATGGGAGCGGCTGATGATGATATTGGATTCTCTCTGCTGCTTCCCTCTCCCCTCCACACGCACAATTCAACATCAGTATCCTGACAAATAATGAAATTCATCTGTCTCTCTTGATGGTGCACTCACAAGCGCACACCATCAGCCTTCTCTCAACCTGACAGCTGGGAGAGATTCCTTAGTGAAACTACACGGTAACACAACATTTATTCTAAGTGGTTTGAAAAGTGATCTGCAATCGCTGCTGGAAACCTCTCAATGAAGTGCTCCAGAGATCGCTGTCAGGATGCCTTGAGTTTAGGAGGGGAAAAAACACCTATTCATTTATATAGTGCTGTAGAGAGTTCAATGAGTTAGCATATATTGTCTCAGTGCACCAGTTTTGTAAGGTAAGCAAGTATTGTTATTCTCAAGATGGGGAAGAGCAGGCACACTGGGTTCTGCCCAACACTAGGGGGCCCGGCACGTGTGTGTGATGTCACATGTGTGGCATGCATGAGGTCACATGGTGGGAGGAGGCCCAATGGGGCCTGTTGTACCCTCTGAAAGGCCCACCTGAGAGGTGCGGGAACTCAACTGAGAGTGGGCAAAACTGAGTTCCTGTGAGTCCCCACTGAAAAAAGCCCTGCTTACAATCTATGAGTAATGGACCAGCAAGGGAAAAAGAGTCAGGGAGGAAAGAATTAGAATAACAACTTCAGGTGCATTAAAGTTAAATAACAATTGGGCTCTAATTTTGTGTTGGGAAGGGCTGAGTGCCAGTTGGTCCTGTGGAGTCGATGGAGTGACCTCTGTCTCCCTTTAATGCAGCTGGGTGGAATGGCCATGGATGAATTTGGCTTTGGGAGGGTAGGAGATCAAGAGCAGGTGACCCACAACAGGCATGTGAAGGAGGCCTCATGATGACATCTCACCTCTGATGGAAATGAGTACCACAAATGCTGATGATAATCTCCTTTCTTAATAGAAGAACATAAGAAGAGTCTGACATCCTTTTCTCACAGTGGCCAACTAGATGCCTAAAGGAAAACCTCAAGCAGGATCCCCAAAATGCCCCATAGATAAAAGACAGAGTATTCTAGCCTCCATCAAGCAAGAAGGACAAATTTACTCCGAGACAGCCAATTGGAACAAACGGGTCATTAAGTTATTCTGAAGAACCTGGAATGTACCGGTAGATTCCTGCTGCAGAGTCCTAAAGATGGGGAGCCACCACAGAGAAGTCTTGTGGTTGCCCACTTCGCAGATGTATTTTGTGGCCACTCAAACACATGGGGTGTACACATCCAGAGGGCCTTCAGTTGAGATCTCAATCTGTGAGCTGGATGGTACATTGGCAAGGAAAGGGAACCTGTCTTTCTCCTGATATTGTTGGAATGCAATTCCCCTCACCCCTGCCCTCACCATTGACCATGGCGGCTGGGGATAATGGGAGCTGAACTTTACCCTATAGGAATGTTCTTTAAAATGTTGGAGATCACTTTTCATTTCAATGTGTGTGGTGGTGGTGGGAGAAAAATGGATGGCCTAGGAATGAGCTAATGGATGGGGAGAAAGAGAGGGGTGATAAAAGCAAATCTTCCGAAACTTGTTATTGTGCCAGTTTTGTTGGTAGCTAAAAACAAAGCATCAAGCCCCAGACGAAAATATTTATTAAACCACTGAATGAGAAGCTGAGCCTCTGATTTCCCTAAAACCTTAAGAGGATTGATACACAGCTTATGGAAGCTTCTTAGTGGCTGGGTGCTCAGTCTTGTATTAGAGATGTCATATTTGCAGGTACCTGGAGGAACTTAGGCAGGGAGGTGTTTGCCTACCTGTGTTGCTCATTACTCCCCTAAGATTAGAGAGGCATAAAACAAGCTTTCTCTTTCTAAATTGGAGTGCAAGATCTGGGGAATTAACAGGCCCATGTCCTCAATCTTTCTACATGTGCCAGCTGTGACCTGGACATTATTTGTACCTTGAAGTCTCCTGCTACGGCAAGAGACCTTGCTATTTTCTTGCCAGGTCTGTCACTCACTTCCTCTGCCTGCTAAAATAAATGAGGCTTCTATTAAATGCATGATTGGGCTTCACAGTGTGAGTCTTGTTGAACTCAGTGGGACTTAGGAAGAAACGAGAGCATGGGGAGGGGAATCTGAGGCCTGAGGGCTGAATGTGGCCCTTGGGCATCTCTATTCAGCCCTCAGGACTTTTTGTAGGCCAGATTCACCAGGCAAACCCTCACTGCCCCTGATTCTTCCATTGTGCACATAGCCTGCTCATGTTCCGTCAAGTGCATACAGACTCCTGAAGTTGCCATTTACACTTGTCCCTTTTCCAGAGTATCATTATTGCAGGACTGGGAGTTCCATCATGCATTTGAGATCCTTAAAAGCAGAAACTTTGGAGGCAACAACTTCCACTTCACTCCTTCCCACATATTCATTGAATGCTTTATCAGAGCTAAGATCCTAATTCCTAGGACTAAGGCTGCAACACAGAAAATACTTGCCAGGGTGTATTCCCTATTGAATTCAACTGAACTCCCCACCTAGTACTTGCAGAAAGACTCTGTTCCCCCACAACTGCCTGCCCTTATGCTGTAGGGTACATTTAAAACCAGAACATCTAATGGAAAATGAAACTGGCTTCCCGAGATACTGGTTAGAATACTTTTGTTCTTACGCAGGGGAAATGAAGGCTTAATATTGGTGAATGGCAAAGGAATCTTGTGGGTTCTGGCTAGCTCAGAGCAACCCATAGAGGATTAGCTTCTCTACAGCATGATTGATGACCATGAAAATATATATGAGAGAGATCATCTGCGATACAAAATAACTGCAATTATATCACTGAAAACCCAGACTTCTTTGGCCAATGGAAAAGGAAAACTGGTCAAAGAGTCATGCATTTGTAAGCCTGCGTTATGCGAGAGGCCAGTTTTTATTGCAGATAAAAACTCTTTTGGTTTTCAGTTAGAGAAAGGCAGTTGTTTTGTTAATGTGGACCAACACTATGCTGCTGAACAGAAGCAGCAGATAGATTTGTGGCAGTCTAATTCATAGTAAAATCAATGGGCCAAGTTATGCAATGTGGTTCCCTGTGCTCCCAAGTCCCTGGACTGCCCTTGTTTTCTGGAAACACATTATCCACCCTGCCTTTTGAGGTAGATCTTTAGGGATGTCTTTTAAAATTGTTGCTTGCATGTATGGGGATTCATCTCCACGCCCTTGACATTCTAAAGGTCAAAGCTCTGAGATCTGCTTTGAGCTGAAGGGATCTGAGAGTGAAATTAAACTTTATAGTGACCAGTTCAACAAGTTATACATTAAACACCCCTAGTGTAGGGATCGGAAACCTGTGGCCTTTCAGTGACTGGGCTGACTTGCTGGAGTCCTGGAGAGGATCACTCTGTGCTGCAGCCTTTTGTTGCAGGTCCCACTTGAATTCAAATAAGTTTGCTGGAACTGATATCACTTTCCCCTAATTAAAAGAGCTTAATTGCTTGACTTTGATCAAATGAGTCACCCAACTTGGAACTATTGGGATTCCTCATGCTGTTTCTCAATCAGTCTCACTATTCATTGAGTCCTGAGAAGATGATAGCCTGATACAACGATTTAAAGGAACAGTTCAGCACTTGTTAGAAATGAACAAACACAGTTCTCCTGTAAGAGCTGTCAAAGATCTGTCTTCAGCCAAACTGCTGTTCTCAACACCTTGGTAAATGACTTGGATGAAGATCTGGGAACGACGTTCGTTCCATTTACAGATGTTATAAAATTGGGAGAGGCGATACAAAAACTGGGCTCAAAAGTAAGACTGTCTTTGCAAACTCAGGGGCTACTTGGAAGAAAGGGACATTTTTACAAAATCCAGTGGGCTTATAACAAAATTTACCAAAATTCAAAGAACCACAGATGAATCATGAACAACAAATGTAATACTATTGTCAAAAAGACATGTCATTTAAGCACATCTTAACAAATCCACTGAATAAATGCACAGACACCTGTGTTGTATTAGGAGGAATGCTGTGGACTTGAGCAGATTAGAACTGGAGCTGGTAACTTTTGCCCCTCCATATGTTTCTGAACCACAACTCCGATCAGCCCTGGCAAGCATGGTCAATGGCCAAAGCTTATGGGAGTTATAGTCCAGCAACATCTGGAGGACCAAGGGTACCCTACAACTGGGTTAGAATTTCAATTGGATTAGAGCTCTCCCATTTTGCTTCCCATATATGGACAGGCAGACACAAACTGGGAAGGGGTGATGCTATTTTCTGCATTTGTGCCTGCTCAAAAGATCCACCTGGAACACTAAGAACCATATGCTCCTCCATGAAACAGCAATGATATGTTCAGGATCAAAAGAACAAATGTAAAATATCAAGTCTATAAAGTGGTTAAAACTACTACCTTAGATGGTTAGTTGAGTTTCCTGCATTGCAGGGAGTTGGACTAGATGACATTCAGGGTCCCTTCAAACTCTGCAATTCTATGATTATATGATTTTATGAAAAGGAATTATACAAATTCATGGAGTGGGGGTGAAGTTATCAATGGCTATTTGGCAGCGAAGGCTTAGATGTTCAGAGGTAGCATAACCCTGAATCTCAGATTCTGGGAATTACTACTCTTGTCCACTGAACAGTGGGAGCCCAATACTGGGGTCATGGTAGGGATAGCTAAGTACTAGGGCTGGCCACCACCGTATCCCACTTGGGAATTCAGAGGGACATCATTTGTCTATAGGGAACAGAATGATGGGTTAGCCAGGCCTTGGCAATTCTAATGTTTCAGTTCTTAAGTGCCAGTTCTTACTCATACAGGGAAGGCCTGGACTGTCCATAGTTTGCAAGGTCAAAAGATCTATCAGCTGGTTCAAGGTTCAACTGTTCAAACAGGCCAACACCTCATATGTCAACGTACAGATGATGGTGTTCTACCACCAGAAAGCAGTGGCATGGCATATTTTGGGGGCATCCAGTTGTGTACACAATTCTTAGTGTGCCACTACAAAAACCAAGAGGATAAAGACAGTAATAGCTGGTGATAACACAGGATGATTTTGACCTGCCTTTCAGGACACCTCTACAGCTGGGGTCACAGGCCTAAGGAATGTTGGCTTGGCTTGTTGCAGAGGTTGCTCAAGTGCATAATGAGTACACTGCTTAATGAGTTGCACATCCCTGCTTTAGGTGATGTTTTAACAAGTAGTTTTCTTTTAACAAGCAGTCTTCCAAGCCAAAAGATCCCCAGTGCCAGCTTATTGAAGAGATACACACCTAAACCATGGATTCCCACCCGCTTCCATTCATATGTCTAGGCCTTCTGTGTATTTCAGATCCCATTCCAAGAATTAAAAAAATAACATTAGAACAAATAGCTGAGAACCAGCTGCTGCTTGCTTTTCATGGGATGGGCATGCTGTTCTGTTGCACATGCTCCTCAACTAAAACCTAGTGTGGACATACAGGACCATTTCCCCCACTCCCAGGCACCTAGGCTTTACATACAATGTGACATGGAAATGAATCCAGGGATTACACATACCCTCATACGAGGGAGAACAAATCTCTCAGTTTCAGTTTCCTGCAGTTTTGCCAGTTGTAAGTTCAGTGTGCAGCAAGTTTGTTTTTTAGTCCACATTAAAATTTGTCAGCATTTTGGTGTGCATTTCTCTTAATATACACCTTTTCTGGACTCAGCTTTGCTCAGTAAACAGCTTGCTGCATGCAATTTCATTAGCTTATTGCATATGTGTATGTTTTCAGCAATTTATGGATATTTCTCCTAATACAGACTTTTTGGGTCAGTGAACTGCATGCAGTAGCCAGAGAAGAGCAGTGAATGAAGGTGAGATATGTTTTGGTGCACGCCTTGTTTCAGGAAGAGTGAATTAGATGGATTTGCATTCAAAAGTGAACCATACAATTTCCCCCTCTCACCCATACCCTCCACTAGTGCGTAAATTGACTATTGAGTTATACAAATCTAAACCACTCATATAAATGACTAGATATGTGTCTGGAGTTTAGAAATATAATTTTTGGTGCCTGGAAATAGATTCCCAGCCCCCCCAGCCCCCCCATACATTGGCTTTCAGTGGCTGAAGCTGCTTCAATGTCTTTGCCAATCTTATCCTACTTCTGAAATCCCAGCCTTTTGTTTTTATTGATCATGGCCAGAAAAATCCATAGCAAAGAGTTTGTAGGCCACATTCTGATACTTAGAAAGAAATACTGAGGAAGCCAGCATATTGATCCCAAAGAAAAGTATACAGTCTTGATCTGTGTTTTAAAAGCTTTGGGACAAAACTGTTAAAAAAATAAGCAATGATGTCTCTAGGATTTACCAATTTGAAAGCAAGGCATAATAGGGATGATTTGGGTTTGGATTACCTTGGAGGATGACCATGCCTTGAGTGTAACATCTTTACAATATCTCCATTGCTTTGCTAACATGTTTATGGTTTGTACCGTGAAGATCCAAACTGAGCAATGTGAACGAATGTGAGTAAAACTTAACTGAACACCACTCATTGCGTGCTTTGACAGCACAACCCAGTGGATATTTATGTGGAAGTACCGTATTTTTTGCTCTATAAGATGCACCAGACCACAAGACGCACCTAGTTTTTGGAGGAGGAAAACAAGAAAAAAAATATTCTGAATCTCAGAAGCCAGAACAGCAAGAGGGATCACTGTGCAGTGAAAGCAGCAATCCCTCTTACTGTTCTGGTTTCTGTGATAGCTGCGCAGCCTGCATTCGCTCCATAAGATGCACACACATTTCCCCTTACTTTTTAGGAGGGAGAAAGTGAGTCTTATAGAGCAAAAAATATGGTAAATCCCATTGTGAATAGTCATGCTTATTCTCTAGGAAGCCACAGAGACTTACTGGTTGATTACATTATATGGGGCAAGGCTGGAGAATTGGGCTTAGAGAAATAAGGTTTTGAAAAGGGACTTGAGAACTGTCCCTACCTTGATGAAGGGGTGCCTTAAAGCAGGGTGGGGGATCTTTTTCAGCCCCAAAGCCACATTCCTTCATGGACAACCTTCTTGGGCAATATGACAGTAGTGGGTGGCTACATTCAGTCACACAAAAGTCAGAGGGTTTTCTCCCCATCTGAGCTTGCAAGAGGAGTTATTACAGTTCAGGAACATAGTCCAGCACATGCACTAAGGGAGATGCACCAGGTTAAAACTTGTTACGTATTGGATGAATTTATATACCGCACTAAACCCATAGGTCTCAGGGCGGTTCACAGAATAAAACCACAAAATACATAATCAAAATGAAAACAACAACCCAATAGCCCCCCCCCAAAAAAAACCACCCCACATTTTAAAAGGACTTGAGGTCACAGAGAAACTTGAAACCTGGAGCCATCTTGTTAATAGTTGATCTGACTTGGGAGCATAAGATAATGGCCTGAATCCCACTAATACATCTCATTGTTCAGGGGAAACACAATGCCAGTTCACATGCCTAATGTACATTACCAAGCCCATTGGTAGTGCTGGAATAACAGCTACTACTACTACTTCTCTCATACCACTCCAAATCTTCAGGATGGGAAGGTTATGAATATAAATTAATAAATGACATATGTGAATACAGTATGTCGGTTTGAATAAAAAATATACTCAGACACTAGTTGCATACATGTGGTTGCATTAGCATTTGCAACCAGCTCTTTGGCTTTCTGCAGCTATTAAATATACTTTGCTTAGATTCCCATAGTACATACAGTGTACCAGGCGCCATACAAATTTAACAGCTCATGTTCCCAGCAAATCTTTGGCTACAGTCTGCCCACACAGCAGCCTTTTTCTTCCAACAAAACTTGTTCAGGCAGTTTGCTTTCCTGGCAGTTGGGCCTTTCCGCAGAGATTTCAATTGATTTGTCTATATAGCAACATCCTGGCGAATGCCGAAGGAGAAATTTCTTGGTTTACAGAGCCGATAGGAGGAGAGCTTTGCTAATCTCAAATCTTGTGTGGTTTACAACCATCTGTACATAAATTACTAATCCAAAAGTGCAATAAAATTGAATATGAAATAATATCTGTGGTGGACTTTGGATCTTTTTCAGCCACATTGTTCCTGATTATAACTTGTTTCTTTGGTGAGACAAACAAGTGATAAAACAATGTGGTTTTGGCACTATCCCTGGATTACAATGTTCTGTGCAGACCAGAGATTAGCGAACAATTTAATTAGTCAATTACATTTACAAGGTGTAGCTTTAGTAGTGTTATTACAAAGGACTTTTTACTTCTGACCACAGAAGTCCAGCAAATACATGGATAAACCCAATGAATTATCTAGGAGGGTCTTTGTGGGGGATTAGCCAAACAATGCAATGTATTTTCTAAGAAGCTAACATTGCAATGCTAAACGTGGGTTCCTTTATGCCAGTTCTCACCAATCTGGTGCCCCCAGCCAGCCAGCCAGCCAGCACTGTCAATGGTGGGGGACAATTGTTGTAGTAGTCCAATATCCTCTCAAGGCTACCAGGTCAGGGAATGCTGCTTTAAATCAAAACAGAGAGTCCATTCTAATGACCAATGGGGGCTGGTATCCATTGGGACTGACAGGGCATAAAGCTGGAGGCCAACAGTAGGTGGAGCCAGAGCCAATGACAGGCAAAGCCAATAACTTACAGTTTTGTGCCCATCTTCTGTCCTACTGAGTTGACAGGGCTACCTTCCACACTGGCAGACAGGTAGGGGTTGGCAGAGGCCGGACAGAGGTAGGTGAAGCAGTGCCCCATTTGCCCTAATGGCACAGCCTCCACTGCAAATGACCACACAACTACCTAGAGTGAAAATGAGCTCTCTCACCCTGGTATGGCCTAGAAAGGAGAATGCGGGGAGGAAGGAGAACAGTCTTTGCCCATCACCCTAGTCTTGGGCTCAGGGGCAATCATTTCAGTCCACTGCATGCTAAGCTTCTTGTATCTAAAGCATGGTATGTCTTGGGAAACATGAGTCACTCACTTGAGAAAACAACAGGAATGGGATTTGCACTGCCATCCTCACTGTATCTACTCAGAAGTAAGTCCCGTTGAATTCAGAGGGGCTTACTTCCAGATAAGTGGGATTATGACTGGAGCCTCAGTCTCTGAATCAACTACGGGGCTTTTCGTCAATGCGTTTAAGCCCTAAGCTGTTTGTTTTTGGTATTATGGATAATATATAGAAAAGGAGCAGAAAAGAAATTACATCACACATTGGACTTGTTTGTAATAAATTTAGCTTTAGGGAATTGGAAGAAATTCTCATATCCACCGCTTTGGCTGTATGAAATAAACTAACCCCCCCCCCCACTTCCACCAACAATCTGCACTTCCATGGTATGTAGATTTTTTCTCTTTGCCAAAATATTACTGTTACTGATTAGAAACCTTCTTGGGTTAGTGCTATCATATTTATATTAGTGCAGCCACCCAGGCAACAAAACTATATTTCTAGGAACATAGGAAGCTGCCTTTTACCAAGTCAGACCACTGGTCCATCTAGCTCAGTATTGTCTACACTAACTGGCAGCAGCTCTCCAGGGTTTCAGGTGCGGTTCTCTTCCAAGCCTATATGGAGATGCCGGAGATTGAATTTGAAATGTTCTCCATGCACAGCAGATGCTCCACCACTGTGGTGAATTGAGGAACAGGGGGGGAATTCAGTTCAGTTTGCATTTAAAGGTCAACCTATTTAATCTGCATTTTCTGAAACTGAACTGAAAAAACAGCTATCATTTGACATTTACATTTCTCTAAATTTTACAGTGCAGCACTCCAGTCAAGTAATGTGCATAAAATGAATATGCTAGGGTAATTATGCATAAAATGCATATATTAAAGAAAACAGCAAACAAAAGTTGCTGTTGGCATCCATTTGTCTTGAGAGATAATGGAGTGTACCTCTGGAGGTGAAATCAAACCACTGTGTTAGCAGCACTAAAGTGACCTCCCCAGGGCACAAACTTGGGTAGCGTGTATGGAGGTCCTGGGCTGCCCAGATGACAAAACCACCCACTTGGTCTTGCTGATGTGGTCCAAAAGAAAGAAGAGCAATATGTTTGGCACCAGCTAGGCTGTAGGAGTTGCCGGAAGGAGGCATACAAGACACCATCCAACTGTCTTAGGGACTCTTAGGGACTCCACTCCAGATTTGTGTAGGGTTCACCTCTTAGCATTTTGTTCTCCCAAAGGTATCCTGTAAGACAACAGAAGTTTAGGATCAGCGTTTTCCTTCTCTTAAATGGGCTACCTTCCCAGGCCCATCTACCCCTCACTTCCCTCTACAGCACTTGCAAAAACAAACAAAATTATTATATACGGGGAAATTGCTTTGCAAAAATATGTATATTAGGCAAAATTGAATATAAACATGTATATAAATTTGCATGAAAATGCTGATGAATTTTCATTAGGACTTTAAAATAAATCAGAATCTGATGTGGAGATGTGAAGAACTGACTATAATCACAAAAATGAGAAACTGAGAGGACCTTAAATGGATAGATTTGCCCATCCCTAGCTGAGTCACACCTGTTCAGTTAATGGTATGAGCTTTAGTTGCTTAAAATCATAATTTATAGCTTTAAACTCCATGGACTGGATCCAGACTAAGTCAGTCACACTTAATTCCCGTTGAAATCATGACTAAAGTTCAATATTGATTTCAAAGGGGCCTAGTGCGTCTAAAATCACTACATCACAGACGGACCAGTATGTATTCCCTGATACCTCCAAAAGTTCTTCTGTTCTTCCATTCCATCAGAATTCCTTCCTATCTTTCCCCGGCTTTTACAAGGCTAGCACCCAGTGTGACAGAACCGCCTCTGACATTTGCTAAAGTGAGGGAAAATATGCTGGTATACACCAAGGTTCACAGGCGTCACCATTTTATGAGAGACCTTTCCCCTTCTCTGCCCAAGAGGACCCTGCACAAAGGAATAAAGGGGATGGGAAAGGATTCTGCCTGAGACCCTAGAGGGTTGCAGCCCATCCAAAGAGACCTGGCATGAGGAACCTTTGGTCTCCAACTCTCATCAGTCCCATGGGTCAGTAGTACGGCACCAAAGGTGCCAGATTTCACCTCTGACATCTGTAGGCAGGAATGACTCTTGTCTGAAACCCCAGAGAGCTGTACTGAGTTAGATGGACCAATGGTCTAACTCAGCGTACAACAGCTTTCCTGTGGTCCTTTTCAAAAGATGCCTTTATTCAGAATAATGAGGGCAGGATCAGTGGTAGAGCACTTGCTTTGCGTGCAGAAGGTCGGTCCCACGTTCAAACCTCATTAGCTCCAGGTAGGGCCAGGAGACACCGCAGCTTGAGACCCCAGCGAGCCTCTGTCAGTCAGTGTAGGTAATACTGAGCTAGAAGGACCAACTGTCTGACTTGATATAAGGCCGTTTTCAATGCCCCTCTGTCAGAGAGGACAGAATGCCTCTGTTAAGGTAGAAGGTGCATAACTGCAGATTTTAAAAATACAGGCATACCGTGTTTTATTGCGCTTCAGTTTTTGGGCTTTGCAGACGTGGGTGCAGCTGTTGGCAGCCAGGATGCTTTAAGGGGAAGGCAGCCCCCTACTGCCACCACCTCTCTTCTGGACATGGGAATGGATCTGGCTAGGACTGCAGCCTGGTTTTCCCCCTCCCACCCCTGCAGCTGGGGAGTGGATGCTGGCTTAATAGACTATAGTACAGAGCAAATATAGCTTTTATATGCACTGGGAAAGAAGAAAAAAAGTGTTTATTGTGATATTTGCTTTATTGCGGTGGTCTGCAACCGGACCCCAATATCTCTGAGGTGTGTCAATAATAAAACTGCATTAAATATCTTTTGAGTGATTAATTGGGGAGATCTTTTTGGGCCATTAATGTGGGCTGTTTTTTTGTGTGTGTTTTTTTAAATCAATAGATCTAATGAATTGCCACAACTTTTGTATATCCATCTGTCTGTCTACCTAGCAAAAATTAGAAATCAAATAAAGCTTAATAGTTGCCCTGTTACAGCTCCCACAAAGACTCTGTCAGCACACACGCAGCTGTCATTGAAGGAAAAGCCACTTGGGAGGCTCTCTAAGGAATTGTCTGCCAATTGATTAGGGAGGCTGTTGAAAGTTAATAGTTTGAGAGAGAAAAATGTAGGCTGTGTTATGCTGCGTGGATTGTCATAAGAACAGTAGTAGTCTGAGGGGGAAAAACTCTACAGGGATGATAACCACTGACAATGCCAGAGGCAGCCCTACTGTGAGGCAAAGTGAGGCAGCCACCTCAGGCGGTGTATTTTGGGTGCCATTAAGGACAGCTGAGGAGGCGATAGACAATCTGACCCATTTTTCCCCCTGTACAATTTTCCAGGCAACCATGCTAAAGGTTGTTAGGTGAGCAACAAATTGTCGAGGGTGGGTGGATTGATATATACAAAATCCACAATGCCAATGCCATGCAGCAAGGCTGTGGAGCTTCAGGCCCAGGGGCCAAAATGGAGCCCTCAAAGCCTCTATATCTGGCCCTCTGCAGCCACATCTTTCACCAGTCCTGCACTGCCCCTTCCTTGAACATTTTTGCCTGGCTGCGGTGTGTCCTTGAACACTGATAATACCTTTTGCTTGTCTGAATTGTGGATAGAGAAGAGTGCGAATGTGTGTAGAAAGAAGCATAGTGTATAAAGGTAAAATTTGCATGTGTTGCTCCTCCCACTTTTGCCTCTGGCCCCACCCATTACTGCCTTGTGGCCCCTAGAAGGTTGCCCAGAAGGTGGCCTTCAGGCTGAAAAGGTTTTCCCCACCTCTGTTACATGTAGTTTTGCGTGTATAAGACTAGGTTTCGCCCCTTAAAAATGTCAGAAATTAGGGGGCGTCTTATACACGGATGTATCTCCCCCATTTTCTTAAATCGGAGACCCCAAAAATAGGGGGCGTCTTATACTTGGGGGCGTCTTATAGATGGAAAAATGCAGTATGTGCCTGGTGAACATTGCAACCCATAATTTGCCAATCTAATTTGAGCATTAAAACCTTTGGCAGAACTACGTAGAGCTGGGAATTTGAGTTATTCATCTGGCTGTGAGGGCCAGGACACACTCTGTAACTGACCCTAACGTGACCATACTTGAACAACAAAACATCAAAGGAACTCTAGTAGGAATATGCTGAATTACAATAGATCAGGCAATTCAGTTCTGTCGTGTGGGGCTTGAATCAAGTTTAAGTGGTTGTCACACACACACACACACACACACACACGCACACACACACACACACTTTTTACAAATGCCAGGATGTTTGTGTCGCCACCAACTCTGCCTTGTTAATTGGTCACTGTCACTATTTTGCTTTCAGGTAACCATCACTGTCTGTTCTTTCTGAATTTTGTGCATGTACACACTTGCCAATTCAGTATCACACTTGATGCACCTGATGAAGCGGATTGTGGTCAACAAGACTTCTGCCTTAATAAATTTATTAAACTTTAAAATGCCACAAGACTTGCTTGTTTTGCTATCCATTTCAGCGTTCTTCAAGAGGACACTAAAAACAGCATTCTGCTCAGAGAACTGGAAGTGTATTAGAAAAGGACAACTCAATCATATGCGCAAAGCTGGAACTAGATATCATGATCAAGACAATCTAGATATTTAATCGTCACAAGTTTTGTGAAGGAAGGGAGGGTGAAAACTTTATTGGAAACATTTGCCATCACCCTACAATTTGCTGTCATGACTATTGTTTGCTTTTTGGGTGAGTAGAATCCAGCTTTTTCTTTCTGTCTGGCACCTAATTTTATTTATAGAGGTGGATGTAATTAAATATTAGGATCGTCACTGATTTTATACTAAAAGAGTGAGATTTATCGCATGAAAACAGTTAAATATTGACATATTAATGCTCTCTTCTTCATATAAAGCGTCAAGTATGAAGATAATGTTAATGAAAAGCAGATATGATTATTATTATTTGCAATGTTTCTGGAGAGAACTCGGTTAAGCTTGTTTGAATTATGCTTTTTCTTCTTTCCCACAAGTAACCTCGCATATTATATCCAGTTTGCTTTAAACTTCCTCATCCCAAACTAATGCATGAGAATTTAGGTTTGTTGCCTGGGTGACCAACACACCATGGCCAAGTAGGCAGGCCCCAGACATCTCCCCAGAACTGAGGGGGATTTAGGGAGCTTTTGTGGCCTGCCGGGCTTTATTTAGGTCCAGAAACGCAAAAGGTAAAGAGCTTTAGCACCAGAGTAGAAGGGCAGATGAGTGCTAATCCTAGAGGATGAGAGGACTTTCATACACCCATATCTGAGGGTTTGGGCAGATGAGGGGAGCCAGTGGAACACAATGGGACCAAAAGAGAAAGATGTAAACAACACCTTTTGACATCAGTGTGTGCATGTATATGAATCCTACACTGAGAGAGAGAACCCTGCATAGCTGTTTATCAGTTGCCCACACTTCAGGATAGGGCTTGGGTGGGGAACCTTTTTCAGCCAATGAGCCACATTTCTTTATGGGCAACCCTTTGGGGACCACATGGACTTGAGGTAAAAGAGGGCAGGGAAACAAATCTAAATGTTATCTTCACACACTCCAGGAGAGTAAGAGGCATTCTCAGAGTTAAAGGATATAAGGAGGGTGTGAGGTAGGGCTAGTAGGGGGTGTGACCTGAGGAAAGTCTCAGGGGGCAGATATAGAGATGGGGGCGGGGTGGGGGGGGGCGCTGCACCCAGCCCGAGGTTCTCCATCCCTGGTATATACGGACAATGCCAGACATGCATCGCACCTGAACCTCCAGGTTCCATTTAGCCATTTACCCACACCAACCCCACATGCAAACCAGCCTGTGTGCATTGCATGTGAGGACCTGATGCAGATTCTAATTGCATTCAGGTGGAAATCTCCACCATCAGGAACCCTGCAGAATCAGGGTTTCCATACCGAAAAGTGGATTCTAACCACATCCAGCCATGTTGAACATTCAGCATAGGGACACTGTGGGCAGGGCTGGATCATGCAAAATTGCATTCCCGTTCCAACTCTAATGTGTTCTTTTGAACATTTAAAGAAGGTCAATGCCACTGAACACAGTGACTTACTTGTGAGTAAACATGAAGACAATTGCAATAAAATGGGTCATGTGCTTTAAAGGTCAGGGCTGAAGAGGGGTTAACTGAAAGGCTGAAGGCTCTGGCTATAACAAATTGAATTGCTTCATATTTCATGGAATTAATTTGATTATTTTTATGTGGTTACATTCCCCTTCTCTTATTCTCACCCCCTCCAGAAATATATATATCTGGCAAGTTCACAGCTACACTTATACCATTATTTGGCCCAAGGTTCACATATGTTTCTTCATAAAGCTTCTCACTCATCTTTACCCTACACTCCAGTGATATGCCCAGATTTTACTGGCCCAGTGCCTGGGAACCGTACATGTTTCTAGCTCATCTCAAGGGATATTCCACACAGCTATTTTTTGTTTCACACCATTCCGAGGTTGTTAATTTGGCTTGTTTTCCAGAGTCCCCCACATCACATCTGGGAGACTGCTGATTATTCAGATCATACTTTGCAATTTACTACGAAGGTCCTCCATTGGACCCCACTCTCTGCATGAGAAAGTGTGCAAATAAGTTGACAATTTAAAGAACCTTTGTACTTTGGTAGGCATACCCAACACACACAAACCTCATTCAGTGCAAAGGGCACAGATGTAAAGAATTAGCTGTATGTATTCTTAGCAAAACATAGAAAAGAAAGCCTAATGCTTTCTGGCCACTGTGTCCACATTTTAAAAAGTGACATGCCTGACTCTCATGTAAGAGTCAGCACAATCTAGTGGTTAGCGTGTTGAACTAGGACTGAGGAAATCCAGATTTAAAGCCACACTTGACCATGGAACTCACTGGGTGACTTCAGTTAGCAACTATTTCTCCGAGGATAAAATGCAGCTGGGGAGAACCATGCATATATAATATATACATTCAGTTTTGTAAATAGGTACCTGTGCCATAATACCAAAAGACCTGCTTCACAGCTAGGCTCTAAATCAGGCTTCCTCAACCTCAGCCCTCCAGATGTTTTTGGCCTACAACTCCCATGATCCCTAGCTAGCAGGACCAGTGGTCAGGGATGATAGGAATTGAGAGGACACTGATCTGCATAACATTTGCAAGTGCAAAGTTATATGTATGTGCAAATTTAGAAATAATTGTAATTATTTAAATAGAAATACAGTGCATCTCACCAAAGTGGGGAAGATTATGACTTGCTCAGTCTCCTCTACAGGTGCTAATTGGATCTTCCCACCACCATAGCTCAGTAGGCCATCTGCTTTGCATACAGAAGGTCCTGGGTTCCATCCCCATCATGCCCAGGTAGGGCTTGGAATGTTCCCTGCCTCATACCTTTTAGAGTCAGTGAGTGTCACCAATACTGGGATAGATGGATCAATGGCTCAACTCAATGTAAGGCAGCTTCCTATGTTCCTAATTATTGATGGACAACTTCAAAGCAACTGCTCAACTTTATTAGTGTTCTTTATCTTTAAACTGGACTTGGATGGGACAACACTGCAAACAGAGGAAGCTTTCAACAAAAGAACAGAGGGATCTCTTCTGACAGCCCTTTAAATAGAGGATTGTCCCCTAGCTGACACATCACTCTAGCAATACTTGGCACCCCCCTTTAAAAAATTGAACATTAGTGCCATGAAGCTATTTGCCTAATGAGCCTTTTGCATTCTTTTTTGATCCCAGGTCAAGACCTTCCTATTTGTCCAGGCATTTTATGTGATATTTTAGTAATTCTTATCTTGTTCATTGTTGCTGAATATTATTATGTTTAATGTATTCATATATTGTGTGAATTGTCCCCCCCCCACACTTTCATGCATAGCCCTGGAATCGTCTGATGAAGGGCAGATGAGAAATATTTTAAATAAATTAAACTTTACTGCAATTTTTAATTTGACCCTGATCTGAGCCTCACTTTATGATAGCACACATTTCTCCAGAGTCTCAAGTTTGCTGGGCAGCTGTTAAGAAGCTTTCTCAACTGTCAGAAAAGACCTGTGCATCTTTTTATGTAGGGCAGGTGATGGCCGTCAGATCTAAGGTAACTGCAGCCATATTGAAAGTTCCTGGGCTTCTTTGACTCTCTGCAAACTTTGCAGCCATTTACTTCTTGATGAGAAGGGACGTGAAGGCAAAAGAGAAGGGATGTGACAAGAAATGTCATAGCCTGGAGCATAAGGTATATGAGAAGCAAAGAAAAAAATGGCAGCATTCTGTCTGCTCTGGCTAACAAGTAACTTCTCAGTGTGGAAGGCGATCAAGTTGGCTTTCCCAGCGCCACCCACCCTGTTAAATAGGAATATAGGAACATGCCCTTGATAACTGCAGAAAGATTTGAACCCATAGTCAGTTATTGGGGGCAAAGAAAGAAGTGTTGAAGCAGTGATGATCAAGCAATTGGGTCACTGTGAATTCCAATATATGAACAGAGCTGATCACAGGCTCCTGGTCTTCCCTGCAGATCTAGATATCCATCAGATTTTGCACTCAAAGCCATAACAAAATATATTTGAAATGCATACTGGGGGGTGGGGAGTTTTTTTATTACTGCATTTATTCAAAAGTGCCATGAAGGTCACACGGAAGGTGCACAACTTTAATGTAATATAGTTTATGGAAGCAACATACCATGCAGCAGGTTGCCGTCAGAACTGAAACTAAACAGCATGCTGCCTGAGAGCTGACTCAGCAGTTCCAGGTACGGCAAACCGAGAGGGCCAATACACTGCATTTATATTCCACCTTTCTTGCAAGGAACTCAATGTGGGATGCATGGTCCCCCTCCCCCACCTCCATATTATCCTCACAAGAAGGCTGAGAGTTAGTGACTGGGCCACAGTGAAGGTGGGACAGACACACAGACATGTAGAGGCAGTCGCAACCTCCTAGCAGTGGCACAGTGTGCTGTGCATGAACACCTGCAGGGTTTCTGCCTCAAACCCAGAGCTTCCCCTGCCCTAAGTGTTCCCTCACCATGCCCCCATCCCAATGAGTGCGGCATTGCTGTCACCAGGAAGAGCCCATGCCCTCAGTCCCAGCCACCATCACAAGCCGCCACTGACATCCTGCAGTTTCACCATGTGAAATAGATGTGGTCAAATAAACCACTGGTAACCTTACCATATCAAACTTAGGCTGATTTACATGTGATGAAATAATTCCCCACTTTTTATTAATTTTTTAACACCCCTGCTTTCCTGATTTGAACCTCCTGTTTTAATTGTAATTTTAACTGTCTGAACCACTGTACTATTTCAAAGGGCTTGTTTAACTACACATTTTAATTATGGATGTTTTGATGAAACTGTTTTACTATGTATTTCAGTTGCAGGTAGCTATATTTTTCCAATCTGTTCTTTGCTTGCTATTTTGCTGCTGACTTACACTTGTTTGTGAACTGCCTTGTTAGTGTAGCATAGTAGTTACAGCACTAAACTGAGGCTTGGGAGACCTCTGTTCAAATCCCCACTCAGTCATGAAGCTCACTGGGTGACGTCGGGCCAGTTTCTGGGTTGTTATGGGGAATAAAATGGGAGGGAAAACCATGTATGCTACCTTGAGATCTTTGGAGGGAAGGTGGGTATAAATGTGGTAGTTAAACAAACAAACAAACAAACACCTTCTTGAAATGAAATGTGGTATGTAAATTCTGATAACAACAACTCTCCTGCTAATAAATTTCTGTTCCCCTCCAAAATGTTCGCTTTGATTTCTTGGGCTACAAGGTAACTGTTGCAAATCGCAGGCTATTGACAAGGCAGGAACAAGGTTCAAGGCAATTCCCCCCTCCCCCAGCTCATCAAGAACAAATAGCTTTTTAATCTACACAACTCTTTATGTTCAGTAGTTCCAAAGTATCTGTGTACTCTTGCTCAAGGAACAGAGAGAGAAACCTTGGACCCATAATACAAGCTGAAACAGGTTGCTA
Organism: Podarcis liolepis; assembly: GCF_965112155.1. NCBI lineage: Eukaryota > Metazoa > Chordata > Lepidosauria > Squamata > Lacertidae > Podarcis > Podarcis liolepis. The sequence continues at coordinate 51,712,955 of NC_139561.1, read as the reverse complement.
GCCTTTGGCTGTTATAATTTCTTTTTTTCCATGGCTCATTTGCAATTCAGAGGAGCTGCCAAGTGTGTGAAGTGAGAGCTTGCCTCTTTGTAATGGCGAATGAGGCCACTGAGGGCACCAGGGGAGTTCCCATTATCCATCTCCTCTTTTATGTTGCCAGACAAAAAAATCAAAAGGACATTTCTGGAGATGTGCACTGTTACGGGTGGCGACAATGAACTCTGCATCATTCTGAAATGGAGCACGTCCAGCATTTTCCCCTAAGCTGTGATCTCTATCTTTGAAACACTTCTCTCCCACCTAGCCTCTAAAAATCCGCAAGTGGGATACATGGCCACATCTTCACCATGCATTTAAAACACTATTACACCATGGTTCTCTCCAAGGAATGCTGGGCATTGTAGTTGTTAGGATGCCCCATTTTCCTCAGACAGCTAGACTTCCCAGAATTCCCTGGGAAGAGAGATTGTTTGTTAAACCACTTTGGTAGTTGTAGCTCTGTGAAGGGTATAGCACCCTTAACCTATTACAGTTCCCAGGCTGCTTTGGGGGAATCCAAGAGCCAGCATAGATCGTGTGCTATCCTAGGACCTGGGACACCATGGTTCACGTACCCACTCATCCATGATGCTCATTGAGTGACCTTGGGCCAGTCACTGCCTCTCGGCCTAACTTACCTCACAGCATTGTTGCAGGGATTAAATGGAGAAGGGGAGAACCATAAATGCCATCTTGAGCTCTTTGCAGGAAAAGGTGGGATAAATGCAATAAATAAACTAAATTATAAAGTGCAAGAACAGTGCTTTGAATGTATGGAGTAGATGTGGCCGATGAGTCTTTGCTTATTTTCCCCCTTGCAACTCCTTTCACGCATTGAATGAATGTGTGTGTGTGTGTGTGTGTGTGTGTGTGTGTGTTGGGGGGGTGTTCTTCCCATCTTCTATTGCGACTCCCGCTTGCTGGCACTTGAATCTTTGCCATCCCGAGGTGTGTTATGGAACCAAATTCAAACTGGGAATTCAAAATAAACACGGTTTCTTAAGAATGAAACCCACCCATTTGAATCCTGGGACTGCACCAGCATGATGATGTTCTGAGCTTTGGGAACAGGTACCTCTCTGTTACCTCAGCACAACCCTAACACTATTGGACAGGCTACGGGTTACTGTAAGCCAGAGGTTGAAAAGACAGATCTATAATACAATTGGTGGTTGTTTGAGTTTCCAGATTGAAATGAGATGCGATTTATGTGTTTGCTTTCCACATGGGCCTGGTTCAATTTTATAACTACCCTTCTGAGATAAGAATTAATACATAATGCATTACCCAATCTATTCCCTTTGAGACTGAAATACGTGTCTCTACCTTGTCCAATTATATAAATGGGATTGTTCTCTCTCTCTCCTCTTTGATTGTCTGTCTAACTCTGGCTCACCACCACCTTGCCTGCAAGAGTACAATTACCCTTATTTCTCTCTGGGTGGAGAGGTTGTGTAAACTTGTTGCCAATGTGGTGGCTCAGTGCATCAATTGCATAAGGCTCCTCTTTTTTAAAAGGCCTGGCTCACTATTCCTTGTTTGTTTTAAGTTGCAGGTTAAATCCACATGCGTGTAAATCAGATGGCAGAAATCTTAGGCTGGCGGGGGACGGGGGGATGGACACGTTTGAATATGGCCCTCCAAGAATCTCTCTCTGACCATCTAACCAACCACAATGGATACACTTTCTCCTCTGTTCAAGTGCACCATGAATGATTGACACATGGGGACTAATTTTGCAGTTGCTTAGCACCTGTCTGTCTCCAAAGACAGTGGAGGAGTGTGCCTTTCGGGGATTGAAGACAAACTGTTAGAGAAGAATTACAGTGTCTACTGTGGATGAAGAGACTGATACAGGAGAGACATATTTTGTTGCAGCTGGGGCAAATTAAGGCATCAGGTTGTGCTGATGCAGGTATGCTATAGCATTTCTTCTTTCTGCACTCCTTCCAGCAGTCATTCCATCTCTGGCCACTGCAGTGGATAAATGACCTGATTGTTTGTCTTCAGGCACTGAAGTCATCTGCGAGGAATTCCCACACGGTGGGATTTATGTTGCCAGCTCTCATGTCATGTTTGCAGACATCTTTGTAATGCAGAGTTGGTCTGCCAACGGGTCTGGTGCCTGAAGCCAGCTCCCCATAGAGCACATCCTTGGGGATGCTAGCATTTTCCATTCTGTGGACATGACCAACACATTTTACAAAAAGCAGCCCCCTCATTTTGGTTGCACTCTCTTTAGAGCTGCACTGATTATCCTCCAGTTTCAATGTTCATGCAGAGACAAGAAATTAATGTAGGTAGTGTGAATATTTATAGCTTTAAAAAAACTTATCTGATGCTATTCTTTCCCTCTGGCTGCTGTCTTTTCTGTGTCACTTTCCTCCAAGTTGTTGTTCCTTCATTCTTCCTAAATTAGTCACATTGGTCTCCCCCAGTCAGAGACAATGCAATGATGTCACAACGCTACACTTGTGCAAGCAGATATGGCAACTCAATGACATCACTGAAGTCAAGTGAAGGCAATATTGTCTGGAATAGTTCCATGAGTGCCCCTGTCCAATCAGAAACCACACAGGGGCTGGGAAGAAGCCACTGAGGGCAGGTGTGGGTAGTTGATAAAGGATTTGAAACAATGGAGCTGCATAAACAATTTCCAGCTCTCTTTTATTTGTTTTGAATATTAGCTGTAACAAATGTGTGTGTGTGTGTGTGTGTGTGTACACATGCGCAAGAAATGCACAAGTATTAGCATGTTGCTGAAATAGGGATCCATTTTTTAATTATCATCTTGCTCTGTCCAAACTGTTCTAGAAAACCGAGTAGCTTTTGTGGAGCTCTAAAATTCCTCCTACTCCTTGACATACAGATCTGAGCCACTGCACAGGTAGGTGTTGTAATTGTTTGTTCTGTGGGCCAACAGTAAATTGACACCCTTAATTCTAGCCATCAAAGAGCAAGTAGGGAGAGGTCTGTGAGTCAGAGAATATTTCCAAGAAATGGGGCCGCCCAAAGGCTATCCCTGTGGTGATGCCTCTTGTGTGAGTCTCCTTGCGCAGTGCTGTTGTAAGGTGTAAGGAAGACATCATTCACTAGTAAGACCTAACTTTCCTTAAAGGCTCCGGCATAACACACAGACCTCACCTTTCCCTTGATAGTTGCCGAAAGTGACGCCTATTTTCACACCCACTGTAATGAGTAACCTCTCCTTTGGAGATGCCCTTTTTAATCTTTCCTCCTGTAGGAGGTGAAATGACAGTGTATTGTTTTGGCCACAGGAGTTTCCTTTAACCCAACATCTCTGCCACCACCCTAAGAGGAGGATTTCAACAAGCCCTTTGCCCTTGAGGCGAGGAGGGAATTCTTCAAATCATCAGCTCACCACACCCAGAGCAAAGGTTCCATTTCTTGCAGACCCTGTTGAAGCACACAGGGATTCCACGCCACCCCTCAGTCCCTGTATGAGGCAATGGTGAGCAGAAGCTTTGTGGTGCATAATTTGCTTTCTTTTGTAATGCTATTAGCCAATAACACTGTGGTGGCAATTCACCTTTCACAGTTGCACCTGGCTGGATTAAGGATAGATTAAATATGCTTAATAAACATTGATGCCAAAATCCAGCATTGCCTGAGCTCTGTGAGTGCATTTTTCTTGTGACTGAAGTGCAGAGTGTTTGAGGACCAGGACATTCGCAGGGAAACCAAAATGCTTGTTTACAAAGCTATTGTACTACCAACCTTACTGTATGCTTGTGGAACACGGACCACTTATAAATGCCATCTCCAACTCCTCAAAAGATTCCATCAACAGTGTCTCCAAAAATTTTTGCACATCACTTGGGAAGACAGGGAAACTAATGCCAGTGTACTGGAAGAAGCAAAGATCACCAGTGTTGAAGCAATGATTCTTCAAAATCAACTTCGATGGACTGGTCATGTTGTTTGGATGCCTGATTATTGTCTTCCAAAGCAACTACTCTATTCCAAGCTTTAAAATGGAAGGCGTAATGCTGCTGGTCAACAAAATAGGTTTAAAGACTTTCAAGGCAAAAAAATAAAAAATAAAAATAAATGGTATAAACACCGACAATTGGGAAACACTGGCCTGTGAGCACTCCAATTGGAGAACAGCCTTTACCAAAGGTGTCATGGACTTTGAAGATGCTTGAACTCAGGACGAAAGGGAGAAACGTGCTAAGAGGAAGGAACATTTGGCAAACCCTCACTTTTATCAACTCTCACCTAGAAACCTATGTTCCCACTGTGGAAAGATGAGCGGATCCAGAATTGGCCTCCACAGTCACTTACAGACTCACTGTTAAGACCATGTTCACGGAAGACAATCTTAGTTGGCTACGAGTGATCGCCAAAGAAGAAGATAAATTATTATCACAACCACACTAGGTTGCCTCCAGATGTTGTGGACTACAGTTCCCACCATTCCTGGCCATTGTCTACGCTAGCAGGGACTGATTTGAGTTGCAGCCCAACAATAGCCATGTTCGCTGACCTGGCCTAGATCATTGGGTGACCCTCACTTCCAGAACTATGCTGCCACTTTATTATTCTGTGACTGAGGAATTTTCAAACAGCCACAGAGGAAGAGAAGAAAATAACAGCTGCTGTGTGATTCCCCCTCACCCCCGAAGAATAAATTTTGCAATATGAAGCCCCATATGGGGGAGAGGAAGAAACCCAGCCTGACACAACCTTAGCATTGCCCTAGCCCTCCTGACACAAGCCAGACGGGAGCCTAGAGCTTCCTTGGCCCCCAAGATAGCATGGATGACTCATCATCAGCTGACTTGCATTCTCCCTGTGCCATCTTTGCTTGGTCTGTGGTGGATGGGATTGGGAGGGTTGCTACATAACCTATTTCCCTTTTCTGTGAGCAGCTCACCTTCTTTCTGCTTGGGGCTTACCTTTCCTCCTCTTCTGCTGCTTTTTATCCTCCATAGCAGAAGAAGTAGGAAGGAGTCAGTCAGCAGCCAGTCACTGCATGGCCTTCAATATCCAAGTCACCCCCCTACTCATTGTGTTGCCTTGGTGGTACTTCAGCTTTCTTTTCACTATTTCAGCCCTTTGTAGGCTCCAGATTTGTACTGGAGCGCCATCACAGGTTTCTAGAGCTGTGATGGAGTTGCCATGGTCCCTGTGATGGAGCTCACAAGCCAAACAGTGCTACCATTTCCACTTTGCTCAAAGTATACCAGAAAATCATATAGTGCCAAAGATCTTTTTTATTTGCATGTTGCACCTCTTCCAGCTTAGATTGGCCCACCCTGAATGTGCCATGCTTGAGGGCCGGCAAACGCTTGAGCCAGCACTGAGCCCAAGATACTGGTTCTCACAAGACGGTCTATTGGTTAATCTCACCTCTGGCTCTCACTGTGTGCCAGTAGCAGGGCTGATGTTGAATGTCCATAGCATGCAAGTCTTGCTTGGGAGGCCTGGAATCCACCAGCCCTTGTTGCAAATCCAGGTGCTTCCTACTCTGACATTCCTGGGCACTGTCTCCTCTCTGAGTGCCAGATATGATCAGAAGAATGTGGTAACCTGAGTTCAAATGGCTGCTCAACTACCCATTGGGTGTCCTTGAGTAAGCTGCTGTCTCTCGGCTTAACCTACTTCCAGGGAGGTTCTAAGGTTAAGAAAAATGGGGGTGGGGAAAACCCAATGTACAGCACGCCAAGCTCCATTGATGATGGGTGGGACATAATTATGAGAAATTAATAAGCATGCCCTTTGATTTGCAAATGGAAAGGGAAACATATTTAATAAGGGCAGCTATCTGCAATGCTGTTAACAGGTGTTTGCCAAGTCGGGAGCTACATTTGCAACTTGTTTCCAGGTGACCTTGCGCAATATTTACAAGTTGCAATATTCTCCAGGGCCAAAGAAGGTGCATCACTTTGATCACTGCCTGTAACAAGCAAGGACAGGTAATTAATTGTTGTTAGTAACTGTTTTGGCCCACACTTCTTAACCAGTCTTCGTTGCTTAGCCTCTGGGCTTATTGGGGACTAAAGGCCTTCATTTGGCAACGCAGCCTCACAACCCACATGCCAAGGGAAGAGGCAGACATCAATCCTGTTGCGGTGGATCCCATGCTCACTGCCAGTCTTTGTTCATTTCCTAAATTGTCTGTCTGCTGGGAGTAAGTGGTTTCCCTAAAAGGATTTTGCTATTTTGAGATCTCACATCTCCTCCTTTGTCTTGGCTAAATGTAATCATTGGAAGCCAAGCAGCCATGAATCCATTCCAGAGTTTCAATTCTCTTTTTATGAGCATTGCCCATCCAGTTGCTAATTTATATTTCACAGTTTGCCGAGTCAGCATCTCACTCAGTTGTGCTCCAAGATTTCACTCGTAACAGGCTAGATGGCTAGCAAATATTATGTCCACAATTCCTTGCTTGGCACGTTACGTAAGGTGGCAACTTGTTCAGTGGTGGGGATAGGCTTGGAAATATGTCAGGAGCAAAGGGCCTCTTGGCTAATGAATTGCTTATGTCCACACCTGTAGTTCAGGTGGCTCTGCCAGGCACTAGGGTGAAGTGACCTGATTCTGGCAAAACTAGGCTTCTCTAGCAGGTTCTCTCAGGAAATTCTGCCAAGAAATTTCACCTCACTTAGGCCACACCTGCACCATACACTCAAAGCACTCTTATACCACTTTAACAGTCAAGCTTCCTGGAAACTATAGTCTGGTAAGGGTGCTGAGAGTTTTTAGGAGACCCTTATTCTCCCCACAGAAGTATAGTCCTCAGAATTCCCAGAAAAGGACTGATTGTTACACCACCCTAGGAATTGTAGCTCTGTCACTTCAGGGACATTGTGCAAATAATATTTATTCTGTTATTCATTGATTGCAAACACATTTGTTACATTTTTCCAGGGCTGTTTTTGTTGTGCGTTTTGAGTCTGCATTGACTGCTGTTTTGATGCTGGCCTGAGGCACTGGCAACAGCCACTTTCTCAGTGGCTGTGCTCTTGTGGAGGGGGCACAATTTTATTTTCCCACCGTGTTTAGGGAGTTGGAGCTGTCATACCTGCTTGTGTTGCCCTAGAATGACACAACATCTGGGGCAAATAAAACAGGGGTCGCCAAGAGGCAGAAATTCTGAAGAACTCTTCTGTTACTGATGTAAGCCAGAGTATTCAGTCTCAGTGTTGAGAGTGTGAATTATATAACAAGAGATCACCGGTGTAGCACCAGTGGACATAATGGCACCCCAAGGTCCTCTCCTAACACCCAGGAAGACTCAGCCCTTCCATGAACCCCATTGGCCATAAGGTGTTGAGGGTGGTTGCCTTTCTCTCACTTAAAAAGTACATAGAGTTGAAGGAGGAAGTTGGGAAAATGACACTCTTTTCTCAGTTCACCTTCCAGCTTTATGTGCTTTTCAGTGTGCTTAGGCTAATTCTATTGCTTTGGATTTTTGCTCTTGGAGAAAAGTGTGTGTGAATCCTTTCTTCCTGCCATGTGTGCCTTTGTGGGGGGAGTACTGATCTGGGGAGGGGGAGTGCAGAAGGGGTGGCACTCGCTGTAGTCACTCCAAAATTCAAATGTGCTGACAAGCCTAAGGTGGTGACCCGATAGAAATGTTATAATAAATACATTTATTCTCCACATTTACTCACAATTGCCAATCTCACTTTGGATCAAGCCTGGGGGGAAGCCTGCTGACAGGACAGATAACTGCACTCTGTATCAGCTAAGGCTTCCAAACGGAACCTTCTGGAGGGAGAACACCTGTGCATTCATATTGCTGAAGATGCACAGAATGTGAACATTTCTTTTTCTTAAGTGTGCTAGGCAGAAGTAAAAGGCCTGTACTGAAAATCAATCCCCATGGACCTAGTTTGTACAGAAAAGGTTACAGTGAAAGTAATTGAGAATATTAACTAATAATTGGCAAACGTTGCATTAATCAGCCACCTTTAATTGCTTTTTATCTCAGGCTGTCTTACCAAAGTCCATAAAGGGAAAGCTGCTGAAGAAATGGAGCGGGGTGTGGGGGTGTGGGGGAAGGGGACTAAAACCTTTATCAAGTGGAGCCAAAGTTAATATTTGTCCATTTGTTCAGGGCTCTGGGTTGGATCGGAAGAATAAAAGCAGCTATATTCATTAGCTGTTCATACTCACGCAGGAAAGTCCTTAATAGCTCCCATCGCTCAGCCTTTGATGGTGTGACATAATCATGCATGAACTTACAGGCAATTCTGAAAAGTCTGCAGCCGGATGCTTTGGGGTAGGGGAGGGGCGCTGCAAAGGAAGAAAGAGGAAGCTAGGACCCAGGGGAGCCTAGGCTGACATTAAGATGGTGGCAGGGCAAGCTGCATAAAAGGCAGTCTGGACAACTAGGTGGTGGAGAAGACCTCACCTGTAGCTTAGGACCAGCAGCATGGCCAGGGCAAAGGCCCCAGCTGAGCATACTGAAAGTGATACTAGACAGCATCACCAACCTCCTGTAGCTGCTCCTTGCTTTGCGAGGTGATCTGAGGTAGCTTGGAAAAGGGGTTTCCCTAGACTTGTCCTGTAGGGCTGTGAGACCTTAGGACAAGGGGTGGATCCCCCCAGGGGCCTGCGTGGAAGACACCGAGTCCCAGGGCTTGGGGGGTGGATAGTGAGTCAGAACAGCCTCCCTCAACCAATGGATAACCAGCTAGCTAGCCAGAAGTGGGACTTATGCCTTGCCAGTAAAGAACATACTGTTGAGGAGGCAGCAAGGCCTGGTGTTGCCCACATAGAAATTCAAGTTCTTGCTGCACATCTTAAGCTTTAAAAGTTTAAACTTGTGGCCCCAGTTCACCCCTCACATACACTGCCACTTTATCCCAGTTTGTGGGTGCAATTCAGTTCTCTTGGAGGGCCATGCCACCTCTATGAGCAGTTTTGTGCTTTTGAAAAGGAAAGAAAAAACTTTCATCAGTGTTCTTCAACCCTGGGCCCTCAAATGTCGCTGGACTACAATTTTCCCCTTCACCAACCAGTTTAGCCTCAGGGTCCGGGATAATGGCGGTTATAGACCAGCAACATCTGGGGAACCAGTGCAGAAGAGCCCTCTGCTAGGAAACTGAATAGGGGAACTTGGATAAAGGAGAAGCACTGAGAGGCAGGTGTTTAAGAGTGAAAGCTTAATTGGCATTTAATATTGGCAGCTGTTTTGATAAGCCTAAGGGAGGAGCTGTTGTAATGCATTGGCTGGTTAGAGTGAAAGAAAATGCCAGTCTCTCTTTCTGTCAGTGCCATGTTGCTGAGCAGATGATGTCTTGGATTGCAACTCACACAGCACCCCTCCATGAAACACAATGAGGAAGAAAACAGGGTGGGATTTGGGGAGGATTTTCCAGGATCAAATACACACACATTCTACATTTATATTTTGATCAAATGCACAGAATAGAATTTTATTGAATTCATTCATATACCATATCAAAGGAGGATGGAAATAAAATACATAAGCTGTACATAAAAAGTATATATAATACGACATTTTTGAATTCGTTATTGCTAAAACTATTAGTGACTTAACAATGAAATAAACTTAAACAGGGGAGGTATGTGCCAAAATGAATGTGTTTCCTTGAAATTCCTCCACAATTCCTTGAAAGCCTAGCACAATGATTCAAAATAGATTCAAAATACCTTTACCACCAAAGAGGCTCTCTTCCAAGCAGGTACAGTGGTGCCCCGCAAGACGAATGCCTCGCAAGACGAAAAACTCGCTAGATGAAAGGGTTTTCCGTTTTTGCGTTGCTTCGCTAGACGAATTTCCCTATGGGCTTGCTTCGCAAGACGAAAACGTCTTGCGCTTTTTTAAAAAAGCCGCTTGAAGAGGCACAGTTGTGACGGACCGTGCTTCGCAAGACGAAAAACATTGCAAGATGAAAAGACTCGTGGAACGAATTCTTTTCGTCTTGCGAGGCACCACTGTATTGTTCCAGAAAATGTGAATTAGGTTAGGTTTACCTATAAATGTGAACTGAATAGAATTTTTCTCCCATCTTTATTTCTAAGTTGCATACAGATCACCCCCTTGTAACAGAATGCCTAACTTTCCCATCACTTTCCAATGTTTCACGTTTTTTTAGTCAGGCGTCTGTATAGTTTTCTCTAATATCAGAATAAACTTGACATTCAAAATTATAATGACTGCCGCCCCACAGATGCAAAGTTTGTCTTGCAGTGGTGTGCAGGAATCTCCCCAGCAGCATCACTGACATCTCAACAGCTTCTGGCAGGATAGCTTCTGGTTGCAAGTGAGCAGAGGTGGAAACTCACACCTCTGTTTTTGACTTCAGCTCTTCATGAAGAAATGAGGGCAAATCCACTAGCGGAGTGCTTATTCTCCAATGTCATAAACTTCTAGCTTTGGGATTCACTGCCACCAGATGGAGAGATGTCCACTACTAAGGTGGCTTTAAAAATGAAGACCCATGGAGGATCAATCTGATAGCCATGAGAGCTAAATAGAACCCCCATGTCCAGAGGCAGTGTACCTATGATTACCAGATGGTGGAGACAAACAACAGGGAATGCTTCTCTCCACCAAGCTCTCCTAGTGAGCACAACAGAAGATTCTGGCTGGTCACCATGGGAAACTGAATGCAGATAATTTTTGATAAAATCCAGCAAGGCAATGTGAATGTGATCTTTTAACATTCAGTCAAACTTTCCTGATGCAGTTCAAAAGACCCACTCTGGAGTTTTTATGCTACTGAATGCCCAGCACCAGGTTCCAACCTGGTTGTGTTGTCCCAAAGGGAAAGTGCAAAAGTTATTCACAAAACCTCACTGTCTCTGCAAATCATGCTTTCAGCTGCAAAACTGTATCTGAAGAAGATACAGTACAACTGTATACAAGAAGATACAACTGTATCTGAAGAAGTGTGCATGCACACGAAAGCTCATACCAAGAACTAACTTAGTTGGTCTTTAAGGTGCTACTGGAAGGAACTTTTTTATTTTGACTATGGCAGACCAACACGGCTACCTATCTGTAGCTGCAAAACTGTAATTCTAAAGTGGGATGGGGAGCGGGTAATTTATTTGCTTATTTTATTCTGGCCTACAAGCTGAAGGATGGGGTGTGGGTGGCGCTGTGGGTTAAACCATTGAGCCTAGAACTTGCCGATCAGAAGGTCGCGGTTTGAATCCCCGCGACGGGGTGAGCTCCCGTTGTTCGGTCCCTGCTCCTGCCAACCTACCAGTTGAAAGGCACGTCAAAGTGCAAGTAGATAAATAGGTACCACTCCGACGGGAAGGTAAACGGCATTTCCGTGCACTGCTCTGGTTCGCCAGAAGCGGCTTTGTCATGCTGGCCACAGAAGCTGTACGCCAGCTCCCTTGGCCAATAAAGTGAGATGAGCGCCGCAACCCCAGAGTCGGCCATGACTGGACCTAGTGGTCAGGGGTCCCTTTACCTTTACCTTTTACAAGCTGAAGGCATCCTTCAAGGTCTCTCTGTCTGGTCTCCAGGAATCTTCCCAGTCCACACTTCTCACTGCTGCTTTTCCATAACCTCCTGGATTGCTTTTATTTGGCTAGAATATGCCCTTGATCTGTGATGGCTCACAGTGGTCATGAGCTTCTAGGAACTTCTTATGTTAGCATGTCTGAATGCAAACTACTGCACAAAGATAAACTTCCTGTCCATCTACTTTTGCTTCTGACTCTGCTCACTTTTAGCTCTTCTCCTACCCCACTCCTTCAGCACGTGGCCCCAGAAGTTTGCCCACAAATAGGAATGGGTGATTCTGCCACAATTTTGGGTTTCTCTCAGTTTCCCCACTTTTCCAGTCTTCTGAATTGGAGTTCCTACTGAAATTAATGACATCCTTTGCCATGCTCAATGTTCATATGCCACCAGTGGAGAACCTCAGGCCCAGGGGTCAGATATGACCCCCAACGCCTCTCTCTTTCTTTGTGGCCCTTGGGATGCTTCCAATGCCACCTTCCTCTCCCCAGGCCATACACCCCCCTCCTCCATGCCCACCTTGGGTGCTTTTGCCTGGCTGTATCCTTGAGCTGTGATCATGCATCTTGTTTGCTTGAATGGAGGGTTGAGAGATATGGATGTGGCCAAAATGAAGACCATGGTACAGTATGAAAGTCCCATCCAATGCTGTACCCACTTTTGTCTCTGGCCACCCCAGCCCTTTAGCATGCAATTCTTGGCAGTTGCCTTATGAAGGAACATTTGAATTGGCATTCCACAAGCCGGACCACAGTGTGGGACATGGTCCTCTGCACTGTGCTTCCTACTTTTCTATTTCCAGCGCCTTCCATTTAAAGGGAGGAAGCTTTGGGAAATTGCTCCTGAAGCTCCCTGAAACTTTGAGGATGCATCTGTCCCTTTGGACTAGCCAATGTTCAACAGACTCATCATTACATATTTTCAACACAGAACAGTGTGTTGCTGTTCTGCTGCTCTTACTATTTCCGTCCTAAAATTGGGTTCCTGAACAGGCTTTTCCAAGGGGAGTGTGTTGGTGGGTGGGTGTGCTGTTGTTCAATTAATTCATTTATATAGAACACAGGCCATAAATGGTTCTAAGTGGTTTTTAAACATAAAATCTAAACAATTCCATCAAAACACCAAAAACATCCATTATAAAGAAATTTAGGAGCCACCTTATTTTTATGGTTGTCAGTTGTTCTAAATTATTTTTTAATATTGTTTTGAATGCTATAATCCTCCCTAGGACCTTGGGATGAAGGACAGGTAATAAGTATATAAATACATTATTATTATTATTATTATTATTATTATTATTATTATTATTATTATCATCATCATCATCATCATCATCCTGCTGTTCCTCCCAATGGATCTCAGAACAGCAAACTCTAAAAAATCAAAACACCACAATTAAAAATACAACGTATTTAGAAATGAAACATTTTGAAACATTAACAACATCTAGAAACATCCAAATACATAAAACAGAACATATTTTAAACATTTTAAAATATCCAGACTTAAGTATTTGTTTGAAAGGCAAAGCTTTGTGGAATTTTAATAGAGAACATGAGCTTATCTAAGAAAAACTAAATGATTCAGAACAGGCTTAGCACTAGTTTCTGTGGAATGTTAAGGAAGGGCTTTCGCAAGGGAAGGGACTGGTTCACTCATTTGCCAAGCTGCAAGTTCTGTTTCCCCAGTTTTAAAAGAGTCATGGACCAAGCTCACTCTGTCACTGTCCCCCCCTCTGATCTGTCTCCCCCCAGCAGCAATGCTGGGAGGGGAGAGAGAAATGAAAGGGAATGGCAGAAAGAGAGAGTGAAAACATGAAGAGGTGGCTCCACCCACTTTTCTCTCTGGCCCTGCCCACCATCAGCATGGTTGCTCCACCCACCGGTTGCCTCAAAAGAAGAATAGTCCTTGACATCCCTGGATTAAAATCATTTTGGCTTTTTTACCATTTTTTTGACCATTTGGCTTTTTTTACCCACTCCAACCAGTCTACACTCTGAGAAAATCAACTAAAAAAAATCCACTGCAATAATCTGCTCACATATCGAACAGAAGCAAAAGCCATAATCAGCTGTGTGAAATGCAGATGTACTTGGAATTCCTGATATATGTAGAACACAGCATTATGGAATTTAGTTGATTGTTCAAGTTTTTATCCTCCCGCAGCTGGTTAGCCAGTCAGGTGCTGTTGGTACCTTTCCTGTGTCGCTGCACACACAACAGGGAACAAAAAATAATTTGCAAAAGCCTCCGTGAAAAACAAAAGTCACTTTCCTGAAATCTTTTTTAATCGGTGAAACAAAGACGTGAGAAGAATGGGCTCTCTTTCTTGGCTGAGCCTTCTGAAATAACCTGGGTTCTTCATAATTAGAAACCCCAAAGCTTTTGCGTGCTTTGCTTGATCAGAGGCCAAAGTCAGCAAAAGCGGGGAGAGGAATATCTCTCAAACATGGAAATAAATCTTTACTTTGCAATGACAAGGAAATGCTCTTGGAACTGACCAACGGCCCTGAAGCAATCTTGAGGATCACGCAGCACCAGGTCACTGGCCTGAAATGTTTGCATGTATAAATATACAGTTATTTATGGCAAACAGACAATTGATTGAGTAAGTACAGTATCCTACTCAGAAGTGGTGTTGACCTGTCACATAGAAAAGAAGTGGCAACCCCCATAATTCATTACCAGTTGGAAATAGAACATCATTGGAGAGATAAGGATAACAATGACTTTCCATCCCGTGATAAATTACTAGCAGCTGCATTATTTTCCCTCACTTATATACGGCTCCCTTTATTGAATTTAGCTTGAGATAAATAAATGATCTGTCAAAAGCCTGGTTAATATTACTTCTTGGGGACCCATTTTGGGTGCAGCTAAAGCTTTTGCTGATAACATCTTTAAGCTTTTCAGGATGGAGAGACATAACATTTGTTTCTGACAAGAACCCTATGTCACCTTATCTGTTTCATTTGAGAGGCCGTCGACCCTGGCTTCTTTTAGTCGAAAACGAGAGCTTTGCTGTAGAGAAGGAGAAGTCTCTCGACTCTCTTCTTACAACGAGATTATATGTCCTGCTTGTAAATCCAAAGTGGCACATGATATACAGTTATTCTTAGCATTTCCTGTTGATCACAGGGCGGTATCGATTGGCCTGCTGGGGAATCTTTTCCTTGGTAGTTTTAAAGTCAAGAAATCCCCTTCCCTTCTTCCTCATTATGATCAACATGAACGTTTGCAATGCAGCTTTATATGTTTATTTCATATGTATATCCCAGACAATCGCATGTGGGAAGAGGGCAGTATCTTTTCCCAAGCGAAGAAAGGCCTAAAGTCTCAGATGTTTTTAGTTTAGAGAAAAGATGATGAAATGGGGAGGAACGCGATAAGAATAATGGTCATTTAGTCCAACCTACTGCCAATCCAGGAAATCCACTATTGCAAAATCCCAGATAAGTGACTACCCTGCTTCCACTGAATCCACTATTTTGTACCATCAGGACATTATTTCAGAGAGGCCAATGAAAGAAAGTACAGTACTTTCCTTGATCTAAAGAAAACCCAACCGTTCAATAAAGTAATTTAAACCACAAAACAATTACGCGCATAGAGAGCAAGCAGAGGAGGCATCTTTCCAGTGTTGTGCACTGTCTGTCACATGTATAACTGTCTCACTGTTGCACCGAAGTCATGGGAGGTGCAATGAGCTCCCGATTCTCTGGAAACAAGTTGGAAAAGCTAAGAGAAGCAGAGAGGTTGGTGAATGAGGTCTTCAGGGACAATATAAGTCTGTCCCACGGTCCTGATGAGAGCTCCCCTGCCACCAGGGAGGATGAGTGTTATTCTGAGGAAAGAGTGAGCATTCCCTCAGAAGGGATCCATGCTATACAACTATAATCTCATGCTGTGGATACTTCTCTGGAGGGTAGAGGGATTGTAGTAGTTGGCAATTCAGTCATTAGGAACGTAAGTAGTTGGGTGTGTAACAGGCACACAGACCACAGGGTAAATTGCTGTCGTCACCTAAATAGTCTGGTGAATAACGAGGTCCAGGAAGGCCAGGGTTCTCACATGTGATCCCCCTACCCATACCTGAATCATGTTTTTATTGTGCCCCTGTACTCAGCATGCAAAGCATGCTCACTGGGACAGCAAAGCTAATTTGTATCAAGGCAAAATTATGTGAAATTGTTTTACTTTCATGCACTCCCTCCCTTCGTACCTGGAGGAAACTTTGAGGGTTTACCTTGAGACTTTAATTACTGTCTTTCCTGCAGTTCAGGGTGGACAAATATGTAAATTTTGGTTTCCCTCAGTTTCTTATTTGCCCAGTTTGGCACATTTCTGCATCAGTTTGCATTAAAAAAAGTTCTCATGAAAATATATTAGCATTTTAGTGTTTGTTTTTCCTAACCCACACATATTTGCCTAATATACACATGCTTGCAAGCAATTTCCCTCAATAGTATGCATTTTGTATGTTGCTTTCACTAATATATGCATTTTTATGCACATATTCCCTTAATATATGTATATTTTGTACACATTTCAGGACTGGACAACTGCCTTACAAAATTTTGAAGGATAGCTGCAATTTTGTTTGTGTATTTATTTTTGAAGTAGAAATTAGTTAGGTGACCCAAACAAAATGTATCTTTCATCCTTACCTGCAGCGAATCTTAAAAGGGTGTTTTCCAGACAGTCTTGGGCTGGTGAGATATAGTTTAATATCCATGCTCAACGGTGGGTTGACTATCTCTAAAGCCTCAAGCTCCCCATTTGATAAATGCATGTAATAACCATCACAACGCAAGGGCTAATGTGAGGATAAGAGAAAGCATTACCATAATGCATTTTTAAACACTACTCAGCACTGTTCAAAATAAATAAAGTATTGATTCGTTGAACTCACAGTATCAATATACAAAAGCAATCTTCAGGCGTTCAAGAGAATAGGTTGCATCCAACAAAGTCATCCCTTCTGCACCCTGTTCTGGATCTTCTCCTCCCCCTAAATGCGCCTGCAAATCTCCTCGGGGGGGGGGGCATGGGACATGCAAGGAGAGGAGAAGAATGTGGAATTCCTTGCACAAATGGGTCGACAGGCAGGCCAGACCCACTCCCTCCTCTCCTGACTTCCACACATGAAGTACCAAGGTCTGAAGGGAGAGTCTAACTGCATTTAGCCGAGCACAGTAAAAAGCCCTCTGTAGACCTTCAAGCTAAATGTTGGACCAAAATGCACACGGGTGTTGGAGATAAGAGGGGTTTGGATTTGATATCCGGCCTTTCACTCCCCTTAAGGAGTCTCAAAGCGGCTAACATTCTCCTTTCCCTTCCTCCCCCACAACAAACACTCTGTGAGGTGAGTGGGGCTGAGAGACTTCAGAGAAGTGTGACTGGCTCAAGGTCACCCAGCAGCTGCATATGGAGGAGCGGAGACGCGAACCCGGTTCCCCAGATTACAAGACTACCGCTCTTAACCACTACACCACACTGGCTAAGTGTGTGAGATGTGTCCCACCCCCTTGCTAGTTTCAGCCCTTGCATGTTATTACAATGCCTTAAAAGAGTCTTGATTATTGTGGTGAATGTAGGGACGGGGAGCTAAATCTATGATTGGCTCTGCTAGAATTGATTCATGTTGATTAATATATCGGCTTGAACTGCCTACTGTTTTTGCCTATTTATCTACTTGCACTTTGACATGCTTCGGAACTGCTAGGTTGGCAGGAGCTGGGATCGAGCAACGGGAGCTCACCCCATTGCGGGGATTCGAACCGCCGACCTTCCGATCGGCAAGCCCAAGAGGCTCAGTGGTTTAGACCACAGCGCCACCTGTGTCCCTTTTAACTAATGCCACAGTCTGACTCACAGGGCTCTTGCCTTGAGGCCCATGATGCCTCAATCCGTGCAGGACTGGCTCCTTGTCTGAGGGTGTCTTCTGCTGGGCCCTGGAGTACTTACCTGGCTGCAGTGGCAATGCCCTAAACATCATTTGGGTTGCTGGGTCTAATTTCCCACAAAGTCCTGAAGGTGGAGAGCGCTTTGGGGAAGCGTAAGAGTGCTCATTTCCAGCCACACGGCTCTGCTCAGAATGCTAATCGAGAAATAAGATAACAAGCAGGCAGGGCAAGCACCAGCAAGTGGGCCCTGACAGCCGCCCAAGGATGCCAGGCACTGTCAATAGAACATTCTGCCTATGGGTGTATTCAGACTGGGGGAGGGGGGATAATTGCATTAGTTTTTAGTGACACTAGCACATCAGGGGGAAAGGAAATGTCAGGAGAACGGAATAAAGGGCTATCTGACTGAAGCCTCTGTGTATCATTTGTACCATTCAGGCAGAAAGCTGCCCAGCAGCGTAGTGTCGGTTGTCAGCGTCCAGGGTAGGTGTGCATTCACTGGGGGACGGGACGCCAGGCCAGGAGGGGAGCAAGCCTAGCCCTTGCTGCTCACACAACCCCACCCCTACCAGAGCAAAGTGGGGCTGAGCTGAACCGCCTGCCCACCCACCCATGCAGAGGGGAGCCCGCCCGGTCGATAGGCAGAGAGCCGGGCCTGGTTTGCGCCCCCCACAAAAACTGTGTGACTGGAACCATGACTCCCCTGGCACCCCCATGCTATGACCCCTGGCTTTACCATGTATACAGGAAAGAACAGGAAGACAAAAGCTTAACTTCTTCCCTTCATTTTTTCCCACAGAAGGAAATCTGAATTCCGAATATGTTTCCTCAAGGGAATACAGAAAGTATGTGGTGCAATTTGGATTTAGATCCAGAAACCAATCTCCTAGAATCTCAACCACAAAAAAAATCTTCCTCCCTCCCTATCTTCTCTTAAATTTTCAATGAGATTAAGGCACCACATGCCAGGATAAAGGATTGAGAAACTGCAGACTAAAGTTGCCAGAAGCTCCAGTGAACTTCTAACCATAAAACACACAGTGGTTTAAAAAACACAGAATGTTCAATGTGTTGACACATTGAAATACTTTGAGGACCCTCCTCAAATATTTTTTTTTTTAATGAATGTCATTGTAAATCTTTCCCTTTAAAAATCCTTTATTGTTGACCTTTAAATTTGTTTAATCAACATTTGGTGGCAACTGGGTAACTGGCAACTGGAGTGGGTAAATCTTAAAATGTTGGTTTCTCAGTTTTGTAATTTTGTAATTTTTGCCTAGTATACCATACTTTTCCATGTATAAGATTACGATTTTTTTCTTTAAAAATTATGAAAAAGGGGGGGTCGCCTTATACACAGAGAGTGCATGGGGGGGGGACGTGGGAGTGGTTGCTGCCGTGACCTGTAGATTGTTATCAGCTATTGGGCATGTAACTGGTGACTGCGGCAAGGGCTGGTGTTGATTTGCTGTCGCTGCGGCAATTGGGTGGGTGATTGGCTGCTTCTGCCGGTGAGGGGACAGACGAAAGGTGGCTTTTGTGATGCGAGTGTCAGCATCGGTCATGCGGGTGAGTGGTTTTCAGCAACCCCCCCCTAAAAATAGCCCAACAACTCTGGGCAATCTCCTCCCATTTTCCTAATTTGCAGTTCCCCAAAATAGGGGGCATCTTATACACAGGGATGTGTTATACACAGAAATTTTTTCCCAAGCAATGTTTGCCATATGGAAAAGATTGTTTTCACTAATACATGGATTATTGTGTGTACTTTTCTCTATTGATCCATTTATCTTTTTTATTTTATTTATATTGTTTATTCACAGTATTTATAGCCTCTCTGCATAGAATATTTTAAATTGCAGAGCAAGGAACAAAGTAATAAAAAAGAGAAAAACAATATACAAAAAACAACCATAAAAATAGGACCAATAAACCATGTAACAATTCTATCATTAGGTAAACAAGAAAATCTACAGCAACAAAAAGTTAGCTATCACTCCAACTTCCTTTTGTGCTGTGTTTCAAGGCACTGTTCTGCATGTTAAAGTGTCATGTCCAAGCGTTCCAGACCTACAGCCGGAGCTCTTTACTGCTGATTCAGAGCAAACAGCAATCTGCATGCTTGGAGACTGTGCTTTAAAGAGCAGACCTCTGCCTAGAAAGTGTGGAGGCAAGTGTTGATGAAACCCAATATTTCCAATTTAACCAGATGCCGAGGTAAAGCAAAGAAAACATTCAAACAGATTGAAACAATTTAAATACTTCTCGAGTTTAGGAGAACCACCGAGGTTCTGTGGTTGAGCATCTGCTTGGCATGCAAGATGCCCCTGGTTCAATCCCTGGCATCTCCAGGTAGGGATGGAAATAAAAACCTCAGTCTGGAATCCTGGAGAGCCACAGTTGCATGTTCAGACCCAGAGACCTCCCCCCTAAATAACTTCATACTTGACTCAAATTTTAGTTTTGGTTTTTGGCAGAATTTAGGCCACAGCTTTATTGATTACAAAAAGTGACTGGTTGCATAGGCTCTGGTTTGACTAGTTCCCTGCCATGCAGGTAGCGCTGACCCAGGGTTCCAGCATAGGTCAGCCAAGGGTGAACACCTGGATAGGCGAAAAGTCGGGAAGAGACTATGTTCATCACCCAGATGTCCCCCTGGACTCAGGCACGGGCACAACCCCCTCTCAGGGGTTGACCAAACCATCGAGTCCCTGGATTCCTTTAATGGAATACCCTTCACATAGGGATGGTGTGAGCGTTCTCCCATTCCTATCACCTGAACCAGAGCCTATCCACAACCTTACAAGTTGTGACGATTTGCTATGCCGCATGTAACAGCCAATCAGCCAAGTGGGGAAAATTCCTGCCGTGCCCCTGTCCCAACGACAGACGACACACGACGGCATAGCAAGGTCAAGCACAAAGCCCTAAAAGTAGGGAGAGGTGAGCGGGTGTTCTGAATGCACACGGCGAAAGAGGAAGCTCTGGGTCATGTGCATGGATATATATAGGTCCCTCAATCCGTTTGGACTGCACCCCATTGGCCAGATTGAACCCAACATTGAGGGACCTACCAATCGGGTGTTGTGGCTGACCAATCTTACCCACCCACAACACAGGGGATCGGTCTCCAAATCTCACCACAACACGTGCCCTCTTTTAGGGAGGACACGATCTAGTCAGTGTAGACAAAACTGAGCTTATGGACCATTTACTCTGGCACCTTCTGAAATATATTCATATTCTGTCATTTATCCCAAGAGTATTTATCCTGCACAAGACAAGAGGATTCATTCCTTTCTGTAACATACAATGTGGAAAAGTCATTTTATATAACACAAATAATAAATTCTGAATAAAAAGAGGTTAGAACCTCCATACCTCAATAAAGCCATTGGTGCTGCAAAGTGACCACATGTCCATTTTATTTTGCATTCATGATTTGTGTTCATGATGCTATTGGGGCTATATGCAACCCTACTCTTTCTTATACCATTTGTGCCTATAGGGTGGGTGTTGCCCCACTATCCCCCTGACAGCAATGGCGTGGTAGCATTGGAGAAGCACTGAGGATGGAACTTTAAATAACAGTTCTGCAGTGTGCACCAAAGTTGACCAGGCGTGAGATATACAATGTGTAATACTTTCTTTTCAAAAGGAAATGCAAGGGCATCAAGGAAAACAAGCAGACCACAACTATATATATTTCTTTTGCAAATATATAGACAAATAAGCAGACCAAAACGGAAAATTGAAAGTATTACACAATTTAGGACTTTTTCCTCCCTTGTGAAGAAGTAAATGAATTACCCTATGAACACACTAACCCTAATCCATCCACGCAGGAGGCAGGTGACTACAAACACACCCACACCCACAAAACATATTGGTCAAGGGAGGCTCATAAGAAATAAAAGAGAAATAGGAAGAGAGGTGAGAGAAGGGAAGTTCTGCAATAACTTGGTGTCCCTTTTAATCCCTGACATGTAACATTCTCCAGATTTGTAAT
Source organism: Podarcis liolepis (assembly GCF_965112155.1). Taxonomy (NCBI): domain Eukaryota; kingdom Metazoa; phylum Chordata; class Lepidosauria; order Squamata; family Lacertidae; genus Podarcis; species Podarcis liolepis. Next base: position 51,691,519 of record NC_139561.1, on the reverse strand, counting down.
CCTTTTTGTGAATTGGTTCTTCTCCGAATTGGCATTGGGAGTGAGCTGCTTTTATGTCCTAGCAAACAAAAGTTCTTTTCCTGTAAAATCCAGATTGCCAGCTGGCTCGTGGAAACAGCATTCTTTTCTGCCAAGATCCAGGTTTGAATTGCCTCAATATTGTTCTCTCCACATGCATGGGAACATCCTCCATTTGCGTAGGACTGAAGTTTAAAGTAGCAAAAGTCCAGATTGCTGACATCTGCTAGGCCGAGCCTGCTTCTTCACTTTGTAGCTCTCCATAAGCAAAAATCCATTCACATGCACACATACAAATGTAACTGTTCTGGCCATTTGGGCTTGGTTTCAAGGCAGAGTTACTCTGCAACGCTAACAGTCCATCTGAGTTTAAAACACAACTTTTAAAAAGATAGAATAAAGAGTTTTGACACATGTTTTAAAAAGGTTATATATGAATATACAATAAACAAAAATGTCTCTAATAAACATTAACTTACTAGGTTGTCAAATGTACAAGTTGGCCCTAGTGAGTCTGCTTATCAGGGCTGCCAACTTACTAAAATCATATTTAAAGATACAGGATGTGTTTTCATCATGACATCATCTCAACACAACTAATAAAGCAGAATAAATACACTAATAACGCCGGCTCCCTCAGCCAATAAAGCGAGATGAGCACCACAACCCCAGAGTCGGTCACGACTGGACCTAATGGTCAGGGATCCCTTTACCTTTACCTTTACCTAACACACTATTATTATTGTGTCAAGGACATGCTGCAGAATACCACTGGAATAAAACACCAGTATGGAGGGGCCCTTACAAGCCAAGGCAGAATGGGATAAAATCCTCAGAACAGGGAACTTAACTGCCATAGTCACACCTCACACAAGGGGCATCAAGAACTGCAACAAAGCTTTATTTGCAGTAAAGGATGCTGGGGAAAAACTAAGAACTAAAGGGGAGGGGGAGGCACAAAGACAGGACAATGGGCCTCAACTCACTCCATTCTTAGTAGACAAACAGACCATATTAGAGCCTGGAACAACCAGGATCTTAAGCATGTGGAGAGAATTTTGCTCACTCTGCAGATTTAATGTGCTTTTTGGCCACAAGTAACTGGGTTGGAGCAGGTAGTTAAACCCAGTGCTTTTTTTTCTGGTGGGACACAGGGGTACACATATCCCTAAACAATTTGTAAATGTAAGTTTGGCCTCATTGAGGGACAGTATTTCAATATGGGTAGGAAAATGAGAGTATCCCTAAACATTTGTTTTTTTTAGAAAAAAAGCACTAAGGCAGGAAGGGGTCCTCTTATTTTGAGGACTACAGAATTCTAGGACAGTAGGAGGACCTCTCTGGGAGCTTTTAGTGTGCCTATCAGCATTGCCTGAATGGGCTCCTCCTCTATTGATCGGACAGCTATGCAAGAATGAGCGAAGAAGGGGTGGGTGATTACGACATACAGTCCCTGAACAGTCATTACAAATTTCTCAAATATATTGCTGGAAGACCTATGGGGAGATTGTTCCCATTAATATCCTTGAGTCACTCTTGCTTTGCCCATTCATTGTGATGAGAACACTAATTGCACTCAGGCTGACAAATGATTTGATAGCAGAATCCTAAAATGGTTCAGAGGTGCAGATGAGCCCCCAGAGCAGGGAAGTTGGAGAATTCTGGTTGGAACAAAAATGGGGGCACAAACTGCTGCTGTTTTCATAGTTGCTTGACCCTGGACAGCCACTGCCAGTCAGACTAGATAACACACTGCCAAAAATGGACAAATATTCTGACTGGTGTAAGGCAGGTTCCTATAATACATTAGTCTGAGGTGCAATGCAGTGAAAGAAATCCTTTTGCCATAATTTGGGAGAGAATCCCTATTTTGCCTGCATTCCTAACCATTATGGTTGCATTTAGATGATTTACCCAGTGAGCCCTAGGTATCCTCATAAATGTAAAAATAAAATCCCATTTTGTTTTCTAGAGCAGATGGAAGACTTAGATGGTAGAGGTTTTTTATTATAAAAAAGCATAATTTGCAAGGAGCCCTCAATTAATCATAATCAAGTTTGTGTACGTTCGATGCTTTCAGGGTAGCAACGACGAAATGCAAGGGAGGGAAGGGAAGGGATGTTTTCCTGAGGCAGTTCAGCAGACACAAAAGCAATAAAAGAGCTTTCTTCATAATAATGCAAAGATATATGACTCTACTAAATAAAACAGTTCCTTTAGCATACTCAGTTTAGCTCAATTTATCAATACCATTGCAATCCCTAAATCCAAGGGAAATTGGAAGCCAAAAGCATTTCTGAGCACACCAGAATTTTGTTGAAGAACTTATTTTAATTGGGATCTTTGAAAAGTATATTACAATGAACACATGAAGCTTCTATACACTGAGTAGGGCTTGTAGGACGTAGGGTAGCCTGATGCAGAAGAGGAGAGGGCAAATGTGCCTTTAAGAGTGGGGCAGAAGAAGGAATTTCAGCAGGTGTCGCTCACGGGGGGGGGGGGCAACAGACCTACAGAATAGTGTTTGTTTTTGTATTGTGGGGAGATGGTTTTTGTTTCTTTAGTCCCATCTTCACGAAGGTTCTTATCTTCCCTCTGTATTAGCCTGCCTGCTTTTATGAGACACTTCTTCAGAGATGCTCCTCCAGGCATCTAAAGCGGGAGTAGCCAATGGGGAGGGGCGCCATCGTGCAGCTGGCCTCCTGTCACCAGTGTTGCTGCTGCTTATGTTGAAGGAGAAGGTAAGACAGCAAGAGGTTGGTGTTGTGCCAACCCACTGGCAGACGGTTCCACCAGGGTGCCTGCACAGTGCTGAGCTCTCCACCACCTCGCTTCTCCCGCTCTAACTCCCAGTACGTGGCAGCCATGACAGTACTGGAAAGCAAAGTGTATGGCAGCTCCCAACAGGCTGCACCTGAGGTGAAGTGAATAATAATTTGAGTATTGAAGTAACAAGAAACCAAGGTGTGTGATATATATATATATATATATAGAGAGAGAGAGAGAGAGAGAATGAGAACATGTGCATGTGAACTTACCCTCACCCAAATTCCTTGATTTTGACAGGACCTCAGCAAATTTATGCACGGAGCATATGCATGGGAGGTAGGAGTCTGAAACCATTGAAGGCCAAGTCATTGCTGCAATAAAAAGCCTTTATAGCCATTCCTGGTGAGGGGAACCAAGGGCCAGCTTGGGTAGGGGAGACTCTTCACTACACTTTATGGCCTACAGAAATCTTAGAATTGTAGAGCTGGAAGGGACCAAAGTGTCACTCAGTCTACCCCCCTGCAATGCTAGAATCACAGCTACGTAAATGCTCAACAGCTGTGCAAATAGCCATGGGCTACCAGTTCTAGCCCTGGAAGATCCTGGCAATTTACACATGCACCCATCTTTGATTTCAGTATGTCTAAAAAGTTGCATCTTCAAATTTGTCACCAAATTTGTTCCATGTGGATGGAAAAGGGTAGGTTACTGAAAATAGCCTTCTATTATTTATTAAAACCACTTAATGTCACAGTCTCTAAGGAGTGTAAAGTTACAAAATGAAATCAGAAGTCCTCTCCTTTTATTTCCAATCGTCTCTTGAAGACCTTTTTATGTAGACAGGACTATGTAACTGTTTCGTTGTCTCTGTTTAATGTTGTTGATCAGCCAGTCAATTTAATGATCATTTTGTACTGCAGTTTTGTACAAGAACTTTGTACATCAGATGGACAACTTCTGGACAGACTGAGCAAGCACAAAGGCCACCTGTTCAGAGCTACGGTGATATGTATTTAGATTATAGTACTTCTAAATGTGCATCTATGTATATACATTAACACATGTACTGTACATTTTATGCAACATGGTAATTTCTCACATGCTTTTTTTTAGGAAACCCAAAAGCATCCATGGTAGCTGTGATTTGGGGGAGACATATTGGGAAGTAGAATTATTCAACAGGTGGGGGGAGGAAGAAATCACAAGAAAGAAAGAAAATTGCAGAGAGTTTAGCTCAGTTAAGACTGAATGAAACTATGTTGCTTCAGACAGGTGGATGAAGGAAGCAATGGGATAAAAGAGGAGGAGGTAAAGTGTGGAGGCTACTCCTAAAGCTCCTTTCAACAATATGAAATTAGTATTAAAACTGGATCCACAATTTTACCTGACGTTATCCAATTATTGGGTGGTAAATTGATTGTGGGAGGACTATTTGGCAGTGAAATTCTCTAAATGTTCTGGAGGAACTCATAAAAGAAAATTCTCATAAAATGTTGCAGAACAATCCTCCTTTTTACATTTCATCCAAGCTTTAAGCTTCCACAACTTGTATTTAACAGAAATTACAAAATTTTGAAATATAATAACCTCAAGAAAAAGCTGCTGAATCAGATTAAAGACCCATCTAGATCAATATCCTTTTCTCACAGTGGCCAACCAGATACCTACTGGGAATCCAAAAGCAGAATCTGAGCTCAACAGCATTCATCCAGCAACTGGCATTCAGAGGCATAACACCTCCAACAGTGGAGGTAGAACATTGCCATCGTGCCCAGTAGCTACTGATAGCCCATCCACAATGAAACAAATAAGAATTTTGAGAAGGAGAAAGGATCCAGGGAACTTTGTTTTCTTAACAGACATTGCAGTGCATTTTCCATGCCCTCCCAACAGCTAAGCCAACTGCCTTGACCAACAACAAATTGACTTATTTAAATGAAAGTAATGATCTTGCTTCCACCCCAATTCCCAGTTGCACTCTGCCACTCCATCCTGATCAGCAAATTGATACTTTGATCTTCTTTTGCCCTCCCTTCTCGCAGCCAAAGCATCCAGCCCTGATCCCTGCGTAAGAAGAAAATGATTTATGCAAACATAAATAATTATCTTTCTGTGCTCTACACCCTTGTAGATACATAATCCCACCAACTTCTTGTTTAACAAATTGATTTATTTAAATAAAACTATTCATGGTCTCCCTAGCTGACCTTTATAGCACATTTGCAGGTTATACTCAAGAGTAACCCAAAGTTCCTATGACCAGAAAGGACATTGTTTGCAAAAGTACGCCTATACTTTCAAGCTGCCTGTTTAACATAAGCCACTTTCTTCCCATGTTTTCATAGAAGATCTGCCATTCATATTGAGATGAGCTTCTGCCCCAGTCATTGGGTGGGGGAGGAAAGAAAAAGAGAGGAACCATTATCTTATTCTACTTAGGTCAGTTAATTCAACTGAATGGAAGGTTCAATGAAGGAACAATTATATGGGAATGGCATGGGCACATTTCAAGAAGGGGCTTCTATGAGAAGCAGCCACTGTCTGGAGATTCCCAGCTTCTCTGATAATGCTGGACCTATGATTAATAGGCAGGTGATGATGAGATAAGCAGGTTTCTATTCCCTGGCAGGCGATGGTGCCTCAGGGCAGAGCTTTGGGGCAGAAGTCCAGGCCCCCACACAGCAGAGTGATCAGGTCGACTTACCACATTTTAGGGGGGAGGGGAAGTGCCTACCTTGAATTACAAAGGAAATGGGGGCGTTTTAGGGAAGGTTTTCATGTTTCCGAGTCAAAATGTTGGCCGTTAGCAAGCCAAGTGGATCAGATACACCTTAAGCTTCTGAGTGGCTCTGTGGCTTCGCCTCTCGTTTGCAGCCCCCAACTCCAGTGAATGAAACCAGCTGATGGGGTAAACATCCTGATTTCTTAGTTGAACAGAGTTCAGATCCCTTTCAAAGGAAAGGGCTGTAGCTCAGTGGTTCCACCCCCAGAATGTCCTCTGTTTGAAACTCTGAAGAGGCGTTGCCAGTCAGTGTAGAGCTAGACAGATCCATGCTCTGACTCGGAATAAGGCAGCTTCCCACACAAACTTTTTGGCTCTGATCATTCATTCCCCCCCCCCAAAAAAAAGAATAATAATTGAAGTCATGTTTTCCCTTTCCTACAGATAGATCAGGATTAGCAGGACATGAACTAACGTCAATAGTTATGGTAACAGGATTAAGCAGAAGTCTGGACGTTATTGAGTAGTTTGTATAAAGCCACATTAAATAGTTCTGTCAGTTCGTGGATCAACCCCATGAAACTTTTACAGTAACCAGAAGCAGATGTTGATATTGCTGCAGCCTTTCTCGTGCCTCCAAGGTCACAAAAGAATCAGTAACCAGTGATACATGTTAGATCTCCATTTTAAGATTTCTGTATCTGCCACTGTTATTCCAGATCATTCACCCCAGGAACACACAAGGGAGGTGTTTTGTTTTTTTTAAAAAACCTTCATGAAAATGATGTTCTGGGTATTGTGCTTTTGAAAGGACTTGGTGGATGGTAGGAAAAATATTGCTTTTCAACAAATCTCTTAGGAATGCAAAGCATCTCAGATAGCATGCTTCCCCTTAGCATAGATCTAGGTATCATCATTTATATTACAGAGTTCCACTTTGCTTCATTCATCCTAACTAACGTTTCCATGTTCTAATGTTAAAGATGTCTGTTAGAATGCTGTAACCAATGTGCCCCTATCCAAATAGCACATTAAATAGCCAGCACACTCCTAAAAACTTTGGTGCATATATGAAAGTGTTTCTGTCTCTGTGTGTGCGTGTGTGCATGCTTCTTAAATAATTAATTATTCTTGCCATTACAGTCCTACCTTGGTTTTCGAACAGCTTAGTTCTCAAACGTTTTGGCTCCCGAATACTGCAAACCCAGAAGTTTGCAACTATTTTTGGAAGCCGAATGTCCGGAACAGATTCTGTTCAACTTCCAAGGTATGACTGTATTTATAAGGCCCTAAATGAAAATGTTAGCATTGAGAAAGTTTTCATATTATTTTTACTTTAAAGAAGTTTAAAATCCCCCCAGCTGTTCCAAAGCATGAAATGATACATTCTAGTGAATTCACAACTTGTGATCCCTTATACGGTTGGGATCAACAGGTGATCATGAATAGATAAAGGAATATTTGATTATATTAACAGATTCATTGCAATTTCTATAATAAGGAACGTGTTTCAAGTAAGGCTACAGTCGTAAACTTACAGGAAAATAAATCTCATTTAACTCAACAAGTTTCTGCAAATGTGTTTAGCACTGAATTGTAAGCAGGTTTGCCAGGGAAAAGTTGGGGTTCTCCTCAGGAAAACTCTCTATTTTTGAGATAAATCAGAGTGTTCCACACCCTTTCTTGTTGTGACAAGCATTTACCTAAAGAGAAATCCTAAGTGAATTTGGGAGTTTCTCCTTAGGCAAAGCATCTGAGAAGTTTTGCTGAAAGCCAGTATTTTGAAAAGATGCACAATATTTCTCAAAAGATTCCCAAAATTATCAAAATTCCACATGGTTCTCATTATTAGGGCTGCTTCACACCACACTAAATCTGTCTGCCATCATGTGTTCAGGAAGTTTATGCTAACAATGAAGAGTCACTCAGGAGATATAGAAAACAAAGCCTGTTGATTGCCTATATCCTTCGCTGCTCTGTGCCCCGGTTCTACTGTTTGTTTCAGCTGTTGTTCACAATTGAGTCACAGCTTGGTGGCTTCCACAATTTATGTCTTCCTCTGCATCACTGAGCTATTCTTCTGGTCTGCTTTATTAGGTCCCTTACTTAGTTCCACCCATCTTGATATATTTATGTATTCAGTTTATATCCTGCTTTTCTATTCTCACCAGGGCTGGTGCTGGGTCCGCACTGCTGGGCACTTACCTGCCAAGGCTCAAAATCAGGCACTGTCAACCCCTGGAGTCATCTAGGCCAGCTGCTCCTTTCTTGCTGTTATGGTCTGTTGAATTGTCCACCCAGACTCATAGGGGCTGGGCAGAAGCCGTGGCCACCGTCTGGCTGTGGTGCTGTTTGTCAGGATGGGGATATGGCAGGGTGAAGTAGCAGTGAGGTCAGAGGAGCTCTGCATTTGTGGTGCGAGCTGTGCAAGTGCACACACACACACACACACACACACACACACACGACAACAGCTGCCCTGGAGCATCTCTGCTGTTGCTTTACTAGCAGGAGAGGGCTGCCAGTTCGGAGAGTGTACAACCTAGTTTGTAGTACTGTAAAGCTGCACACCTCCGGCCAACCTAGGAGTTCAAAAGCACGTAAATAGGTACCGCTCCGGCAGGAAGGTAACCGGCGTTTCCATGTGCTTCTCTGGTTTGCCAGAAGCGGCTTAGTCATGCTGGCCACATGACCCGGAAGCTGTATGCAGGCTCCCTCGGCCAATAAAGTGAGATGAGTGCCGCAACCCCAGAGTCGGCCACGACTGGACCTAATGGTCAGGGGTCCCTTTACCTTTAAAGCTGCACACACTGTAAGAGGAGAAGGTTGGCAGTTTCACCTAGCCTTAACTGCTCATTGGTTTGCCCTAATTGGCCAAGAGGTCTTTGATTTAACTCATCCATTTAAGCTCTCTGTTTGCTTATAGCATAACTCTTGGAAAATTAATGATATATCAGAATTAACTGAAATTTGGTAAGTGAGCTCAGGGTGAAATTCTGTGGTTCAAGTTCAGACACCAGCCGAACAGCTCCCCCACCCACTAAGAACCTTTCTCAAGAGGCTAAAAGTAGTGGTGGGGGCCTGGGGCAGTTGCCCTGAGCGCAAAATTTCAAAACCCGGTGCTGCGTCAATACAGCTGTGCACTTCAGTCGTTGGGCTCCATTGAAAACAGCTTCTCCATGGGAACCAGGAAGTGACCTCTCAGACAGTGGAATGACTCTTGTTTTCTTATCTCTGTGGCTGTGATCTGCTGGGTGATGTGGACGCCTCCACCCTCTACATAGCCCTGGGTACTGGCAACCCACGCTATACCACTGGCCAGAAGAAACACAGCACACACTGAAATACAGCATTTCCCCTCTACAATGGAGATGGCAATATCCATTCTGAATTGCATTTATTTTCATTTATTTCATCATTCGCTATTTGAAGTTTGAAGACCAATTTGTTTACACTCTTTTTTTCTTTATGGTGGAAGATAGATGCAAAAGACAAGAGAAAGAGAGAGAGAACCAATCTCAAATGTTGTACTTTTTATTCATGTCCAATGCATTTTGGCTAAATCAGACCTTCTTCAGGGGCTTGTCTATATAAAAAAATGGGACAATGAATAAACCATCTTAAAAACATATAAAAGCCTTATTAAGACATAATTCCCCAGAGTGCCATATATCTAAAAGATTCTCTCATATCCTACATACCCCACTGATCGCTGTGTTCTGCACAAACCACCCTATCAGGAGATCTGTTCCAAACTATGTGGGGATCGGGGCCTTGGTCAGATGTCACCTATCCTTTGGAACTCCTTCCCACTTCGTATCAGAAATTGCCACTTGTACTGGGGTTTTTTTGGCATCTCTTGCCTCTTTCAATAACCCTTCAAACTGCAAATATTTATCTCAGTTGATATCTGAATTCCTTTTATATATGCACTGCTATTGCTTTAATGTATATGTGTTTGTGTGTTTGTGTGTGTGTGCATTTTAAATGTTTTTATATGTCTTAACTATTTTATATGTTTTTTAAATTGCTTCAGGATGCTTCGTGGGAAGTTATTCATATATGAAATAACAACAACAATAGCAAAACCCTCATTATCATTCCCAAGGAAATCCATTAAACAATTTTCTTTTTTCATATAACAGGGTAAAAAGGAAAATCATCGACTGGATTCCTGTGGGAATGATAATGAGGGCTTTACAAATAGGAATTTTGAGATTCTGCTTTAATGCTTTTACATGTTATAAGAATGGTTTATTAACTGCTGTTGCCTTTTTTTTTTTTTTGGTAAACAAGTCCTCAACAAAGGCCTGTTTCGCCCAAAACGCATTGGCCAAAATGATTAAAAAGTGCTGCATTTTGAGATCTGTTCTTATTCTTGGTCTTTTCCCATTCAGTGTATTCTGTTTTTGTGCATGTGTGGAAGAAAGATACAAAAACACACCATAGAAGATACCTAAAACCAATGCCTTTTGATCATGATGGTTTACCAGTATTCTTCTTAACCAGTCAAGCATTTTGCAATAAGGAATAAAATCTTCCTGCCACTCACTTCAAAAGTACAGTGGAAAGCAGGAACACATTTGTCAATAATACTCAGACTAGGCCTGACATCTTTGTTCTCTAGTAAAACAGTAGTGTTTGCACCTTGCTTGTATCACTGCATGTCCCCCTTTCCCCACCAGCTAAGGTTTTTCTCACTTATTCAACTTGACAGATGAAGCACTCCTCAGAGGTCTTTGAGATTCAAACCAGCATTGGAAGCGACAGCCCAGATAACATAGATAATCATACAGACCCTTGTGGGATGTCACTGACTATTTCTTAATTGATATTTCCATGTTTCCGCAATAAATTTATTTCTTAATTATGGTTGCCAAGTCATACATGCTGTAGCTAATGATTGCCACTAATTTAAGCTTGCAAGCAAACTGTAATTCTGCTCACCCCACTCACACCCACACTTCTAGAATTGGAAGGAAAGGAACATAGGAAGCTGCCTTATACTGAATAAGGCTGTTGGTCCATCAAACTGAGTAATGTCTACACTGACTGGCAGTTTCATATGGACCATTCCCAGGCCTGGCTGCAGATGCTGGGGACTGGATTTTGGACTTTCTCTAGATGCAAAGTGGGTGCTGTGTTGTTGTTTAGTCGTTTAGTCGTGTCCGACTCTTCATGACCCCCATGGACCAGAGCACGCCAGGCACTTCTGTCTTCCACTACCTCCCGCAGTTTGGTCAAACTCATGCTGGTAGCTTCGAGAACACTGTCCAACCATCCTGTCCACTCTTGTCCCCTTCTTCTTAAGCCCTCAATCTTTCCCAACATCAGGGTCATTTCCAGGGAGTCTTCTCTTCTCATGAGGTGGCCAAAGTATTGGAGCCTCAGCTTCAGGATCTGTCCTTCCAGTGAGCACTCAGGGCTGATTTCCTTAAGAATGGATAGGTTTGATCTTCTTGCAGTCCATGGAACTCCCAAGAGTCTCCTCCAGCACCATAATTCAAAAGCATCAATTCTTCGGCGATCAGCCTTCTTTATGGTCCAGCTCTCACTTCCATACATCACTACTGGGAAAACCATAGCTTTTACTATACAGACCTTTGTTGGCAAGGTGATGTCTCTACTATTTAAGATGGATGTACCACTGAGCTAAAAAGGCCCTTCCCTATTTAAATATTTAAAAACTGTTTTTTTTCTGAACTTAAGTCCACCCAAGGTGATGAACAAACTATAAGTGTCACAATACAATAATATAGCTTTATAATAAAACTTAGAAAACAACAGTACAATAAAATATAATTCAGCCAGTTTAAAAACCATTTCCAGAGGTGCTGCAATAAAACATAAAACAAAACAGCCACAGGACTGTGATGGAATGGGATTGATTAAAATATTTTTTAAAAAAATTCTTTCTTAAAAAAAGTTATTGCAAATAAATAAATAACAATAATATCAGAAACAAAAGTAACCACCACTCATGCCCACCTCTGCTTCCAAATCAAAATGCAAGTAAGCACATTTTGCGAGAGATTACCATGTGTGGCTGGCAGTTATTCACATAAGCAATAAACACACACAAAATCTCAATCAAAATATTGTAAATAGTTTGGTTTGGGGATTATACAGTTAATTTGCTTCCTAGAGCCAACCTTGGCCATCAGATTAAAAAACAAACTCTGACGGCATTATAAAATAATGATGTAAACTGTGGATTTGAAGCAGACCAGTCTGCAGATGGGATTAGAACAAAATGATCTTTAATGCTTTGTTTGTGGATTGGGAAATATAATAAAAAGTAGCAAGTGGGTGCAATTGAGGAACTACTGGTGGAGATTGGGTAGGATCTCGGAGCAAGGAAGCACACATGGCAAATTGTTGTAAAATTCCAAGGATCTTTGCTCAAACAAAATATTAGTTGTTAGGGAAAAAAGTTTTAGTTAAGGCCTAGCTGGATGTTTTTCCTGTTTTATTTTCTATCTGCTGCTTTTGAGGGTAATCAGTCCTATGCTGTGTGTAATCAGTCCTATGTTGAATCCATAGAAATATGGATTTAAGTCAAAAAAGAAAAGAGATGAAGATAGTTAGTTGAAGGAGTTAATTGTATTAGAAAGAGGATTTTGGAGAACTGTTACAAAGGAGATACAATGAAATTCAGTTAGGGGGGAATCGAGGAAGTCAGACTACAATGAAAGTTAACTTGGATTTTGGAAAGTAATGACTGTTTTAACTCTTTTTTCTCCCCCCCCCTTTCTTTTAGTATTGTAATATGTTTTGTTTTATTTTTAAAAATGTTAAATTTGTTATAAATGTGGAAAATCAATAAAAAATTTGATTTAAAAAAACATTTTTCTTTTATTTTAGCCTCTTAGTGTTAAACCTTGTGGTCTTGATTATCCACCCCATAATTAAGCTCCAAACCCCACACTACCTAGAGATGTTCTTGAGAAAACCCCAAGGAGTTTTAGGTAGTTTGGTGGGGGTAACCTGGGGGGGAAAAAAGCTTTCACCTGGTGGCAGCAAAAGGTTTATGGGGAAGAAAAGAAAACAGAGAAGGACACTGGTTGACCTGGTCTCTCTCCTTCACGTGGCTGAGCATGTTGCTGGGGACCTGGGACGTAGACCCATGAAACACATCAATTAAAAGCCATTCCAAATAGGTGCATTTTAAAAGCCATTTTAAATATTGCTGCTGAGAATAAGCACTACCCATCTCTTGATAGAGAGTTCCATAAAGTATGGGCCATGGCTGAAAAGACCTTGACCCTTGAACCGCCCCCCCTCCACATTGTCTTCTATGTCTGTCATGTCCTGTGAATGGTGATGTCACCACTCCCCAACAACAGTGATGGACTTTGGGCCATCAAATTTCAGTGGTGCCATGTGCTAATATTCGGTGCCCTCTGCCTCTCATGCTCCATTCTGCAGCATTGTTTTGGTGCTCCCTGCTGTGCAGTGCCCATTGCCCTTCTTTGGTCACACCACCCCAAAAACGCCTCTGCCAACAACACCAAAACATCAAAGTGTGTCCAGAGAGAGGTTGCCATTCTCTGCCTCTCTCTGTAAGCTGTGAATAGAATGAGGAACAATCCCTATGAAACAGAGTGAAATGGGTTCTGTCCTAGTGCCATTAATAATGTTTCTGAGCACAACTACTTGTTTCCACTATCTGTTTTCTACAGTTTCCTCATGCTACCAAAAGGGCAACCAATTTCTCTGACGAAGAATGGCAGCAGTAATTCTTTCCTCAGAGAAATTGGTCACAGCAGCCATTCTTTCTCCAGAATTGGCCTTGGGTTTGAATTAGGCCTCTGGCAGAAGGTGATGGGCTGTCATTTTGAATTTTCCACAGCATTTCTGGTGTTTTTTCTAGGATTTTGTGGGAAATTTAAAATGACATCTGGGACATGGTAAGTACCAGCATACTTGGTGATGATGTTGGATTTGCTTTTTCCCCTCAAAAGAAGTGATAGAGAAATATTGTTCTAATCAGGTTTTCTCAAAGGTCAGCCTCTGAGTGCAGCACCCATGACCCACTGCTGAAGTACATAGGAGTGGGGAGTGCTGTGTACCCACTACTCTACCATGCAAAAATGGTCACCTTCTGGTAAGTGCTTAAACCAGGCCCTGGAAACCATCAAGTATTTTCTGAAGGATGTCAGCTGACATTGGATTGACCTAGAAGTCCACAGCTACCAGTCTTTTAACACCTACCTATTAACAAGCTTAGGGATTAGGCCCAACCCATTGAAAACTGTTCTTGCTCCTTCATAGGAGCTACTATCAAAATAGAAGATACTCACACGCATGAACTTTCATGCCCTTGTAAGTGGCTTTGGTCCATTTTCTCCATTGTTATTTAGCAGGACTGGAGGAGTTGAAATATAATTTGAGAGCTTTTAAGGTCTAATTCTTAAACAAAGGCAGGTAAATTAAATGGCTGTATAAATGAATCACAAATTACACAAGTATCTCCCAAGAAGTCATACTGTTCCTGCCCATAAAGATTACAACAATACATATTAAACCAGGATTAGGGAACCAGGAATCTTCCAGAAGCTGCTGGACTATAACTTCCGCCAATGCTGTCCAGTCCCCATATGTGCTGGGGTTGATGGGTGTTGCAGTCCAACAACCTCTGGACGGCCACAAGTTCCACACCCCATGTTTGTAGGAAATAGTTATGCCGCAATGGTTGCTTGTTGTAGTGCTCAAAGCCCTCTGGCCCACTACTTACACACTTACAAAGGGGTTACGTTCTGGAGGTCCATTCACAAAAGCAAAGTTGTACAAAGGTAGGAAGACCACCTGAACCACCCCCACGTGACTATACCTTACTAGGCTCTAGGAATGTCATGTGAGGCCTCTGGAAGGCCGTGGGAAGTTCCTGTAAGATCTTGTGAGAGCTTCCCACAGCTTTCAAGGCCTTGCATGATGCTCTCTGAGGGCAAATAAGCAAGGTGGAGTGCTTACAAACTCCTTCCACAGCATGGGGCTTCTGAGATCTCAGAGAGACCCTTCCAACTGTTCCCCTCCTGCTTGTTCTCCATTTTTAAAATTATCTCCCTGCCCACTGTGCAATGCTTAAGTAAGTAAATTGCATAAGTAAATCACTTGTAAGTTGCAGGTCTACTGTACTGTAAAATGGTGACAGGGTGGAGTTATCGGTAGTATATTGGGGGAATGTTCAGCAAATGCCCCCTCCCATTAAACCATTCACCATGTAGAGAATATTGTGAGAGCATTTTTGCTCAGACCTACTGAAGATTATAATGAGTAGAAAGAACGTTCCTTGTACCGCATTTTCTCCAATGGTGATGTGAATAGCCCCCCCCCCCAATCTAGCCATGTATATGGAGGCTTAATTAATTAATTAAGCGCTGCCTGTGAGAACTATTGACAGTTAGTACCTTGCAACTGAAAGGTGTTTATTTCCAAAATTAAGGGCTTGTTTTAATTACTTCATGGTAACTCTTTACATCTCCAGCGCAAAACCTGCTTGATCCCATAAAGATACCGTCGAACATCCAGTCCTAATTTTTCAGGCTGATGCATATTCATTTTATTTAGAAGATTATGTTAGTCATCAAAGGTTAATCTGCCTCAGGTTTGTAATTAGGCACAGTAATGACTTGGCGTCTCTAGACTCACCCAGGTTGGTGTAAGTGGGAAGAAGGTGGACCCATAACTGTTAGCCCATTTTCACATCCAATCAGCATTCAGATAAGCCAGTATTTGGAGTATGAAGAAACAATGGGATGGGGAAGGGAATCTCAAACAACCTACAAATTACGCAGCCCAAATATTATGGCCTGTAACTCAATTTTATGACCTGCCACGTCTTATCTACTTGAGTAGTACATCAATGGACATTGCGAAAGCTATCCACAAGCATATCTAAGGTGACAAATGTTTTGGATTCCATTCCATGTTTTCTTTTTTATGGCATTCATGTTTGGGCTGGTTTACCCACACCTCCACGGCACAAACAAGAGTGCCAGTCAAGCGAGGACAGGAGCTGGCCTTTTGTAAATGCCTCTTGTGTACATTGTAAGTTGTGTGCAGAGTCTCAGCCATTTTTCATCCTGTCTCTTGTAGTAGCAGCAACACATCTGATGTAAATTAGTAGTAGTAGGTAGTATGACCAACATTAATACCAACATCATTATCATAATTTATCAATCACTTTTATTTTTATTAGTAATAGTAGTATTATACTGCCCTATACCCTCAGTTCTCAGGGTGGCCTTATAGAAAGAAAAGATCTCAAATCAACTTGACAAAATAAAAGGCAGTTAAAATAGTACAGGCTAACCTGGTGCCTTCCAGATACTGCTGGACTACAACTGCCCTCATCCCTGACCATTGGCTATGCCGGCTTGGAGTCATAGGAGCTACAGCCCAACAACACTTGGGGAGCCTCAGTTTTGCCCCTACCCCACCCCACCCCTGATGTAAATGGAGAAAGCATTCATAGTTTTGGACATCCTCCCCTAAAGGATTAATAGAGATACTATTGAAAGTAAGTGTGGGTGAGTGTGGGAGATGCAACTCAGGTAGAATGCTGTCTCTTTCTGCCTGTGCTTCTGAGGGCTAAAGCATGCCGGGGACATGCTGGCCCTGCCCTAAGAACCGTGGGCACTCCAAGTGTGCCCATTCCACCCCTGGCTTCCATTGTTGAGTGTGAAAATCTGAAGGAGGCTTCTAGGCATAGGTGAGTGCACGTAGAAGACAACTTGTGACTGGGAAACTTGATAACACAGGACGCTCTGTCATGGTTAGGATTCTACGTACATTCAGCTAAATACATTTAGTCAACCTCTTCAGATCTTGGTGCTAAGCATGCAAAGGTCTCAAAGGGAGGTGTTGGGGCAAATGACGTTCAATGCAAGCATCCAGTGATACACTTGGGAGCAAATATCTATATCTATCTATCTATATATCTATCATCTATCTATCTTTTATGCACATTTTACCCTAATACAGTGGTACCTCGGGTTACAAACTTAATTCGTTCCGGAGGCCCGTTCTTAACCTGAAACCGTTCTTAACCTGAGGTACCACTTTAGCTAATGGGGCCTCCCGCTGCCGCCGTGCGATTTCTGTTCTCATCCTGGGGCAAAGTTCTTAACCCAAGGTACTACTTCCAGGTTAGTGGAGTCTGTAACCCGAAGTGTTTGTAACCCAAGGTTTCACTGTATGTGCATTTTTGTACTCATCACTTGGCGGGAGAGAATTGGATATGGATACTGAAGTACCTAATTTTCAAATCTTAGATTGAAGGAACTGGTGAAGGAATTGGCCATTTATTTATTTTTTGCTGGAGGTTTCTGGTTGTTCTTTTTCATTGTGTGCCTTTGACAGATTTTGCTGCTTCCGTTTGTGTGAATGGTTTGAAAGACACACTTATGGGGGAGACTCCATAGCTCAGTTGAGGAGCACAAGCTTGGCATACAGAATATCTGGTTGAAAGGTTTAGGCAGCAAGCGATGGGGGAAAACCTTTTCCTTGAAACTCTGGAAAGCCAATGCCAGTCACTATATACAGTGTTGGGCTAGATGAACAAATATCCTGTATACTTTCCCAGGGGAACGTACAGTGCAAATTAGATTTCCCACCTGCTCTGAATGAAACATGCTTGCTTCTCATTCTTACTATGCATTACTCATTTTAAACCTTTTGAGGAGAGGGTGGGATTGCCTGCGACTCTGTGTTGGAAATGGTTTCCTCACTATTTCTCTTGCAGATAATGGCATGAGTACATTGTTCATTGTTTGCAAAGTACGCTGCAATCTTTATGTGGAAGGTGTTACCTGCATGCAAGGTATGATTATGATGATTCTGTGCTCTGAAACAGGAGGGAGCAGTTGGTTCTTCATTGTCTTCTCCCCCTGCCCCCCAGGCTGCCAAAAGGCGATCAAAGCAAGGAGATATGATGGGGTGTGTCTTGGACTGAGGACATTAGCTTAGCCCTCAATTGCTTCTTAAGTTGCAAAGCCATTGTGAACGCCCAAGGGATAAGGAGATCTGAAGATGACACATATCGTGTCATTATTGTAAATGGGCTGGCATGCATTGCACATCCTTGTAAAACGGCTTTGTACAGATGCTGTGATCAAACCCAGGATGTTCCATAAAATTCAGGCAGAGCCTCCCCCCACCTCCTTCCCTCTATATATAATCTCTCCCCACACTAGGTGGGGCAGGGGAGGATAAAGTCAATTCTATACTTTCCAACATTCCTCAGATAGAAATGGGGACATTCCATTCTACAAGATTCTTACGTGTTTGATCTCGCCACACACACAAGCGTCATATACACATATATGTCTGTCACCTTGAGCCAATTAGAACCTATCAGCCTAACCTACCTCACAGGATTGTTGCAAAGAAAAATGTGCAAGGGAAGGGATTGTGTACAGCACCTTCAACAGATAAATGGATTTTTTTTTAATTTTTTATGTTTAGCTGTGAGCTGCCTGGAGTCCCTGTCAGGAAAAAAGGCAGGAAATGCTACTACTACACTGGAAACTGTGAGAATGATCAGGAACATACCAGAGAGTAAATCCTATTGAACTCAGTGGGATTTATTTCTAAGTAAAAATGCTTAGGATTGCAATGTAAGACTTCCAAAGGAGAGTAGCGTGTGGGTCAACCCTTGTGGTCTGTGAGGCTTGATTTAGGAAGGACTGGTTGCCTTCCAGGACCTTACTCACACAAAGTGTGCACAGGGTTACAGCCTCTGCGCTTATTAGGAAATGCATAGGATCTCCCAATTAGCTTTTTAGCTATAGGTAGATAAACATTGTTATATTTCGCCTTGCCTATGGTATGTAATGTAACAGAAAACAGCGACTGTAATTAGAAAGGGAAGAAAAGAAGGAAGAATCAAGAAAGGAGAGAAAGAACAAAGGAAGGAAAAAGGGGGAAGAGGAGAAAGAGAAGAAAGAAAAAAACAGTAAAGGAAAAATGGGAGAGAGTGAGAAAGAAGAAGAAAGGAAGTGAAGATGAGAGGAAGGAAGGAGGGGGAAATGGAAGAAGGAAAAAATAAAGAAATGGGGAGAGAAAGAAGAGAAAGTGGGAGAGGAAGAAAAAGAAGGAGGAATGGGGAAAGGAGAAAAGGAAGGAAGGAAAAATGAGAGAAAGGGAGGGGAAAGAAAGGAAGGAGACGGAAAGGAAGAGAAAAGGAAGGGAAACTAGGGAGAAGAGAAGACTTGGGGGGTGGAGAGAAAAAGCAACCCAAGGGAGGGAGAAATGGAAGTGGTGGGGGAGATGGATAAGGACATTTTTGGAAAAGGAAGAAAGAAGAAAAAGAATCAGAATTGGTGACGGGGTAGGGATAAAAAAAAACACAAAGAGGGAATATGGGCTGGGTGCATTTTTCACAATGGGAAGATGAGTAGTAAATAGTGCCCCTCCCTGCCTTTTAATAAATGATGGGTGGATGAATGAAAGGAGAAATGGAAGGAATTGTGTTTAAAAGGGACAGGCTGAAACAGGGGAGGGAGAAGAGGTGCTTAAAGGTGGGGGTTCCTTTTGGGGGGGGGGTTCTTATTGGTTATCCCAGAAGGGGAAGACTCTAAAATATGTAGGAAAATCTCTGCCTGACCTCTCCCCACCCCCACCATTGCCCTCTTTCTCCTGACTGGTTGTGATGCATCTGTTAAATTGGTGGGTGAGTGGGAGCTTTGTAGCAAGGTAGTACATGTTGTTGGAGTGCAAAAAGCAGGATGGAGAGGAATTGGGAGAAGTGGGGGTGGGGAGAGAAGCAAATATGAAGGCGCTCACACATGCCCCCCTCATGTTTGCAACCCTTCCAAGTCTTCCCTTCTGTATCCATGTATCCATAGATGATGATGGAAGACGGGGAGCCAAGCTACTCTGAAAGGGGTCATGGGCAAAATTTCCGCTTCTCTAAAACTGTAAATGGACAAAGTTGAGGAGTGGTGGGGGTTGTAGTTCAACAACATCTGGAGGGCCACCACTGCTTTAAAGGGGCAGAGGGACCCCTGGTATGATATTCCATTGTATTCCTGTGGCCCTAGAAGTTTCTGAACCACAACTCACATCATCCCTGGTCATTGGCATGATGGCTGGAACTGAAGGGGGTTGGTATTGACATCTGAAGGGCCACTAGTTCCCAGTTCCTGCTCTAGTCATTGAGATCACTGAAATGACCACTGAATGATGGATGAGTATGGCCAATGACTTGATAATACTCCGGAATAGTGACTTACATTCCTATGGCTCGTGTTTGCACAATAGAATACAGCTAGCAGATACAAAGCACCAGAGAAGCCCGGAACACCGCAGTTGTAAGCTGATGTCTGTTGATGTTTCGATAGCAACACAAGCAGTGGGGTATAGAACCACAAATGGGGAGGGGGCTGCGAGAGGGAACAGGATGATCAAGTGTCGTGCCTTGTCTCACCATGTTGCAATCCAAAGTTGTCTTTTGCCTCTGGCTAAGAGACCAAGGGTGGGAATAATAAACACTGGGAGAGTTTGGAAGCTTTTCTGACAATTATCTTTGTCATTCTATTGGCCCTGGCGGTAGTTCGGTGCTCCGAGATTTCACTTTGTTCTCATTCTGGCTGGTGAAAGCAATCAGACAGCACATTCAAAATATACAGAGGCAGGGCTCATTCCATTCCTGATGTAATGCCATTGGCATCCCCTGAGCTTACAATGGGATGAATTTGGCCTAGGCCTTGAACAGGACACAAACTGTCAGAAAGACAAACCTCTGTCTCTCCCTATTTGAAATGTGCAACGGAAAGAAGAATGCCCTAAATATTTTAGCAGGTTTGTAATTTCAGAGGCAGCATACAGGATATCCCTCCCTCCATCTGTCTTTTTCTTCTTCTTCTTCTCTTTCTTAAGTAAAGAGAAAAGTTACCTTAGGACTTGTATATGGAAAGAAACTCTCCCCATAGCTTTCAATTTCTTGTCTGTTTAAGCTTGTAAATAAATTTGAAAGATAGTATTCTAAGCTACCTTGAAATTATCAGCTGCATGAGTGTATGTCACAGCATTTAAATATTTTTAGGGATTGTCATTGTCTTTAAATGTTTTTAGATGCTCTTAATCAGTTTTATATGTGTCAGGGAACTGCCATCAGAACAGGGGTGGGAAACAGAGGGGCAGTTGTGTTACTGGGAGCCTCCAAAAATCTTGCGAAGCAGTTCCTCTTCCAGTGATGAGGAAAACCCCACCTCCAGTGGGGAAGAGGGGAAAGGACCAGAGGATGCTGGTAGGAGCCTCAACACCGCTCCTGGCAAAGCTGGGCAGGAGGGAAGCATGCCCCTTCCATCGCCCACCCTGCGCATAAGTCTAAAGTGCAAAGAGGGAAGGAAAAGGCTGGGCGTAATGAGACTTTTATGCTGGGGGAAGTCCAGGAAACAAGCACTCCCGGATTCTGCTAGCGATTGAAGCAGACATGAACTTTGGGGTTCTGCACTGTAAATAGTTTTGCACCTAAATAAAACCTGTAAAAGACAGGTCAGAGTCCTGCGTGGTTACTCATGACCAATGGGACACAAGGAAAAATATAAACTTTCTCAATATGCAACTTCAGGGTAAAGAGAATAGAACAGAGATGCATGTCACAAGATATGGGTTTAAAGTATGACCACTTAATTGATTAAACTTATGATCTGCTTAGGGAAACCAGTGCATATGAAATACATTTCAATAGCCCCCGAAGTCTGCTATAAATGGGTGAGCCTACCCCACAGGCAGGGAAGGTAATTGTTATGCCACCTATGCCTCTGCGTGGAGGGATAGAATTCTTAAAACTATATTATTTTCTGGAGGGGTTGTCAAGTAATCTTGTAATTACTGTGCCGATTCTGAATGTAGCCGAGGAGAATTCACCCATCAATTTTCCGCATGAAAATCAATTGCAGATCTGATTCAGCAGCAGCCCGTCAAGATTCCTCCAAAACAAACCGCCAAGTAAGTAACATGCATTGCTAAACATGGACAAAAAGTAAAGCTTTTTTAAAAAGAAAAAGAAAGAAAAACAGAAATATTTATCAAGGATCTGGAGCCCTGGTGCAATCTGCTGAGTAAATATTTATAAAGGGGTGCGGGGGGAGAATACTAGCAACAAATTCCTTTAAGTATTCCAGTATTGTACAATGGGAGTTGGAATGAACAGCTAGTGTTTGGGAAAAATTATGCCTGCTTGTAATAACTAGCCAAATACATACTTAAGAAGTACACATAAATGTCTTCATGGCAAGGCTCCGAGTCAAAGGCCTTATTAAAAGTTCACAGAGTGTCATATTTATAGAAGTTTAATCGCCCTAAGAAAATACAGAAGCAATTTAAGCAGTAGGATTAGCATTCACCTGAAGACACGAAAGGGGCAAGCCCACATTGCGAATGATGCTTCTGGGTACAGTTCAAGGCCTTGGTTTTAGCATTTAAAGCCCTAAGCAACTTGGGACCAGGTTACCTAAAGGACTGCTTTGCTCCATATATCCCTGCCTGCCAACCATGCTTATCAGATGGGGCACCACTGAGAGAACTGCATGCCCCAGAGGTGTGCTTGGTTTGTATTGAAAACTTGGTTTTAACTATTGCAGTTCCCACCATCGGGAATTAGCTACCGGCTGGATTTAGACATACACCCAGCATCAAGAGGTTTAAGTGCCCCCTGAAGACGTTTTTTTAAAAGAAGACTTTCTAGCAATTTATGAAATATTGATAGCATACCTGTGTGACTTGTTTTATTATTTTTATAATTAGTAGAAGCGATTTTAATTGTTTTTTAGAATTTGTATCTATTTATTTTTTAGTACAGTGGTACCTTGGGATGCGAACGGGATCTGTTCCGGAGCCCCATTCGCATCCTGAATGGAACGTAAGATGCGACAGCACGTCTGCATCATTTTGGCGGTCTGCGCATGCGCAAATGTTGAAACCCGGAAGTAACGTGCTCTGTTACTTCCGGGTTGCCGCGGAGTGCAACCCGAAAGCGCTCAACCTGAAGCATATTCAACCTGAGGTATGACTGTATTTTAAAAAATATTTTAAACATGTATACTACCTTAATGACATCAGGCCCTGAAGTGGTTTATAAGTGTGATAGACAAATACGGTAAATGGAATTGTAAATCTAGAATTCTTGGAAGTGAGTAAAAGACCTGCCTGAGTTTTCACTCGCACTTTTAAAATCAGAATTAAGTCACCTCGGCTAGTATTAAATAGTGCCTGCCAGTTAAATTTCAAGCCAGCAATTAGCTTTCCGCCCATAAAGACCTGGCCAGCAATTAATTGACCCTCCCCAGACTGCTAACAATGCCTCTTGCATCAGCCATAACTCCTCTTACACACCTCATGCTGCAGGATAGCATCTGGGGGAGGGTGAGGCGATACTCCCCAGGGACTGTCATTTGCCCTCAGCCCTCTGGCTGCTGATCCCTGTATTAAACTGAAACTTGCTAATTAGTAGAAACACTTTTGAAATTCTCTTCTTTTGCATTGCTCCCTGGTTTTGGAGTTGCAAGTACCTGATCTTGTTTCTGAAGTGGAATGGATGCATTAGAATGGAGGTGGTCTTTCAGACAGATTTAGGGTGGCGCAGGTGGTTCCCCTGCTAAGCCAAGGGGGTGAACAACAAACAACAAACAACCTATATTTATATGAGTAACTACTGAGAAGATCCATAAAAGGCAACGGTATCAAAAAAGAAATTATTGTGAAAATAAGAAATATTGGAGAAGGGGGGATTTTGTCCTTGCTCAGGGCGCTGTATTTGCCCACCCTGGTTATCCTGGTGCCAAGCTGTATAGGGCTTTGTACTTCTGCACAAGCACCTTGGTGATGATGGTATTGTTGATGATGCAAAATGATGATGATATCATATGTCTAGTCAGACCAGGACTGTGTTCATTTACAGTGTTCATCAGTAATGAAGGGAAGAGATATTAAAAAACTGATGGGGCTAAAATGGCACATGGTCCAATTCTGGAATTAATTCTCGTTAATTAAAGGCACACAGGGGCAACAGAACAACTAATATTCATTTCTTTCCAACTTTGGACAATAAAGGAAAAGGGATCACATGCTTGGATACAAGCAAAATATTTTGGTTCTGGTTGAATGCTGATTACATTTTGCTTGTTGATTTGCAACCAATTCCTCTGACTGGGTGGGGATTCAAACCGGCATATATAAAAAGCAGCCATGAATGCTTTTTCATCAGCAGTTGTGGGAGTTTGGGGAAGGGCCATAGCCCAGTAGTACAACATCAACTTTGCAGCAGTGGAAGAGACCTGCCAGAAACACTGGAGAGCAATTGTCAGTGTAGATAGTATTAATCTAGGTGGACCAAATGCTCCGACTTGGTACAAGGCAGCTATGATATGGTTGAAATGCCAGGCTTCCCTAGGACTTAAGAGTTTGTCCTTATGACAGTGTCTCAGTCAAAACAATCTCCTGCATTGTCATTTTTATAGAGATAGGAGATCTTGATTTATCTCCCTAGTAACTCTGATGAATTCTGTGTTTCAATTTTAATGGCAGACTCTAACCACAAGATCACAGAAAATATATCCAAGTTCCTCACTGTAGCCATCAAAGCTAGGCCACTTTTCTTAAGGATGAGTTTTGAGTCAAAATTATATTTTTATCCTTCGTTTTAAAAGGCACAATTTGTGTGTGTGTATGTTGTCTGTTTTCTGTATGATGGCTGTCTTGATAATTCCATACTGCTTATGGTTTGTAGACCTGGATATAGCACAATGAGGCAAGAGCAGATCACATCACTCTATCATGTCATTGGCCATTTGAAACCCTTAGAAAGAGCCTTCCAGGGCTCCTTTCAAGGTGATCAGCCACCATTTGGGCTCCTGCCGTTGGTCTTGGACTAGATTCCTGCCCTCTGATGGTCAAGGCATAATCCAGCCTTTTGGATGGCAGCATCCTAGCCGTACTGCCTTTCCCACTTTTCCCTTTTATTTAATCAGACAGTGACCAATTTATCCAGATAACAGCACTGAGCATGGCAAAACAACTAGTTTGCAGTGGTCAGCCAGCTCTTGAGACAACTGCATGTTGCTCCGATGATAGAACAATTGTTTACCATCAAGCGAAATCAAGAGAGCATCCCTAACAAAATTGTAAAACTTAAGGCTGCCACCGCGGATGAACTGAAGAGCACTATATGAAATGAATTGGGTGCTTTAACCGAATCTTCTCTCAGGACAATAACTCTAATGTAAAGCCGAGGTCTGGGGAGGTCGCCAGTCGAAAGCCCTCCTGGGGCGTTTCAGAGGGGAAAAGAAATTTTCTTCTCCTGTCAAATTCACTTCACATCCTAATACGTCTGTAGATGTGCATTGAAAATATAATACACAGCCACCATTATGAATCAAAGTTTAGATAACAAGGACCATTAGGAAATCTCCAAGGATGACAAACTTAACCCTATATGAACTTAAAGGGAATATTTTGCTTCTAATGGAGGGAATAAGCCAGGTTGATTTTAATTGTGACGGAACTAAACTGTCACCTGTCATTAGTCTCAACTGGCTTTTTCTTATTTTTTTATGAATTGCAGCCTCTTGATTTAAACATACATGGTAGCTACTAACTGGCATCTATTGAACATAAGCTATAGTGAATGTTATCTTTTTGAATAAATATACTTTAGAGTCAGCATTAATCTATCATTATTCGTCTTTGAAGGTCCATTTATGTATCTTCTAGGATGTGTTACATTCTTGCAGATACAGAAATTAAAATATCACAGTAGGGGAAAGAATCTCCTTAAGTCATTTTCTCATCTCACCCTTATAGGCACCAGGGCAAACGGGACAGCACTATAAGAATAATATATAGGTGACTTTAAGTTAGGCACATTAAGTTAGTTAAATTATGCTTTGTACTAATAGGGGAACACAGAAAGGTTGTCAGTGCAAACATTCAGCAGGACCACCAAACCAACACATGTATGCATTTCATTCCAGAAGACCTGGCACCAACTGCAAGGCACCAGAGTCTACACTTCCCCTCCCCCTAAAACCAGTTCTCAAAAGTATGTTTTCTTTTGTAGGATCACAGCCATAAAGTTGAGAGCAGCAGAATCCAGTCTCCAGTCTTTGCGGCTGCACTCTCCTCCATACTTCTGTTGGGTGTATATTTGCTTCTGTCATGCCAATAAAGGAGTCTACCACCAATAATAATAATAATAATAATAATAATAATAATAATAATTTATTTGTACCCCATCCTCCCTGGCCAGAGCCAGGCTCAGAGCGGCTAACATCACATAAATAATACAATATGCATAAAAACAAGCAATCACTTGATTAAAATGCATCCCAAAATAAATTCAAATAAATTAAAATTAAAGTTAAAACTGGACAAATGACGATCGTCAGGCTAAAATTGAAAGCGGTTAATACTTGCCAGGACCAGCTGTTTCCACTGATATTATAAGGACCTGTCAGCGGGCTGGGAAACCTCCTTCATGCTTATTCTTATACAAAGAGAAAATGAGTCAGACTGACCCCTGACCAAAGGCCAGGATCAAGGCCAGAATCTGTTATTGTCACATGATTCCATGGTGTGGCTGGTGAATGAGTGGGTGGGTTTTCAGGGTCCATGGCAGCAGCAGGCTGTAGATCTCTATACAGCTGAAGCATCACAGGCAGACATGTACTTATTATGATGCTGCAGTGGTGTATTTGTTTGCATTCGACTCACGGATTGCCCATGTTTGTGCTGGGTGGTGTGTCCAGGTTGGTTGGTGTGCGTGGGGTTGCTATGGACGCCATGGGCATTTCTTCGCACTTTCTGCCACACTTGTTTTCATTGCCCTGGCTGAGGTGTTTGGATGGCATGGGATTTGTGCAGGGGCAACCCCAGTGCACGTACCCCTTGTAAGATTTCACCAACTTTGACTTGTGCCATTAGTCTCTTATTTGGAAGGAAGAACCCACACCTTTCATAAAAAAACCTGACTTGAATCTAAGAAAGCCAATTTCTTTCTAAGATGAGTTGCCTGCAATGCCTAGATATCAGCAAGTCACACGCACAGAGTGTATCCAATGAAGGAGGGTTATTTTTGCACTCATCTTTTTCCCTTTCCCCAAGAAACCTTTTTTAAAAAATCCTGTGGTAGCAAAAGCAGAGAGGAATAATTTCTTCTCAATGTATTTACAAATGTGAGAAGCTTTTCAAGTTGTGTTTGCAATTCTCTTTCTATCAATGACCTCTATTTTCATAATCCTTCATGGAGTATCATGGTTTTAAAGCGCTTTCTCTCCCTGCTGTTTTTGTTAAATGGTTTTGTGGAGGGGTTTTGGGTAGGATATTTGGAAAGTCAGATGCTGCATTTAAATGTTGTGTTTTCACAGATATAATATTTATTTACACACCATCCCTTCCCCCTCCACATTCTGAGCAATGCTACTTTCCCCTGGGTATTGCTAACTATGCAGCCCAAGCATAAGGCCACAGCTTCAATGCAGTCAAGCAGTGGTGATCACATCTTGTTTGCAATTATGTTTATTTCTTCACATGTGTCCAAAAAGGCCAGCGGTGGTCAGCTGCCTTGGGCGGGCATTTATGGCAAAGAAATGGTTTGGCAGCTTGTCAGCCAGGAAAATAGCTTAGAGTCACTTAAAGACTCCCATGTCATGGACACTTGCAAAATCCCAAAGCGCTTAGTCTTTTGCTTGCATGCTTTTGAAATCGATTGCATTTGAAGAGGAGGGCAATTTATATTACGTGTGATGGATTTTCATCTAAATAATCCCAAAGTGAAGAGTGGCAAATAGCAAAGAATATGTGTGGAATGAAGAAGGAAGGAAGGGAGATTCCAGTTGTTGTTCTATGGAGGGACTGATCCATAAATAGCCTGACAAAAGTGGATGCTTTTGCGACTAAGGTCTGGGGGGTTGTGAGTTTATCGTTCCCAAATATGGGATGAGTATGGTGGCTTATGCATCTGTTCAGTTGAAGTCGGATGTCTCAGCCATTGAAATGAATGTCATTAGAGCAGCCTGTCTCAACCTTGGGTCCCCAGATGTTGTTGGACTACAACTCCCATCATTCCTAGCCAGCATGACCAGTGGTCAGGGATCATGGGAATTGTAATTCAAGAACACCTGGGCACCCAAGGTTGAGAAAGGCTGGGTTAGAGTGTTGGACTAGGAGCTAGGAGACTACGGTTCCTATACCCACTTAGCCAGGAATCTCACTGGGTGACCTTGAGTCTCTCAGCTTAGCCTACCTCACAGGGCTGTGGTGAGGATAAAATGAACAGGAGAAGAACCATGTACACAATCCTGATCTCCTTGGAGGAAAGATGGGAAATAAATGTTGTTGCTGTTGTTGTTGCTGCTGCTGCTGTTAATTGCCATTTTCACAAACATGATAGGAATTGCGCAGCATGGTTCATTATCTTTGTTTAATAATGCCTGTTAGTTGAGATATGTTTTGTGTGCTGTTTGTCTCCCACTGGCACTGGCTATTCTGTTGGTGGTTAGAACTGAATGAAGAAACACACTCTTTTGGCAAAGTGAACTAGTCCTGGCCCTACAGTTGCTGCTAAATTTCTGTAGGAGGGGAGAGAGAAGGGAGCTGAGGGGCAGGTGCCCATCACACTTGCTCAAAAACCTGGCCTTAAAAAGTTGGCATCCCCAATATATCAGAATGGTTCATGTATACCAAATGATACCATACATGCTTTGATCTCAAAAGGTCTTCTTTAGTAGGAAATTATATAATAATATAAAGGAAAAGTTATTAAGGAGGAACTGAGCTCAAACCCATTCTATCCATGCATTGAAAATGTTTATGACAAGGGAAAGGCTTGTGTGAGATCTGTCCTTGCTACGCTGCATAGACAAACATTGGAATAATATCTCTCATAGGGTGCATACAATACTAGTTTTACTCAGAGTTGACCCACTGAAGTTGATGGACAGGACTAAACTTAAGATTCATTCATTTCAGCAGGTCTACTCTGAGTACAGCCTAGTTGGACACCATTTTCCCCCAAAATGCCTAGTACCCAAGCAAGATGCAGAAATAGAAATCCTGATTTCGACTGCTTTGCCAAGCAACATGCAGCAAAGCAATAACAATCTAAAACAGGAGTTACCCATGAACTGCTAGAAGGGAGTGAAAATTTCTGAGGGTGGTTACATTTCAGCGAGATGGGCAGTGGCTCAGTGGGAAAGCACATGTGTTACATACAGAACATCCCAGGTCCAATCCCCAGCAGACAGGGCTGGGAAGGACCCCTGCCTGAAACCCTGGAGAGCCACTGCCAGACAGTGTCAGCAGTACTGAGCTTCCTGGACCAATAGTGTGTACAAGGAACCTTCCTGTGCTCTGGAGTGCTAGCCAGAGAAGCAGGATGCCTGTGACCTCTGAGAGGAATGGCTCAGAGTGCTTTACAGTGGTACCTCGGGTTAAGAACTTAATTCATTCTGGAGGTCCGTTCTTAACCTGAAACTGTTCTTAACCTGAGGTACCCCTTTAGCTAATGGGGCCTTCTGCTGCCACCACACCGCCACCGCACAATTTCTGTTCTCATCTTGAAGCAAAGTTCTTAACCCGAGGTACCATTTCTGTGTTAGCTGTGTCTGTAACCTGAAGCGTCTGTAACCTGAAGCGTCTGTAACCCAAGGCACCACTGTGCAGCTGCAGGCACAGAGATAATGCAAAGCTGGTCTGCTGCCCTCACTAAACCTCTGACCCAGACAACTTGTGGCTCTCCATCAATTTATTTGAATATACACTTGCTAAAGATAGGGTTGCATGCAATGTTAGTTATAATCAGAGTTGACCCAGTGAACTTAAGTGGACCTGTAAACTTAGGCTCATTAATCCAATTGTGTCTACTCTGGTTATAACTTAGATGTATACAACCCATATTTTAAATTTCAGTGCATGACAATGTTGGTGTTCGTTTTTGTCTTGTGAAGCAGAGTTGCCCCCGCCCCCTTTTGCTGTGCTAAATTAGCTTCTGAGAACAGGTGGAAAGTAAGGGGGAGTAGCCAGCAGCTCTTAATCAGTCTCAAACCTTAACCTCTTCTCCTTTATGAGGCTCCTGAAAAAAATTTCATTGACTTTTATTCATGGAATCTGTAAAAACAATCGGCTTGAATAGAGCAAGATTTCTTTTTAGAGGGGTGGGGAGAAGCTTTATACAATAAATTAAACATAGGACGAAATGCAAAAAGGTTACATTGAGATATATAATATTTGAAGGTTTAATTCATTTTTCTAGTGTATAAGACACAAGGCTATTAAATTTTTAAAGCAGCGATCTTCTGAAGTCCCCTTCTTTATGAGGGCTTTCTTCATAAAGATAAATGGTTTCCTTGCCAAATCAAATGCAGATTTGAAACAAATTAAGTTAATGTTCGACAGTACAAGGTAGAATGGATAGGCAAACTGTTTTATTTTGCATTGTAATAACCATATACACCTAAATCAATAGCTGTGGAGAGGGGGGGGGGAATCTCTGGCAATAATATCACATAACTGCGGGAAATGAAATATAGAGAAAATGGAGAGTGGGAGCAAAGGAATAAGCAGATTCCACAAAGAAAGAATATGTATTGCAATAATGACATTTCATTAAAAAAAGGAAGGGATGCAATTGAATATAAGTCCATACCAGTAAATTCTATTTCTTATAATAACACAATATGAGTTAAAGTTGGCCAGCTATGGTGATAAAACACACCCCTGGGTTTTTTTCTTATGGTGTGCAGTAATTTTATGTTTAAAGATGCTCCCTGAAATGTTAAAGAGCCAGTGTGCATTAGTGCTGAGCTGAAAAATTTCTCTCTCAAAAAAAATCCTGATTTCCCCCTTTTCAGAATTTCCCCTTCCCAAAATATTTTGCATTATATTATTGTAGTGTCCACCATTACACCCCCTGCCTACTTACCCAGGGTAGCAAATAGACGGAAATATAACCTCATCTGCATTAGTAGCATCAAAGTCCCAGTTCTGGGAATTTTCTCCCACCCTGTGTAGGCTTCTAAATGTCATGGGATGCGACTCTAAGCAAGAAAGCATGCATGAACACACAAGGAAAATGCACAGGTGTGCTGTAGCCATGTGCTCTGCCTACCACTAGGTGTGCTTTGCTTTTCAACTTGTGCTTTGCTTTTTAAATTATCTGAAGCAGTGGCATAGCATGGGGAGGGGGCTGAGGAAGTCGTTGTCCTGGGTGCATTTTTTTTTTTGAGGGGGAGCAACCAGGCGCCCTCAAGACAGAGGAAACCACGCCTGGGCCCAGCCTTGGGGGATGGTGTGGCAGCAGAAGCGACTACTCCTTAGGGCTGCCCCATGTTCGTGGGGTCTGAACTGCAGGTGATGGACTCTTAGCGAGATCTTGGGGCTGTAGTAGATACGTAGCTCAATGAAGATGTCAACCCAGTGTGTGGTGCCCAATAAAAAGGGAAATTCCATGCTAGGGATCGTGAGGAATAGAACTGAAAATAAAACTGCCAATAACATTTGGAACATGGGTATGCAAAACATATCTACACTGAATAAATGGTGCATAAGAACACAAGGAGAGCCCAAATGGATCAGACCTATTGCCTGTCCAAACCAGCATCTAGCCTTACATAGTGGCTAACCAGATGATGATGATGATGGGAAGCCGCAAAGAGGACATGAGGGCAAAGGCCTTTTCCAGGTGTTGTTCCCCAGCAAACAGTATTGAGTGGTATACTACAGTTTGCCATCATGACTAATAATAATAATCATGACTAATAATAATAATAATAAATAATACATTTTATTTATATCCCGCCCTCCCCAGCCGAAGCCGGGTGCAGGGCAGCTAACAACAATAAAATAATACAACATTCTAAAATCATTTCATTCTAAAATTAACTTAGAATTTAGTAATTTAGTAACCATTGACAGCCTGATCAGAGTCCTGACTCAGTAGAAGACACCATCAGTGTTCATGTAAATCATTATTCTCTGACCTGAATGGCAGCAGCTTTTCAAGAACTCAGAGCAAGGTCTCTTGCAATCCTGCCCAAGATCCTTTAGTTGGAGATGTCAAGAACTGAACTTGGGTTATTCTTCATACAAAGCATGTACTCTACCGCCCTGCTTTTCCCCAAAACCCCTCCTAATCAGAACAAGTAAATATTTGGCACATCCTTATTCTGTTACTCCAGCCCACCTTACGTGTGTGCAATGTATTCATTGCCATATCTGCCTTAAAAAAACCTCTGTCCTTATACTGTCCACTCATAAGATGCAGACTTAATGATCCAGCTTCTGCTAGTAGGAACAATTGCCTTTTTTATTTTGCTCATTATGACCTGTTTTTCCCTTGTTATTAGTGTGCATGACTTTTTTGTGGTTCATTTGCTTTAATAGGGGACGGATCAAACTCGGTCAAGCAAATTGAAGCTATTCTTACCCCTAGGTTCTCTGAATGAATAGGAATCATTCTAAGACATCCCATCTGCTTTCCTTCACCCGCAGTCACCAAAGAAAACCCAGAATGTGAATTCACTGAAGCAAAACCTCTTTTCAAAATTGCTTGTTGTTAAATCAGTGCCTCCTTCTATCAGTTCGTGCTGATATCATTATCCGTAGGCAATCTACCACAAGTGCCGTCTTTTTTATTAAGGTCTTGTAACACTATTTATGCAGAATAT
Source organism: Podarcis liolepis (assembly GCF_965112155.1). Classification (NCBI taxonomy): domain Eukaryota; kingdom Metazoa; phylum Chordata; class Lepidosauria; order Squamata; family Lacertidae; genus Podarcis; species Podarcis liolepis. The sequence continues at coordinate 51,659,341 of NC_139561.1, read as the reverse complement.
GTCTGGTCAAGTAATATTAGTTCACATTTTCCCCCATCAATACATTATATCTTCTATTTGTCTATATCTAGAGTTTATGTACAGTACATGGTTATTTACATTAAGAAAACAAAAGAATAGATCTATCTATAAGGGTTCCTACATAGTCAAACTTGGCAGATAATCAATTTGTTCTTCTGACAACAAAGTGTGAGATAAAGGCTGGGATTGTGGGATGGTTGTCCTCAAATCTAGACTTGTCTGTGCAAGAAGATGTTCATCTGAGCACCTTCTCCAAGTGCTTCAAATTTCAGAGGAGAAGTGAGTGGTGATTAGGGCAAGGCTCTTTGGGGTGGAATGCCCCATTAATGCAATGCCCCATTGAGGCAGGTGTCTGCCTGGCACCTTTGCTGTTAAATTTCAGACAAGGGATAGCTGTGGTGCCCTCCAGATGTAATTGGACTCTGATGCCCACCAGCCCCAGCCAGAACAGCTAATGGTCAGGTAGAAGCTGTTATTCCCAAAAGATCAGGAGGGCACCACGTTGGCTATCTCTGTTTTAGGTAAAAGAGCTTTATATTGGTCCAAGCTTCAGTTTCTGGTTTTCTTATGGGTGCTCTCAGGCTCCGATCCTATGCACACTTACCTGGGAATAAATTCCAATGAATTCAGTGACACTTGGCTCTGAGCAGACATTCAATATTAATCTGGTATAATAACCTGGTGTTTAAAAAACTGTATGCATACCATTCAGCAGCATCTGTGGCCCTCCAGATGTTGCTGGAAAAAGATTTTAACCTCCCTCTAGAAGCTTTCAGGGTGCTGGGGAGAGAGATGAGAATATATACATATAACTTTTTATCAGGCATGCTGTAAACAGCATGCAGCCCTGGAAATAGTCAGGCGATCTGATCAGAAGCACCATGGTGTTGAGCATCCCAGCGTTTGCACATTAGTCTTGGGACTACCTATTTATTTCCAATGACTTGCTAGGAAATCACCCTGAAGAGTTTTTTTAAGTGGACCATGCCAGGTATGGAGCCAGAAAGCCTTTGAATAAATTCACAAAGGTTTTTTTAAAAAAAAGGAATTTGGCACAAAGCGACACAAATCTCCTTTAAAAATATGTATGCAGACAAACCCCTGCCTTGCTGATAGAATAAATTTTGCTAGTTTTTGTTGCTTTCTTTTGCATCGCAAATAGGGAGGGGAAACAGAAACGGACAGTGATAGGTATTGACATGCTGCCCTCAAGCTCCGGAAATCTTATTCTGCCTCAGGTTGGCATGCCAGCCTATTGACAAGTCCATTGATAGCATTTTGTCAAATATCTCCTGAAGCCAGGAATGCTACTGTGTACCTTTCATTTAATTGTACTCTCCTAAAAAAAATATATATAATAACAATGGCAAGAACAAGGGTTTCTTGCTCCTTCAGCCCTGCAAGAGTTGGGGGGCAAACTTAGCAGCCTAACAGAGTTTCTCCTCTTTGCTACCTCCTAGAATTGTAGTCAGCTCCAAACAGGAAGAAAAACCCAGGGAGGCAGTACTGTCTGGAATTGGGGCTAAGAACCTCCTGTTTGGGAGTTTTAGGCCTCCTGGTCTGGCCTGGACACTCCCCACTAGCCCTACTTTGCACATGCAGTGTTTGCCTGGTTGGAATTTGCCATTGGATTCTGAGAACTACTCTTGTTTCTTTGTGTGAATGGTGGAGGCTACAGAGGGGTGTGTGTGTGTAGAAACTAGCCTATTGTTATACTTGCATTCACTGCTACATCCACTTTTGCCTTTTGCCCTGCCCACCACTGGCATGTGGCCTCCATAAGGTTACTGAGGAGGAAATGTGGCCCACAGAATGAATATGTTCCACCATCCCTGGTCCAGAAGAAGAAGAAGAAGAAGAGTTTGGATTTGATATCCAGCTTTATCACTACCCGAAGGAGTCTCAAAGCGGCTAACAGTCTCCTTTCCCTTCCTCCCCCACAACAAACACTCTGTGAGGTGAGTGGGGCTGAGAGACTTCAAAGAAGTGTGACTAGCCCAAGGTCACCCAGCAGCTGCATATGGAGGAGCGGAGACGCGAACCGGGTTCCCCAGATTACGAGACTACCGCTCTTAACCACTACACCACACTGGCTCTCAGGAGATCCCTCCTGATAAGAGCTGCCCACTTCCTAACCAGACAAAACTCTGGCTTTCTGAGATATTAGCAGATGTTGCCAATGCTCTTCTGTGCATCTGTTGACAGCTGTAAGAATGAAAAACAAAAACAAAAAACCACCTTGCCTTTAAAATGAGTGTTGAGATGCACAGGAAGGGATTTGCCTAAAACCACATCCTGCCCTTTTGGGGAATGAACATGTCTGTGTTTCCCTGCAATTGTAGCCAACAGCCCCATTTATAGGCCGTGAAAAGTGATCGGACAGTTACAAACACACTTCTGCCTTCGCAAACACGGACGCAAGCCCTGTAGGAAGAAAGCAAACACTTTGCTTATTTCTCTCTCCCACTTGGTTACTCCCATCTCTGTTTCAGAGGGCATTGCCATAATGAGAATGGAAAACGCTTTTTTAATTAAAGAGAGGGACAAGCCCCCTCGATCAATCCTGCCCCCTTCTGAGCTTGTGCTGTGTCCCCCTACTTTGTATCCCCCCTAACTCAGGGTTGGCTGGCACTCTTTGGGCAGGAGGACAAATGCTCTTTCACCGTTGGGTTCTTGAAAGCCTGCGGTATCTTTTTCAGGCAGGCTCATTCCATAGACTTAATTAAAACCTAGTTCACTCCTTTATTCAATTTATGAGTCCTAGCCAGTAGGATTAAGCGATTACAGGCAAAAAGCTCCATTTGTGAAACACTCATAAGCTGAGGCTGCTCAGGCTGCTCAGTTGTACTCCATTAAATTAATAAGGAATGAATGGGCTGATCCATTATGAATAAAGCTGTGGGGAGTCCTGCCATTGCTTCACTCTCGGCACACTCTCCTTAGAGAGCGTTTGTGTGAAATGATGGTGCTTATATTCGTTCGAGTGGAATTTCTGCAAAAGTGGAATGCATAAATTACTCTAAAGATGTGGAGTTTATCTTAAAAACGTTAACTATTTGTGTGAATTAATAAGACTATTATAAAACCATTAACATTCAGTGTATTTACCTTCACACACCGCACACTGAAACCAAATTCAACAATCGTTCCTAATTGCTATTCTCGTTGCGCGATCAAGCTGTGGTTCATTTTCCCTTGTAGTCATAATATTTATGATCTACAATTTTTCTATTAAAATTTAAAACCTTTTCTCCCCCTCTTTTCTCAATTTTAAATATGCTCTTGTGGGTTCCCCTCCCCTCCCCTCCTTACATATTATAATTAAATGCAAACAAGTGTTACTAAATGAAATGAAAAAAGAAAGTGTGTTTCAAAAGAGTTGGAAGTGCCGATGAGAGAGATGCTAGAAGATGCATCAATACAGGTGCAGATCATCTTGTTATCAACTACCTTTGCAAACTAATCACACTTTCCACTTGAGTTTAATTTAATAAAAACACTCTCGTTGACGCAACTGCTAAACGATGGGTCCTCCAGGAATTCTACTGCAAACTTAACAGCTTAGAGTGGTTTTCTAAAGAGGGTGACTAGATGCAAAGAGGAGCTGGACTTCTTTTGCCTCTTTGACAGTTGTACTGAAGAGGGAATTTCAGCAGATTAGCTTGCTTGAGAAGCTTGCATGGTAGACATGATACAGATGTGCAAAATAGTGCACAATGTGTGGATAAAGTGGACAGGGATAAGTTTTTCTTTCTCATAATACTAAAACTTGTAGATGTCTGGTGAAGCTGAATGTTGGAAGTTCAACCATGGAATTTGCTCCCACAAGAGGTGGATGACTTGAAAAGAGAATTAGACACATTCACAGAGGGCAAGGCCATCAATGGCTACTAGCTACAATGGCTATGTTCTGAGACAGTATACCTCTGAATACCAGTTGCTGAGAACCACAAGTGGGAAGAGTGCTGCTGAACTCAGGTCCTGTTTGCAGCTCCTTATAGGCCTCTGGTTGACTAGATGGGCCCATGGGCCTCCAGTAAGGCTCTTCTTGTGTCCTTACCATGTTCCCAGGTAAGCAGATATAAGATTGCAACCAGAAGCATCCTTAAGAATCCTCCCTCCAATCCAAGGAATCATGTCACGCCAGTGAACAGGGATGTGTGGGAAGAAAACTGATAGGGTATACGGCATCTGATTTGACAATCTTTTTCAATGAGGCCTTGACAATGGGAAAGGTGGATAATGCAAATACATAATGACAACACAAGGACTATAGAAAAGTACTTACCATGACCATTAAAGGTAAAGGTAAAGGTAAAGGTAAAGGGTCCCCTGACCATTAGGTCCAGTCGTGACCGACTCTGGGGTTGCGGCGCTCATCTCGCTTTATTGGCCGAGGGAGCCGGCGTACAGCTTCCGGGTCATGTGGCCAGCATGACTAAGACACTTCTGGTGAACCAGAGCAGTACACGGAAACGCCGTTTACCTTCCCGCCAGAAGGTACCTATTTATCTACTTGCACTTTGACGTGCTTTCGAACTGCTAGGTTGGCAGGAGCAGGGACTGAGGAACGGGAGCTCACCCCATCGTGCGGATTCGAACCGCCTTCTGATTGGCAAGTCCTAGGCACTGTGGTTTAACCCACAGTGCCACCCGCATCCTGACCATGACTGTTAGGGCTGTGTAATTCTATGGACGGACAAGTGTAATTGAATTTCACACATGTCATTGAACAGACAAAAACAAAAAGAGGATTAGGCAGAGACTATAACCAGGAAACCACAGATCTGAGGGGCAAGATGTGTGTTACCTTACTCATTTAAGTCCATGTTTAAGTGCAGGTGTTTTTTTTTTTTAATGGATCATAACCCTAGTGTGGAAGACAGAGGACTTAACCTCCCTCCACTCAGGCTACAGGTCCAGTCTGAATAGACATGCCTGAAATTTGCATTGATGAAAAGTGCCCTAGTGAAAGAAATTTGGCTGACAAATTATAGCAATAATAAGAATTAGTACTTTCTGACTCCTGACTTATCCTCCAGGTCAGACACCCAGCTCTGACTCTGGCCTTCAGCCTGTGACATGTTGTTTGACTGTGGGGATTCAGTCTGCACAGCTGATGCCACAGAGAAGACGTGGGGAACCTCAGGCTCTCCAGGCCTTTTGATATGACCCTCAGACCTCTCCCCAGGCCACACACCACTCACTGGCCCTGCTTCACACCCCAAACATTTTTGCCTGGCTGGAATATGTCATTGAATTCTAACAATGCCGCTGTCTAGATGGAAACAGTGTGTGATTGTATGTCAAAATTAGCTCATTGCACAAAGATGGCATTAGCATTAGTTGTTCTTCCCCGCTCTGAAAGAAAAGTTAAGAACCTAGCTATCAAGCATTCCAAGGCTATCTATGTACACAGCACTTACTTGACATCATATGCTAAGTTTTGTTTGATATTATTGGATTTGATTGGGGAGAAAAAAATATCAAAAGGTGCCAAGTTGCTTCTTGTCACTCAAACACCCAAGCTGCTTAATCCAGGCTCGACTGGAAGGATTAATACATGAATTCTTGATTGAAGCACTATGTAAAAACTATATTGGAAGAAGACTTTGGCTTTGCTCCAAAAGAAACCAATCATGGGGAACTTCACAAAGATTTACAGCCATCCTTTCTCTGGAAAGACTTAAGTGCAATAAGGAAAAATGCTATGAAAAAGAGAGAGGGAGAATATTATAACAGAAGTTGGAAAGCCTACAAGTAATTTGCTGTCTTGGAATATTACTTCCAGTTGCTGACATGGGGAAAGGTGTATAAAAGGGATAGCCATGTCATAAAATTCGGTAACCAAGTTTATTCTTTAATATAAAAGACACGAATATCCAGCAACATCTGGGGCATTCTTGGGAATGAGGGGGAGAAAGACAAGCTTCTGGATGTAGCTGCTGTACTCTGCCAACACCAGCAGTGCCACAAAGAGCGAACTGAAATCAACAAAAATATGACATGCACATGCGGGTATGTTTAGGATAGGGAACAAAAAGTGGAGAACCTATTCCTATTCCTTTCTCATAATACTAGACTAGGAGTATGAAGTTGAATTTTGGGAGATTCAGGACAGACAAAGGGAAGTGCTTCGTCACACAGCACATACTTGAACTACAAAATTTGCTGTCACAATATATATAGTATGGCCACCAACTCGGACAGTTTTAAAATGGATTTAGAGATATCCATGGCTCTCAATGGCTATGAGTCAAGATGCAGTAAAGCCACATCCACACCATATGTTTAAAGCATCCTAATACCTATTTGACAGCCATAGCTTCCTCCAAAGAATCCTGGGAACTATAGTTTGCAAAGGATGCTAAAAGTTATTAGAAAACCCCTATTCCCCTCAGAGATGTTACAATTCCCAGAGTTTCCTGGAAATAGGGATTGGTTGTTAAACTACTCTGCTTTGGAGGACACCTCCATCTCCCCAACTCCAGAACTTTTAGATTCTCTGGAGGTGCAGTCCAAGCCAAGACTGTCACCCTGGCTCCATCCCTTCCTCACAGGCAATCCTACGCACTTTTACCCAGAAGCTGGTTCAGCTGGGGGCTTACTCTCACCTAATTGCATAAGATAGCAGCCTGCAAGCCCACTGACACAGAATCAAAATGCCGGCTGTAGTTCTTGTCTTGTCAGTGGGTAGTTTGGCTTCCCTGCTGCTGTTGTGCACTCGCTTGCATAGGCGTTAGCCCCTGTTGAACCCAGTGGCTCTTTACTTCTAAATACAGTGGTGCCCTGCAAGACGAATGCCTCGCAAGACGAAAAACCCGCTAGACGAAAGGGTTTTCCGTTTTTTGATGCGCTTCGCAAGACGAATTTCCCTATGGGCTTGCTTCGCAAAACGAAAAAGTCTTGTGAGTCTTGCGATTTTTTTCGCTCCCCCCTTTTTTCTAAGCCGCTAAGCCGCTAATAGCCTTTTAGCCACTAAGCCTTTAATAGCCGCTAAACCGCTAATAGCGCTAATCCGCTAATAGGGTTGCTTCACAAGACGAAAAAACCACTAGACGAAGAGACTCGCGGAACGGATTAATTTCGTCTTGCGAGGCACCACTGTAAATGTGAATAGGCTTGGCTTAGAGCCGATCACATCCTTCTGGCATTTAGCCCTCCTATCTCTCCTTTGCAGTTTTTTTGCATCCCACGCCTATAACTGCTCCTAATCCTTCCCAAATCCTCTTCTCTCCCTGACCCATCCTATTCCATTCCACCCTTTGGAAGTGGCAGTGGCCCATTCATCAGGAGGGGAAGAAGCGGGTGTGTAGTTTGGGGTGGGGAGGGGGAAGAGTGAAAAAGAAAGAGGTGGTAAGGATCAGGAAAGTGTTGCTCCTCCTCCACACAATGGCTTCCATAGCTGCTGAAGGTTCGTGGACACTCCTCCTGCTGCAAAAATACACCATCTCTCTCTTTCCTTTTGCTCCTTTGCATTCTTGCCCAAGGAAATAAATACCACTTGCACATGGCAGCCTCTGAAAATGTTTTTGCCCTTCTTCATAGAGCTTCCTATGGAGCTGCCCCTGACATCTTGGCCAGAATGTCTGCTGCCAGCAGACAGGCTTCTCTCTGGCCACCTTGGCTCCCACACTCCCTTCTCTCACTGATGTGAACACACACCTGTCCAAGCTCTTCCCTTATCTGCCTGCCGCAAGAGTGCTAGCGTGACGACAGCCTTACATTTTTATGTATATAGGGTGTGTGTGTGTATTTCTTGTGTTATGCTCTCTGTCCAGGGCACACAGATGCCATCTCCTTTGCTCTATAGGCAAGGAACACCACTGTGCATCCCATAGCCTAATAAACTCTTTAATAAGAGCAATATAGCCACAATAATGAAAAAGATGATTACACTCTACATAAAAATATAAAAGCTCATTTGAACCTTAAGCTCCCTGGGGTCCCATTACATGAAACTTTTATTTAAAATATAAAATCTCCTATCTAACATTTCATTTAAGGCCTTTGCTAACTTTAATATGAAATTTGTCTTCTGAGGAATATAATAAAGATGCAGAAACGGCTCACTGGCTCAGGAACTTAATAGTGGGGTTCTCCCGTGAATTTGACAAGAATGTACATAACGGAGATCAGAGGGTCCATTGATCATCCTGCCAACCTAGCAGAGGTTCTCAGATATATAGGTCTACTCTATGCACGTGTATTTTAGCGATATGCAATGCACATCTGCCAATGTATGATAGAGTAAAAATGGGCCTACGTGTAAAATGAATGATGCTTACTGATACATCTTGTATCCATTTAGAGAACTGAGATTGCTGTTAACATATATGAACATTATTAAGAAGAATTAATTAAGAAGAATTAAGAAATTGAGCCAGCCCTGCAAGATCATATCAAAGGACCATCCAATCCAGCATTCTGTTTCCATCAGCAAGAAGCTTGAAGTCGACAAGTAGAGTGTGATGACAGCATATCTCTCCCATGGTTGTTAGTATCCAGTATTCAGAGGTACACTGTCTTCAGACATGGGTGGTCTATTTAGCTACCAGAAATTAGCCCAATCCCTTTTAGAAGCCAATGAGCAGGCAATGGCAGGGCCTAGGCTAGGAGGTGTGCTCCCGCCCCCTGTTCCCCACATTTGCCGTCACTCTAAAAGCAAGCATCCAAAGTGGGCTGCAGACACTAGCCACAGTTGGGACCTATAAGGGGCCATGCAATGGGCATTCTGGTCAAACCCACACCATACATTTAAAGCAGTCTTATATCAAAAAATCCTGGAACCTGCAATTTTGAGAGTGGGGGGTATTGTAGCTTTCTGTGGGATCTCCTAACAGATCTCAGTGCTGTGGACAAACTATGGTTCCCATGATTTTGGAGGGGAAGTTATAACTGCTAAAAGGCTATAAGAGTCATTTCAATGTATGGTGCAGGTAAAAGATATGGTGTAAAGTTTGATCATCTTCTGTTCTAGATGGAAGCTACAGGTATTGCTGATAGGAACTCTAATTCCTGGAAGCAGGGAATGCAGCAAGATCCATGCATACCACAGAGCACCAATAGCATGCATGCACCAATGTTGCAGGCCAGGAGAGAACTCTTTAAAATATATTGTTTTCCTGGGTGATTGCCAGTCCTAGGTGTATTTAGCAAACAGCCCATCAAGAGTGGCCCAGTATGATCCACCAAAGTAAGAAACACTCACTGTTGAACATGGATGAAAATAAGTTCAAAAAATTTTTAAGAAAAGCCCTACAATGCCCAGGCTTCTTTGGGAAAAGCCACGTTCAAGTGGTCTAAGACTGCTTTAAATGTATGGCACAGATGTGACCTCTGAAACTCACCCACAATGCTGTATCATTCTACTTACACAATCTTTACATTAGCAGGCAATGCAACGTCTCTTTCTTCCTGTATACTTTTAGAACATAAACGTAAACAACAACCCATAGGTTGCCAGAAAGACTTCCACCTTTAGTTGCCAGGACTGAGATGCAATCCCAGGCTCGACGCGTTTTTCAGAAATAACACAAAGGATTTGTTGCATTCTTGTCAGTGTGTAGCTCCGCTGCAGGCGAGCGCTCGCCTTGTACCCAGCAAGCCAAGACATTAAATGGAGCCATGGTGCTTTTAATAACGTCTTTATGCACTTTCATGCCAAGACAGAAGATTTAGAATGTGCCTTAGCAGGTAAAGTGCATTAGGAAATCCATCTGGGAGGTTTAGCAAGGTAAATGTGGTAAACCAAAGCAATTGGAAACTACCCTTTGTGTATAAATCACAGTTTGCCTGGTCCAGTATTACAAGAGTGCCAGTGTTCATTCCTGCCAAGAAGAGAAAAGTTTAGTTGCCTTTTATGGAGGGAGGGATGTTTACATCAGGAGGAGGAGGAGGAATGATTTAGTGGAAGCTTGCATTCCCCCCATCGCATGAATTCAGTGGAATGGATATCCTCTCCAGACATGGATGATTAATTTATGGAGTCCAATCTTGTGCCTGGCCAGGTTGAGTTTCTCTTGTTGGCTTTCCAGAGTTGCTGCCACTGTACAAAGTGGAGTGCCATCTTCAGGGGCACACAGCTGGCTGGGAATGTTTTACCGCAACCGTCTCTGCACAGACATCCAGTTTCCTCCCATCAATGCTTGCTTTTACTTTACGAGCCTGAACTGGGTTGATTTTGTGAGTGGCTACACAGAAATCTGGAAGTTGCAGAAATTTTTCATATGTCTTCCTGGTCCTTTTTAACTAGGAGGAATGTCCATTTGGTTCATTAACCTTGTGAGTTTTAGTCGATTAATTGAATACATTTGCATATGAGTAAAACAATAATACTGAATGGAAAAATGCAGGCTCAAGAACATAAAGAGAGCCTTGCTGGCTCAAGGGAAAGGCCCATCTCTTCCAGCACCCTGCATTTCCCCAGCAACTGATATCAGTGGCACGTTGAGTTATATTTGGTGTTACTCCAACTCAGGGAAGACCCATTGATGTCTATGGACATAACTAACTTAGATACCTTAATTTCAGTGGGTCTACCCTAACTAGGGATGTTGGGAAATTCTGATGAAAACTGAAATGGGAGCAGAAATTGCTGGCTTTGCTTATTTGTCCCATGTCCCCAATGGAAATCAATCTGGCAAATGCAATTGGTATTCACTTTTGTTGCTTTCAGTCCACAAACGATGCACAATTGATTATGCTTTCCCCCATTTGCATTGCATTCCCTTTGCAATGAAATGAATGGGGTGGAATTGCACAGTGACAGCGTATGTTAGCAACTGACTTCCTCCAACACTGAAGGTACTACAGAGCCATCATGGCTAGTAGCCAGTGCTTTTTTTCTGGGGGGATGCAGGGGTATGCATACCCCTAAACATTTTGTGACTCTTTGTACTTTTGTCCATTATTTTCCCCGAATTGAACTATAAAATGGTGATTTCCTTGAGTCAAAATGAGAGTACCCCTAAACATTTTTTTAAAAGCACAGTTAGTAGCCATACTTCATGTTAGAGGATGTGTACATGTGTAGTAGCAGATATCCTCTTAGAATAAGTTGTGTCACAACTGACCACTGCACTCTGCAGGAGAGAGTCCCCTGCAGATACCATAATTGGTCTGTTTCATATGATGTAGGAATCGGTGTGGTGGCACTTACCCTTTGGTACTCCTTCCCATTACAAATCAGACAGTGGCCAATTCTATTGGCTTTCGGATGCCTACCAAATCCCTTCCATTTTTTAAACAAGCCTATTAAGTGGAGTTCTTATTTATTTATTACCTGCGGTGTCTGTATTGAATTTGAAATGGTTTTTATATATGCTTCTTATGGTCAAATCAGTTTGGGATGTTGCATGGGAAGTGATTCATAAGTGACATGAAGTGACATCTTCTGCATGAGCAAGAAGAGGAAATCATGTTCTTAAGGGTCAAACCAGGCAATGTGTAAAATGGATGATCACACTCCATGTATCTCTGTGATGGCTATGATCTCCTGAAATGGTCAAAGGCAGTGTGCCTCCAAACATTCTTCCTTCCTTCCTTCCTTCCTTCCTTCCTTCCTTCCTTCCTTCCTAAGCTGCCCTTCATCTGAGGATCACAGGGCTGCTTACAATTTAAATACTAGTTGCTGGGGAGCAAAGCTGAGGAGGGTACTGCAGAGCACACCATACTTACTTGTGAGTCGAGGTCCCGTTCCCCGCTTGGTGATGAAATAAGACACATGGACACAAGTATTTAGGTTAATGGGCTAAAAAGAGGCCACAACTTTATTGGTTACAGAATGTGAGTGGTATTGGCTTAGGCATTGGATCTGAACAGGCTAAACCACGCCCCCCCGTGAGCCGGATTGGCTGGCTGAGGGGCATGACGCAGGCCCAGGGCTCCAGTGACGGGGGGGGGGGACCTAGCCACACACCCCTGTGACCGCGGGAAGCGATTCCCGCTCACAACCCCTCCCCTCTGGGAAAAGGAGAGGCTTTGTGTGCTTTCCTGCTTGGTCACTATGAGAACGGGATGCTGGGCTATGAGAATGGGATGCTGAATTACCCTCTGGAGGTCATTGCAAGGAGTCTTCTTATGTCCTTACAAATTATTGATGCCCAATAATATTGACTCCAAAGCTGGACCTGCTTCCATGTTGGGGCTCAGCTTCTGTCTGCATACAGCACCTTTTCCTCCAACTTATACGGAGCGACTGTGGAACCTCTGTGCTTCCTAAAAGATATGTGCATGTGCATGAAGCTAATTATATCCAGCACTTTTTATCTTGGAAAAAAGGTGCCGGTACTCACCATGAAGTTGTTACAGTAAGTGACACACTTTTAAACCACAAAAAGATGCCAGTGCTGTGTACCCTTGAGTACCCCCTGAAAACTCCCCACTGATTATCTCTTCTTGTTTAGGAAGGGTGTGTGTCTCCTTCAGTTCCCCTTCTCTTATCTTATGCTGTTATTATCTTATGCTAAACATCATGTGCTGAAGTGGAGCCCATTTTATGGGCCCACAAAACCACTGCAATGGTGTACATTATTATCAGCGGAAAGTCAGCCAAAATGACCTATAAACAATCATGAGAGTTGTTTTGCCTAAAGTGGGAGCATTGTACCTTAAAAAAATAATAACGCTCTACAATATTGCTCTGTTTAATAAATCCTAGAAGCGGGGCGAGATACTTTACCATGCCTGTTCTCTTAACCAGCCATTGACTGGAAGTGGTCATAAAAGAAACAAAGAGTACACTCGCCTTGTTAATATAATTTGCATTACATATTCATAAACCGTTTTATAAACTCCAAAAATTCAATTGTACTGAAAGCGCATAATGGTCGAGCAACCATACTGAAAACAGGCAGCCTGTTCCAGAATTAACGGCACAATGAATGAAATGCTCTGTCTATAATAAACCCATTCAGATATAAATTATGGGAGAGTAGATGAAATGTTTGTTGAGCAATAAAGCTTGCAGCCGTACATGTGGAATTGAATGGGATTTATCATAAAATATTGTGGGAGAGACGGCCTAAAATACTTGTTACAAATTGAATGAATTAAATTTTATCCAAGCACACTTTGGGGATGCTGAAATTTTAGGAAATGAACCCATAAGTTATTTAGTTAAGATGACCCAGTGTCTCCTGGGACCAAGAAGAGGGGGAGGGCTGCAGCAATGGTGCCTTAATTTCACCCTCCTAAATTTGTCAGATAAACTGTCTCCCTGCTGGAGACTGTTGGACAGAACAGAGTTGGAATGGAACAGATGGAAGCTGGCCGAAGAATATTTGGTTGCTACATTTCCTTGAGAGATGTCTGTCCCAGTAAGACATACATACCTGCCAAAATATCCTGTGCAGCAGTTCCCAAGCACTCAACAGCCTGTTGAAACCTTGGGAACCTCTTGAGCCCAAGTGGGGCATGGTTGACCTCTTTGCATCAGCTGATGGGTAGAGAGGTCAATCCTGCTCTCTGCAGCATTCAGGTGTGGAAGTGACCTACCCATTGGAGCTCCCCACTTTCTCCAGCGATCCACTCCCCACATCCATCAGCTGACCTCACGCACCTATCAGGGTAATGTCACTTGATTGACATGTGGGTGTTGGCCAGATTGAAGCTCCTGCTGGGCCAAGATTGGCTCACAGGCCAGGCGTTCTGCAGCCCTGTTCTATTTACATATCCCCACCATAACATACAAAGGAGATACTAGGAGCAGGATAGCCTAAGAATATTGTCATTCCCATTGTTTTGGAAGCAAAAGCTTACTAAAATCAGAGCAGTGCATAATATTTTATTTTTAGCATAAAAACATTACACAATAGATACTGTTTTTGTTTTTAAAAAAGCTGGATGGGTTTCCTTTAGCACAGTCTTTCCAGTTTTTAATAACTTGTTATCAAATAAATTAACTGATATTTTAATATACTTACATTTTAAATAACACAAATACAAAAGGGTTCAGGCATGCCCCCATGCTTTGGAAGAAATGCTGTCTCACCCACCCCACTGCTGAAGAGCCCGGGGCTTAATTGCAATCTCTTTGTAACCTAAGGCCACCAGGAAGCCAGACCGCTTGCTTATAGGGTAACCAAACTAATGAGACATGAATGCAAGTCTAAACATTTTGTTCAGTTAGAAGAGGCCAGGAAGGCTGCAAGCATCCAGAAGTCACATACGCCCAAGGTCAAGTGTCTAAAGCAGTTTAATCCGGCCCCTGTGGCAGTTTATTTCCTGGGGTAAAAATCCTTTTAAAAAGCTCAACAACTTCAGACCTTCACTTCATCAAATCTGGACCTCTTTGAAAAAAGTTTGGACACCACTGGTCTAAAGTCTGCATATATTTTGATGCTCTTGAAATCCTGCCCTTGAAACCTTACCAAAAAAGTATTCCTCCTGATGTGAGGCAAGGTCATTAAGTGTTGCCACTTTGTGCAGTGGGAGAAAAGGAATCCCACCTAACACCAAACATACCAAACATCTTACACTTCCTCTAACAAAAAAAATAGCAGCTCATCTGCTAGTTGTTCCCTTCACTTTTGGGGCCATAAATGTGTCAGTTGTTGAAAAGATGTGAATGTCCTTATAAATGTATATAGGAGATAAGGCAGCTTGTAAAGGGTTTGGGTTCATGAACTGTGTTGTTATATCACCCATTGTTTTGCTCTCATGAATAATGGATTCTTTTCCTTCCTGTACACATATTTCAGATACCAGTTAAATTGGGATCAGGCGGCTTTGGGGAGCAGTGGGGTGGGGGGAGGTACTAAGTACTTTAGTTTAAACAAAAGCTGAAGTTTCAATAGGAGCACAACGTAAGTGCCAAGACTGTACAACAGAAAACAGAAGCTTTTTGATGGGCATAATAGACTGATGGATATGCACAGGGATCCACAATTCTGCTTGTCATGTGCACCATGGCAAGTACAGTGGTGCCTCGCAAGACGAAATTAATTCGTTCCGCAAGTCTCTTCGTCTTGCGGTTTTTTCGTCTTGCGATGCACGGTTTCCCATAGGAATGCATTGAAAATCAATTAATGCGTTCCTAGGGAAACCGCCTTCAGACCAGGTCCAGGGACAGTCTGTCCCCGGACCTCTTCTGAAGGCTGGGGGGGGGGACAAGGGCTTTTCTTCCCACCCCCAGCATTTTAAAAAACCCCGGGACAGCGGAGGACTTCTCCGCTGTCCGGGCAATCTTAAAATGCTGGCGGGCGGCATTTTAAAATCGCCCCGGGACAGCAGAGGACTTCTCCGCTGTCTGGGGCGATTTAAAAGCCCCTGGGAAGGCAGGCAGGGGGGACAAAGACTTTTGCCCCCCGCCAGCCTTCAGAAGAGGTCCTGGACCTCTTCTGAAGGCGGGCAGGGGGCGAAAGTCTTTGCTCCCCCCGCCTGCCTTCAAAAGCCCTCCGGGACAGGCAGGCAGGGGGGAGCAAAGACTTTCGCCCCCCGCCTGCCTTCAGAAGGTGTTCCCTCCCCCCCGCCCGGCTTTGGAGCACCGGGAGAAGCGATCTCCCCGCAGCCCCTTGCTTCAAAAGAGGTCCGGGGGCAGCGGGGAAGAAGCGCTGCGCTTCCCGCTGCCCCCGGACCTGGGGCTGCGGGGAGAAGATCGCTTCTCCCTGCCGCCCCTTGCTTCAAAAGAGAAGACCCGCTGTCCCCGGGGCAAGCTTCGTTTTGCGAAGCAAGCCCATAGGGAAATTCGTCTTGCGAGGCAACTCGAAAACGAAAAAACCTTTCGTTTTGCGAGTTTTTCGTCTCGCGAGGCGTTCGTCTTGCGGGGTACCACTGTATTGCAATACCCCCTATTGCAATAAACATAGGATCATGGAGTTGGACCGGACCTTGGATGCCATCTAGTCTAATGAAGGATCCACAATGTGGGATGCAGCTACAGCATCCCTGAGAGATGAGTGTCGAGCTGCTCCTTAAATATTTCTGGCAAACCCTTTATAAGCTGCCTTATCTCCCATAGACATTTATAAGGACATTCATGTCTTTTCAACAAGATGTTGGTTAGAGGAAGTGTAAGATGCTTGGTAATAGGTGGGACTCCTTTTCTCCTGCTGTACGAAGTTGCAACACTTAATGGCCTTGCCTCACATCAAAATGTTTAGACTTACATTCATGTCTCATTAGTTTGGTTACCCTATAAGCAAGCCGACTGGCTTCCTGGTGGAGGGGATCAGGGAGCAGAGTGAGCAGGGGTGGCAACATATGGAGAGCACTGTATTGACTACCCTACCATAGCTGGGCCCTTAGATGAACAAATGCAGCATTGCATAGCCACATTTCAGAATGTCCCAAAAACTTGAGTTGAGCACTATTGCTTCCCTCGAATATTCCCCCCGCATGTGAAAACATTCTGTTGTAGATTGGTTCATGATGAAGGTGTTCAATCTCTTCTTCTTCTTCTTTTGAATACCAAGCTGAATACATTACTATAAATGTGGTGAGTTAAGACACTCAACTGCTTTAGTCAGTCTGCCTGTGCTCAATGTTCCAGGACGTAAAAGCTAATATTTTTTAGGGAAACTAAATCTCCAAGCCAGTAGCATACTAAAAAAAGCCCAATCTCCCATAAATGTTACCCTTCCTCTGAACTTCCTTCATTTTCCATACTGGATTCCACTTCTATATCTATTTGTTCTGAATAGGCAACAAAATCCCTCTCTGGAACAGACAATACTGATACACCTTGCCAGATCTAGCAGTTCGTAATGTATGTATTATTGAAATATTGTCCTCCAAGTCTGAAATCATGAACAGAATTAGTTGCATCCAGAGAGGTTCTTTCTTCCAGGGACTTACAGCAGCTCACTGCTGCTAAAAATACTTTTCTTCCATACATATAGTTTCAAACAAAGTATATAGTGTAAATGTAATACCATGAAGGAATCGGTTCTTCCTATAGCCTTCCAGTGAACAAACATGGCAAATTTCAACTTTTCATAAATCATGTATGTTAAGTGTAAAGCCAACTCCTACCATACAATTCTGCAGTCTTTGCACATAATGTATTTGGCAAGGGGGTGCCCAAGCTCCTTTAGGTTGTGTAAAAAGCCGTTGTTGTTGTTGTTGTTTCTAGCAATGAACTATCCAAGTATGTTAAAAAACAGCAACATAACACAACAATATATAGAATCATTGAAGACATTGTAAATCTTCTATATCTACATTCTGGAAAGCTGTTTGCCTGTTTGCTATGTATTTAGACAACTCTTTAAAGTATTATAACCACATTGTGTATTATGCATCCTGAGATCAAGGAGCAGGGTTTCTTGCTTATATTTCAATACAATTGGATGCCAGTTTGAATGAAGAAAGTGGACCAAACTTTTAAAAACTGCCCCAATTTTAACCACTGATTTCAAAACTGCACTGTTTGTTTGTTTGTTTGTTTGTTTGTTTGGGATTTTTAGAATTCTTGAGCAGTAGTGGGTACAGGGCTATTAACAATAGACCACAAGGATAAAAAAGCACAAAACAACAACATGGTTGTGTGAGGTTTTTATATATATATATTTTAAAAAATGGGTTGGTTTGGAT
The DNA here is from genome assembly GCF_965112155.1 of Podarcis liolepis. Classification (NCBI taxonomy): domain Eukaryota; kingdom Metazoa; phylum Chordata; class Lepidosauria; order Squamata; family Lacertidae; genus Podarcis; species Podarcis liolepis. The sequence goes on along the minus strand of NC_139561.1, from coordinate 51,641,785 downwards.
GTAAAGCTAAACTGTAATCTCATGTGCCCCTCTCATTTTGTGTGGTGGAGAACTAATTTAAGCAAACCAGAGTTCTCTGTTACAACTGAATATGAGAAAATCTAGTTACAGTAGTTTGAACCAGGTTGGGGAAGCTGTGGAAAGAGAGAGGAAATGTGTACTGAAACGCATTAGAGTGGGAAAAGTATGAATAGTTATGACAATTACAAAAAGGATAGGATTTATGGCTCATGAAAATGTTTTTATTGCTATTGAGATGTTTCATAGGAAGTGATTCCTAAATGGAATGAAATTTATGGAAAGAAATCATATTATAGCTACTTCTGAGGCAAAAAATCAAACCAAGTACCGGTAATTCATAGGCCTCCCAGTGGTCAATTGCTGGTCCACTTAAACATTGCTTCAATAATGCTTCATCATCAGGTCTTCCTCAACTATTTATTAGTATATTCTCTACACCGGAAAGCTGCTTTAAAAAAATAATAATATTGGGAGATCACTGGTGATTGCTTCATTCTGTATTTTACTCTGCTAGTCACACTTTTTTAAAAACAGAAACAATTCCAATTTCTCTCTCATCTTCTCTCATAATTGGGACATGGGAATATTAAAGACTAACTACCTTTGCAACAAATGATAAGGAGCAAGAAAAGAAAATCAGGACGTCAGCATGTAAGTTAAAAACTCAGCTGCAAGGCTCAAGATCAGTTGCAAAACTGAAATTTGCCCCAATTAAATAGTTTAAAAGAAAGAGTTTGCTTTGATATCACAAAGTGTTTTGTACACTCGGAAACTAAACATCTAACAGCAGGTTCTATGCGCCAGCAAATATGAGTACTCTTTGGCCTACTGCCCTAGCAATAGCAAGTGAAACGAAACAGGCTGGGGAGATTAGAAAATACAGGGCTGGGAAACCTCAGGACTAAGGGACAAATGTGGCCTCTCAGGCTTCTCTCTTGAGTCCTTGTGCCTCTTTCTGGGCCTTGCCCCATCCTCAAGCCACACACATCACAGGGCCTGCTTCCTGCCCTCCTTGGCTGAGATGTGAACAGTGATAATGCCTCCTGTTTGCCTGCATTGAATGATGTGTGTGTAGTTCTGTGTGCCTCTGACATTTGGGCCCCGCACCACCCGAAAGAGCTCTGCCAGACAGCATGGTGAGGATGCAATGGAGGCAGCAAAGTAGTCCCTTTTTCCTGTCTCCACTGCCACTAGGTAGTCTCAATGAAGAGCTCTCACCAGTGTTCGGTTGCATTCAGCCAGATCTTTCCTCCACCTGCATTTGAGCCATATCCCAACTTGTTGGAATGGAAAACAATGGCGCTGCCTGAGACGAATAGAGGGTGGAATGGAAAATGATGCCATCTCACATTCCAAGGTACAGCAGGGACGAATGAGGGGTGGAAGAGAGAAACTGAGTGATAGGTAGTGGACAAAAAGGGAGGGAATTATGTAGCATGAACTATGCTGGGGAGACCGCAACATTTTGTTGTTAATACCATATATGAAACGGATGGCTTAAGGGAGACTTTCAAATTGACCTGACTCACAGTTAATTAGAAATATACCTCCATTGTGCTCACCGGAATTTACTCCCAAGTAAGTATGCCTAGGATTCTATCAGTGAAGATTCTGCCCCATCCATCCCTAAAATATAAAAGGAAATAGAGTAATAAGCAAAAAAGTGCCAGTTTTTTTCCTATTGGTACTTCCCACTGTTTGAGAGTCAGGGAATCCGGTCATTTAGGAGGCAAGAAAAATAACAAACTGTTTTCCCTCCTTCTCCACAGAAAGAAATTAATCCAACCCTGTGTTCAAAAAGGCAAAGGAATTAAAAAAAACCAAGCATTTTTGTCACCTAGCCAAATAAAATAGGAACTCTTGATAAATTCCCATTATGTCCTTGTACCTTTCTAATCAAGCACTTCAACTATTCTTGGCTCCTGTTGATGCAATTAACTTCTGCTTCAATAACTTGCATTGCACCATGAAGAAAGAAATGCATTTCTCGTTCTTTATTACGGGTGTTAATATCACAGTATGGTTAAACCTGCTATACAACCGCTACAATCAAAATTAGATGGCTGTTCATTAAGCTGAAATGAATTACATTATTTCAGATATGCTGTACATCTCTTGGGAATGTCTCGTATTGAAATGATCTTTGGGAGAAAATTGAAGAGCGATTGCATGCTATAGGGCAAAGACATAATCTGTATGGCTCTTAGGGGGGGAAATCTTCCACAGGTAAGTTCTGCTCATGCACCACATGAGACCGGGTGTTAAATTATGGTTGTCTCTTTTCAAAGTAAAAACATACAAATAACCAGTGCTTTTTTGGGGTGTGTGTGGAAATGTTTAGGGGTACTCTTGATTTTCCTACTCATATTGAAATACTGCCCCTCAATGAGGCCACACTTAGAGTCACAAAATGTTTAGGGGTATGCGTACCCCTGCATCCCCCCAGAAAATAAAGCACTGCAAATAACTAGGAATGTGTTCCACGTCTATTTCACTTGTGTTCATTCATAAATTCACTCTGGTCACATCCATGTCATACTTTTAAACACTATTATACCACTTTACCAGTCACTGCTTCCCGCAAAGAATTCTGGGAACTGTAGTTTGCTAAGGTTGTTAGGAGACCTCTGTTCCCCTCACAGAGCAACAGTTCTCAGAGTTCCTTGGGAAAAGGGGTTGGCTGTTAAACCACTCTGGGAATTGTAGTTCTTTGGTGGGAACAGACATCTCCTAACAACACTCAGCACCCTTAACAAACTACAGTTCCCAGCATTTGATGGAAGCCATGACTGTTTGAAGTGATATCATAGAGTTTTAAAGGTATAGTGCAGATGGGGCTTTAATGTACTGCAAATCAATTTGTTTGGGTGATCTCAGTTTTGGAGATGGGTCACACTCCCATGGTAAAACACAAGGCCCCAGATTCAGCCCCTGGTACTTCCTGGAAAAAGGATCTTAAGTAACGAGGGTTTTCCTTTCTCCTTGCATTTGAAAGAAAGAAAGGACTATGCTGGCCACGTGTCCTGGAATGACAGTGTCTCAGGAATGATGCCACGCTCAGTCACATCACTCCCAAGGCATTCTGGAAAGTGTGGTTGGCAGGAAGTAGTGCAAGGCTCTCTCCTGAGCTTCCTGCTGTTCGCATTTCAGTAACTCCCCCTACAATAATTTTTGAGAATTTTGTCACGTTCCCCTGCAAGAAAGCAGCAGAAAATAGGTCCCCATTTTCATTGTGGTATAGCAGGGGTTTGGGTTCAGGTAGCTGGAGGGAGGAGATTTTGGCCCAGTCTCAGGGGGGAAATGCAACCTGTATAAATCACATCTTACATAAAAAGCACTGTGGTAATGGATGGAGCTGGGAAGGAGAGGGGTGCTTTGTTTTTAGTGCAATAAAATCAATAATGCATTGTATAAATGAGAGGCACAGACACGCTGGTTAATGCTCAAAGCATCTAACACCCTTATTAAAGGAAAGGGAAAGGAAAGGTTTTAATAGGTATGCGCCAAAATGTTGACTTCCGGGGTGGCGCCATCGGCAATGGCAGACTCCCTCTGAACCGGAGGGACCAGCTCTGCGCGAAACGGGTCTTTTCCGCTGCGGCGAAGCAGGGACCCTTTCAGAAATCACAGGCGGATGAAGCCTGTGACCGTGGGACTCGGTGGGCACCTTTAGCGCCCCCCAACCCGCAAAGGAGCCCACTAACGGGCTCCGAAGCGAAGAGGGGGAAGTGGCGCGGTGCTGTGAGTCAACTGCTATTTCCATGGAGCGAAGCCGCACAGCCGTTGCCGGAGAGTGCTGCCTTTTTCCTGGGACAATTTGGCATCTAAAGTAATCACCCGTGAGTACTCAAATATTGAACAATTGGACTTCAAATAAGAACTGGCGATTAGAAAGGAATTGGACTTAAAAATTTACCTTAATTTGGCACTGAAACGGGAAGGTCTAAACAGGAAGTCAGCCTTCCATTTCCTTGTAGTCAGAAGAAAGCAAAGACAACGTAAACTAGAGCTTAGAAAAATACTTTCAAAGGATTGGTTTTCACCATTTAAAACCGTTGAACCCCCCTTTGGTAGCAGGAGAAGAAGGGGGATCTTTTTTTGGACTGTTTAAACCTGCAGAAGTGAGTTTAAAGTAAAGTAACTTTCCACCGTCCTGACCCTGGAGCGGGGTGTCAGAATTGATGTTTTGAAGCTCATTGACCAGAGACAAATGCTTTTGACAGATAGTTAAAAGAAGAGTAACATTGTGATTCCACTGTTTTCTTTCGCATTTTAAAGGAACTAATATTGACAAAATATCTTAAAAAAAGAAAAACTTTGTTGCTATTGTCCTTAAAAGAAAGAACAACCAGAAGTTCCCCCTCTAGAGGGGGACTGTGAAATTGTAACCAATTCTAGGGAGCTTGCAGCTGCCACAGATTACAACCGTGGGAAAGGAATTGTGACCTTGCAGGACAATGTTATCAGAAGCACTGTTGGGTGCTTTCTGTAAAATAACTGCCCTATTGGATCAGTTAAGTCAGAAGACGGATTTGATGACTAACGCGGCCAGAACATTTGAACAGGTAGTGGGAAATTATATGGAGCCCACCCAGGAACTTGAACAGGAGTGTGTCCTGACAGAGCAGATGATAGAAGAGGATGTTGCAGAATCTTGGGCACCAGAGATGGAGGGACTTTTGGCCCAGCAGGAAAATGAGCCTTTGGATTTGACAAATGAACTTGGAAAAAACCAGATTTGGAAAGACAAAGTTTGGATTGATTTGGAAATGGGGGGTTGGACTGACCCCCCTATGGAGGGATGTTTGGACTTTCCGAGTCTGGCAATGGGCCGTCAGAGGTTTGGAGCTGTTGGGACTTCCAACTTTGGAGGGAATTTGAATCATGTCTTAAAATACTACATGGAGTCTATGAGACTATGGACTATGAGAAAGGGGCTGATTTGTTGAAAAGGGTCAAAAACACTACCAAGCTAGAGTTCCCACGAGTGAAAGGAAAATATGAAGAAGAGCTGCGGAAGGGACATGGAAGAGATTTGAAGGCCTCGGATATAAGATCACCAGGTTAATGTGCCAGACTAATGGGATAAAAAGGACTGACAATCCCGGGACTGGGGGGAGGGGGTGCTGGAAGAAGATTGGATTGTTTTTATTCTCTTTTTTATCATCAGAAATGTTTTATGAACGTTGGAAAAATGTTGAAATGAAATTACTTGGCTCTTGTAAAAATGTTTAAAGAATTAGGTAAAAAGGTAATGGTTATGAGAAACTGGTAAAAATAAGATTTAAGTCTTAAGTTTTAAGGTTTTTTATAAGATAAGATGAAAATAGAGTAAGGTAATGTAATGACAGAATATTATGAATTATGGAAAGGATTTGCTGTGGCAATTATTAATCAAGATACAAGAGATGGGAGGAGGAGGAGGTCATGGAAAGAAGGTAATGAAAGTGGAGAATTTGAAAATGATGGTTTTCTTTTTTCTTTTTCTGTTTTCATCTTTTTTCTTTGTATTTTTTCTTTTTTCTTTGTAATTTTAAAAAAATCTTTTTTCAATAAATATCATTATTAAAAAAAAAGAAAACGTCAAAAAAACCCCCAAAAAGTTATCCCCACATACACCCCATCGTTTGTTTTTTTTGTCATGATATAAAACAGCTGGACCAGAAACATGACGTCTGTTTTCAAAACAAGATTACTTTAGTAAATCAATATTGGTTGACTAGTTTTCAAGTTTGCATGTGGGTTTGAGAGGGAAAAGGTTTTCAATGGAAGGGGCAGCAGAGAAAGATTCCATCCCTGTGGTGTAAACATTCCGTGCTAGTGGTTAAAATATATACTTTTTGTATCCAAATGTCTAACTTTCCTAGGAGTACCCAGCTTAAAACCTCAGGGAATTTTATATACTGAATGTTGTCAGTATTTTAATCATCCTCAGCTGTCAAAACGCTTGTAACCCGCCACTTCTATTTAAAATGTGTCTTCTAGGCATAAAATAATTAAAGGTACAGGACCATAAGGTAGGTTTAGAGTCACTGCAGTGTGACAAAACCCTACATATGAAAGGCATTATTCCAGGAAGTTTTAAATATAAATTTTGTTTTGTCAGGCGGCTGCAGGGCACACATTTTCTATACTGTCAAGCTTGATAGTAACAATATTTATATTTCAAATAAAAAGATTAAATTGCAATCTTATGTGTTTCTGGTTTTTACGTGGGTTTAACCAGTGTATCATACTGTTTCACATCTGGGTGTCACCCAAACTTTTCGTGTGTGTGTGTGTGTTTTGCTGACACCATTTTTGCTTTTCATTGTAATATTAAGTCTCACACTGTCAGTCCCTGAATTGAAATAATGAGGCCAGGCAACAACATGGTTGCGGGGGTGAGTTATTTTATCATTCATTTCATTTGGGTTTGTTTTTGTTTCATACACGTCATTGCACTTTACTGGAAAACTCCCACCTTCTAAATCATGACAAGCAAGCATTTGAAAACAGCTTTTAATTCCTCTTAGTATTCTCATTTTTTTAATGAGTTTGACGATTTATGTGAGATCTGCCCTGGAAGACATCACCGTTAAATATTCTCACTGACATCACATCAGAAGTATTATTTGGTGGGCTAAAGCTGAACAACGAGTCAATTTAAGTTGCAAAATCTGATATGCATTTACAGACATGTGTTTTTACACACACAGAGAGACTTTTTTTAATGGGCACAGCAGGTTGTATCCAACTAAGTTCTCCTCAGAGTAGACCCATTGAAATGAATGGACCAAATTTGCCATGTCCATTAATTTCGATGGGTCTGCTTGGTGTAAAGATATCATTGGGTACACCCCAGCATAGCAAATATTAAGCAGAATAGTCCCAGCCTGCTCATGTGTTAGCCAGAGCTGCACACTCAGAAGGGCCACAATGCAGGGGCAGAATATGCCCTTTGCTGACATTAGGGCCTGGGTTCAGTCCCAAGCAGGAGAGCGGAGCAGGCTGAACTGATTTTCATCAGAATATATCCCCCCCCAAATGTTTTTCTCACACTTCTACAATATTCTACACACCTTCCCCACCATTTTTACTAGAAAATAGACCACCTGCCCCAGTATACACTTGGGGAAATTTTACTTGTGGCACCAAACCACACAGTGTATCTCAGGCAGTGACCATAGGATCGTTTCCCGCCTTTTCCCCTGCTCTGTGGAATCCCTTTCCTTCTGCCATACATGAAGGCTCATCTATGAGGAGCTTCAGACATGTTTTGAAAAGATCTTTTGTCATCCAGGCTTCCCCTGACCTGTGAGATTAGAGCCTGATACTTCCGAATCTGTTCCCGTTCCATTCGTTTTTATAATTCTGTTTTCCTGTCATTATGGTTTCTTACATTTTTAAAGCTGTCATCTGTTTCTACCGCGGATCGGAACACCTGGTTTCGAGGCAGTTTACTATGTATTTATTACAGTTGTATTTCCAGACAGCATTGTTTATATAGCCCCACATTAGAACATCCGAAGGGCCCTGCTAGATTGGCTCCAAGGCATCCTGTTCTCAAAGTGGCCAGCTGGATGGATGCCTATGGAAAGCCTGCAAGCAGGACCTGAGAGACTCTCAGCAACTGGTATCCATCAGAGGAGTTAGAACATAGGCATCTTGGCTGTTCATCACTTTATCACTTGATCATGACTTAGGAAACTTTGGCAAATTTGGGCATCCTGATGGCTCCATATTTGTACACACTGCTGCAGAAGGGTCCTATATTTCTCCCACATTTGGTGATTGAAAGCTAAATCACATGCAGATATGACAGTGCTTTTTTTCTTTAAAAAAATGTTTAGGGGTATGCTCATTTTGACTCAAGAAAATCATAATTTTATAGTTCAAATCGGGAAAAATAAATATAGCAAATGGACAAAAGTACAAAGATTCACAAAATATTTAGGGGTATGTGTACCCCTGCGTCCCCCCCCCCCCCAGAAAAAAAGCACTGGTCATAAGTATTTGAATAATAGTATTAAGGATGACATTGTTGGGTGGAGAAATGAAAGATGCCCTGGCAAATTTCTAAAATGAACCCAGACGGTTCAATTTAAATGCAAATTGCAAAAGTCCTCTGAAATACAGTATTTTAAACTATGAGCACTATTAGCCATTGTATGATACAATGAGCACTATTAGCCATTGTATGGTAGCATAATTCCCACTGAGTGATAGAGCTGACCAGGGTGTATCTTTTTAGCTTGTGAATAAAGGGTCATTTTAAGAGCTACTTTGAAACTTCAGGAATTTGGTGCCAGAGTTTGCTTGTTTTCCTCTGCCCACCTCATGCTCATTTCCTTGTGTGCTGCGCCTTTTAGGTTGCATGTTTGCGGGTAGGGGCTGTTATTTTCTAACTGATCTTACATAATCAGTTAGAAAGTCGTCAAGAGTCGTCAACAGGCTCATATCAGCTATCTGCCAATCTCCCATTCCCACCACCCTTCTGAGTAATACCCCTCCCCACCTTCTCACTATATAGAAGGATCTGGCAACTTCTGCTTGAGTGTATCTGAAGAAGTGTGCATGCACACGAAAGCTCATACCAAGAACTAACTTAGTTGGTCTTTAAGGTGCTACAGGAAGGAATTTTTTTATTTTGACTATGGCAGACCAACACGGCTACCTATCTGTAACTGATCTTACATATCTTACATAAGATGTTCTTTTTTAGTCTTTTTGACTGAAGAGTAGGATAAAGATGATCTATGCTGTGAATCTGTGGATGAAGGGCAGAATATGACTACTACTACTACTAATTATTATTATTATTATTATTATTATTATTATTATTTAACTGAAATATAAATATATATTTCCCCATACATATTTTCATTCCCATAGCAAATTAGCATGTCACGGAGAATTCTAAACTGAAACCCGTCATATCTAGTTTTCTATGTAGCAATGCTTTTTCTATGCAAAGAAGATGTATACAATCAGATGACTGCTGCCACCAGCAGTCTCTGAACTGGTACACAAATATACCACTTCAGTGAGGTCTAGGCATTTTGCTTCCTTTCCTTCCTGCCATTATTTTTTGTTTGCCTGAACAAATAGATACAGAAACCTTGGTCATTCTGTTCACCGACTTCCGTCTGATCAAGGCTGTGAGAAACATCTGGCTTTGTTCACCAGGTAGCACCTGCACAAAAAATTACACCTGTTCTGAGAGTCATTTTACAAACTTTGGTAATTAAAGTGAGGCAATGTAATCAGAGAAAAGCGGAAGGTGAAGCATTTAGAATATTCTGTTCCATATAAACAAACTGCTTTAGCATATTAGTACCAATTATTTCATTCAAAAATCTGGAAGTTTGCCTGCCCCCCTCCCCAGTGGTGTGATTTCACCTTTAAAAATAATAAAAATAGTAGTAAACTTCAAACTCGGAACTGACAGTTTCCCTCTCCTGATTTCTATAGGGATATGATCCATAAAACTGCATATTGTTCAGCATTCCAGCTGAGCTCTATAAAGATATTAGGTGACTCCATGTCTCTCCAAAGTTTAAGTGTGTTCATTTCCAGTTTTTCCATACATGGTAATCCATTGGATTGTTGGACAGTCTGCTGGGATTAAACATACAGACAGATTCATGAAAGTTCGGTTTGAGTGAAATGCTGCTGTTTACATCATAATAATTTAAGGAAATCCCTGCTGGAGCAGATCAATGCCCCATCTGGCTGAGCAGTGTTTCTCACAGTGACCATCCACAGGCCACTTCAGAGTGTGACTAGCCCAAGGTCACCCAGCAGCTGCATGTGGAGGAGCGGAGATGCGAACCCGGTTCCCCAGATTACGAGACTACTGCTCTTAACCACTACACCACACTGGCTCTCAAGAGGAGGTGAGGTGTAGTGTACTGGCTCTGCAGCATTTCATTAGACAATGTTTTGGGGGTCTGCTTTTGTTTGTGGACAGCACCGGTCTGACAGACCATTAACCATCCTGGTCATTCTCCTCTGGAGAATGATGCCTGTGTGGCTCAGAGATAGATGGAGAGCTGGATTGTGGGGAGCAGGAGGGGGGTTTGATAAGGGAGTGGAACTATGTGGCTCAGAGTTGGATGGGAGACATAGGGGGGATCTGAAGTATGGTAGTGGTTGAGTTTCAGGGATAGGAGTTTCAGGGGGACAGGAATGTGTGGTGGAGGGGGACAGGTCTGTAGCAATGGCTCAGTGTTCCATGGGGCAGTGCTTGGGGGTTAGCTCTTGTGTTCCAAGTGCCAGCATTTTGCTTTAGTAAAGCCTATGTCTGAAATCCTCACAATCGTGCTCTTCTGGGTGCACACTTGCTTGTCAATCCCCTTCTTAAAATATGGTGCCCATATTGTTACAAGAATAAAATGAGGTGAAGGGGGAGGACCACGTACACCACTCTAATCTGCTCAGAGGATTGGTGGTGAATGTAATAAATTAATAAATGTCTAATTCTCATGGAAGTAATTTGACTAGCAGACAGCTTGTCTTTCCATATATGAATCAACCAACTCTCAACTTCTCAACCAGTTCCCTTTCCATGGTCTTGAAATGTGATGGCAGGGTTCCTTACAACCGTCTGGTGTCTTCTGCACTTATTAGTTCAGAGAAGCATATAGCTGACTATAACCGGGTTCATTGCATGCAGTGTTACTTGTATGTCCTGAGGGCTGAGGTTTTAATTTCTGGCAATGGAGCACAGGTGTGGTGGATCCTATTTCAGGGAACTGGATTAAATTATACTTTGAGTCCTTTCTGTCTCTCCAACTTGACTTTACTATAAATGTAATAGATCTAGACTCAGATAAGCCAACACTTGCACAAGCTTCTGGCTCCATGAGAAATACGTTAGTGCCTGGGAAAGGATTTCTTGGGTTCTTCTTGCCCCTGCCGACATCAGCATGAATTCACACATGGAGAATGGACCTCCAAGCTAAGAAACCCTTGTTTAAGAATTGAATGCATAGGTGTATCTGCTACTGGTGCTTACTGAATTTGTTTGCCAGTTACCTTCATTGGAATAGCACTATACAGCTCATCCCATAACCCTCAGCTGCCCTGATTGAATTGGGACATCGCATTTTTGGGTGCTGTGCTCTCGAGCAAGAGCCACAGAGCCCCAAAATGTGTAAGATCACAGCCTTGCACAGGAGTGTAGTCTGGAAGATGTGCGTCCCGGTTTTCGGCCTCAACTTGTTGGACGGCATGCAGGGGCGGAGGAAGGGGGGTGCAGTGGATGCAGGCCACCACTGAGGGGGATGACAAAATTCTGGGCGTCACTCACCGTGGGGCCTGCAGTGCACCCGAGCCATGCGTCTCTCCTGGGAGAGACACGGTGCCTTGGGCGTGCACAGGTTCCGTGCTGCCCAAACGGTCTGCCCGCTGCCTCCCCCCCCAGCTGTAGGGCGGCTGAGTGGGAGGAGGCAGGCAGCCACGGTGCTCCCTGCCCCTATGGGCAGCTCATACAGCCCCTGGGCGCACTGCCCCAGGAGCCCGAGCAGCTTCCTCTGCCACTGACAGTATGTAATCCTACTTGTAAACTGAAGCTGATAAAATTTCTTGAAGCCCCCATGTCAGTCCCTCCGAAAACCACATCACTGTTAATAGGACTAGGATATCCACATTGATGCATAACCACAATTTATTTGAGCTGACTCCTGTGTCTGCAGGCTACATGTGCAGTTGTAGCTAGTGGGCAATGGTGGGCAGAACGCACAAGAAGTATACATTTCCTACAATATGTGATCATACTGGAGAAATTATATATGCAAACATTAACATGAAGGTGCTGATTCACCCCAACACATTCAAGCCCTCTGGCAGAAGAAACTCATATTTAGATAATACTGAGTACATCAATTTCATTTTCTCTCATTTTCTCATTTTTCCTGTCCTTAACTTCAATCTACCACATTGTGATTTTTTAAAGTCCTCATGAAAATGCACCAACATTTTAGTGTGCATTTCACCTAACATGAAATTTAAAAATAAAATGTAAAATCAAGCATAAAACAAAATTATCACAGAAAATGGGTGTGAAACAGGTATGAAAAAGCAAAGCAGAGACAAAAGGGGGCTGGAAACATGAGTGATACATTCCACACCTTTGGCATAATAGAGATAATGTCTAAACACCTTAGTTCAATGCAATGTTTTCAATGCAATGTTGTCTAATATACACATCTTTGCGAGCAGTTCCATTTAGTAGAATGAAATCAGTTTCTGTCCTAGTGCAAGCAGCAGTTTCAGGAGGGGTGTTTGTGTGCGTGCACATGTATTTGTATGTATGTGCTTGTCACAAAGAGTGAGGAAGGGAAAACTTCCCCTCCCTACCCACTGTGGCCCTCGTGCTGTTCACCTCCTAGGACACACATGGCTGCCATTTCTTTTTTTCTTTTCTTTTAATGCTTGTTAATTGCATTCATGCAGTTAATGCCACATCATCATCCGGCCCAGAAAGGCTGAGGTCATGACTCCTTATTGCTCAGCATAATGTAGGATCACGGCAATGCTCTTCGTTAGGGCTGGCATGGGAACTGTGGTTAGAATCCACACTGTTTAAATAATCTAATTGGCATTGTTTGCATTACAGTACTGCCCAGAGGCAGCACTATATATTAAAAGATGGTGCCTTCCTCAAGAGGCTTTCCACAGTCTAAAGTGTGGAAGCAGACAAAGTGTGGGAGGCAAAACAGAGGCAAAGACAAGTGTGCATAGGAGGGCATTGGCGACAGCCAGGAATAGAGCCCCAGTAGCTTTCAGTTTCGTACTTTAGTAGTCTCATTAGCAGCACTCCTGAATTACTATTTTCTCCTCCTCCTCCTCCTCTTCCTTCTCCCCCTGTACCTTATTCACAAGAGGTGCCAACTTCTGAAACAGATGGGGGGGGGGCTGATGCAATGTCCTGATGTCACATGTCACATCATGAGGAGCTAGGGGGTGGAGCAGAACTTGCTGGCAGCCCCTGTCCTTCTCCTACCCTGCCACCAGTGGCGTAGCGTGGGGGGTGCAGGGGGGGCCGGCCGCACCGGGCGCAACATCTGGGGGTTAGGGTTAGGGGGCGCAAATCCACGGGTTAGGGGGCGCAAATCCACGGGTTAGGGGGCGCAAATTACTTGCCTTGTCCCGGGTGCTGACAACCCACGCTACGCCACTGCCTGCCACACAAGGGAAAGACGGGGGAAGTCACCCCCAGCCAATGGCGGTGGCAGCAGGAGCTGCCGGCCACCGAAGACACGCTGTGCCATGTTTGCCCTCCTCTATCCTCTGAGCAACTGAGGGAGTTGCCCTCTGTATGTTTGGTTGAATGCCTCTCTCTTATATATCAGGCCTGAAATAAGAAAGGCAAAACCTTTCTTCTCCTTTTGCCTCAAATTATCTGCTGTTTTTCTTCAGTTATCCTCTGGTGTTATTCTAGTCGAACTGCTCAGGCTTTTAATGAGGTGAGGTTTAGCTGCTTCCTGTTTGGGATTTCTTGGTTTGTTTTTATTCTACTGTTTTATCCTGATGCTGATGCAGAGCAGTGCATTGTTTTTCCCTAACAAACTTTATAATAAGCTGCCTTGGAATTTTTGTATTTCTAAGACAGGAGTGAGCCCACTGAGAAGAAATACTGTGGTGCATCTGCAGCAGCACAACTGGATGCCTTCATCTGCTCCAGCTGCAACAAAGCATGTCTCTCCCACATCAGTGTCTACTGCCACAGCAGGTGCTGCAACTTTCCAACAGTTTGACTTCATCCCCAAAGGCACACTCTTCCATTGTCTCTGGGGACAGATGGATGCCAGCAATAAAGCAGGATATAAGGGACGCAGGTGGTGCAGTGATGTAAACCACTGAGCCTCTTGGGCTTGCTGATCAGAAGGTCAGCAGTTCGAATCCCCATGACAGGGTGAGCTCCCACTGCTCAGTCCCAGCTCCTGCCAACCTAGCAGTTTGAAAACACACCAAAAATGCAAGTAGATAAATAGCTACCGTTCCGGCGGGAAGGTAAATGGTGTTTCCGTGTACTGCTCTGGTTTCGCCAGAAGCGGCTTAGTCATGCTGGTCACATGACATGGGAAAACTGTTTGCGGACAAACGCTGGTGCCCTTGGCCTGTAATGCGAGATGAGCGCCACAACCCCAGATTCATCTGTGACTGGACTTAACTCTCAGGGGTCCTTTACCTTTACCTTTTTATAAGGGCTTTAGTTAGACAGAGAGATGCACAATTCACCCACCCTACTGACTGAGGTGGTGCTTATGGGACAGAGACAGAGTCAGCACACATGTCTCCATGCTCCTCATGTGCTCCTACCCCATTAGTTGCTTGAAAAGCCCAGTAGGGCTAAGATCGTCCATCAGAAAAGTTTTGTGGAAAGTAGCTACAGTCTGGATAGTCCTCTTCCTCCTGTTCCCCCCCATCCATCCACTTCTTGTTTTTCTAGCAGAGTGCAAGTTGCCAACCTACCTTCCATTCAATCTGATTGCACTCAACAGCTTTTTCTCCCACCCCCTCCTGGCCTGCCCAACTGCTAATTAAATTTCGCTGCACTTTAGAATCAGCAATATTCCAGCAGTCAAAAAAAACCATACACACCTTTACCCCGGCGCATCTGTAACTACTCTGGAAATAAAGTGTTCCCTTGTCATTTGCAGAGGTACACATATATTTACACAGACAAACATACACGCTCAACATTGGCAGTAAACTTTCAGCAACCCTACTAGGATGAAGATTTAAAGGACTGACATTTTGCATTCTTCTCTCTTTCCCCTTCCTTCACCCAGCCCTGCTCATTATCTTTGCATATCTTTATTTTCTAAATATTTACCACTCCAGCCAAATTTACAGTTTAATTTGCTGCATAAACTCATTTATAGACTGATAAAGCTCATTACTAAGGCCTGGCCTAGGCCAGAGAGCGCCCCGACAGTTTTAATTCCTGTAGCAGCAGGTGATGGCAAGAGAAAAACAATCTTGTCACATTAGCGGCAGGGGTCTAAATTATTCAAATACTCTAAATCCTCCCAGAATAGTTCCCCTGCTCATAATTTGTCTTTTCTTGCCAACAATTAACTAGCAAGATTTGAAGTTAACTATGCCAACTATTCTGAAATCTCAAGGAACATAGAAATATGCACATGCAGTCAAAAGCTCTTTGATCTGACTGCATCAGACAGACCACAAGTTTCTCTGCCTCCTTGACCTCTGATCAGCTCCCAGATGCACTACCACAGGACTGTGAGATATTTGTGTTTGTTTGCTATATGTCATGTTAGTTTGTTTTATTCCTGCTCCTGCAGTGGTTGTCCTGATGACTGCCATTTTGGGTTTTTTTAAAGAATGCCCTAAACATTGCCTCATTCACAAACACCCAGGGTGGGTGTGTGGCATGGGTGTTTGCCTTTTGGGGTGTGGCAGCCCCATAACAACACTTAAGTACGGGAGAGGGGTAGCCATCGTGGTGGCCTTCGAATGCCATTGGGCTCCAATACCTATCAATGTCTAGTGGCACCACATAGATCAGTGTGCTAGGGGGCTTTCTGGGAAAATAAGGAGGCCAGCCTCCACCTCCAGTCTGAAGTGGTACAACTCAGACACAGTTTTTACAGAACTAGTAACAACAGACCTCCCTTCAGGGCAGATTCATATGATTCTATACACATACAGTCCTTATTCATTCCAGTAGCATCATTTACCAAGTGACCATAATAGTAGGGCTGTAGCTCAGTGGTGGGACGCGGGTGGCGCTGTGGGTTAAACCACAGAGCCTAGGGTTTACCGATCAGAAGGTCAGCGGTTCGAATCCCTGCGACGGGGTGAGCTCCCGTTGTTCGGTCCCTGCTCCTGCCAACCTAGCAGTTCAAAAGCACACCAAAGTGCAAGTAGATAAATAGGAACCGCTCCGGCGGGAAGGTAAACGGCATTTCCGTGCGCTGCTCTGGTTCGCCAGAAGTGGCTTAGTCATGCTGGCCACATGACCCGGAAGCTGTACACCAGCTCCCTCGGCCAACAAAGCGAGATGAGCACCGCAACCCCAGAGTCGGTCACGACTGGACCTAATGGTCAGGGGTCCCTTTACCTTTAGCTCAGTGGCAGAGCATCTGTCTTGCCTGCAGAAGGTTCAGTCCCCAACATCTCCAGGTAGGGCTGGGAATGTCTCCTGCAAAGCCACTGCCAGTCAGTGTCAACAGCACTGAGCTAGATGGACCAGTGGTCTGGCTCAGTATAAGGCAGCTTGCCATATTCCTAAGAATGGAGAGAAAGCTGTCATGGCAGCTTTAATTTTCGGATGACTGGATTTTTCATAATCATCATTATAGTTTTCTCAAAACTTGAGTTACTGTATGTGTTGTCGTGTGATGCATATGTTTCTTGTTGACTTTTGGGAATGTTACCTAACTGCATAGTTATAATGTTGACATGGGCCCTTAGGTACAAAGCAATAGGGATGCAATGATGCCCTTGAATTTTTTTTCTGGGTGCTGCAAAGCCTTTGAGCCCTTCTTTCTTTGCCTCTGATCATGAGTTGGCGAATGTGGCTAATGTCTTCTCTTCTGAAAAGCACATGTTGCTGAAGGAGGAAGTTGAAAGAGTAACACATTCCCCAACATCCTCTTTCAGCTCTATATGCTTTTCTGAGTTTTCTTAAACTCAGATTATTTCTGTTTACCTGAATATTTCACAAAAACATGGTGTCCATGTGTGCACACGTTTGTTTATGGGGCTAAAATGGGTTGTGGCCACTGGTGTATCATATTGAGTAAAATTTCTGATTCCTTATGATTCCCTAACTCGTGGATTGTGTCCTAGTGGTGACTATACCAAGTCAGAAATGAATGTGAGACTCAGGCTAGGATAAAGAAAAATAAATGCAACTGTTAAATCAAAGTTCATGACCTGTATCATTCCATTTTAAAAAATGCTTGCAATTTAAATGGGGTGGCTGGATAATAATTTCCAAATCCCCCCTCTCTCTGTGTGTGTGTATGTGTTGGGTACTAAAATTAGTTAATACAGTGGTAAATGTGGTTTTCTGGGACATCATAAGGTTATGTCTCATTATTTTTATTTAAAAACACTCCCTTTGATCTTGATTCAAAAGAAGTGGGTGGGTTGCTCGCGTCTCTCTTAGCTGTGTGGCTTTTACAAATTAAAAACCTACTTGGAATTGGTTATACAATATCAGCTTGTGTTCCTCTAAAACCAAGACCACCTTTGACTCTCCGTTGCCTCCCACCCCTTCCAATTCTTCTGAGAGGGAGTATATTACCAGTACTTGGGAAAGCTAGAGGGAGCTTGTGAAGTAAAAACTGCAGTTAGTAGTCAAGGCAAAGCTCTCTAGCTGAGAAGCATAAAGAGAAAATAAAATCACTGGCACCTCAGCATAAAGATGTTTACATGGAATTGTGTGCCATTCATTTTGACGTGGCGTACTTAAGAGCGGAGTCTAATGTCTCCTTGTCATAAAATCAGTAGGGTCAAAGAAGCAAATTTAACACACTTCTGCAACCCAAATTAAAGCTGGGTTTAGACATTCATAATCAAGAGAATTTACAGCGCTATACTATTCATGTGTAGTTGGAAATAAGACCCTGTGGGTTCAATGGAATTTACTCCCTGTGTAAGTGTGCTAAGAGTGTTTAGAACTGCATCTGTAGTGGCAAACCAAAATAGTTTTTTTTCCACCCAGAGGACATTGGTTGTTATCCAGCCAAAGTTACACACTTGTGCAGAGTAATCCTATGCAGATTAACTCAGAAGTAAATAGCACCCTGATTAGTTTTTTATAGGATTGCAGCTTTAGCTTCACCAATTTCAGAAGAGAGTTGAAAACATGCTCAACCCAGTGAAATCAGTTTGCCTTAATAGTGCTTAATTTTGCTGGACCTGACCTTACATTTCTGGATACTATTTAGCCAACGTGAATTCCTTATTCCTAAATAAAGCATTGGATCAGTGCTATTAACAATGGACAGCATCCATCCAACATTAATTCCTTCTGTGTCCTATAAATACTTCTAAGTCCTGTTCATTTCCATGAGTGAGTTGAACCTATAGCTCTCTTAATGAAATCAACAGGACTTTCAAGTGCTTAACTGTATTTGGATCACATGTAGCGTCTGCACAATTCTCTTTCTCTGTCACTTCTAGCTTTGTGCAAAATTGATGCAGGCATTTAAAGCAATGTCTGAAACTAGTTTCCTTAGTCAGTTTCTGTTTAATTCAGCAAGCAGCAACTGGATGCGGGAATCTCCATGCCCACATGCCTGCCAGCATCTGTGTCACATTTTGCGCATAACTGCTGACGATGCACACTGGAAATCTGGAAGCGTGGTGTTCCTATCCACGCCAAAATGCAGTAGAGGAGGGGGGATGGAGACTCAGATTCAAATCCACATTTCTTAATCTAGCCTAGATGGGATTGGAGTTTTGAACTATTATTGACATATATATGAAACTCTCAATAGATGCATTAATGAATTCAAGCATTTGCCAAAGTGTAGTTCCTTTACCTACCGGTATTTGAATCAGGGATTGAAAATTACATGGACTGTCTCTATGCACTGAGAAATGTAGGAAGTAGACTTGGGCTGCACATTCCATCTGCGGCAGAATCTTTTACAGTGGCCCCTGAAAGTTAACCATAATAGGTGGTATTCAACCATGTTTTACTCAAAGTAGAACCACTTAAATTAATTAACATGACTAAGTTGGGTCCATTAATTTAAATAGTGAAACTTGTTTGAATTCTACCAAATGGAGAAAGCAGCATTTTGCAGGGCAAAAAGTATTTAAATCCCTTCTCCCTTAACAAACAAACAAAAATAATGTTGTAGTTCATTTTCTTTCTACCTGAAAGATATTTCACTTATACTGGGGAAAGAAAAAAAGAAAAGATGAAATATCAGTGTACATATTTATATGTAACATTAAGCCAGTGTTGGAATTTACGGGCAGTAAAGCAATTCCAGAAATATTGTTTGTTGAATTAATTCAGTACATCTGGGAAAGACTAAAAATAGCTGGGAAGCATTCCAGGTAGAATGGGTTATGTGCCAGAAAACGATTCATTTTCATGTTGGTGAGATAGCAGTACTGATGCCAACACACATGTCATTTTGCAAGGGATAACTATATACATAGAATTTTAAATGTGCATACAGTGAAATCCCTGCTTATTTGCATGTTTTCTTATGCAGATCCTGATTATCAGCGTCCACCATCACTTTTAGCCTGGGCGATTAGCATTACATATTAACAAGCAGAACGCACTAAATAGCTGACTTGTCAGTCAACTGTTACCTGGCAGTGATACCATTCCAGCTTTTCCATTAATCAAAGGCACACATAGTCAGCAAGACTACATCTCCCTAGCATGCCTTAAAAATAAAACTAGGGTGGTGAAAAACTGACTTTTGCCGTAATAAACTTATTGTCCATTTGTAAAAGAGACACAGGTGTGTGCAAGTATGTGAATGCATGTACATTCAAGCATGCATGCTCCCGCATTGTGCATACAAAGATACAATGGATTGTATCTTCTACTCAGAGCAGACCCATCGAAGTTAATGGACTTACATTCATTAATTTAAATAGATCTAGTTTGAGTGGAACTTAGTTGAATACAACCCAGTGGAGTTTGGGACAGCTTTTTTTTTTACAACAAATAATTAAATATTGGAATTGTATTTTAATAAATCAAAGTAGTACAAAACATAAACACACACACATATATCTCCTGCACAAAAGCAGCCAGAATTGCAAATCACCAGCCAACTGTCAAAAGGGAAGTCTCCCCCCCCTTTAACTGCCTGTGTAAGCTTGACACTATAGAAAAGTTTCGTGAAGCCTTCTATATAGACTTCTTTAGGGTTCAATTTTATCCCCCATTCTGTTTAACGTCTATGTGAAACTGCTGAGTGGGGGTCATCTAGAGTTTTGGAGTACATTGTCAGGAATATGCTGTTGACACACAGCTCTACTTCCCCTTTATGTCTGTAGGTGAGGCAGCGGATGTGCTGGACTGTTGTCTTGTCTCGGTACTGGACTGGATGAGAACCACTAAACAGAAACTTAATCCAGATATGACTGAGGCACTGTTAGTGGGTGATTTCCTAGACCGGGAGGATGGGAGGTTTCTTCCTCTTCATGGGGTTTCACGTCCTTCGCTGTCACTCAAGGTTCAGGTGGGCTTGGTGGCACAGGGTTTCTTCTATCAGCTTTGTCTGGTGGCTCAGCTGCACCCCTATCTGCACATGGATAGCCTAATGTATATCATATATGCTCTGGTAACCTCTGGGTTGGATTACTGCAACATGTTATATGTGGGGCTGCCCCTGAAGACTGTTTGGAAACTGCAGCTGGATGAGGTTTCAATGGTCAGATTGCTCACCGAGGCAAAATGTGGTACCTCTGGTTACGAACTTAATTATTTCCGGAGGTCCGTTCTTAACCTGAAACCATTCTTAACCTGAGGTACCACTATAGCCAATGGGGCCTCCCACTGCCACCGCGCCACCGCCGCACGATTTATGTTCTAATAATAATAATAATAATAATAATAATAATAATAATGTTATGTTTATAATAATTTATTCTTTATTCCCCACCCATCTGGCTGACTTTCCCCAGCCACTCTGGGCCGCTACCAATAGAATATTAAAAACATGATAAAACATCAACATTAGAAACTTTCCTAAACAGGGCTGCCTTCAGATGTCTTTTAAAAGTCAGGTAGTTGTTTATTTCCCTGACATCTGATGGGAGGGTGTTCCACAGGGTGGGCGCCACTACTGAGAAGGCCCTCTGTCTGGTTCCCTGCAGCTTTGCTTCTCGCCAGTGAGGAAACCAGAAGAAGACCCTTGGAGGAGGACCTCAGTGTCTAGGCAGAACTGGGTATGCTGGGTATACAGTCCAGGTATACTGGGCTGAGGCCATTTAGGGCTTTAAAGGTCAGCACCAACACTTTGAATTGTGCTCAGAAATGTACTGGGAGCCAACGTAGGTCTTTCAGGACTGGTGTTATATGGTCTCGGCGGCCACTCCTAGTCACCAGTTCTCATTCTGAGGTAAAGTTCTTAACCTGAGGTACTACTTCCAGGTTAGCAGAGTCTATAACCCGAAGTGTTTGTAACCCGAGGTACCAATGTAATGCCAATCCTGGCCTGACTGCACTGGCTGCCAGTTAGTTTCTGGGCCCAATTAAATGTGATGGTTTTGAGCTATAAGGTCTTAAATGGTTATGCACTGCAATACCTCAAGGACCGCCTTTAAAACTGTGTGTGGTGGTGGTGATTGTTTCTGTTTGCGGTACGTATTTCTGTGTTTTTATAATGTAAACCATCCTGTCATCTTTGGATGAAGGTTGGAATAGAAATTTTAATAATAACTAACAACAACAACAACAACAACAACAATTCATCTTCTTTCAGTTTAAGTGGGCTCATTTATTGATAGATACGTACAATGGCAGCAAAACCACTCAAGGTCCGGACAGGCCGGATGTCCTTGGTTGTTAACACACAGCTCTCAGCTGGAGGCACATAGAATTCAGGCCTGTCATTAGCCACATTTGGGGCGATGTGTATCTCATTCCCATGCACCACCCAGAAAATCTCTACCACCCCCACATGTGGAAGGGGGGGAAAGAGTGCTAGAGAGGAGCATTCCATTTATCCTTTTTATATGTAAATGAACCTTAAAATAATTGTTTGATAATGACATGCATTTTTGGGGGCCTATGTTTGGAAATATCTCTTGACGATAATTTATCCTGCAATTACTGTTGCTTAGTGCTATCCTTATAATTAAGGCCAAGAAGTGTTATTCATCACCTCATTTAATATTTTCTTTGTCGGCAGTCTTGCCTCCCTTTAACACAGCCAAGAGCTGATAAAAACCGATTATATGCAGAGCCAGGCTGCCTGGAGATCTTTGATCTTCCTTTCCTCCCCTTTCCCTGATTCCAGAATATGACTTTTGTGTGAAGTGGGTTTCAGGAGCAGTTTCAGAGTGTTGTTTTAAACAGCTCAGTGGCTATAAATATGCGTTTACTTTGATTTCCAGTTGCCCTTGTGAAACAATAGCTTTCTTTGTGAAAGCTTTTGTGTTTGAATGTTGGGTTCCAGTGGAATAAGAAAAGATTTCACAGTCTTGTTCTGCAATTTTATTTTATATTTTCTAAAAATTGCCAAGGAAATGTTATAAGATCTGTCCACCCTTTAAACAGGGAAATAATACACTGATCATTCATGCAATCCTCCAGAGCAGCCTTCCCTGACCTTGGTGCCCTCCAGTTATTTTGGACTCCACCGTCCACCATGTGAGGGGAATAGGGAACTTAACAAACTACAGTTCCCAGGATCCTTTGGGGGAAGCCATGTCTTTTTGAAGTGGTATGATGCTGCTTTATAGTGCAGTATCATCTTGTTTGACATCCTTGCTACAATACTGCCTTTCTTGTGCTCTTGACTCAAAACCCTCCAACATATTACAGCTGGAAACAGGGACACCCTTGTATATGGGTAACACTCCTCACAGGCATCACAAGATGCCACAAGATGTAGTCATTGTATCATAGAGTTGGAAGGGACCCCAAGAGCCATCTAGTCCAACCCCTGCAATGCAGGAATCTCAGCTAAAGCATCCCTGACAGATGGCCATCCAACCTCTGCTTAAACACCTCCAAAGAAGGAGAGTCCACCACCTCTTGTGGGAGTCTGTCAGAACATTTTCCGAATGTTTAATCGGAATCTCCCTTCTTGCAACTTGAAGCCATTGGTTTGTGTCCTACCCTCCAGAGCAGGAGAAAACAAGCAAGCTCCCTCCTCCATGTTGCAGCCCTTAAGATATTTGAAGGTTTCTATCAGATCTCCTCTCATTCTCCTCTTTTCCAGGCTAAACATACCCAGCTCCTTCAAGCGCTCCTCATAAGGCTTAGTTTCCAGACCCTTGATCATCTTGGTTGCCCTCCTCTGCACACGTTACAGCTTGTCAACACCTTTCTTAAATTCTGGTGCCCAGAATTGGACGCAGAATTTCAAGTGTATTACTTCCCTTGATCTGCACACTATACTTCTGTTGATGCAGCTTAGAATATCATTAGCTTTTTTTTTTTTTTTTTTTTTTTGCTGCCGCATCACGCTCTCGATGGTGGCCAACCTAGATAACTTTAAAGGGAGGTTGGAAAAATCATGGAAGTAAAGGCTATCAATGGCTATGCGCAGTGCACCTCTGAATACCAGTCACTAGGAATTATAAATGGGGAGTGTGCTGCTGTGCTCATCTCCTGCTGTGTTCAAAGGGCTTTCCTTCACCCCTTTGAGAACAGGATATTAGACTAGGTGTGCTCTTGGTCTGATGCAGCACATCCAGCTCCTCTTATGCCATGTTCTTATCATGACTCCTATTGCACATTGAAGATTATTATCCTCTGCCTGCTTCATTCACTTACTCTGCAGTACATTGTCCTTCAAAGAGATATCTCTAACAGGGTCATGGGGAACCTGTGGCTCTCCAGTTGTGTCTGAACTCCAGCTCCCATCATCCCTAATTGTTGGATTTGTTGGTTTACACTGAAGGAGTCAAACTGGAGAGCCTTAGGTTCTCTGCTCGAAATGTAAATAGTTACATTTAAGTTTTGACTTTTGCGAGGGAATATTAAGCTTGCAACAATTTATGCACATGATTTTTCAATCATTTTACTGCGTAAGTTAATGAAAGGTCTTGTTTCAGTTTGTTATTTTATATCTAACCAGCACCAATGCCATTCTTATGCATTCAACAATGCATGCCCTGTCCTTCAGTCCAAATGTGCTCTGGCAAATTTGCATCATTTCCCCCTGAAGTTCCCAAGTTGGCACCTCCTTGTTGGGCATTCCTGATAATCGTTAAGTAATGCAACTTCTCACCTTATGTGACATTGGCACTAGAGCCCTGAATTGCTGTCTGTATGTAGGATGAGCCTCTGAGGTTTTCAGATCGTTGTGCAATGCTTTGAGAGTTTGTTTGCAGACTGAACGAAACTAGTTTGGGTTCATGAACTTTCCTTTCTCTGTCATGCTGAAACCTGTGATTTATCCCCAGGTGATTCAAATTTTTTTTTTATATAAAAAAGGTTTTCTATCTAGCTAAAAGAAACTTGCCATGCGCATGCATTAAAGAGGCAATTGCCTTGAACTTAGAGTATCTGTCTGGCAGTTATCCACTGGCTGGCCTGAATAACACACATAGAAAGCATCCATTTTGCTCAGTTAGGAATTCACTCTCCTGCCCCATTCTCTGTACTTGATTTGTACTATATTCTCTCTTTGTTTAGAGGGGGCCCACACCTCCATTTCCTTGTGACTGTATTCTACAACATGTCACTGATG
This sequence comes from Podarcis liolepis, assembly GCF_965112155.1. Lineage (NCBI taxonomy): Eukaryota > Metazoa > Chordata > Lepidosauria > Squamata > Lacertidae > Podarcis > Podarcis liolepis. The sequence continues at coordinate 51,617,396 of NC_139561.1, read as the reverse complement.
CAATAATAGTTGCCCTGTATAATGGGTTGGGAGTTACTCGTGCGTAATCCTGCTCCATTTGGGCATTAGATAGCCTGGTTAAACCCTCCGGACTGCACAGCCCATCTCAGCGTGGCTGCCCTTAGTCACTCGTAGAATCTGTCTGTGGGCGTTTCTTAAAGCGTTGCCAACATAAGAGTTGTTTGACGCCCAATCGTCTCCGCCTCTCACTGCGCGGGAGTCTCCTGCGCAGGGTGGGCGTGGGCAGCGGGGTGCTTGGGCTCTCCTCGCTAACTTCCAACGAAGAGTCCTGGAGCCCCTGCACCTCCCTGTCCCGTTGCTCTCCTGGATCCCTGGTGTTACACTCATTCTCTTCCCCTTCTTCCCGGCTGAGTCTCCCTCTAGCACTTGGACCTTCCCCTGCAGAATCAGAGACCCTCTCCTTCTCCCGTGCCTCTGATGGCAGTTCCCTGACACCCTGCAATGCTTCCCCATTCTTGCCACCTGGAGGGGCACTTTTGCACTATAACACAACAAAAACAGGACAAAAACAGCCCTTGGAACATTTGTAATATATAAGTTACAGGGCTTCAGCAGGAAGCTACAGGACATACACCAATGGGAAACAAAGCAGTTTGCCTGCCCCAAAACTTTTGCAGGAGGAAACAGTATATTGAAATTGGGATTGTGTATAATTGCTTCACTGCTATCATGAACACAAATCATCATGAATGCACAATGAAAAGGTTGTCAGAGCTCTAATATTCAAAGTTAGCTTTTTAGAAAACCAACCTTTGCCTCATTCAGTTACATTTTTCATAATTTAAGCATCCAGGACCACTGGGATACATTTTCAGATTGCAAAGTACCAACAAAAGAACCCATAAGATTTCAAAAAAAGCTCTAAGATGCCAGGGGCTAGTCTAAGATAGAGAAGCTCATTTGAAGAAGAGGCATGGAACACTGCAGGGAGTCCTGGCATACCTGAAGTACAGGTTAAGCAACCCAACTTGCCTGGTCACTCAGACACCATATCTGGCGCCCCTGACTATCCCCTAAACCACACTGCTTTTATCTGAAAACAGGGCTCACCTTACTTATCCCTTTAATAGATCCCATGTATCTAGTTCCACAGTGGATGCACAATTTGCTCAGGTGCGCTAAATTCATACCTAATATGGGAGTTTTTTGGCTATTGTGATGATGTCTTACCTAAGAAAGGGATTGTGCAACTTTGCAAGTATGTGTTTGGAGAGGGTGATTGCCTGAAAAGTGCACCCAAGAGCCCTGAAGCCGAAATCTAAATCTAGGTATGATATCAATATATGATCAACTTTGGAAAGGAGAAGTGGAATTGTAGTGTACAGAATTTATGCATGTCCTTGCTTTTCCAGAGTTCTGGAATATGCACGCAGCAGCCTCTGTAGAATTTTTTTTACCCATTTGCTGGTACCATAGTATGAAACTCTCATTCACTTAATGTAGAACAGGCTTACCCATTTTCCTTTGCCAAATTTTAGGAGGAATTGGAGCTTTGGAGTAGGATTAAAGTTGGACTTTCCACATACTAACATGTCCCTGGGTCAAAAATAGAGTACTCCCCTTCATAAATCACACGTGAAATACATACTTATAATGTGGGTAACACAGGAATGGGAGTATTCTGCCTTTCAGATGTTGTTGGATTCCAATTCCCATCAGCCCAAATTGCCATGTCTGATGGTCAAGGATGATGAGAGTTGTAGACCAACTTGTGAATGGCCACAGATCCCTATCCTTGCATTAACAAATGCACATAAATTCCTGACTATACCACCTCCTCTACAGCAACAGAACATACAACAATAACAATAATGGTAGTCCATGGACTGGTGCTGGTTTGCAGTGACTCCACCACAGCCCAGGTTGGGTGGGATGCTTCAGGGACCAAATATGGTATTGGTCCTTAGCACACTGTGTGTGTGTGGAATAGCCAGTCCACCACATAAGATAGTTGAAAAGCACTGCTTTAAATGGTTATAAAGAAAGATGAGGAGGAGTGCTTTAAATGTATGGTGTGGATGTGACCTATAGCAGCCATAATGTGTCTCCATGTCACATGTATAGAACAGAAGGCAAGTGGTGTTGATCATAAAGGCTCTGAAAGGATACTGGGAGAAAGGAGGGAGAAGCCATGCAATAAGTGCAATTAAACCAAAGTGTAATTTCACAAGACTGTAATAGAAATGGGGAAAGGTTAACTTGAGGAGAGAAAGCGAGACTTCTTTCTTAATTAGCTGGGCTTTCTTAATTAGAGGGCTTGCTGAGGAAATGCTTCACAACATGAGAATGAAAATATTTCACTTGGATCTAGATGGGAACAACAGCTAGGGCAAGCTACTTGTGTGTGTGGGTGGGGGGGATGTTTTAGGATATGAATATTTGTCTTTAGATCCAGCAGGCTGTTCTATCGTAGGCCACATAGAGACCATACATTTAGAGCACATCTGAAGGATACAACTTATCCCAAAGAATTCTGGCTTTTTTGTAGTTTACTCCTCAGACAGCTACAGTTCCCAGAACCCTTAAACCTAGGAATCACATGCTTTAAAAGTATGGTGCATATGCTCTCTCCAGATGTCATGATCAAGTACTACTTTATGAAGCGATCAAGAATAATGAGCATGGTAGTGCAACATTGTTCTGTTGCCTCCCCACTTGTGCATAGTTGTTCTAATATACACATTTGTGCATGCAGTTTTGACTAATGTACACATTTTTTTAAAAAAAATCCCCTGCAATCAGAAGTGGCTCACCAGGTGGGCCAGAACTGCTTGATAGCTCCTTGGCAGGCCAGTCACTGTTGCTTATAGGGAAGAAGAAGGGAAAGGGAGATGCAGCCAGGAGGTCAGCACAGTGCAAACATACAGTACAACCAGAAACATCAGACTGGCTCAGCTGGTGCATTTGCACTCCCTGCCCCCTTGTTCCCAGTAAGCAACAAAAACCCAGCTGCCAGGAAGCTAGTGTAGTACCTTGCTGTACCTGGTGAGATGCTCTGGTATGCAGTGTTTCCAGTAGAATGCACCTTTGCATGCTACTACCACTAGCGGGTGGCACTGTGGGTAAAACCTCAGCGCCTAGGACTTGCCAATCGTATTGTCGGCGGTTTGAATCCCCGCGGTCGGGTGAGCTCCCGTCGTTCAGTCCCAGCTCTGGCCCACCCAGCAGTTCGAAAGGACCCTTAAGTGCAAGTAGATAAATAGGTACCGCTTTATAGCGGGAAGGTAAACGGCGTTTCCGTGTGCTGCGCTGGTGCAGGCTCGCCAGAGCAGCTTTGTCACGCTGGCCACGTGACCCGGAAGTGTCTTCGGACAGCGCTGGCCCCCGGCCTCTTAAGCGAGATGGATGCGCAACCCCAGAGTCGGTCACGACTGGCCCGTACAGGGAGGGGTACCTTTACCTTTACCACTAGCATGTATATTTTTATGCACACACTTTCCCCTAATTTTTGCACACATTTTTGTTGAAGACCAGCACTGCTAATTTCAGAGAAGTATGAATACAATTGATCACTAAGTTTCAGTTCACGTATTGTTTTGAATTAGTGCAAATTCAGTAGGCTCTCATTAAAACTTAAACTAATACGGCTTTCTGCCCCAACCTACAGAACATTAATTGAACAAAACTGGGGGAATCCTTTTACCCCTGTCCATAAGTTCCTTAAGCAGCCACTTCCATGGACAAAACTTTGACAGTCAAATACAGTGGGATCCCCATGGAAGAGGGTCCAGTGTGAAATAGATTGCTTGATGGCCACACCTTTTTTGAGCATAAAAGATTGAGCTTGCTTAGGGGGGAGAGAGAGAATCATGGGGGCCTCCGAACCTCTCAGGCAGTCATCTCTGCAGGCAATTTGCTTCTGTTCAGATCCTACCACACAGTGACTGCAGAAACCACATCCCACCCCTCTTTTCATCATTAAGCGCGTGAATTGTCTGGGCTGTACGCAGGGAGGCAAGATAATGCTTTTGAACAGAGATATAAATCTCACACTGCAGTGCAAGAACTCATTAAAAGAGCCTTAGCAGTAGCGACATGGCAGTTTAAAGCTCTCAAAGACTGGTTAGAAGCATTGCTAAATGGAGTCATGTATGCCAGATGCGCAAGCACATTTTGGCATGAATGTACAGAGCACACAGAAATGTCATAATAGTCTTAGCAGTCCTATTTTTGTCAGCTCATTACTGTGTACACCTGCAATTTATTGGCAGCACAATGAAGAGTGTAGGAATGGAGATGAGCAAACTTTGGGATGGTTCCCCCCCCCCCCCGTTACTATTTTCTCTTATGAAAAAATTGAAGACACTTATCTTTTTGCCTTCTATAGATTCTTAGGTTTCCTTTTCTTTAGGAGTAACTGCATTATTTTCTTAAGTTGTGTGTGTGGTAGGGGGGCTCATTTGGAGGGAAGGATGAGGTATAAATTCAACAAACAACAAATTGTTGGACTGGGACATGAGAGACCCAGGTTCAAATCCCCACTCACTGGGTGACCTTGGGCCAGTCACAGTCTCTCAGCCTAACCTACCTCTCAGGGATGTTGTCAGGATAAAATGGAGAGGAGAGGAATCATGTCACCTTGAGTTCCTTGGATAAAAGATGGGATATAATAATAATAATTATAACAACAACAACAGCAGCAACAACAACAACTCAAAACATGTTTTGTTTTGGCAAGCCTACACAGATTTGTGATTTTTATTTTTATTATGTACATTTGTTTTTAATATCTATTAATTTCTGTCTCATAATGAAGCATGTTTATTGGAAATGCAGATGAGTTGGAGGAGCTGAATGAAGATAAACAAGGGAAATATCGTGGTGCTGGTTGACCACTTGCTAACTTATTCTATTCCCCATCTATTCCTCTCATCTTGTGGATACTTCAGTGTATACACAGACTGCAGCACATTGGTGTTCCAACCTTAAAACACAAATGAAGCATCCCCATTGCTTCCACTTGCATTCGTTCACTAGAAAGAAAGGAAACTTGCATCCATCTTAGTTGCGTGGAAATTCTCATCAGCATGGACAGACTCTCAAACCAAAGAATTATGGCTGTGTGCACACCCCACCACAAAGAATCCTGGGAACTGTAGTTAACCCCTCACAGAGCCACAGTTCCCAGCCAGCCCTCTTAACAAACTACAGTTCCCAGAATTCTTTGAGGGAAGTCATGTGCTTTAAGTATGCATTGAATATATGGCATAGGTGCCAACTCCCTGGGGCAGTGGATGCCCGAGCACCCACAAAATCCCCCACAAATCTCAGTGCCAGGGCCATGTATGCTTCATGGCACCCTTCCCTGGGCACCCAATGGTTGCGGGGCCAAGCTGGCACCCCTGATGTATGGTGTGGATGCAGCTGAAGAACTTGAAGTGAATGATAGATTTGTGTATGACACAGGTGGGTCACTTGTGACCCTCCAGAAGTTGGACTGTAACCGATATCAGCCCCAGTCAGCATAGTCAATGATCAGGGGTGACAGGAGTTGTCCAAAAACATCTGGAATAGCCACCAGTTTCCCAACCCCCGATGTAGGAGGCAACAGTGTTGTAGAAACTGCAAAGAGGGAGTTGGCCTTGAAAATTGCTTGAGAAGATGCTTTCGATTTGGTATACTCCAAAAGAAAATCAAAGTGCTTTAGACTGAATATTTTAACAGATTTCCCAAGAACTCCCTGCTCCCTGTTTAAAAGTTAGCTACAGCAAGGGAACTTGCAAAGCTGTAACTATCGATGTTGTATCTGAAAACCTTTCATGAATGTCTTCTGGCCCTTTTTCTCTTATCTTCAGTCTCTTGAATGAAAAACAAGGGCACAAAATGTCACGTCTTCTTTGGCACCACGGTACCAAAATGGAAACAAAGTAATTCAGGGAACAGAAGTGCAGGTTTAGGTGATGATGTTGGGCAACAGCAAGACTCTGTGCACTGCAGAGACAAGCGACACTCAAGGCAGCTGTCTCTCCTGACAAGGCTAATAATGTGCACTGCATCTCATATCAAATTCGACTGAGCATCTCAGAGGCCCTTGCTTAAAAGTCAAGAAGTTCCCACCCGCACTGTCTCACCCTCCTTAAGTCCATTAAAATTAATAGGGCTATTTAGACACCTACCCCCATATCCATATTTATAAGCTGGGTGAATGATTATGGGTGTATTCCACCAAAGCACAGTTCCCAGGCTAGCTTCTTGGATGTGAATGGAGGACGAGGAGCAGCCGTGCTAAACAGACTAGCCTCTATGGGTTTTCTTTTTCAATCCGTCATCACCATTTGGTTTTTGGCAGTGGTGAAACATAGGATAGATGGCTTCTCCAATCCCCCCAGAAGTGTTTCTAATTCCCTACTACATTTCTGGTTCTAATAATAATAATTAGTCAAAGGAAAAGCCCATTAACTTGAGAAGGATCTTCATTCATTGTCATCCTTCTCACTCATTTTCCAGGCCCTCTTTATTGGTGCATAATTTTAATTTTAATTCTTTGCTATAATTTTAATTCTGCTTTTCACTTTCTCTCCTAGTTATTTATTTAAATATTGCCCAGTCAACTCACAAAGTGATGGTTAAAAATACAATAATGAAATAATTAAAATCAATAACAAGTAATAATGATACTACTACCACAACAACACTTTTCACAGAAATGGAGACATGATAAACTGATTCACAGCTTAAATTAAAACCTTGCTAAGCCACAACAGGCCAAGGTTAAAGTGTCTCTTTCATGTCACACACACACACACTGCTTTTATGTCTTCTAGTTCCTTTGTGCCTCTCGCCACACAATTATCAAGCTTTAGCATCTGAGGAAGGAAATTGACTTGTATCATATTCCTGTGTCCTTGCATTTTATCTATGGGCACTGGGACGCTGTGATAAATGCACTGAGGAACACAATCCTTGACAGCCTTGCAACTCTGTTGGAACCACATGCTTATGGATGGGGGGGGGGGAGAAGTCCAGAATATGTTACATACACATACCAGAAATGGAGACAGCTGTGCATTCCACCTCTTGGCCCAGGTGCTGATGCTCAGCAAAGCTCCTTTTCCTGGGTGTGGTTCTCCCAGGGTCGGAAGCCATCACAAATCTTATCATTTCGACATCCTGGGGAGGTGGATTTTAAGGGTGGCTCTCTTGAGTACAATTTGCATGACAGTCTTCTGTAGCCTGGGAAAGGTGTAGGATGTAGAACGAAAGAGGGCCTTAGGGGGAAATACCCCTTTTATTCAAAGGACTGGAAGGGATATAGCGTTTAACTCTCAGCAGTGCTCCGCTTAGGCTATAGCCTGCCAGATGTGACAGATGAGTGTCATTTACGGCCAGGATGCTTAGGAAGGAATTTGCCCTTGAGTAAGACTGAACAGTGAATGGCGGAGTTGGGGCACTGTTTCCTGAAAAGTGTAGCTCTGCCACACAGGCACTAAAAGTATTCATTGTTTTGATTTCTGTGCCATTCTTAAATATAAATTATCTCATTGCAATTTGTAAAACAACATCATAGGCAATGAAACCCTAAAAGACAGCACAGCAAAATTAAGAGCAAGATGAAATCTATCCCCAAACCAGAAATAGTCCAGAGTTCAAATTCAGAATCACAATGTGATCAGCCTCCCAAATGTGAATACAGGAATGCGTCTTTATGCTTTACAATTGGCACTGAAAACTAGTCATATTTTTCCATGTATAACATGCCCCCTTGTATAAGACACCCCCTTTTGATAGGAACTCAAAATTCAGAAAATGGGGGGAAATTGCTGATCTTTTTTCTTGGAGAGGATTGCTCAGAGTTGTTGAGCTTTTTTTGGGGAAAATAACGAAAAATGCTCACCAGCCTGACCAAATCACACATTCACGCATCGCAGAACCCATAAATACCCTGCCCACTCACCGACAGCAACCGCCAATCACCCACTCATTGGCCACAGCAACAGCCAATCAACAGCAGCCCTTGTCGCAGACACCAATCAACAGCGCAATCACATTTTCAGAACGTTTTCTATATGTGCGTAGATTCCACCAGAAAGGGGTATGTTCATGTATATAGAAACTAGCTGACTGCGCAAATGCAAAATTTAAATTAATTGCTCCACCCACTTTTGCCTCTGGCCTCAGCCACCACTAACATGTGGCCCTCAGAAGGGAATGTGGCCCTTCACCTGAAAAAGTTTTCCCAACCTTGTTGGGCCCACCTGAATGCCTGCAATGATGGGGCATTACTTAATTTAACTGGAACTGAATCCCAGAGGCATGGAGCCACAAATTCGAAGTTCAGAGATGCTTTGTGCCCACCCAGGGCACAGTGCAGCCTCTATAGTGGTGCATCTTTGGCAAAGTAAACAGCATAAAGTTGCAGCGGAAGTCTTCAGACATCTGATGTGGGACCAGTGTGAGATTTCCAAAGGAATCTGGAAAGGTCATTCAAGACAAACATGTAAATATGGTCAGAATAATCCATTTTGGCATAACATATTTTTTTCCATAGTAGTAATTGAGACTTGCTCATATTGTTTTCATTATTAGGATATAAGACATGATTTTTAAGTAGACGAGCTGAAATTTCTTAGAAGACGTCTTTCTGAAAAAGTCAGAAATTCTACTTTCCCCTCCCAATCAGCCTCCCATTAGAAAAAAGGCCACTTTGCAAAATACAACCCTTCCCAATATTCTCCACTTTTCCCCTTTTCTTCTTGTCACTGGTGGAGAATTTCTCTCCCAGTTTCTCTGCCTACAAATAGGGTTGGAGAATTTCAAAAGGTCATTTCCACTCTGCTCTGTTTAAGATTGCAGGGCCAGGCTCAGTGAATCTGCAGGTAGTGGTTTGGGGCATGGTGAAATTGCAGTAAACAAAGGATGCCCACTTAGGATTTAATGAGACCACCACTTTATTGATTACAGGTGCCAGCAGGTTTTGGCACAGGCACTGGGTGTATATTCTGAATCAACCAACCCATTTGCTGATTGCTTGTTTGGCAGGGTTAATGAAGGTTAGGGATTGCCCTATGACCTACATCAAATCAGAGCGACCATGACCAACATCACCATATTGGTGGTGCTATAGCCCATCAGCCCCTATCTGGGTCGAAGCACCTCTACCCTGGATCCCTTTAACAAGATACCCTGATTCCTTGGACCTGAGGGGGAGGGGGGTGCCCTCAACCCGCTGTCCATCCATACTAAAGATCCAACCCAATGCCCTATCTGCCATCAAGTTGTGACAATTATTATGAGGCTGGCAAAAAACCCAGACAGGCAAAAATTATTCACTGGCCCACTCCCTAAACTGTGCCCCCAAGCTCACCTGCAATTGGCTGCAACCATGGGCAAGCCGCAGCAGCCAGCGTAGCCAATGGAGGAGGAAGGGACGTCCTCCCCTGGCTACGCCAAAGCTTGGAAAACCTAGCACAAAAGGAACTTTTAAACTCACCACCTTGTGCACAATTAATTTGTGGCATTTCAACCAGCCAGCTTTCAACCATGTAAGGTCGCAAGATGCGATTGTACTTATCCGTGAATACTGATGTTAGAGAAACTATACAAACAACACGATCTAGCAGATAGTCTTTTGCCATTCACCAAAGTTGAATTGTTCTCTTATTGAATGCTTTCGGTGTCTTGTTTTGGTTTTTAACAGCTCTGTGGCCACTTAATAGAATTTTATTGATTGCAATTGCTTTTTTACAGCTCCACCTGATGTGCTAAGTCTGCCTTGGCTACTTGTGAATGGCCAAAGAGACCTCAGGAATTTAGGTGGCCATCCCACGGCCAGTCATCCTTCCCTGAAGCCCAGAGTACGTTCTCTACTTGCCTCTCTGAGGCCGCCCAACATTTACAGCATGCCATTGTAGCAATCCCAGGCAATTACATACTGTATTAACCGCATTCAACATGGTCTTATTTTATTTCTACATTTAACACCCAATGTAATTCGACAAGGAGAAAATTACTCAGCCCTAGAGCGAACCATTTTAGTGTTATTTACTGCTGTAGATAAGTTTGCTTTCTAGTTGTCGGTCTTGATTTTCTTCATTGCTTTCTGTCTCTATCAAACTGTAAAGCAACAAACTTGTCTCCACCAATCATTTAATGACCATGCTGGTAAGGAAAGGAAGGGAAAGAAAAGTCTGGGCAAGTAATGGCATTTTCCCCTTCTTGCCCTATTCTCACTGTCGGTTCTACTCTGCCCTCATAGCTGTGATATGTCCTTTATTGCTAAAATAGACCTGATTGCTGATGGAGGGAGAGAGAAAGGAAGAAGGAAAGGGGGAGGGAAAGCTAAACAAATAAAACGTACGTCTTAAGTTGCTCAGAAACTAAAGTCCATTTCATTCCAGTTTGCTGCTAAGTGAAAATGTAGCCGCTTTATAGATTTCAGTGGAATTAAACTTAAACCTTTAGAATTGGGTTTATTAATTTCTGTCATGGCTCAATGGGGAAATAAGAGGGGCCATTCATTAAGGATACACAATTACCACAGACAAAAATGAAGTGCGGTGCTATTAACCATAATAAAAATGTTGAACACCGAGGAAATTTTCATTAAATATAATCTATTCTTTATATGACTCCACTTAATCCTTTCTGTCCTTCCCCCCCCTTTGTGTTCTCCAACCCATTTAAATTTTATTGCTTAACTTTTTAATAAATGTTTCTTAATATAATTATGATTAAATATTTGCAGTGGAAGACACTGTTATTCAGTGAAATAAGCTTCCTTCTGCCTCCAGCTCCTTATCTCAATGAAAAATAGTCTTTTGAAACAACACGAGTACTAAACATGGCTTCATTACGATTCCTTGAGCTTGTGGGTATGAATAGGAAAAAGTCAGAAATGGGAGAGGCAATTCTGTTTCAGCTACTGCAGTGGAGTTCAGTGGCCTTCATGGGAGAAAAAAATTGTACAATTCAATCTGGCGTGTATCTAACTCAAATCACCCCATTGAGTTCAATGGGACGTGTTGCCTTAGAGAACGAACTGGTTTATTAGAATGTTTTGCAGGCTGTGGGATAAGTGAAATGTGTCTTCTCAGTACACTTATGCAAATGGTGAGATATTTTGAATATTCCCTACCCAAGCAGTATCTGCATGCCAGGAAGAAGATTTAAGCTAGCTTTTTCATGATTTCTTGGGTTTAAATTTATGGGGTATACTTTGTATGGAGAGGGTGAGGGGATTTAAGACCTTCTGAAACAGTAACAGATAGATCACATAAGACTTCTGCTCATCTATTTTAGCTCTAAGGTTGGACAGTCTTTATCAGCATGTTCCTAACTCTATAGTTCTTGTGGGCGTGAAAGATAAACTCAGTCTCATAAATACCCAGAAGATAACCTTTGTAACTCTGTATCAGTTGCTGTTAAACTAGAAGCGTCTCTGAACTTTGGAGCTTTGAGATGATGTACTTGAGAGCCCACAGCTTCATTCAGCTCTTTGATTGCACTGCCAAGGAGCTGTGTAGCTTTCCGGTTCCTAGATGGCGGCATTGATACCAGAGGATTCTTCAGTCCACTGCTCAGTATTTTCCAGCACGGGCATCTTAATGTCAGCTGCACATGTTCATTCTGTCAGTTCTGAGTCAGAGTCATGAATCTAGACATGGGTTGTGTGCTCTGCTGCTTAGGATCCCTGAGGTCAGTGGCTTGAGTGGGAAAGTGAGGCGGGGGAAGCAAAGGGGGCCCATCTGTTGACCAGGCAAAGCTAGCAGGCTGGTCTCCCACAGCTTGTCCAGTCCAGAGGCTCCATACAGGGCTGGCACAATACTTTTGAGGCAAAAGATGAGTTAACACCTCCTCTCCTCATTTCATGTATCTACTCTGGCACCTTCATTACAATGGCCTCTCTATTTTGGCCTTTGACACCTCCCAGAGATATATATTTTAGGCCTATCCTTATGATTATAGTTTGTTTAGAACTGTCTTTTCTGTTGTATTTTAAATTGTTGTCAAATTATTATTATTAATAATAGCATCAAATCAGTAATAATAACAACAAAAATATCACTCCTCTCCAATCCCAATGCACATGTATTCATTGATGAACCACTGTAATTTTGATATTCTCTCTCTCCCTCTTTACTTTTATTCATACATGTGTTTATATGCTACATGAATGAAGCCAAGGTGCCGCTAACCCTCTCTAGGGAGGGTGTTCCTAAGATGAGCACTATGAATAACAAAATCCTGTCTCCTGTGTGGATGGGCAAATCTGACGGTTTCAGTTTCAGTTTCTCATTCTTCCACTCCTTAAGTTCAGTTCTCCACATCATCTTCTCAATCATTCTGAGAAGCTGGCACCTCTGTTCTGAAATGAAAGTTCTTGAAGCGGCCAAATGTTACCATTTTCAAATACTTTGGAAGCAGAAAAAAAGATGGTTATCTATTAGCAGCATTCCACAAGCTCCCAACTTGGTGGAAAGGAAACACTTTAATTTCACTTTCCATTAAGTCTTAGCAAATGACAGGGCTTTTAATTTCACAAAAATGACTACTCTCCAAATGATCTGTAAGGAGGGGTTGGGGGAAGAGAAAGCTACTCAATTTCATCTAGGAATCATCAACGCCATCCGATTGCATTTATTATTGTGGGGCTCAGAAAAAATAAACAGTTTATGTGGAAGATTAAGAGACAGTGTGGGTTTGCTTTTGACATATCTTGTCTCCAAATCTTCACTTTGGATTTATTAGAGCACTATCATGTCAAAGCTCCCTCATTTATATGATAACACGTCTGTAATGTTTTACAAGTGCAGCAGTCCTTCTGGTTCAGAATGTTGCTTTTTAAGTCCTAAATTACAGTACCTGGAGAGGTATGCATAATTATAGTACATGTTAGCAATGATAGGATGCATTTTGCCTTGGGTGATCTGCATTAATCATCACCAGAGAGGGTGCAATAAAATCATAATTGCCTCTTCAAAAGTTATAATCTAACTTATACAACTTTAAGGCCTTCATATGGCAATCTCACATCTACTTGTCATGAAACATCCAAGATTCCTTCATTTGTTTAACCTTACGATAGACCTTGCCTCCCTGAGAAGTGTGATTGCAGAGTTATTTATTTTCCCATTTACATTTGGGGTTGGTAAGAGTTACATCTGCAAATATGTAGAACGGGCTCCAAACTTAAAGAATCTGGGATCAGTGTTGAGGGTAAGCATGGCTGAGCACCTACCAAGGAATGAGCCATTGCAGGGGCCCATTGTCAACCCATGGAGCCTACTAACCGTGGTTCTCCCCCTCCATGCTGTCACTGTCTATCACCTGACCAACGTGAGGAGATAGAGCAGCAGTATTGCACATTCCCTCTGGAGGTTGTACAGAATGTGCCCAAGGTTGGAAAGGGGAAGTGAATGAGCAGTGGGAACAGAAGCAGTGAGATACAGTGGTGCCTCACAAGACGAAATTAATTCGTTCCGCAAGTTTTTTCGTCTAGCGAATTTTTCATCTTGCGAATCACGAATTCCCATAGGAATGCATTGAAAATCAATTAATGCGTTCCTATGGTCAAAAAAAGTCCAAACAAAGCCAAATTTGGTACAACAAGAGTTTATTAAGTGCTCTTTAAAGTCACACATACTGTAAAGAGCATTTCAAAAACTGAAGGAACAATAATTTAAGTTTCTAAACATGACAGAAAAACATTTAAAAATCAACAAAGTGTACAGTACATTTTCTAAGACTCTGGGGGACAACTCGAAGAAGGTTCCTCTTCCACTCTTTGCTTCTTGCTGAAGAACCTGTCCATGGTTTGCTGCTTCATCCACCTTTTCAGCACCTCCCTGAAAGGCGACATGACCCTCGTATCAAAAGTGTTCACAAGGTCATGTGCCACGTGCTTGTCAGGGTGGTGCCGCTGTGCAAAAGCCTGCACATCCTTCCACTTCAGGCAAATGTCCCTCAGTTCTTTGGAGGACAGCCGTTCCTCAGTTGCTTCCTCCTCTTCCAGCGAGGCCTGCTCCTGCGCAGCCTCTGCCTGCAGTTCGACCAGCTCCTGGGTGGTCAGCTCGTGGTCGTGCTCCTCCACCAGCTCGCTGATGTCTTCCTCTGTGACCTCCAGGCCCATGGTCCTCCCCAAGGCAACAATGTCCTGCACCACTGTTGACTCTGGTGCATCAGAGTCACTTGGTGCCACACAGTCCGGCCACAGGCTGCGCCAAGCGCAATTCAAATTTCTCTAGCTGATCCCGTTCCAGGCCGTGGTGATCATCTTCAAGCAGGTGACGATGTCGAAGTGGTCCTTCCAGAATTCCCGCAGGGTGATGGTGGTGCAATCAGCCACCTCTAAGCATCGCCTGAAAAGCTCCTTGGTGTAGAGTTTTTTGAAATTGGCGATGAGCTGCTGATCCATCGGCTGGAGCAGTGGCGTGGTGTTAGGCGGCAGGAACATGATGCTGATGAAGCTGAACTCCAACAAGTCCTCCTCAAGGCCTTTAGGATGAGCAGGAGCATTGTCCATCAGAAGCAAAGCCTTCAGCGGCAGGTCGTTGTCCAGCAGGTACTGTTTGACAGCAGGGCCAAAAGCATGATTGACCCAGTCCACAAACAGCACACGTGTGACCCAAGCCTTACTGTTGGATCACCACATGACACTCAGCCGCTCCTTGTTGACCTTGTGTTTCTTGAAGGCCCTTGGGTTCTCCGAGTGGTACACCAGCAGGGGCTTGATCTTCAGGTCGCCGCTTGCATTGGCACAGAAGAGCAGGGTCAGACGGTCCTTCATGGGCTTGTGGCCAGGCAACTTGGCCTCCTCCTGTGTGATGAAAGTCCTTTTGGGCATCCTCTTCCAAAACAGCCCGGTCTCGTCGCAGTTGAAGACCTGCTGTGGAACATAGTCTCCGTCTTCACAACCTCCAGGAACTCCGCTGCAAAGTCTTCAGCCACAGAAACATCAGAACTGGCAGCCTCTCCATGCCAGAAAAAACACACAAGCTTCCAGATTCTTGCAAACCCCTCCCCAACTGTTCCCCCAGCCACCCAGCACACAGAAATTCAAATCCAGAATTTTTTTTAAAAAATAGCAGAGTGGCCCAATGGTCACAGAAAATCATAAAAATGCAGGAAAAAAACCACAAGCTTCCAGATTCTTGCAAACCCCTCCCCAACTGTTCCCCCAGCCACCCAGCACACAGAAATTCAAATCCAGAATTTTTTTTAAAAAATAGCAGAGTGGCCCAATGGTCACAGAAAATCATAAAAATGCAGAAAAAAACACACAAGCTTCCAGATTCTTGCAAACCCCTCCCCAACACCAAGTCCTTGAATTCCAAACACCCCAACCCAAAATCCAACCCCCCCCCAAAAAAGTTTTAAAAGCCTAACTTACCAAATGGCTGCAAAAGAAGTTTTGGAAAAGCTTCAAAAATCACCAAAGTCTTTAAAACCCTCAAAAAAGGCTACTATGTACACTGCGTTCTATGAGTTGCTCCTCGAAGTCAAGTCGCAACTGTATTAACGGTGTTAAGAAAAAGGAAACAAACTTGCAAGATGTTTTCGTCTTGCGAAGCAAGCCCATAGGGAAATTCGTCTTGCGAAGCAACTCAAAAACGGAAAACTCTTTCGTCTAGCGAGTTTTTCGTCTTGCAAGGCATTCGTCTTGCGGGGCACCACTGTAGTAGGTCTACACAGTGAGCAGCAAAGCTGAACGTATCTTGCCCCAGGGGCCTCCAAAACCTGAAGCCTACCCTAGAAACATTCAAGCATGCAGGCAACAACTGCTATCCAATGAAGCTGAATGTTGGAAGACTCAAGGTGGACAAAGAAAACACGGCTCATAGTTAAACTATGGAATTTGCTCAGGCACCTTTAAAAGGGGATAAGACAATTTTAGCTAGGATAAAGCTATCAATGCCTGCTAGTCACAATGGCTATGTTCTATCTTCACGCTGGAGGCAGTATGCTTCTGCACGCCAATTACAGGGAATCCCAAGTGGGGCGAGTGCTGTTGTGCTTTTGTCCTGCTTGTGGGCTTCTCATAAGCATTTGGTTGGTTGGTCACTCTGAAAAAGCATGTTGTTCTAGATGAGCCTTTGGACCAACACAGTAGAGCTTTCATATGTACTTATGATTTTTTCTTCGGATCTCCAATTTTAGCATACAGCTCTTTCACACATGGTACAGCAGTGTATGCCATTGTGCCGATTGGCAGGCTTGACCCACTATTATGATGAGAAGACATTCCTAGTTGTGGCCTCCTGGCTCTGGGATACCCTTCCCTTGAAAGTTCAGACAGTAGAAACAATCTGATTACTGTATTTTTTGCACCATAACACTCACTTTTTTCCTCCTAGAAAGTAAGGGGAAATGTCTGTGCGTGTTATGGAGCGAATGCCTGCGGGTGGCGGGGGGGATCTGCTGCAGTCGTGAGCAGAGGATCCATGGTTCCCCTTCCTTCCCTCCTCCGTGGTTACAAAGCATGGATCCACATGGATCCTCAGGATTTTTGCATTGGGCTACTCCAAACCCACTGTCAGATCACATGTCTGTGGCCACAGCATGAACCACAAAAATCATATATCCACTATTTCGTTTAGAATATTTTTTTTATTGTTTTCCTCCTCTAAAAACTACGTGCGTGTTATGGTCTGGTGCGTGTTATAGAGCGAAAAATACGGTATTTTAGGAGTATGGATTAAATTAGTAACAGCTCCTTAAATTTTATGTTCTCGGGCAGCTGCTTGCTTGCTTGCTTTATTAATTGGGTTGTTCTTAATAACTGTTATATTTTATGTATTATTGTATTTGGCATCATGTTGATGAGATGGAGAGCAGCTTATGAATTGGATGAATAAATAAACATTTCACCGGTGCAAACATAAATACTCATTGTATGCTAACTGTACCTTGATTGCCGAAGCAAAATTTGCTGCCCAGGAGGCTTCCTCTTTGTCTCCAACTGACCACAATACTTTCCTTTTTTGATATAATATATAATCTTACAATGGATCTGGTTGTAGTTTTAGAGCATGGCTTAGGTCCCATCTGCACTAAGCATTTAAAGCAGTTAACTCCTTCAGTCACTCCTAAGCCAACGTGCAGTTAGCTGGATCTGAAAACCTTCATTGTGATAAGGCTTTCACACGTGTGAATGGGAGCTCTGACTGGCCAGTGTTCTCATCCCCATATTGAAAACCCTACACACAGACCCAGGCATGATGGGAGATGTAGTCCAACAACATCAGTAGTCCTAAAGCGACAGGTTCTTCATCCCTACTGCAAATGCAGTCAGAAAACAAAATACTCCCATTCGTTAAAGGACTCTTTTTCAAATGACACATGAGAACTCTTCTAAGATTTCAGAAGTCAATTCTTTGCTTGAACAAGTAAAGAATTAGCTCTTTATATAATTGCCTTAATGTAGCTTTGTCAACGATGCTGATACCAAGCCTATGGCAAGAATCCAACAGCTTCAAAGGACTGGGATGGTACCTTTAAGAGGCAGATGTTATCTTCCAGAACCAGCAGCCTAGGATGCTGCACTGGATTTTACAGTAGATAAAGAACGAGTTTTAACTAAGTTGACTACTATCAAGTTAGGCAAATAACTTTAAGCCTTAGAAGATCAAAATAAAATGTTTATTATTCTTTTTTTAAAAAAAGGTTACTGATGTAATATTCTGACATACAGCTTGAAAGGGACAGAGAACTTTCATTTTATTTCACTGCGTGCTATAGCTGTCTGTGGAATCCAGGCCACATCCTTTGAAGGCTAGCCAAATACTTTTCATGTTATTACACCAGCCAAACATATAAAGGCATATCCATGAAGCCTATCACAAAACACTTGCATTCCAAAGAGGCTCAGAATGGGGCTTGTACATGAAATCTGATTTGACTGCTAGATGCAACATTTCAAAGTCAAGTGCTAGAATTTCAAACGCCAATTCAGAAAGTGATTCAGCATGTCATTAGGGTGGAATCTGCCAAGCGGTCGTCCTGGGCAAGCTCTGGTGATCTGACATGGAATTGCTTGCATAGGCCTAAGCCTGGACTCTTAGCACCCTCTTTAGGCTTTGCCTCATTTGGGCAGAGTGGACATTTTGGGAAACACCTCTTCCTGAAGCCCTGGAAAGCCACTGCCAGTCTGTATAGACCAGTGGTTCCTAAACCTTTTGGAGCTCCCACTTCCTTGGTTCCATAAACTGACTCCCAGTGCCTCCTATCCTATCCTATCCTATCCTATCCTATCCTATCCTATCCTATCCTATCCTATCCTATCCTATCCTATCCTTCCTATCCTATCCTATCCATCATATAAAAATCATTATTCAGATAAGCGGTTTGCATGCCCCACTAAGGAAGATAATAACACAATAAAATTCAAAACAGTAACAATTAATCACACATTTATTCCAAATCCATTAAAAACTATTTCATTCAACTAATTCAACTAAATTGCCGATTGCAGCCTTAGCATAACCAATACAGTGGCACCTTGGGTTACGAACAGCCTAGCCAATTAACTTTTTGGATTACGACCGCATCAAACCTGGAAATGAGTGTTCTGGGTTGCGGGGTTTTTGGTTTGTTTTTTGTTTGGTATATGTATGTACACTGTTCGGAGGTTCACTTCTGTTTTGAGTGCCACACTTCTGTTGTCCCGCAGCGGAGAAGGAGGCATTTTCCACAGCAGCGAGGGAGGGAAGCTGTGCGCTTGCCAGCCAGCTGGCTTTCGTCTCCCAAAACCGCAAGGCCTTTCCATGCACCTCCGTCTCCCAAGCGGCTTGGCAGCAAGAAAAAGTTCCCTCCGCCTGGCCGGGCAGCGGGAGGAAGGCATTCTGCTTGCGCGATGGTGGCGGCTGCTCCCCCAGAACTACGTAGAGGCGTGTGCACAGCTGCCTTGGCCGGCCACCCCAGTAAGTTGGAGGGCAAGGAGGAGGCGAGTCCAGCTGGCTGGACGGAGGGAAGTTGCATGGCGCTGACTCCCAGGTGCGCAGAATGGCAGTTGGCCCGACTCACCTCCTCCTCGCCTTTCAACTTACCGGGGTGGCCGGCCAAGGCAGCTGCAAACATGCCTCTGCGTAATTCCTGGGGAGCCGCCACCGCTGCACGAGCAGAGTGCCTTCCTCCCACAGCCTGGCCAGGCAGAGGGAACTTTCTCTTGCTGCTGAGCCACTTGGGAGATGGAGGTGCATGGAAAGGCCGCGTGGTTTCCAGAGACGAAAGCCAGCTGGTTTGCGGGCACACAACTCCCCCCCATGCTGCTGCGGGAGGCGCGTGCTCTAGAGAGCATTTCCTGCAGCAGCGTGGGGGGAGGATCTTTTTGGATCCCAGTTCAGCTATTGATTGATTGATTGATTGATTGATTGTGTGACTGTGGAAATTGATAAAAGCCCCCCATCCAAACAATGACTATCATCAGTGCATGTAAGAAAAAAAAACAATAATTTCAATTTTATCATCTACAATACTGTTTTATTTATTTTATAGTACAGTACATTGATTATTGCTTTCATTTTATGGATCAGTGGCCTTGTTTGATAGTAAAATTCATGTGAAATTGCTGTTTCAGGGGTTGTTTTTCATCGTCTGAAACAGATTAATCCATTTTCCATTACTTTCTATGGGGAAGCACACCTTGGTTTAAGTACGCTTTGGTTTAAGAATGGACTTCTGGAGTGGATTAAGTTTGTAAACCAAGGTACCATTGTACACTGAAAATATTTTTTTTTAAAAGAAAAAGACTCAGTATTTTTCATTTCCTGAACAGAATATAGAAAATGTTCCAGAAGAAAAATAATTTATACATTTTAATGTATATTTTATATTCTTTGTAAACTGTACAATGCTTTATTTAGTTAAGCAGTATACAAATAAATAATAAATATATATACCGATGTTTTGTATTAATTTTCAAAATCCCACAAGTCATGAATATGTAATGACACACATGCAATCCCAACACCTTTCTCTTTGCAGCCATAAGCATCAGGCAAATCCAATGTCAGTTGACTCTAGAATGATAACATTTAATTTTTGCTTGCAATTTATTTTGTTGTTCTGTCTGTATTGGTTTACAGCTACTGCCAAGCCCGCCAGGCACAAATCTGTTCTCACTTAGGCTTCAACACTGTGTGAAAGTTAGATATGTTCAAGTGTCCTTCTCTAATGCATAACTGTAATTATAATTTAGATCACTTTATTATCCTGCCCAACATGCTGCAGTCAGCAGTAGCTTACTTCTAATTAAATCAACCAGCATCACCCACTAAGCTCATGTCATCTTTTCCTATATGGGATGAGATGGCTTAGTGGTTTTTTGCTTTGTTTAATTGCAAAGTTTGGCCACAAACACAACATACATTTGAAGCACTGTCATACCACTTTAAACAGTCATGGCTTCCCACAAAGCATCCTGGGAACTGCAGTTTGCTTCTTAAGGGTGCTGAGAGTTGCTTAGGAGACCCCCTATTCCCCACAAAGATCTACAAAATACACAGAGCGGTTTAACAGTCCACCCTCTGAGAACTGGAGCCCTGTGAGGGGAATAGGGGGTCTCCATCCAGGCAAGTAAGAGATACTATCAGAATTCAAGGGCATATTCCAGCCAGGCAAAGTCATCTGAGGGCGGTGAGACTGAGGAGGGAGTGCAACTAAGGAGACTCCCAGATAAAAAGATCTTGAGATCATATGAGATCACGGAGCCCCCAAACACGTGTTTTTTGGGCTCTATACTCTTGTGTGGACCATAAAGAAGGCTGATCGCTGAAGAATTGATGCTTTTGAATTATGGTGCTGGAGGAGACTCTTGAGAGTCCCATGGACTGCAAGAAGATCCAACCTAGCCATTCTTCAGGAAATCAGCCCTGAATGCTCACTGGAAGGACAGATCCTGAAGCTGAGGCTCCAATACTTTGGCCACCTCATGCGAAGAGAAGACTCCCTGGAAAAGACCCTGATGTTGGGAAAGATGGAGGGCACAAGGAGAAGGGGACGACAGAGGATGAGATAGTTGGACAGTGTTCTCGAAGCTACCAGCATGAGTTTGACCAAACTGTGGGAGGCAGCGGAAGACAGGAGTGCCTGGCGTGCTCTGGTCCATGGGGTCACGAAGAGTCGGACACGACTAAACGACTAAAAGCAGCAGCAGCAACAACAACAACTCTTGTGTGGATGACGTAACTCATCCAAGAGTATGGCCTGAAAGACACGTTGCCCAGTTTTTGGCCTGGACATGTTGGAGGGTATGAGATTGAGGTTCCCTGCCCCAGGGTTAGACTGGATCTCGGCGATGGAAGACCAGGATTCAGATCACTGCTTGATCATGGAACTTACTGGGTGACATCGGGTTTGTTGGCAACTCTCAGCCTATCCTGCCACACAGAATTGTTGCGAGGATATGAATATGGAGAGAGGCAAAAGAATAGATTCATTCATTTGTTTGCTTTTGGATGATGTGTGAAGATGCCATAGCAGGTGCCATCCAAGAGGTGTTCCCTCTTTTGTGAGAGAGGGGAAGGAATGATTCTTCATAGATGGTACCTGCCACCTTCAGAGTGTTTTCTTTTGGTTTCTTTTCCTTTCTGGAGGTAAAGTGTGTCAGTGTGCTTTATTCCCAGCTGCTAAGTCCTGCTCTAACTTTAAATTAGCTTGGTAATGTTGTCAGTCTTGCCTAAACTGGTTGGCTATGTGTCTGATTGGCAGTGTCATGAAGACGACTTAGAGTGAGGGCAGGAAGCAGTGGTTGTTGTTGGCTACGTGACAACACCTGGATGCCCCTACTCTGGCTAGAATCATAAAACCAGCATGAAGGATTTTTTGTTTTCTGTGGGGGGTTGGTGGCAAGAATGCGACTGAAGCAGTAGCAAGATGAGGCTGCACAGATATTGCAAAAGGCAGTGAACAGGAGGCAAAAAAAGAAAATTCTTCAATATGTTCTAAGGGGGGGGGATTTTCAGCTCAGCAAAATGAAATGAAATGAAAATAAGTCAACTTGTGTAAGATAAGTTACCTATTGCTGTCTTTGCCTGCCTTCCTCCCTCTCCTGTTCTGTCTGAAAGGCCAGTTGGTCTGAACCTCCCAAATGTGGAAATGTTACTCAATATGTCTATCAGTCCAGATGGAGAACATCATTTATATTTATTACTCACTGTGACTGAAAGGTTGGCAGCAGCGCTGTGAGCAGTCAACTTGCAGCATGCTCTTTGAAAGGAAAACAGGGGTGATGCATCACCACAGAACCACTGACACAAAGGAAACATGAAAGGATTGAACCAATGTTGATGTTTTCTGAATTGAAGGATCACATCTAGGATTAAGCTTGCGCTGCCATTGAAAAAGACCTCTATTGTTTTCTATGACTAGCATTTTTGCAAGGCAAGGCAAATTCATTCAGTTTTCATGGGTGAAAAATGACTTTTAGGCTTACACTGGCTGAAAGAGTCAACAAGCATTCACTGCAGGATTGTCCAGTGTGAACAGTGGCTAGAGCTTCCTGATGATGCTTAGTTTTCTAATGGCAAGAACGGCAGAGATCACTCTTGCTTATTGTTATTAATAAATAAAGATTTGCCAAGTTTAATGGGCAGGGCAAGAGAAAGTTTCATTGCTTCCCCTAAGTCATAGATCCCCTTGCCACACCCAGACATAAGTAGGGATGAGGGGGAAAATGGATTTTCTTTGCATTTTGATGTGAAACTACCTAACTCACACTTTTTGAACCGCTAAGTGAATTGAAACACAATTATCTTTTGAAACTCACCTTTCTTCAAATTTTGCAATGCCGTTATCCAATCAGTGTGTACAAAAATGATAGAGAAACTTGCTTGCAAAGATGTGTATATTAGGCGAAACTGCATACAGCAATGTGTATATGAGGGGAAATTCATAATAAATTCTGAAAAATTATTATGGGGATTTCTTAACCATCAATCCCTCTTCTCATGGGACTCTGGGAATTGTAGCTCTTGGGGAGGGGGAGAATACTCCTAACAACTCTCAGCACCCTTAATAAGCTACAGTTCACAAGATTCCTTTGGGAGGAGCCATTACTGTTTATAGTGGTGTGATAATGTTTAAATGTATAGTGCAGTGAGGTCTAGGACAGAATATCGGGGACTTCTTTCATTCATTCTCATATATATATATATATATATATATATATATATATATATATATATAATTTGTATTGGTCTTTTCTGCTGCAAAGTGAGTTACAATTTGCTTCTCATTTAGCAAACCAAAGAGTTGTGTATGTTAATGTTTTTATCTTTCATTTCTCTTTTTTCTTCAAATGTCAGCCAGCAGAGAGAAGCTCATTTTATCATAATGTATTGTATTGGCCTGAATATAAGCCGCACCCAAATATAAGCCACACCTTTAAAATTGAAGGCAGGGGGAGAAGAAAAGGGGGGGGGGAAATACCCATATATAAGCTGCTCCATTCCTCGCTGCTCCTGGCTACATGCTGGACAGGGGTGGGGGGAGCAGTGCTGCGTTGCCGACAGCCTTTCCCCTTCCTCACTCTCTCCCTTCCTGGCCTTGGAGGAGAGGACGGGGGACTATGCATGGGGCGGGCACCACTTTCCCACATTCCAGGCACTGTTTGCCCTGCACTCCTGGCTGCATACTGTAAGGTCACAAATATAAGCCACACTTTAACTTTTCATGGTCAGAATTTGGGGGGAAAGTGAGGCTTATGTTCAGGCCAATACGGTATACGTCAACTGATATTTTCCTGTAAAATAAAAAGCGTTGTATATTTGGTCATGGTTTTTGAAGTAATCTTCCTTTACTCTTCATATGAAATTCCAGTAGCTTCTAGTAGGGAGTCAGTCCCTTTTGGCTACTCCTGGAATTGGTCTTGGCATTCTGTGTGCCTCTGGAGAAAGGTTGGATGCCAAAAAAAGAAGCTCTAAAATAAACTTGTACATTTCAACTTGTGTTTGGGCCATACCTCCCACTTTGTGGTATTGACTTTTGTGAGTAAAATAAATGTTTCCTTTGAGCTATCCTGGCTTCTGAAATAAGTATCATCATATATAGCTACTGTTAATAGCAAATCTAGATATCTTTAATTAAGGGATCCTTCTCATGTGCTCTTACCATTGCCATGTGGAGGCCTCCAGAAAGGGCAGCTGTGTACTAGAGATTGATGGATCCAATGCAGTCTGGTCCATCCTGGTTCTACATGAAATGGGGACTAGGTCCATTCCATCATATTTAAAATCTGAAGTGGAAATACAAATATCAAAGGAAAAACTTAAGAAGTGGTCTGAGGACTATAGCACTGCCTCTGTCCATTCCCCCCCCCCCCATTTCACAAAGCTCCAGAAGTAATCCAGCTGCTCACATTTTGAAATGGCAAAGCACAAGGAGCTTCTGATCACCATGCATGGTGAATAAAACACAGCAAGTCCCCCTGGGATTTATGGGACTTGACTTTCTGTTACTCTCTGAGGCTCCCCAATCTTTACATGAGTCAGTCCTTTTGCTTTTTTTGTTTTTACATACAATGTTCTCGGAGAGTGATAGAATATCATCAAGTTCCATTGCTTTAGTCTAGTGGAACTTTCTTTAATGCATAGCGGCATGAAACCCTGTGTGCTAGCAACCCCAGGCTGAATGGATAGATAAATTCTCGAGTTTTGCAAAAGAGACTTAAATAATAATAATACAGAGGCTTCAGAGGTGGGGTTAGGGACCTTCTATTCTACATCTTTGGCCTTTAGGGTGTCTTAGGTTTCATCTTGATCCTCTTCCTTTTTCTTATCCACATGACATTGAGAGAAATCATCCTGAAGTTTGAGCTATCATGTCATCAGTATGTGGATGATGCAGAGCTGTTCCTCTCTCATTGACCATCTAGTTCCAGGGAGGCTATGGAGAGACTAAACTGATGCCTGGAGGTAGCACGATAATGAATGAGAGCAAATATTGATCTGAATGAGATGGAAGAACGGTGGTTTCAGAAGTCTACCGACCTGGATAAAGGTTTGTAAGTGGCTGAAAGGTGATTGCAGTTTGACTGCATGCTGGAATTTTCAGCTGGTACAGAATGCCTCTGCCAGAATGTTTGTGGGTGCCATTTGGTCACAACGTCATGGATGTTTCAGCTGAGGTTCCTGCATTGCAGGGGACTAAACTAGATGGCCCTTGGGTCCCTTCCAACTCGTTGATTCTATAATTCTATGTTCTAATACCAAGACAAGACCAACTGTATTGGCTGGTTCAAGTAATTCCAGGCTCATCTTAAAGTGTTGCTGTTGACCATTACAACCATATCTAGTTTGAGATCAGCTTATCTGAAGGACTGCCTGAACCCATGCAGTCCTTTCATCCAATCCCCACTCACAGGTCTTCCATCAAGATCCATCAGAGTGGTGGTCACTCAAGACAGAAGGTTTTTAGTAGCAGTTCCATATCTTTAGAACTCTCTCCCAAATTATGCATGAGGACTTCATTATTAGTTTTTGAATGGACCTTATAAATGTAATTGTTCCAAACTGTATTATCTTCAAAGTGCTTGAAAATTAAACTTCTGCTGGGTTCTAATTTTGGGAATGGATTCTTATACACACACACACGCACACACACACACACACGTATACAAACATTTCTAAACCACCAACTGATTAAATAAATCATGGTGATGTACAATAAAATTATTAAAACATCCTAAAAGTATAAAAAGTTGTGTACAGTGAGGGCTTGTCCTGTGCCAAGATAGACTAAGTCTAGCATATTTTCTGCTTGTCCTGTGCTTCTTAGGCACAGGTCCAAGCAGTTTTTCATTTGCCCTGCTGCTTTCCATGAGAAAACCCACTGTTTACTGTGGAATGTGGAACAAACGTCAATTCGCAGAAAAAAACTGATCGACATTTGTTCCGATTCAGCGGTAAATAGTGGGTTTTCCCGAGTGAAAACAAAGGGACAAGCGGAAGTGTGGACAAGCCCTGAGTCAAATTAATTCTCTATATATGCTAGGCAGAAGGAAAAAAAGTGCTAGGCAAAAGAAAAGAAAAATTTGGCAGGTGATGACATAGCCAGATTGTAGGTGCTTGACAGATTTCCATAGGGACAGTGTTCCAAATGACTGGTGCAGCTGTGCTAAAAGACTTGGTTTTCATAGAAACTAAACAAACATAACTGTGGAACAACAATTTTGATTACCTCTGGAGATCATGATTAGTAAGGTTCTGGTTAGACATTGAGCTCTGTGCAGAAGAACCTAGAGGATTTCTGAAAACTCAGCAAAACTCATTTAACCAAGACTTACTGTGAAAACCCAAAAGTTTAGTCAAGAACTAAAAGACTCAGGCCAAGTTCAGATGTTTCTGTCCACGCCTGTAGCAATTTTGTAAAAGTGCTTTGTTCAAACAATGGCTGAAAACAAACAAATAAACCAAGGACAGTTAGCCCGAATCAAATATGACAGTGATCTGCAAATAAACTGTGATCCTTTATGACTGTGATAAGACTGTGAACTTTTCAATGAGTCTGGATGAAAATGTCCAGGCACCAGAATGAGGCAGTCAGCAAAACGTGACTCTGTCACTGTTCCCCATATGTGGCAATATTGTGTGACTGTGATGTTCATACTATAAGACAAAAGTGACACTTGACCACAGTGTGACGACAATGCCAGAAAAGATTTGGCATTCGCAATTAACATTCAAAGGACACAGATGTAGGCAATGTTAGGCAGATTATATAAGCTTCATTGGCATCATGGGGGGGGGGGAGGGATGATGCCATGGCTGGTAACTGAAGACAGAGCACAATCTTTGTTTCTAAATGCAGTCTTGTAAACTTTTTAGGTACTACGGAAGCTTACTTACTTAGAAGATGTCTGTGTTGCCATTCAGTAAATTGCAACAAATGTCGTGCAAGCAAATAATGAAAAGTAAGTATTGGAAAAAACACTACAACAATATATTATGAGAAGCAATTAAAGCAGCCCATTTCTATAATGTTTCCAGTCAAGTCTTGATGTAGCAGCATGAAGGGAATGCAGGGAGATGAAGGAAAACGTGATTTAGGATAGTCCCTCAGAGCCATAAATAAGTCACAATAAAATCTTAACACAGCTGCCTTATTTGGAAGAATCAATATGGGAAAGTGCATTTCTGGGACAATTCAAAGTCCTGCCACAAAGCCTTAAAGCCATGAATGGCTTTGGGACTGGTGACCTGAAGGTTCCCTTTCTTCCAAATACGTCCTACGTTCTCAGTCCTCCTTCAGGTACACTGCCAAATGTGGTCTGATGGGTGGCTACTAGAGAGAGGCCCTTTTCTGTGGCAGCAGCTCATTTGTATCTTCCTCAGAAAAACTCACCTGCTGACCTTCTAAGACCTTCTAACTTTATTTTATTAAGTAAAATGCCTATACCAATGAATAACAAAAATACCTCTAAGCAGTTTATATTAAATGGTATAACATATTCATTAAAATAACAGCAAAACAGACTTTAAAAACATTAGACCAGGCATGTCCAAAGTCCGGCCCAGGGGCCACTTGCGGCCCCTGGCCTGGTTTCAAACGGCCCCCCAGGCAATTTTGAAAAAACAATCTCTTGTGGCCCCCACCAGAGCCATTTCCTTTTTGTGGGTTTGTCACGAGCTCTTCCATCTGCGCGGGGGGCGTGGCTAGCCCCCGCGCCATTAGGGAGTCCCTGGCTGCGTCACTCCTTGGGTTGACCATAGATAGATTATAGATGATAGGTAGATGATAGATAGATACTACAGTGCACGTTCAGGACGTTTATGCTGCAACAATGGCGGTGGCAGAGGGGCAGCCACCGCCTTGACCCAGTGCCGGATTTATGTACAGGCTAAGTAGGCTGAAAGCTAGGGATTCTAAATCTAGGGGGCCTTGCCAGCCTGCCTGCTCCCCGCAGTCTCCCCATCCCAAATTTGCAAACCCAAGACTTCATGCAAGGGCAGGGCAACTCAGGCCAGCAACTATGAGACTCAGGGCTCTCAGTTAGGCAGCATGAAGCCTACCCATCGGAGCAGCCCTGATCCCATTCCTACTTGCGTGCAAGCAGGAGGGGACAGGGATCATGCCTCAGTTCTCATGCATGTTGTAGTCTCCATCATCTGGGGCAACAGGCTGACAAAGGCTGCTGTAGTCTCAGGAGTTGAAGCAGCCCAGGAAAGGAGATGCCAATAATAACGGAGAGCTTGTTTCTTTGAAGTTCAACCACAGTCACTGTTCTCTCTTGTCTCCTCAACACCTAAAAATCCTAAAAAAAGCTCAATAACTTCAATCCTAAAAAAAGCTTGACAACTCTGGCGCTGGCCTTCACGCATGTTCACTTCATCAAATCTGGCCCGGTTTGAAAAAAGTTTGGACACTACTGCATTAGACATAATAGAATTACCAAAATATAGGGAAAATCAACGGTTTTAATATTAAACCATGAAGTACAATCAATAAAACTGAACTTCTCATTTTACAAATCTGAAAAAGCAATAGTGTTGATTGTACAAAAGTGGAAAGCTTTTCTTTTACCATATGGTAAAGAGTGGCTTGGATTTTGCACTCATGGCTAAATTGACATATTATTTGAGAGCAAGAACATCACAAATTGAAAGCAACACATTTAGAGAAATATGGACCCCGTTTACAGAATTTTGTCAAAGAAATTACTGCCTCCCAAAAAGCACAATATGGTTTGAATCTGTTTTAAGTAGAATGGTTAATATTTTATGTATATTCTTTAATTTAATTCTTTAAATTAATTTTAGCAGCAATAAGTACTTCTTACCTGGTGTATGCTATTATTTAAAACTGATCTGAAAATGTATATGGAATATCAACCAAAATTAAATATAATTTGTATTAATGGGGAGGGGGAGTAACATACATAACAAAACCATGAGTGCCTAAAGAAAAATATTTTTATCAAGCCTTGAAAACAGTAAAATGAAGGCACTTGCATAATATGATCTTTTCCCCGGTTTTGTCAATCTTAAAATGTTTGAGTGAATTTAGATCCTATGTATTTACATTCTTTGCTATTGTCAGTTTAACTCTTATTTGATGCTATTGCTGGTTTACTTTTCTTTTAGAGTTCCGGTTTGTGCCTTATTTCTTTGAAGGCTTTTAATTTTCACACAGAGTTTTTTTATCTTATTGAGCTGTATATAAATATTGCAAATAAATTAAAATAATTCAAGAATACTTGAACCACTACAGCAACTTCCTTCATAAAAGGCAGCCGTTATTTTCTCTGCCACTTTTGCTGCTGAGGGAACATGAATCATTTCCTTAGTGCAATGACAACAACTCTATCATGCAAGTGAGCCCATTGATATTTTTAAATGTTTGTTCATCTGCTCTCAACAAGATGGGTTGTTGTTCTTTCTTCTTGAACAAGTGTAACATGATTGCTGAAGCCGTTGAATAATTGGCAAAAACAGAGGAGCAGGTGATTTAACGGGAGGAGGGAGACATTAAGTACAGTAAATATATCTCCACAAGTATGTTATTTTTTGAGGGTTTTGTGTATGCACTTTTCTGGATTTTTGAGGCAATCAAGCTCTGCTGAATCTTGGTTCTTATCTGATATGGCTTTAAAGGGGGAATGAACAAACTTATGGAGGAGAAATCCGTTGGTGGCTGTTAGGTTTGAGAGCGAAATGGAACCTTAATATTCAGAAACAAAATACCATTGAACCTTAAGTGAAAGGTGGGCAATAAATTAAAATAATGCTACTGATAATGCAAAATCTCTTCCTGTCAGAGGACCAGTTCCAAACTATGAGCAAAGCTTAGATAGGAAAGCACACTGAGGGTGCCCTAAGATGTTCTCATCTTTTGCAATAATGTCTTGCTGCTCCTACTAAAAAGAAAGGCAGTAGTGATGAGTAGAGGCAGGTGGGGATACTCCCATGGGAATTCTACCTATCAGTCCAAATTTTGAGTAATTAGCTTCCGCATATTATACAGCTCCCAATTCCTTTCTAATGCTCTCCAGCTTCATCCAGTTCTGGTGTGTCAAACTGGGAATCATAGAATCATAGAGTTGGAAGAGACCACAAGGGCCATCGAGTCCAACCCCCTGCCAAGCAGGAAACACCATCAGAGCACTCCTGACAAATGGCTGTCAAGCCTCTGCTTAAAGACCTCCAAAGAAGGAGACTCCGCCACACTCCTTGGCAGCAAATTCCACTGTCGAACAGCTCTTACTGTCAGGAAGTTCTTCCTAATGTTTAGGTGGAATCTTCTTTCTTGTAGTTTGGATCCATTGCTCCGTGTCCGCTTCTCTGGAGCAGCAGAAAACAACCTTTCTCCCTCCTCTATATGACATCCTTTTATATATTTGAACATGGCTATCATATCACCCCTTAACCTCCTCTTCTCCAGGCTAAACATGCCCAGCTCCCTTAGCCGTTCCTCATGAGGCATCGTTTCCAGGCCTTTGACCATTTTGGTTGCCCTCCTCTGGACACGTTCCAGTTTGTCAGTGTCCTTCTTGAATTGTGGTCAGTGGCGTAGCGTGGGGGGTGCAGGGGGGCCCGGCCGCACCGGGCGCAACATCTGGGGGTTAGAGTTAGGGGGCGCAAATCCACGGGTTAGGGGATGCAAATCCACGGGTTAGGGGGCGCAAATTACTTGCCTTGCCCCGGGTGCTGACAACCCAAGCTACGCCACTGACTGTGGTGCCCAGAACTGGACACAGTACTCCAGGTGAGGTCTGACCAGAGCAGAATACAGTGGCACTATTACTTCCCTTGATCTAGATGCTATACTCCTATTGATGCAGCCCAGAATTGCACTGGCTTTTTTAGCTGCCGCGTCACACTGTTGGCTCATGTCAAGTTTGTGGTCAACCAAGACTCCTAGATCCTTTTCACATGTACTGCTCTCAAGCCATGTGTCACCCATCTTGTATTTGTGCCTCTCATTTTTTTTGCCCAAGTGCAATACTTTACATTTCTCCCTGTTAAAATTCATCTTGTTTGTTTTTGCCCAGTTCTCTAATCTGTCAAGGTCATTTTGAAGTGTGATCCTGTCCTCTGGGGTGTTAGCCACCCCTCCCAGTTTGGTGTCATCTGCAAATTTGATCAAGATGCCCTTGAGTCCATCATCCAAGTCGTTGATAAAGATGTTGAATAAGACCGGGCCCAAGACAGAACCCTGTGGCACCCCACTAGTCACTCTTCTCCAGGATGAAGAGGAACCATTGATGAGCACCCTTTGGGTTCGGTCAGTCAGCCAGTTACAAATCCACTGAGTGGTAGCATAGTCAAGACCACATTTTACCAGCTTCTTTACAAGAATATCATGGGAAGGTGGGGTTGAGCCACAATAAGTGACTTCTGCTCCCCAAACCATCACAAAACAGTTTAAATAGAGTCTTCTCCATTTCCTGGGAAGCAGACACACCCTTCCTGAGAAATCAGTCAGAACATTTTTATGGGTCAACTTTGCAAGAGCCCTAAAAGTGTCACATTAGTTACTATTTTTTTTTGCATATGTTGTATAGAGGCGTGGATTTCAATTCAGAAAACCCTGTATTTAGTGGGGAGAGTTGCTTTTCCTGAAATAGCAAAGTCCATCAGTATATGTTAGCCACACAAAGGAGCATTCCTTGCTTTTGTCAAATATGGCTCAAAGTAATGTGTGAGCAAACTTTCCCTTCGATCCTTTGCTCTCTCAGAGAAAAAGTTCCTGCCAACCGAACTGACTGTGCTAATTGCTTAATAACCCTCCACTTTGTCTCAAAACATGTTTTCTTGAAGTCAACAGAACTTTACAGAAATCAACAAGGCAGGATTAGCTTTGAGCAATCTTGCTTCAGGGAGACAACAAAAGGAAACAGGTGCCTATAGCAAACATTTTTCATGGGGGAAGTAGATGTAATACTGTCCTATCATAGACTCATAGAATTGTAGAGTTGGAAGCGATTCTGAGGGTCATCTAGTCCAACCCTTGCAATGCAGCAATCTCAGCTAAAGCATCCATGACAGATGGCCATCCAACCTCTGCTTAAAATTCTCCAAGGATGGAGAGTCCACCACTTCCCAAGGGAGACAATTCTGCTATCAAACAGCTCTTACTGTAGGCAGGGTCGTCTTAAGAATACCTGGCATCGTGGTGCAAAGATCCCTCCAGTGCCCCCCCCCCACAACTCCAAAACAAGGGAGGGGGTGGTGGAAAATGTCCTCTGCCTCCCCCACCACCCCAATGCCCGCGTGGTGGCAACGATCAAGCAGGAAAACGTGCTGGCGGACATGCTCTCCAGAGTCGGGGCGCCCAAGAAGGCAGCCCAGGAAGGCTGTGTGCCGCCTTTCGCCAGGAAGCAGAAGGAGGACAAAGTC
This sequence comes from Podarcis liolepis, assembly GCF_965112155.1. Taxonomy (NCBI): domain Eukaryota; kingdom Metazoa; phylum Chordata; class Lepidosauria; order Squamata; family Lacertidae; genus Podarcis; species Podarcis liolepis. The sequence goes on along the minus strand of NC_139561.1, from coordinate 51,585,105 downwards.
CGGGGGCAGGGCCATCTTTAGCAGATGCAGAGGCTTGGGAAGGAAGCTGCACGCCCATCAGACATATAGTTGGCGGGGCGCAGCTGGCGGGCTTGCAGGGAAAGGGGAGGCTGCCAACAAAGCCGCACAGCTCCCCCACTTGCTAGGGCGCCCCTGAGAGACCGGCGCCCTGGCACAACAACCACTAACACCAATGGGAAAGACGGTTCTGACTGTAGGAAAGTTTTTTCATATTGTTTAGCTGGAATCTCCTTTCTTCTCCCTTCCAATGAAGCCATTGGTTCAAGTCCTACCCTTCGGAGCAGGGTAAAACATCTTCCATGTGACAAGCCCTTCAGATATTTGAAGATGGCTACCGTATCTCCTCTCAGTCTCTTCTTGTGTGGCACACTCTCAAATATAGCAAACAGCAGGTTTGTAAACTTTTCTGAGAAACCAGATGCTGTCCTTTAGGTGTTTTTGTGGGCTGATGCAATTAATTCTTTGACTGCCATGGGCAAAAAGTTAAACATAAAATGGAGTTGTGAATAGGTGTGACTACTTTTCCAGAATGTTGTGTATTCTGCATGCTTTATTCTCTAAGACCAGCCTATTAATAGCTGTCTACATCAAACTCTGGGGCATTACGTTTTAACTCCCATCTCTGTTTCTGCAAACGTTTGGGGAAACTCACACCTTTGCGAAATGATGCAAGCTGATTTAACAAAATATAAAAATAAATGGCTTGCCCATCTGTTGAGTTGGTTTCTGCTCTTAGCATTATATCTACTTGGATCTAGACCTTTTGCTCATGGTGGCCTCAGGATGAACTTAGAAAGAAAAAAGACATTTCAATTTGATGTTTGCACCAAGCTCCAGTTAAATACAAAGTTCCATTGCTCCATGTGAGATTTAGTGGACTGAAATCATTACCTTTTCCAGAGAGTTTAAGGCTTAGAGATTTTGCGACTTTACTTTAAATAACAGTTCAAGCCAGAGTTCAGATTTAGGTTTTCATACCTGTCAGGATATTGTATGGACATGCCAAATCTGTTCATATGTTATCAGAAACTCAGGTGTTTGAGGTGGCGCCCCCTCCCTCGGAAGGAATAGGTAGAATAGATGAAGCTACTTTAAGTAGCTTCCTGAGACCACATGTCAGAAAGAAACTATTGGCATGAACTGACCAATATCAACACAAAACTCTTTGTGGGATTTCAGGCAGGGAGTCTTTCCCAGAAACTGTGCTACTGCCACTGTTAATGGTGAGCCCCACTCCTGGGAAGCTCTTGGAGTATTTCTCCCCTTCAAGGTGAAATTTTGTGACACGGTTCCTCTTCTCTCAAATGTTTCTGCCCACAGACAGGATGGGTAGCTTTGGCAGGCCACATGTGCATGGTTCTGATTTAAATATTTTTAGGGCTGAAAATGTTTTGTGGGTGCCAGCAGCAATGAAATGCTTAATTGTAATCAATTTCTGTGCCAAATAATATGACTTTATTGTGCCCCAACATCGATTCATGTTGGAAGTGCTCTCTGGTTTTCTATTCTGAAGAGCAAATGCAACTTGTTAGAATGCCAAATGTTACACACACACACACACACACACACACACACACACACACCTCATGCCAAGTTAATTGAATTATTGTAGGTAATACATGATACAGCATGAACTGTATTTAATGCATGGGGCACAATCAAAAACATCTCCACATGAGCCATATGGTTTCCAGAGTTTAAAATGGAAAGATAAATACCAAAAGCAAAACCACAGAGTCAGGTTAGCCAACCTGAGCCAGAAGAGCCAAAATATGCACTGCCTCCTGCCTGATCTTGACTAAATGCCATACGCCCCCACACATCTCTTGCAATACTCTGGCTAAAACTCACCATTTTCTTTCCTCCCGTCTCATTTTCTCATACAACCCCTGGAGGCCTCCTGAAATGCTCTTGCCTCCATTTTGTTTGGCCTGCTCCATCTTGAGTTGGTCTCAGAGTCAATTCACACACTCTCTTTTGAAATGGGCTGCACAAAGGACCCTGGGGATAAATTAGCGCTATAGATGTTCAACAGGGTTTCTGTGTAATTGGATAGGTTTCCCTGGTATGGTGGGGAAGAGATTGGGCCCTTGCTCCTGCTTTTACTGCATGGAAATCAGACCACATAAATGGGTGGGAACCACTCATGACATGGCAGTACATTTTTGGTATTTAAATTTGGGTTCTTCTTTACATGATGCACACATATTTTATAGCATTTGCAGCTATATTATGGCATTAGATCGCAGGAAGTTGCCTTATAATGACTCAAACCATTTGTTCAAGTGGCGCCCACCCTGTGGAATGCCCTCCTATCAGATGTCAAGGAAATAAACAACTATCTGACTTTTAGAAGACATCTGAAGGCAGCCCTGTTTAGGGAAGTTGTTAATGTTTGGTGTTTTATCGTATTTTTAATATTCTGTTGGAAGCCTCCCAGAGTGGCTGGGAAAACTCAGCCAGATGGGCAGGGTATAAATAACAAAATATTATCCAAGTGTCCCAGTATTGTCTAAATCCAACTCTTCAGGATTTCAGGCAGGTATCACTCCCAGCTCTACTTGGAGAAGCTTGGGACTAGACCTGGAAACTTTTGCATGCAAAGCATACACTGTACCACTGAGCTATGACCCCATCCTATGATCTATAAAGCTGCAGGCTTCACTATTCCCTCAGTGTTGATCTACACAAAACACAGCATAAGATGTTATAAGGCACAGAATTCTGGACTGTACCATTTTAGTCAGCAGGTGGTAGGGCATATCTTTTTTTTCAAATTCATCTCACATAGCAGGAAAAAAAATCTCTCAATGTAGAAAACTAGCACAACATAGAGAAAAGTATTTTTCCAGCATTCTACATGATATGTTAGTTTATTATTGGGTTGTTTTGTTTTTATACTAGGGTGCATTCAAAAATGTGTCTCCCATGTCCAATCTGAAGTAGTACAGTCCACAATTCTGCTACCTCCATCTACCACCTCATTAAGCATAATGTGCCAAATTTGGTTGTCATCTGGTAAGAGGATTTGAAACCACCGTCTCTGTGTTATTGTATCTCTCAGAGACCCTCCTTTTGTGTTTGCACACATGGATGGAAGTAATCTTTCATATTGGTTTCCACAACGTTTTCCTGTAGGAACATTATGAGGGATTCAGTATGATTACATTGCACCTGGTCCGTGCATTAAAGCTGTCTTGTAAATTGCCACCTGGCTTTAAATAAATAAATGTCCTCCCGGAGAGCTTAACTATAAATGTTCAGAAATATTAAAAGGATGCTGCCAAGATAAAATTCAGATGCTGGAGCTCAATTCCACCTGTGGATGTGCATATTTTGTATTGATTGGGGAACTGCAAGGAGCACAGAAATTAGTGTGGGGGTTACATTAGACCCCTTCCCAGCTCTCAAGCACAATCATCAGTATTATTATTTTTTGTCATAAGCTAAAAGAGTGAGAGAGATTTGATAAAATGAAGTTGTTTGCATGAAAGCCTGTGATCTAAATGGAAGAGTACTTACCAACCCCCCCCCCCACAAAAAACCTTCTTGAGATGTTTGAGACAAATCTGAATGAAATTTAACTTCAAGTCAGTGATTATAGCTGCAAATTATATAGTCTTCCTACACTTTGAATCATTTGGCTGTGATTGCTACTTTTAGTAAGACTGATTGATGATGTCTGTTGAATCACACTGAACCTCTGGCTGTTCTTCTAAGCTATAGGACTCGGGTTGGCTTTGCACACAGTATGTGGTTATTATGACAAGGCCATCATAATATTTACCTGAAAATGACTGTATGGTCCAATACTGAATGAGATTATGACGTGCTGTGGCTTTTGTCACATGACCCATGAGACTGGGAAGTCCCCAGTGTTGATTGCACTGAATTACAGCTTTACTTGTGGTTGAAGCTTCAGTTACAAAGGAGGGTATGTGCCTAGGGAGGCCATGTGTTCATAGAGGAAAGCCATCTATTTAAGAACATAAGACCACAAGCAGAGCCCTGCTGGATCAGACTGAGGGCCCATCTAGTCCAGCACTCTGTTCTCTCACAGTGCTCAAACAGATGCCCATGGGGAGCCTGCAAGCAGCACCTGAGGGCAAGAGCACTTTCACCACCTGAGATTCCCAGCAAGTGGCAAACTGCCTGCAACAGTGGAGATAGAATATACCGTATTTTTCGCTCTATAAAACACACCCCACCATAACACGCACGTAGTTTTCATAGGAGGAAAATCCGTAGGCATGCCACCCGTAGGCATTCCCTCCATAACACGCACAGACATTTTCCCTTACTTTTTAGGAGGAAAAAAGTGAGTGTTATGGTGCAAAAAATACGGTAGCCATCCTGGTTAGTAGCCATTTAAAGGGCCATCAGAAGATAGTTTAGTTTGAAAAAGTTCTCTGTTTGAAGCGCTGTGTGGTCCAAGTCCAGTTTAAAAATAAAGAGGAGAGACCATGGTGGGGAGGCCCCAGAATTGCCCATTAATAGCACTTCAGTGTCAGAGAACTTGCTTTCCCAGGTTCATTTTCTGGCATCCCTAAGATCAAGAACCTCAGGAAGAAGATGCATTTGCTTGAAACCTGGTAGAGCTGCTTCCAGCCAGAGCAGACAGTTCTGGGCTGGATGGACCAGTGATGCAACAGGCAGCTTCATTTATCTTCCAGAAGTTGGGGGATTTGCTATCCTGGTGTCTTAATTTGCCCCTTAATGTGTCAGGGACTGTTGAGACTAGTGGTTGGAAGAACCTGTGGGTCTGAACACACAGGTGAACCACTAGGGCTCCCGACCGCTTTCCTGAGCTGCGAAGTACCATACATAAAGGCTCTGGTCTGATGCTAAATTTCTAGCTGTCATCACTTCTCTTTCATCTTGAGCTCACCTCTTTTTGCAGCCCTCTCCTGGAAATGGAGTGGGCACCAGGAGCATCCTTGGTGGTCCCAACACCAATTGCACAGGAACTCACTGGTGGCACCAAAGATGTGATCCACTTTAGGGTTAGGCAGAACCCACTTGTTAGGCCCTGTTCACCAGCTGAAGACAAATGTGCTACTGCTAATATCTGTCCCCATCTTGGGTGCTTTGTGTAGCCCCTAGACAAATGTATCCGATCCAGCAAGACCCCACCAATATTGGCAGCAGTGGTAAAAAACAGGGGCTTGGTATGGCATTGGGCTGGGCAGAGAAGTTTAATTCCCCACGCCCAGCATGGCACCTTGATGGGCACCCACTTCTGGCATGTGGCTCTTGGGGAGCTGGCGAAGGGCAGATGCATACCTCAAGCAAAAAACAAAAACGGAAAAGGTTACACAGTCCTGTCGTTCAACAACTAAGACACTGTTTTCCAGAAATGCACAGGAGGCTATATCCACTGTTTGATTTCTGCACCTGCTCCCCTGCCGCTCATGTTAGTATAGGTGATCTTGTTCCAGGATGCTGCCTCTAAACCTTCCACCATCACAATACAATGTTAACACTTTGCTGAAGCATGAATAACATTGATTTTTAAGCATACATACACATAAGGTCTCCAATATACTTGTTTCAAACAAATTCAGGGTTTTTTTTTTGGGGGGGGGAATCTGGCCCATGATAAAAATTTACTGCTTTTTAAACAGAAATAGAAATGTATTTCCCATATGGGGTTAATTTAGAATCATATTACAATCAGATGTTCTGTTAAGTGGTAGAAAGCCCAGATGGAACTCTGATGATGACCTTTCCTCAGAATAACCAAATCAGACAGCTGGTCCTTGTTACTGAGTTTATCATCTCTTATAAGCCACCAGGCAAGGATAAGCCTAATAGGAAAAACCCACTTTTTCGCTCTGCTTCATCTCTGAGTAAAGCTTCATCTGTTCAGATGCCAAAGAAAATGAAAATGAAACTTATCTGTTTGCAGTACTCAAGTATCGGTCTTAATTTAACTTTCTGCTAAATGAAAACAATACTCCTCTGGCTTGAGGAGTTGCAAGGGAGTTACAGGGCATTGATTTATTGGGAGGGTCTATATAGAATAATGGTCTCTTTTTTGATATTCTCTTTTGGTTTGAATGTGAGTTCTATTAAATTTGCCACCCCCGGTGGCAATATCTTGATACACGGCAGACCCTGTGATCTAATCCAGTCACCAGAGTTCACTGGAATTTCTCTTCCAACATGACCCTGACTTTCAATTTACTCCACACATTTGCACCAGATGGAATTTGGAACACTTTCCATGCAGTTGTACAACTCTACGGGAATTGTTTGTGCTTCAGTCCATTATTAATCACCATTCCTTCTAATAGCAAACATGAGTATTCCCAGGCTTATCAGTTTGAAAGAGAAATGAAGCTTGGTTTTGCTTCTGGTAAGCCCACAAGCAGCATGAAAGTGTGACATCTAGACATGAGCTTTGACATCAGAAGTCTTCGGCACCTAGAAACTTGTATTGGACTTTAACCCTCTACACACAGCTGCTCCAGTCTAGCTAGGAACATTTGAACACTTGTATAGAACCTAGTTGTATAGACCTAGTTGAGGGATGAACCACACACACACGCACACCAGATAGTGTGAATGCAATTCCACACACACTATGCTGAAGTAGGACTGGTCCTAGTGTCAGGCAGAGTGAGGAGGCTGCCTCAGGTGGCAAATGCACAGGGGCAGCCAGTGGGCAAAGCTGTGTGCCCATACAGTCTTCAAGGTGCCCCCTAAGCAAGCCTGCTTCTCTCATGTGTCATGGCTGTCCAACTGCCTATGCTGGAGTAAGATCCAGCTACTAGACTAATTGACTTTTGTTCATGGAATGTGGAGTGGGACACCATCTTGCCCCTTCATCTCAGGCAGCAAATATATTTATGTAGTCCAATGTAGAAGATCCCACTTTTAATCTCAGGTTCTCTAGGTAGGGGTGGTTCTCTAGGTAGGGGTGGGAAAGACCCATGCCTAAAACTATAATCATTGCCATTCAATGCAGACCACACTGTGGTACAAGAACTTATGGTCTAGGACAGGCTTCCTGAAGCTTGGCCCTCCATATGTTTTTGGCCTACAACTCCCATGATCCCTAGCTAGCAGGACCAGTGGTCAGGGATGCTGGGAACTGTAGTCTCAAAACATCTGGAGGGCCGAGGTTGAGGAAGCCTGGTCTAGGAGCATAGGTGGCTTCCTTATACTAGTGCAAACCAGTGGTCCATCTAACTCATTACTGTCTACTCATTGGCTGTGGCTCTCCAAGGTTTCAGGCCAGATTCTTTCCTAGTCTTACCTGGAGATGTAAGGGAATCTTGGACCCTTTGCGTACAAAGCATGTGTGTCGCTGTTGAGTGATTCAATATAAGGCAGCTTTCTATGTTCCCAGCCTTGAGCCAGAATTTTGTATGCAGAGACCTGTTTGGATGGTTGTTGGAAGCATCAGTGATAAGTCTGGGAATTGGAATCAGTCACCACCTCTTCTGTGATCTGATCATCAAGGCTATGACAGATGATCTGACCCAGGTTGTCCACAGATAGCTCCATCTGTGGTTAAGTCATTAAGGATGGAACTTCAGGAGGCAAATTGGAACAACTCAGTAGTGTAAAAGAGCTCTGCCTCATCATATGAAAAATTACCAAGAAAATAAAATAGAGTCCCAGTGAGTAATGAGAAGAATGAACACAATGTTTTGTACACAACGGACACAATAGAGGAAGCAATCCTGTTTCATCTCTTTCATCAGATAGATGGCTAGGCAGCCCCATTCTAATCTTTCAGGAGGGTAGGCAATAGGTAAGTGATTTGAAGGCTGCATTTGGCTAATGAATTAAAATGCAGAAGAAAGATCCGTATAAACATGTCTACTTAGTCATATATCACCACGGAGCATTCCTTGCCTAAGAGACCTGCCAAAATTCCAACTTCAGGATACTCACTAATAGCCATAGGCAAATGAAATTAGCATACCGGTGCATAAATTAGGCTCACTCGAAAGGCAAAAGAAAGGTGTAGCTGTCTGAGTCAAAGAATGTGAAGTTTTCCTTATATTTAGAATAAAATAAAATGCAACTCACCAAAGCACGGGGGAAGCTCCAGGCTCCTTATATAACAGTTAACTCTTTATTTAGGTGGAGGAAAAACTCAAGGAATATAGCTGAATCTCAGAAAAGTAACTCTGCTTTGGCAGCAACAACATGAAAAAGATAGATGATTGGAAAACAGAGCAGACTGGAAGCTCAACCAGGAACCCTAAGAGGGGGGGCATCAATCACTACCAGGACAGACAGTGCCCATTTCAGCTTTTGACTGGGATCTTTGGGGAAATTTTCTGAGTGGGGCCATTTCTTCTCCCGCATCACCACAGTTGTCACTATCTATTGGCTGGCTTCACCTTCTGGGACCAATCTGCACCACTCTCCAGAGGGTGTTTGCAAGGTGTGTAGCAGGTACTGCTCATTCTCCTTGCTTGCTTGTTCAGAGAAGGCAGCTGAATTAGCAGCAGCAGGTTCAGGAGGCTCCAGGGATTAGTACTGCCACTCCTAATGGACCATGAACCTCAGTAGCTGCCCAAAGATACTAACCACAAAGAGCAGCCCTGATGGCAGGTGATCAGAGAGAATTGTCAGGCATTTAAACAAGTAGATAGCAACCTCTGAGCAGGTCCAGAGTATTGAGGGGAAGCAACCTCTCCCACTCCATAAACCCCAGAGTCTGCTCTCTCTGTGTGTACATGTATGTTTGCATGTGTGTTAAGGAATCTACATTTCCACATCCATTTGCCATTATTATTATTGTTGTTTCCCCAAAGGCCTCGTGAAACTTCATTGGCCTTTCAGTGTGAATTGCTCCCAATATACACAGTTCTGCAAACAAATTATCCTCAGTATAATGCATTTTTGTATGCTATTTTCAGTGATGTGTATGTTATTTTATGCACGATTCTTTTGACACATTACTTGGCTGGAGAATTGCATAGCAAAATTTAGAGAAGTGTTAATTCGAAAGGATAGCTGTGTTTTGGTTTGTGCATTGCTTCAGAAACGGCAAATTCAGTAGGTTCACCTTTAAAGGTGAACTGAATAAAATTTCTCGTCCACCCCATGGATGTTCACACATTTCATTCAACAAGTGTACAATCTCTGTGCGAAAATATTTGACCTGAATACCCATACAGGTATTCATGTGTAACAGCCAACATGTATTATTCAAGTTGTACAATAGTTGAGCTGTGCAAATAAACAAGCACACACACTTCCATGCAACCACAGGTGCATGTGTGTGTGTGTGCAGATGGTTTGTACTTGCACCCATTGTAAGATGTGAACAGCTCTTGTCTGATAAATTTCCAAGGAAAGGTAAAAGAGCTTAAGATGAAAGAAAATTTCCCATATGTGGGAAAGGGGATTTGTGCCTACCTTCCAGCACTGCTGAAGGTCTCTCCCCTCTGTCTCTCTTTCACATGATGTGGTGTTCTTTCTTTTCCTTTGGCCTTGCTGCCATGTAACTTTTATTTCTAATTGCCAGCATTTTTGAAATTCCCCTTTGCCCGGTGCTGGATGACAGCTCCATTGTAAAAACAAACATCCAGTATACTATGTGCTCCATCACTGTAAACCACTCAGGTACGCTCCTTCTGTGATATAAATGGATCTGTGTGCAACGAGATCATGATTAATAGCGAGGAGAGGCCACTGCGTAGAGGCTCGGCGCTGTGTCTTCCTCTCCTCTGCCCCTTTAGCAGTTGTCATTTAACACACTATCAGGAGCAGTTTTATATAATAGACACAGGAAGGCCCATAAAAGTAACATCTGAGACTGCCGCTGAAGAAGTATTGATTTATTTGTTGCCATAAAATTTTGCATCATTACTATGCAATTGCTCTCTGTTTCTCTAAGACTTGATGTATATTGTTCAGCGCCAAAGCCCCACCATGCAAAACTTTTTTCCCTTTTTTTGCCCCCACTTCTATAATTTCCGGCAAGTCTTTGAAAGAGTCATTATTCCTTATTACTTAGTCCTGGCATGCCACCTAGTTAGATAAATGCTTGAACAAGTATGCAGTAAATATTCATGATAGCTCATGCTTCAACTAGATATGCCACTAATTAGATAATTTAGTGGCTCAAATAAATAAATACAAACAAAAGTAGAAGTGGATCTGTGGATGCAGGGAACCAAAATGTATTCCCAGTTGTTACTATGCACTCAGAGGTAACTGCAACACAGGAAGCTGCCTTGTGCATAGTCAGACCGCAGCTCCATCGAGATCAGTATAATCTATACTGCCTGGCAGCAGCTTTCCAGATACTCAGTCAGGGTTCTCCCAGTCCTACCTGGAGATGCCGAGGAGTGGACCTGTGACATTTGGTGTGCGAAGCAAGTGCTCTATTACTGAACTGTGGTCTTTCCCCAAACCCAGAATTTCTTATACAAAAACAGTTCCTCTTCCTAGACAACAAACTTGTATGATGTGGTGCTTCTGTTGTTCTTAGCCATCCTGATCATTGGCCAAGCTGCCTGGGACAAGGGGCAGTTGGAGTCCACTAATATCTGGAGGTTGGGCACAAGTTTCCTATCCCTACTGTATTCAGTGCTTTTTTTCTGGGGGTACGCATACCCCTAAACATTTTGTGAATCTAAGTTTGGCCTCATTGAGGGGCAGTATTTCAATATGCGTAGGAAAATGAGAGTACCCCTAAACACTTTTTTAGGGGGAAAAGCACTGACTGTAATCATATACATATTTTTTGTAAACTGCATTGAGATGTGTGGGTGTTTTTACAATCAATGGTCTATACATTTTAATTCATAATACCTTGGAGTAAGGTCTGTTGAGTTCATAGGTGCATACATCTGCACAGATGTGTAGGGTTCTACTATGCATGAGTGAGTTAATTGGTCTCATTCTACCTTAAGGTGTGGAGAAACTCCATAAGAATTGTCCCTCACCTTATAAATTCCTCTGCCTCTCCAAGCAGCAAATAAATAAACTATGGAATTTGTTGCCACAAAACACCGTGATGGTCACCGACTGCAAAAAGGGATTGGAAACATTAACAGAAGATAAAGCTAACACCCATGACTGGTGTATACCCCATTTGTGTGTTCATTGTGTTCATCTGCCTTTTGGGGTCTCTTGTAAATTTCAGATAAATCCCCCCCCCGAATTTATGAGGGTGTTCTTTTCCATTCCACTCTGTATTACTCACTTGCAAAAATGTTGACATTCCATTGCAGCACCAAGTCCATCTTCCACCAAAAACTGTGTCATTTGTCTCACTGTCCTCTGTGGTGAAATTATGTAACTTACGTATTTTACATAATTAATTACATAAATTACATTGTCATTACATTATTCTCCCCCATTCATTTCAATGCAAAGGGAGGGGGAGAACGATGTGATCGATTATGTGTTATTTGTAGACTGAAAGCAGCAACAACAACAGTGAATACTGATTTTATTAATTGGATTGATTTCTGTTCTGCACATGGGAGAAATAAGCAAACATTGGCAATTTCCTCTCCTGCTTCCATTTTCAGAGGAATTCCCTGATATCCCTACTCTCTCCCCCACCACACACACCAAGAGCAGTAGAAAAGCAAATTCCAAACTGGTTCTTATCATTAGGCAGAATAAGTGTCTCAGGCAGAAGATGCTGAGGGGCAGTGGTTCTTCCTGCCCCCCCAACCTGCATCCATTCCCCTCTGCTGGAGGAGGGAGCTATGTGCCCCATGTGGCCTGTCCTCCACCCCTTAAGCTAGCTTGTTACCCTCAGGAGCAGTAGAGATAGTGTTATCTTGCCACCAGTATTGCAAAAAGATTAGTATGCCAGTCCATTCAGCATCTGTGCATTGAATAGGGAAGGGTGCCATCTTGCCTTCACCACTGGTTGGCACCACTGGTTGGGTGCCATCTTGCCTTCACCACCATCTCGCCCTGCTGGTTCCACTGGTTGTTATGCCAAACTAGGTGCCTGCGGCTAGAACTGGATTAAGGCCAATGCCTTTCGCATGGATGAAAGGTCCATGACACATCTGCTTAGTCTGTATGGTGGAATCATTTTCAGTCATTCGAAGTCAAGCCAGTCATATGACATCAGTAAACAACTGCTGTTTATATGAAAATATAGATTTCCTTTAAGTGCTTTACTTGAGACTTTGGTAAGCCATATTTATATTATTATTGTTTATGTTCCCAGAACAGCAGAAGGAGGGTGGCACTGTTTCTGTTTATGTGGTTTTGTGATTCACACTCAATGAGGTAGTTATTAAGTTGTGCGCTGGGCGGGGGGAGACTCTGAGAAATGAGGAGTTTCTTAGTGTGGTAAGAAGACAATGGATAGGTGCATCACTGTGGTTTCTGAGTCAATTGTTCACACGCTTATCCAGGACTTTGTTTTCTTTTCTACCCACCCCCCAAAAAGAGACCAGGCCACCCAGAAAAGACATAATTTTCAATTGGAATTTGACTTTGCTCTGGATTCAACATGTTGATCGAGTTCAATGGGATGATAGCTAATAACATTGCTATTAGTCTAGGATTCAGTATGCTCAGAAAGTTTTCAACAACTGCACAAACCAAAGGTGAGATGGAGAAGTATGAATTACCACTACCCAATGATGATTAGAGGAAGAGACAGGCATCAGTTTTAGAGTATAATTACCAGGGATGGCTTGAGGGGAAGGTGGCTTCTAGTCGGTCCCCTCCTATGACAGCCGGCCTACTTTTGTGTGGGTGAAACCTAGAAGGCTAACAGGTGAAGTTGGCAGCACTTCACTTAGCTCTGGGCAATTGCACCTGGTTACCGTCATTTTTAATTTCCTATAATGCCCCAAATTTAGCATCACTCTGGAGCACTGTGGGAAATTTAAATAGTGGTTCAAATACCTGGCAGGTTTAACTAGTGATGGTGATATACTCTATTCAGCTCTGGGCACCTGGGACTATGTGTCACTATGTTTAATTTCTCACAATGCTCCAAATTTAGCAACACTCAGGAGCATTGTGGTATGAAATTTAAGTCCCTCGGCTGTCCCACTGAGTCTCTTTGCTCTACAGGAAGGTTGAGGGGGAGAGCAGACAACCTTGTCCTGCCTTCTAAAGTTGGGGCAGAAAGAGAAGATTGCCCTTCTCCAACCCAGCTTCCACCATTCAGCCCTCCCGCCACCACTCTGTTTCCTTCTGCTGCTGCATTAGAGCATGCCAATCCAAACTCAATCTCAACAGTGCTACAAGGCTCATGACAAGTTTTCCAGGAATTCATATGGGACCATCTGAATTGAAGTCATATGTTCTTCCACTGAAAAATACTTCCTCCTGTGGGGATGAGGGCAATGGTGTTGATGATACCAACATGGGGCTCTCACGACCATATTTTCTATATCTATTGGCTAAATAGACAAATAAACAACATCCACAATCTCTGGTGAAATATCATCATCTGTCGATTGCTTTTCTGGAAACGTTTTCTTGAAAGAGAAATTTACAGTTAACTAGGAAAGCATTTCAAATGTGGAAGGAGCAGTGGGTCGGGAGAGCTCCTATTCAGACCACAGGCTTGCCAGAGGTTATGCAACAAGACCTGACTACAAATTGAAAAATAGGCTAAGTATTATTCCAACTTTCAGCACACCCACTTGACTACATTATAATTTTAGCTTCCACCCAAACAAGTGCCTGTTTTCTATTTCCCTCCTCTCTCCGCTTCTCCTGCATGCAATGGGGAGGGAGGGAAAAATCACATCTTGAAAATATTAGGCAAGCTGGAAAAAACAACACAATGAAAAAGGCAACTCATGCATATGTAACTAGCTTATGTGTGTAGAACAATGTACAAAATAGCAGTTGGAAAGGTAAAAGCAAATCAAAATCATAGCATATAACATACGGGGTGGGGGTGGGGAGAGTCGATCCACAAAAGCAAGACAGAAACGAAAAGGGGTGTGGGGGTGGAAAAACTAGGGCCCATGGGGAGGTCACTTTTTTTTTTTTGTAGCTCAGAAATGTCCCTGGGAACATAGGGTGGTTCCTAGAAGCATGTATTGTCACCACCACACAACATTGTTCCCAGGAGCAGTGCAGCCAGAGGTGGGAGCTGAGGCACTGCTTAAAGTAGAGGTTGCCAATGTGGTCTCCTCCAGATGTTTCCTGACCATACTGACTGAAGCTGATGGTACTCTGGTCCTATAAAATCAGGAGGATACCATGTGGGCTATTCCCCTGGCCAAAACGGGTGCTCAGAAACAAACACTCTGGATTCTCCACCCCCCATGGTTTTTTTATTATTATTATCTGCCATCTGGAAATTACTAAAATGGCATTGTGGATTATTATTATTATTATTATTATTATTATTATTATTAGGCAGGAGAGTTGGCATGGTTTGACTACAAACTGCTCATGATAAGCACCGTCTTAGATGATGGGGTTTGAGAGAGAACAAGGAATGCCTCCACTAAGGAGCATTCTTTGCAATGCATCTGTGTGTCATCTAAATGAGAAGCAGCCAATTTAAGACCTTCCATGTGTTGTTGGACTCCGGCTCCCAGCTGGCCCAGCTGAAGCAGCCAACAGTCAGGGATGATGGGAACTGTTGTCCAACAACATGCATAGGACATCATGTTGGCCAGCCAGAAAATAAATAATCCTGTATTCATTTTCTTTGACAAGTTATTGTATTTGTCCCTCAGCACCACCAGGTTACCTTCTGTGAAATGGGTGTTTTATGACCAGCCACACCTCCTATGGCACTGATTTTGTAACAAGACTCACAGCTCTTTGTCAAAATTCCAGATGTGCCTACAGAATCAGAATGTTTGGACACCCATGTCCTTTGGCTTTTCCTTGAATATAGGAAGCTGTTATACATCTATTGAATAACAACCATAGTCCTTCTGCCTCTCATTCTGTCTAAACTGACAGGGAACAGCTCTCCAGGATCTTAAGCAAGGATTTCTCCCATTTCCTGCTATTTGGTCCTTTTAAATGGAAATGCTTGGAGATGAACCTGGACTGCCTGCCTACAAAATAATGTTCCACCTACTACTGAGCTACAGGTCCAACCCATTACATGGGGGAGTCAGCAGAGGGTACATCTCCAAAGTATTGCATTCTTGGAGGATGTTGGTGTGGCCTGTTGCTTCGCTTCTTCTTTGGCCCACCCAGCTCCTAAGACAAATTGTACAGAAGGCCAGGAACCAGGGAACATGCAGGTTTCTGCATCAGATCAAGATCTGGGTGATGAATGCCCAAGAAGCAAGCCATTTGTTAGATGTTTTCAGATGAAAGGATCTTGCCACAGTACTTGCCTTGTAGAGAACTGCGATTTACTATTTGTGCCAACATCTTTCTAAACCTGGGAAATTAATAGATAGTGATGCTATCCTCTAGATCGGATTTTGTTCTGGCTTTTTGTAAAGTCTAAAAAAGATGTTCAAGATTCATTGCTGGGTGCTGATGGCCACACACACATTTTCATGTCCTTGCACTTATGAGAGAAATAATCCAGAACAAATGATTATCACCCTGTGAGTCCATACTGGGAACCACCAATTTGGATTAAAGGCCACGTATTATTCATGAAATGCCTTTAAAGGGCAGGAGATCTGGGATACTTTTGTTGTGAGGACCACTTGTTGGTGTCTCTCTCTCTCTCTCTCTCTCTCTCTCTCTCTCTCTCTCTTACCCAGCCAACCACACCTACTGAATCTCTACTGGAATAGAATTCTACAGTACTGGGCCAATAACAGAAGGCTTGATTTCATGTTTTCATGAGATGAGCCCCAGTAACTTGGGAGACAACCAAAGACACTCCTACAGATGATCTCAGGGACTGAGCTGGGATGTGAGGGCTCATGCCGTCTCTAAGGTACCCTGGACCTAAGTTGTTCAGAGCTCTGTAAATTGATGCAAGAAGCTTGAGCTGGGTTAGTACCATTGCTTTGATTATTTCCATTTAGATGTGCAATTGTTTTGTGTGCTTTTTTACTGCTGAAGTTTTTGTTGTTAAATCACCTTGAGATGTTACATAGGAAGTGATTAATCACAGAAATGTAAATGAATGTAAGCATTGGGTTGTATCCATCTAAGTTCTACTCAGAGTACACCCGCTGAAATGAATGCACCTAGGCTTGTCATGTCCATCAAGTTCAGTGGGCTAACTCTGAATAGAACTAACATTGGATACAACCCACTATATGCCATGTGACAAAAGTACAGTTTGAACATATGCTTATGTTCTTCCATACTGTGTGGAGACCGGAGGTCTAACTCGTTTGCTTTCAGATGCTGCTTTAATCTGCAAATGATATGTGATTGATTACATTCCCCACCCGATTAGCATCATGTTTCCTTTGCATTGGAATGAATGGGTTGAAATAACATTGTGACAATGTAATTTACATAAGTTACACAATTTATGTAATTAATTATGTAAATTAAGCCATCTCTCCACAGGTGGTAACTGATGCCCACTTGACTTGGTGGGGCTGCTATGAGGTCATGGGAGTGCAGCCAATGAGCCATCACAAGGGTGTGGTTTTCTTCTTATCCTCCTTCCTTACACTTAAATGCAGTTTTACAAATAGAACCTAACTAAACGGAATAATGTCTTATTTTAGCTCAGAAGTGGTCCCTCTTGTCACAATTTCTAGTGTGGGTTCATGTCACATTACTTCGAGGTAAGCCCCACTGAATTCCATGAAGATTGCTCCTGATAAGTACGCACAGGATTGCAACCTGGTTTACCTTAAAGGTGTCATTGTTTGCAAGGGACCTTACAAACTAGACCCATGTGAAATGATTGTTCCTATCCCCTCACTTATTCATAGAATGTACAGCAGAAACCTGATTGGCCAGAGAACAGTCGATGAACAGAAATGTTTGCCCACCTTATATGAGTTCAAGTAGAAGTATAAAATGTGTTTGGGACATAAAAGCTTGTGTGCCTTTGAAATTTTGTGGGGATTTCTCTTTTTTTATTTTGTTTAAATAATTGGCATTCTTGGAAGCTACTGTCCTAGGAGCCCCAGTGGACCAGCCTGCACTGTTTGCCACTCTGGGCAATGAGACAAGTAATGTAGGTTTTGGCAAAATATGAACTGTAGCAAGGGGGGAAACAGTGATGCATGCAGCTAATACAAGGCAGAAAAGAAAATGAAGCCTTCTCAAACCCCTATCGGCATCTAAGGAGGTATATATGGAAGGTAGATGCCTCCTTCACCAACAACATGTGGCAAAACATGCACTATGAAATAAGTTATCAGCTGCTGTGGGGTGGCATATAATATTGCAATGATAATGCATGATAGTGCATGTCTGGGAGTGTATCAGAACGCTTTGTTCCATAACGTACTTAGTCAAAGTAAGCAGCTTAAATATGTTTGGAAAGACGCCCTTAGGCATGGCTTTGTCAGGAGGTCTTGAGTAAGTCGGTAGCTCTCAGCTTTAGTCCTCTTTCTGAAGAAGCAGTAAAAATACACAAATCCCCAAATTATACATTACAACCATTAAAAACAACAACTGGATTTAAGTTCTTATTGCCATGGCTGTTGCTAGATGTTCTGAAGCAGTATGACCAAGAGGACCAGTGGGGTGGAACTGAGGCTCAGATTGCTTCAAATCTCGGCTCAGCCATGAAATTCACTGACTTTAATATACGAGCTATTTGAAAGAAGTGTGGGACAAGTAGCAATGTGTGTACATCGTTGTCTGCAATCTTAAGGGCATGTGTTAGGTACAGCTCAGTAGGACTTTGAAGCAAACATGTGTAGCGTCAGGTAACAACAAGGACTGCAACAATAGGCAGCTGTTTTCATTGCATTGCTTTCAACAGCTGTTAAAAACTGCAAGCCTACTGCACATAATTTTATTAAGCATAGTTGTTTTTAAAAGTGTTGATTTTATTTATATTTTGACAATTGTATTATGCCTACTATTTTAATGTATTTTGCCCCCTTATTATTATTAGATTACTTCAATATGCTGTATAGGAAATTATATATAAGTGAAATTATATCTCTCTTCTCCCCTCCCTTACTCCATGATGCGTAAAGCAGTTGAGCAAATCTTTGATTAAGCAGTTTGTAAATCTTTCTAAACAAATAAATAAGAAGAAAGTAATATGAAGACTACGGACCATACGTCTTGTTGAAAATGAGGATGCTTTTGATTGCAAAGGAAGACCTTTGTCCTGGCAGACCTTACTATATCACCTTTTCTTCTTTATACTTGCCCGCCTGTGTTAAGTGTTGGTCTTGAAGTGTCTGCTTTGAACTTGAGGAATGACAACGACCTCCGGTGCCATCTAATTCCTTCCACTTCACTTCAGCTAGAGTGCAGCACAGAGCAGAATATGTCCGACTCTTTGCAGCCTCTCTGACCAGTTCCTCCCTCCCCCACTGCACCCTCCATCCCTTTCCAACCCACCCTTCACACTAAAAAGTTATTTCTATCTAAATTAGGTCACACAGAGGGAGAGCTGGGAGTGTTTTTGTGAGGTCAAAGGGTCTACTTCTTGGTCCCCAATGTCGCCCTTTTCTTCCTACAGTGTTATTTTCATCTTTTGTATTACTGAGAAATTCATACATTGTGTTTGCCTTTTGTAATCCGGCTCTTAACAAGGCCGCCTTTGTCAGACTCACAAAGGGCAATAAACTCTGGTTTGCCAATAAGCCCTCATAACTGCTGGACATTATGACTGATTATAATGCTGCAAAAGCTCCTTGAGGGCTATAAACCTATATTGAAAGACAATCACAGGGAGAGAAGAGGGGAGGGGAAGGAGGAGGCTATTGAATTGACACAGTACTCATGTAACCCTGTGGGGGCATAAGGGACAACAAGGGGGCCATTGACAGGAACGCTAATACAAAAAGCCGCATAGACAGAGAGTCATCCAAGCCAGTGTGGTGTGGGGATGACCACGGCGTTCCAGTTTTAATGCTTCTTTTGTTTTCTTCTCACTTTGAGGCAGACAAACCCACAGTCGCATTGACAGAGTTGCTTCTGTTTAGGCCACTGCGTAGAAAAGAGAGGAATAAATAAGAACGTTAAGAGACGCCCCTTGCTGCTATGGCTTCTCTGTGTATGTGTGTGAGAGGCTGGGGAGAAGTGGAGTCACTCTTGGGAAAGGTACAAGCATTCAAGCCTTTAATTTAAGGATGGGAACCTGTGTCCCTCCTGAAGCTGCTGGACTCCAGCTTACATTGACCCCAGCCTGTGTGGCCAGTGGTCAGAGGTGATGAGAGGGTCACCGCTTGCCCTCCAAGGTGACTCTGCTATCAGGCCAAGTGAGGTTGCTTCCAAGTGGCCTGTTTATTTATTCTGATTTGTTTCAGGGGAGAACAGAAGCCGTTGAACCAAGCAAGTGTTATCCCCCATTTCTAGTACATTTCCTCCATCACTTTCCTTGTTGCAAAAAGACTGATCTTTGGGGGGAGCGAGTTTATTGTGCAAGGGTTTCCAATTATATTTACTTGCACAACCAGAATCCGCTGACATGCGATTTAGCCTCACCCCCAAACAGTGTCAGTCTGGAAGTGCCTGGAAGAGGGTGGGGAGGTGTTGGAGGACAATGCTGTGTGTGCCACACATGGCCTGCCCTGCACTCCCTAGCCGCCTTCTGCCCTCGGTTGAAGAGAAAGTCCCTGCCCCGCTGTCACCAGTGTTGGCAGAAGATTTGACTTCCAACCTACTTGGGTCTTGCCAATGGAAGAGGAAGGGGTGCCATCTTGTCCTTTGCCTCAGATTCTAGCAAGGTTGTGCACTGAACAGAATTAGTGTGTGGAATTCACTGCCACAAGATATGGCGCTGGCCGCTGGCTGAGGTGGCTTTGAAGGGGTCTTCGACAAATTCATGGAGGAAATGTCCCTCAATGGGTTACAAATCTTGATGTATATATGCAGCTTCCATATTCTTAGGCCACATGCCCCTGAGTACTAGTTGCCAGGGGAAGACTCTGGAGGGGCCCCCACTATCTATTGCAGGAGTGAGAAACCACAAATATGGTCCTCTGACCCTCTCCAACTGCCCCTTGAAACCCCAGGGTACACCTCTCACTGCTTTGCACTCTGAATGTTTCTTTCCTGGCTGGAATGTGTCCTTCAACTCTGACAATGCCTCTCACTTGCCTGAGTGAAGGATTCAGAGGGGTGAGAGAAGAAAGTAGCCTAGGTACAAAGGTGAAAATCAGATCCATTGCCCCACCCACTTTTGCCTCTGGCTCCGCCCATCACTGGCATTTGGGCCTTAGAAGGTTGCCCATAAGGAAATGTGGCCCTCTGGCAGAAAAAAAGGCTTATTGCCTACAAGCAGAGCATGGAGATTTCAGCAATATGAACACTTGGGGGGTGTACTTTGTGCTTGTTTAGAATTCTCCAGGAAATATTGTGTGGGAGCAGATCTTAAGGCGAAGTGAAGGGAGTTGGGTCATAACTGGTGGCAAGTCCCTAGTCTGGTCTGTAAATTGTTAGAAGGTTTCTGCAGCAGTGCTTGTGAATTGTTAGAAGGTTTCTGCAGCTGTGCTATATATATATATATATATATATATATATATATATATATATATATATATATGGGAGTTGCTGGTACTGTGTACCCTTGAGTACCCCTGGAAAAAAGCACTACTCTGCAGCCATTTCATGTGAAAATGGCTTTCTTCAAGCATATTCTGTTAGAGGGTGTAAACATTGATTGAGTCACTTAGTCACTTTAAGCAACAAAGAAGTGCTTTGAAATTAATACATATGGAGTTCAAAAGCCATGCAGGATCCAGAGAATAGACTGAAGTGGTTAGTGCCTCTGTGTGACAAAAGAAATGCCTATGGGATTGTGAGAGACCAAACGCTCAATGTTACAATGAAAAGAGAGCAAAAACTCTCCCACAGATGCAGCAGTTGACAACCATCCAAAACAATGCTGGAAATATGAAATATTGAGCATAAGCCCATCAAAACCAAAGCACTTTAAAATGCCATTGAATGCTATGGGAGATATTTCATTTATTTACTGAAATGGCTTTTTTGTTTGTTTGTTTGTTTGTTTTTGCTTTCCCCAAAAACATTTATGGCAACATATGTGGTATTTATACTACTTTAACAGTCACAGCTTGCCCCCAAGAATGCTGGGAACTGTAGTGTGTTAAGGGTCCTTGTGGAGGAAGCTATGACTGGTATTACAATGGTGTGTGCATGGTTTTGAGGGACCTGGGAAGGGAAGAAAATAAATCTAAAATTTTCCATTCCCAACCCCATTGCATCTAAACCTCCTGAGAGGCGGGACCAAGGCCAGTTCCAGGTGTGAGGGCCGCCCAGCAAAGTGCCACCAAGTGCCCTCCTGCGCCCAAATATGCCTCCCTCAGACTTCTCAGCCTAACCTACCTCACAGGCTTGTTGTGGGGACTAAACAAGGATGGGGACAACCATATACATCACCTTAAGCTCCTTGGAGGACAGATGGGCTATAAATGGAACAAATAACCATAAATAATACTATTAGATTATTAATAATAATAATAATAATAATAATTGTTGTTGTTGTAGTTATTATTATTATTATTATTATTATTATTATTATTATTATTATTATGTAAATAAAAATGATTCCATCTCTAACACCACACTGAAGTCCCACTATGAATTTCACACATAGGCTTCCGCAGTTAGGATAGTCCTATTTCATATCCCGGCTTTCTCCTCCTCCTAACCATTTCATTTCTTTCCTTTTTCTATTTGTTCAATTAGCCTAAAGCAAACATATGCAAACTTTTCAATGTAGCCTGCTGTAATCCATTATTCTCACATACCAGGACTGACCCCCCCGCCGCCCCTGCAGCCTGAATAATGTTTTTTGAAGACTGTATCATCAATAAACCATTCTGGTGAGCTTTAGAAGGCCTAGAATAATGAATAACAATTAGGGGCATTTAAAGGGCAGCTCCCCTTTTCTTTGCAATTTGGAAACTGTGTTGTGCTATTTTAGATCATCTACAGTCATCAGAGAATTAAAAACAAAAACAAAAAACACAGACGAATGAAAGAAGACAAGGAGAGCCCCACTGGATGAGACCAAAGGCCTGTCTAGTTTAGCATCCTGTTCTCACAGTGGCCAACCAGATGCGAAGCCCACAAGCAGGAACAGAGGCAGCAGCTTGCGAGGGTGATTGGAGGGGCCAACATTGTGCATGATGTCACACACAATGCCCCCCATTCCTGCACCTTTGGATCTTCAAGTGAAACCTTCACAGGAGAACTGGTCCACATTGGCTCGAACTTCCATTAAAAAATAAGTGTCTTAGATAAATTTAAAAAGTGAAATGTAAGGGGTTAGCATATTACACCCACCCCTGCCCTGCTCCTGTTCTGTAGATGTCCCACCATTTGACATCCAGAAGGAAAGATGGATTTTGGATAGTTGTTAATAGGTGTCACACATGTACCCTCAGACTATAACAACAGCAAGGAAGTGTCTTTTAGAGGACACATTGGGGTCCTTTGGGGGCTGAAAAATGGGTGAAACACATTGAAATAAATATAGTAGATACCTTGTTGTTCTTGGATTTATTATCTGCCCTTCACCAAAAGGTTCCTGGGTACTGAAAAATAAAATGCAGCTTGAAAATCTTTTTAAAACAAATTAAAATTGTGAATCCTAAAATATAAATCTCTACAATGCTTACAAAGGGGGAGAAAGACTCTCACAAGACTAAAAGTATTGCCAGGTCTGTAGCGAAGGAGGAGGCCCTTCGGATACTGGGGGCCTGAGAGAACATTTGGCTCAGCTTTTTCCCTTCCGCAAAATCAGCCCTGTTTAAATCCGGCAAATTGTTTCCCTTTGCAATAAATTAGAGCCACTTTGGGGATTTTTTAAAAAAACCTTGTTATTGCATTTCATTCATTAGTAAATTGTTAATTTTATTAGAAAGGTGTGTTCGCTCTTTGTTCTTTTCTGTTTTTGATGCTTTCCTTTGCTACAGGGCTCGTCTGTTCCATCTACCAAGCCTTTCCTTGAAGTAATATAATCCTCCTTTTTGGCTTCTTACCCATGTTGACAGCAACCCCCTGAAGATGCAAAGTTGTTCCGCAGGTGCTACCGTGCAGAGATATTCATACCTGGCACAGACACTCACCTGTGTGTGACCAAAGAGTGTGTGGAAGTGAAGTGCAAAACATGATACTGTTATTTGCAGACATCCTAGGTGCCAGAAGTCACTTCCTATGAAACAATCACATTCTGCTGGAGTTATTATTATTTTATGCCAGGAGTGGAGAACTGGCTAGATCCTTACCTCCCAACTCCCAACCCGCAGGCAAACATAGAATCATAGAACTGTACATTTGGGACCCCAAGGGTCATCTAGTCCAACTACCTGCAATGTAGGAATCATAGCTAAAAAAATCATCTGACAGATGGCCATCCAACTTGTGGTTTTTTGTGTGGTTTTTTAAAAAAACTTCCAATTCCAATGTAGCCTGTTCCACTGTCTAAAAGCTCTAACCCCCTGAAAATGTTTACTTTTAATTTCCTGTAATTTGAATCAATTGGTTCAGGTCCTGCCCTCTGGAGCAGCAGAAAACAAGCTTGCTCCATCATCTAAAGATCTGAAAGTCTGCACAGATCCTAAGTGTGCCCAACTATGCAATCTTGGGAACCTATGCGAGTTCAGGAACGCACCCTTTTGCAAGGTTCTCAACTGCACAGAGAGGCTATGCACATTCAGCTGGTATTCTCATTAGACCTTTGGTGGAGGTCAGAAGCAGGGACAGTGGACATGACCCTGCTTCTCCCTCCATGTATCCACAGATTCCAACCTTCTGGATGAGCCTCTTGTGTGATTAGGCCTTAAAAGTCCCTCTGCTAGGAATCATGGGTGCTACATCCCATTTCACAAAACAGTGTATTCTGTTCATTTGTGGTGTGGAGCACACTCCCCCCACCATACCATGGCCCATGGGTGTGTAGAAGATGGGTTTTGAGTGTTTTCTCCCCACACACCTCCCACCCACCCACAACACACCCACACACTATGAAATTGGAAGTGCTTAGTGATGGTTAGCGCACTTGAATAAAGATGATGGTGAATATTAATTTAGAATTATTTGAATATGTGCTTCACTCCACTAAATCTACATGACTTTACTATGGGCTACACAGTTTGTTTATTTTTAAGCCAGGGAATTTAATGTTCTGTGTAATGAACTGTTGCACTGAGCACATTAAGGTGCAGAGGGTTTATCTCCCTGGCTTTTTCCTGTGCAGCGAAAGGATATCATATACAGGTTGAGCTGTTGGTAAATTACCTAATGAAGTGATACCATCACATAGAGGCTGTTTCTATTCCTCCTGATAAGAATTTATCTGTCTTTATTGATTTGACATCTATCTGCTTTATAGGTGACTTGGGAAACTAATGACTGAGGTTGTATTGAATATATGGGACTAGATTTTCAGCTAAACTAAGGGCCAGTTAACTTGTTTTACATACACATGAATTACTGGCGTAAATATAATGAATGGGGATTGGATGTGCATTTTGAGTGCAGAGAATTGTAGCCTAGGTCTTCCAACATTAGTCATTTTAGTGTTGCACCTGCTGTGATCCAGCCATCTCACATGGTGAACTTGCTTATCACCTGCCTGCAGAGATTCATGGCCCTCACAGAAACCTTCCAGGGGAACATTCTTAGAACCCAACAACAACCTAAGGCTTCTCAGTCTTCTTAAACCTCTCACAGAGAAGGCAGCTGGCGCAACAGAAGAATGCTGAACTGCCTTCTGTTCTCTGTTCCCCATGCAAACCTTGCCCATGACTCCTTAGACTCAGTGTGGCTGGAACATAATAGCATTCCATGTTCACACTTGTAATATGACTAAGAGGCGTGAGCTGGAACACCAAAGAAATAAAACACAAGGGAGAGCATAAGCTGTTGCATTATTGTATCCATCTTTGTGATGTACTCACAACTTCTTTTCTAGCCACTGGGCATCCCTAGCCAACATTAAAAGGACCAGAATTACCAGGAAAGTGATGAGGGCCTTTATTACCATCACTATGAATAGATTGGAACCATCTGTGTCCTACTTGGCAGAGCTCCACCTTGCACATCCTCATTGCACTCAAGTGGTTAATGCTCAGAGCAGTGGACATGCACTCTTTGGAAGTTAATCTACTGCAGATTGCAGGGAGGATAATATATTAAAGTGCAATGGAAGGAAGCTGGCATTCATTTTTGGACCGTGGTTTGCACTCTGATTTGATGAGCTAAGCAGAGACCACATCATGAAAAGGAAAAGGAAGCCGGGGCCTGGAATAATGGCCCTATTTGTATCTGAGCGTATTTCTCTCCATGCCTTTGAGTTGGCAAAGGGCTGCAGTTGAAAAGAGCCATGGCTGTTGAATGGCAGGAGGATGAGCCTGTCATTCTCTGGCAAGGATGGTGAGAAAGGAAAGGAAAGTTGACATT
This sequence comes from Podarcis liolepis, assembly GCF_965112155.1. NCBI lineage: Eukaryota > Metazoa > Chordata > Lepidosauria > Squamata > Lacertidae > Podarcis > Podarcis liolepis. The sequence continues at coordinate 51,559,653 of NC_139561.1, read as the reverse complement.
GGCCAGGTGAGAGAGGTCCATTAGGATGGGGGAAGCACGTACTGAAATGCTTTTTAAGAATCATAGAGGAGGTGTCAGAGTGGAAGGAGCAGCCAACCAATCCTGACAATAGGTAGTACCAGGAAACACCTGTGAAGAAAGGAAACCAACGAGACCCTCAACTGCCTGAATGTGACTGTTGCTGTCTACAGACTTGTGCAAACATCATAAAGGAAGAAAATTAGACTTTTTAAAAAGTACTTCAATAGAAAGAAACTGCGTTCTCCACTCCCCCCCCTCCTACTCACATTAACTGTTGCTATCTGTATTTTGCAAGACTGAATCTAACAGGAGGTTGGGTTTTATTATTATTATTTCTCCCCATGTGTTGGGACAGAGGGCTTACTTGAACAAGTTTTTGGGAAGGGCCCCAGAAATTTATACATGTTGGAACCAAATAGCATTAGAAGTATGCTGGAGGTCTTAGAATCTGGGGTTGAACATCAGGAGAGAACAACACCTGAAGGTTAATTTTCTCAGAAATGTTATCAGCCGAAGCTTTGAGGTTTGGATAGGTAGCTGCAGATTAAGATCCTTGATTAGTGCATATACCCAGAGGTTATGTATCCTGCTTATACAAGGGCAGCAAAGAAAAACATCTTTAAATCAAAAGACACTAAAGATCGCAGAAGGCAGATAGGGGATGTGTAAAAACAAGATAAGCAAAATCAAGGTGGAGAGGGAAAAGGTGCTCCGGAGGTTAAAATAATACAGAAGCCTTTCCAAGTGCATGCTAACTATGGAAGTTAGTCTGGAAATGCTGCAGCTTCTCAGCTAGATGCTGCTGGGGACGAACCTTTAGCACTGTCTAGGCATTCATTTATACCATTAGTTCCTGTGTGCCCTCACTGGCAAATATAAAGTAGTGTTGCTACTATAAACCAGTTGTTTTCTGCATTAGACCAGTGTTCTTCAGCCTTGGATCCCCAAATGTATTTAGGCTACAGTTCTCCCCCTCCCTGGGCATTAGCTAAGTTGGCTGTGGACCACTGGGGTTTGTCCAACAACATCTAGGAACACCTAGGAACTGAAGAAGGCTGCTTTACACTACTTCAGATGAAAAATTTCAGCATGTGAACATTGGTTCACCTAGGTCAGTACACCAGTGTCAATCTTGAGTCCCCCAATGTTGCTGGACTTTCAACTCCCATCACCACTGACCATTGGCTGAGCAGGCAGGGGGTGATGGAAGGTGTAGTGCAGCAATATATGAGGACCCAAGGATGAGGGACGCTGGTCTGTATTGACTAACAGCTACTCTCCAGGTTTCAGACTTTTCTAGCTATGTCTGGAGATGCCAGAAATTGAACCTGGGACTTCCTGCACCTGAAGCAAGTGGTTGACCACTGAGCTGCAGACCCTTCTATGAACTGAAAAGCCCTCATTGTGCTAACCATTCATGTGAATTTAGAAGGGTGTGTGTGTGTGTGTGTGTGTGTGTGTGTGTGTGTTGAAAATGGCTTTAGAAAATTTTAACTAGTGTACAGATTCAGGAAGAAGGGAGCCCCTTGAATACACAGGCCTTGCTACAACTGTAGTACTGAGATAGAATTGGCACAAATAACCATTGGCGGGACTCCAATTCAATTTAGTACTATAGTACTAAATGGTCTGCTGGGAATTTTGAAAAGGGTGAAACTTCAGTTTGAGTGGGTGGAGGATCAGAAGAACCAGAAATAAATAAATGGTAGTGTCTTCCTTACCTTATCCCATTGTGCTCCTTGATTTTCTTGTTGCAGTGCCTCCCCCTTGCAAATTATGCATACTAGGCTGAACAACAGGGAGGGAAGGTTCCTCAGAAAGGAGATTGCCTCAGGATATGGGAGGAAGTGATTCTGTCATCAACATCCTCTGGACATTTTGAGAAGAGGTGGAACTTCTAAGCAAGTTCCTCCTGAGGCAGCACAGACAGATCGAGTTGAGCTAGCTCCCATCCCTATGTTTCCTGTCTCTCAATTAGCATTGCCCCAAGCCAATGCCACCTACCTGCATTTAGGGTGTCTACTTCCAGTAAACTCCTAGCACAGGGTGTCCTATGTCTCCACGGCCACCCTAGACATTTAGGTGCCTTGGTAGCCAAGCATCGTGCTGTGGCCAGGGGTTCTGACGCCACGTTGCACCCGACTCACCTACATCCTGAAAATGTCCCACAGCTCCGTCTACTCATACTCGGCAATACATAATGAAATAAAATGCTGGGTTGCTTTACGTGACACACAGTAGCAGATTGTGAAGTGCATTGCTAGAAAGAACTGTTAACTGCTGCTGTGGGGTAAGCAAAGGAGAGGGGAAGTCTCACCTTTACCTCTAACCTTTGGGAGGTAACATGGAGGCAGAATAAACTCAAGGCAGTGCCATGCAAGCATACAGTGGCTAACTCGCTAGTCACCCTTGCTGACAGCGGCTACCTGTGCTAGTGCAAGAGACAAAGCTTACATGAATGGCTCTGAATCATTGAGTGTCCACACGTTGCATCCAGCAAGTTTGCCATCTGTGTTCATAAACACCTTTTGAATGTATGGTAATGGGTTTGTGGGTGCCAGACTCCCCTAGATTCCTGGGTCCCGTAGGTTACAATTTAATCAAGGCTTGGAGAGTTAAATTGGATGCCATACTCCTAATTCCTGGACCCAGTTTCCTGTGTTCTGGAGATCACCTGGGAGATGGGTCATTAAGAGAACATAGGAAAGGTAATAAGTCATTTCAGAAAGCCAAGGAAGGAGCTCTGTGCCAAACAGCAAATGGGTCGGGCCCTTCCTCCAGCTCTGAGATGGTTAGAAGAACAAAAGCCACAACTTTAGAGTGGAAAGTTGACTGTGATGTGGCCTAGAGTAAAAGAAAGAAAGAAAGAAAGAAAGAAAGAAAGAAAGAAAGAAAGAAAGAAAGAAAGAAAGAAAGAAAGAAAGAAGGTTGCAGGCTGGTAAAAGCAGCAAGCTAAAAAGTGAGAGAAGCAGAATCTGTTTGAATCAAGACTGTGGCTATGAGGGATAGAAGCACCTCTTGGAGTACTGACTGTAGGATTAGGTTGTGTATGTGTGTACATAAACCATATATCCTAAAGACACTACAGGCTCTGCTGTGCCTCACTTCCAAAAAGAAACATGGACCCTGAGGAAGTGCCTGGAAGCCCTGGAATCTCACACCACTTGGAGATTTGGGTGGCCTGCAACAGTATAGTGCAGATGGAGCCATAATAATGAACTCCAGCCCTGAGAAACTGTCCTAGAATTTCTCCTCCCTCTGGAGTAAGCCAGTGAAGTGGTTCTTCCCCACCTGTAGCTTCTCTACACAAAAATAGGATGGAGAATTTTGAGGGACCATTTCTGCTTAGCTATTGTCTACACAATTCACCAGCCAGCCACTGACTGAGCTGCTGTCAACCAGCACTCCCTCACCTGATGCCCAGACTACCAGCCACCAGATAATATAATTCTATAAATGCAAAGCAATCCCTTAGAAATTCATCAGAGCCAGCAATCCCTTCTTATGCAAATAGTTGGATACTGGTGCTCCTAGTCAACAATTACGTGGCTGTACAAACTCTACGATACCTAGGATGACCTGCCTGCTTGGTTTGTAAATTATGGATATAATAATTATAGACCTCAGAGATTGATGGGGAGGAGCCAGTAATTTTAGCAAACGTGTAGAAATGTCACCTGGAAATACAGGTGAGAAGTTCTAGGATGTCCAGGCCATTATAGCATTTTCATTTATTCTTGTAGTTTCATAGCACAATCAACTAACCAAGCAAAGACACCGTTTCTTATCTGGGAACCTGAGCTTAGATGTTGTGGATTATCTCCCATCCAGGCGGGAATTAGACCCTGACCTGCTTAGCTTGAGGAAGATGGGTGCATCATGTGCACTATGACTATGATAGCCAATATGGTACCCTCCCAGTGCTTTCGACTACAGCTCTCATCATCCCTAACCTTTGTTCGTGCTGGCTGGGGTTGATGGGCATTGTAGTCCCAAACACCCAGATGGCATCATATGCATTGTGACCTTGCAAGAGGAGTGCTTTTTTGTATGAAAGACAATGGGAAATGCCTATGACAAGACAATGTCACCTATGACAAGTGTGTGTGTAGTCCATAAACCAAGAAAGCATGCATTTTTCTTTTAAAAATATTTTTCTCACATGCAAGTTTATGGAGATTTAATCAATGAACTAACTAAAATGCAAACAATTAATCAATTAAAGATTCTTTGTAACCAGATGAGAGTCCCAATAAAAAACACTGAGATGCAATCAGTTCAATTAAGCTGCCATGCTTTAACCCCCCACTCCACACATGAATTAGGGGTGAGGAATATTGAGGGTTTTCTTTATAACTTCTAGTTGCTCAAAAGTTAAAATTAAATTAATTAGAATGCCCTGCATTGAAAAAGAACATAGACACAGGAGGCATATCAGAAACCTGGTGGAACAATAAAAATCAATGGGGCACTGTTATCCCTGAGTATGTGATCAATGAAAAATATAGGGTCAGTCAGCGTTGCACTGGCAATGCACTCTATGTCAAGGAAAGTGTAGACCAAAATCCATTTCAACATTCAAAAGAAACAAGCCACAACTAAAAGCCAGTGTAGGTAGCAATTCGAGGCTATTAACAAGAAGAGAGCATTACTAGGGATATATGATCATCTGACTGTCCAAGGTGACGGTGATGACATAAAAAGAAAACAGAGAGGCAATGAAAGTGGAGAACAGAATAGTATCCAGCACCCACCCCCCTTCCTAGATTGATTGGATAAATGTCAGGTCAGATCATCACAAAGAGATAACAGTTTCTAGATAAAACCAAATGTCTGGGCTTTGAAATAATGAAGCAACAAGAGATGAGGAAGGTCTCTGTTTATGTCTCCATATTTTTACTCCCCCTTCTCATTTGCATGTTTAGGGTAGCTAGCAAAAAGGACTAGTGCTTAAAATGACTCCATCCATACTCAACAGGGAGGACCTGCAACAAAACAGCAGCTTGGCATGCTCCTGTTCAGGATACTGTACCTTGTTCTATTCCTCATTCTCCCTCCACCCTCTCTCCCAAAAGTTGTTGGTTTTAGCCAGTATTCTGTGCTCAGTGAGCACCTTCAATCTTCATTAGGGTGCCCCTCTTGCTGTTAATGTCTTTTTCTTTAGTTTTCTTTTTTGGTATTTCTGCAAATCATCAGTTCCTTATGATGCTTTCCTTTTTGTGGGTGATTAGTGTCATTTTGGCCTTTATACTGACTGCCATTTGGAGAACCGAGTTAGGCTATGTTTACACTAGCATTTACTGCATTCTCCACGCTGTGTTTTTAACTCGTATTCACATGTTATTGTCCAAAGCACATATGTATCCTGTACTTTGTTATAAAATTGCACTGTTTGATATGTTCTTTATCAAACCAACTTCTCATCGATTGGAGTCCTTAAGTGGTTCCTAATTTGTGTCTCACCAAGCTGAGCTGGTATCTAAGATATCTCATTTTTTAGCTGTTAAAATTTGATATTTATTTTTTTAATTACCAAACTATGCGCCTGTGGTAGAAGTCTTGGATGACTTCATGAAGAAGTGTTAGCTGATACCTTTTAAGTGGGGTGCAATTAAATCCTCATAAAAGGATCAATGTGAGAGAACTTGACATGTTTCATCAACCGAGGCCCCAGGAAGGTGAACTGCCACCTTAGAAGTATTCCACAGGAATATAAATGTACTGGGCTGAATTGAAATATACTTTCATTGCTTTGTGTAAGCAACAGATGAATAGAGTGGGGAGACTCTGTGCCAGCAAAACTCACAAGGCACAGCCCCCCACCTGCCCACCTCATGCACACGTCTTGTATGGAAATATGAAGAGCAAGTTGTGATGTGGCTCCTCAAACAGTGGAACCTCGGGTTGCGAACGTGATCTGTGCGGGAGGCACGTTCGCAACCCGCAGTGTTTGCAACCCGAGGTATGACTGTAGAAGCTAGGAAATGTAACTTGGGGAGGAGTTTTAATTGTGTCCAGGCAATTTACTTCAAGCAGTAGTATATCTATGCCCCACATATACTGCAGATATCCCATTTGGGTCTCTATTTTGATGTCCAAATTGGTGTTCCACCAAACTTAAGAGAGTTAATTCCTCAAAATGTATGCCTGCTTTGTTTCCTTCCTCCTTTCCTCAATACATTGTTTTCAGCTTGGTCGCCTCCTCTCCATCTTCCAGACCACGCACAATTATTCTTCCAGAGCATTTATATTTATGCTGATTATATGGTATTAAAAAGTATCCACAACAAATGTACCTAAGAAGCACTTGTAGAGGTTCTTTTGTTTTGCAGTTTAAAGCTTGCACGGATTTGTAAGCAAGCCTTGAATCTTTTCTTGAAGCTCCCTCGACTCAGACCTCTTTGTTTTCCATCTCACCCTTCTCACCTGCACCAAAAATTTAAATGCTGCCCCTCTTTCTCTGGTATGGCCAGTTCATTCCATCTGCTCATACTTTGCTGCCTTGGCAGTTTAAGGAATCCCATGAATTCTTTGGCTTACACTGGCTAATGTTCAAGGCTAAGTACCTTGCTGGCACAACAGTATTTTGCTCTGTTATTTCCCTGCCAGTTAATTCCACCAGGACACAAAACAAGCTTTTTACAAACTGCCCAAAGTTCTCTCCTATAAGATTGAAACACTCAGGGTGCAAAACAAAGTCAGGGAGAGAGATGGCCTTCAGAGTGTTGAGAGGGGCAGATAGATAGGCCTGGTTTTATACCAAAAATGGAGATTCCTTTTTCAACCCTAGACCCCATGAAGAGACCCATTATCCCTTTAGTTCATTCTTGGTCAGAGATGAATAAGCAGGTGCAGAAACTAGAGGTGAAGGGACACAGAACAAAATCCTGTTACAATTTTTAAACCCTTAGAGAGTACCCACTGCTGCCACAGAAAAGCCACCCAAAAACATCACAGATATATCACAAAATGGGTTGTACATGTAAATCAGATCATGCCCAGAGTTCATGTTTTACCAACATTTTCACAAGTCTATCAATCCAGATGCCAGACAATACCTGATATTTGCCCTTCCTGGCCTGTCTGAGACATGCTTCTGAAATGGCGAATACCTTGACTCCAGAATCCATTGTCAGGGACCTGTTTCAGTCGTACGTAGATCTCTGCTATTTTGATAAGTCTGCTTAAATAGTTATCAATACTTGTTAAACCAGTTCCACAGAGAGGAGGCTCAGGAAGAATTTCTTGCTGTGTGACTGGAGGGATTTCTGTGGGCTAAAGATGGCCTTGGTCTTGCTCTGTGTTTCTGTTTTATTTTTGTGGTTTATGGGAGCAGATGTAATTTTATTTGATGATAGAAACAGGATATTTGGGATCATGCATTTATCTACATGTGTCCCTTATATGCATGCATAAAAGATTGTACGTATCTACCAAAATTGTATAACACTGGGGGGGTGGGGGTGGCATTTGGACCCGGGGACTGATAGAAAGGCTCACTGCTTAGGTTGAAACTTTGCCCAGGCAATGGCAGCCCCTTAATTTTGTTTCCCAATTTTGACCCTGATCCCTAGCATATCTCCTGGTCTCCAGCTCTGACCTGACCACTGTCTACAGCAGCGATGTCAGAGCACCTCTATCCTTACTAGCCTGCCCAGGGCTTTGAGGCCTTCTTGGCAGTTGCCCTCTGTCTATGGAATTTCCTGGAGGCACAGATGATTATGCCCACATTGAGCTTTCTTCTCCTAGTCACCCAGCTATGTGTTGATCCAGGCTTATGGTAGATTGGAGCAAGCCCGCTTTAGATAATGGGATAGTATTATGCTGTAGTGCTGAAACTGTTGTTGTGTTGATCTGATGCTATTTTACTGCCTTTACAGTTTAAATATTATATTATTTTAACTGAGTGGTTTTAATGGCTGCATTGCAAACCTCATTTTGGCTTCTTTATGGGGAAAAGTGGTATATAAATGTTTAAAATAAATAATGAACACATGGCTCATACCCAACAGATTGTCAAATAACAGGGGAACCTATGCCAGAAACGTGCTAGTAGGACAGTTAAGCGGCTTCCACCTGGAAAGATTATTTGCAGCTAAAATGTCAAGGGCATGTGTAAAATATATGTGTCACAACATGGAACTGGTTTCCGGAAGCCTGAATCTCCAGATAGCATCTCACCGTTACATCTTCCCTTCCTATGCAAAATGTTATGACTTTCATCTCAAACCAATGGGAGGAGAGATCATTTGTTGAAAAGATGCAGAACTGCCTTTGTAAATCAGTTTGCAGGATGCTGGAGCTACACTTTACAGGGTAGGCCCTCACAATGCACAAACTGTACGTTTTTAAATCTCTACATTTCTTAATGAACGTGGAGCTATTGATTGCGAATCGGAAGCCTTAGATGATGTGAGAGAGAAGTCCTGAGAATTCGGAAGCCGGCCATAATTAGTTTGCACAAGGGGGTTTTTTTTGTTAAGAGTTTCAGGTATCAAATCAATAGATCAACATTAATAATTGAGGACTTGACTAAATATACCACATCCTAGATTAGGGCTTTGAGCTTTAAAATGCTCACATAAAAGGGTTCTCCTTCCCTTTTCTAGGGCTAAAAGTGCTGTAATGTGACTTCTCAGATACAGATACTGTAAGAAACACCAGACTGTCAGTATACCAGTGTTAAGCATCAGGTGTCCTTAAATTTAGGAACACCTACTGTACTTGAAAGGCTATCTGCACCATTGATTTAGACATTCTTTCTTTGGTTGCAAGGTGGAAAAGATGAAAAAGGCATCAATGCCAGCAAACAGTGATGTTTTTGCCTTACTATCTGGACACACTAGTCATTTCCTCAATATATTAATGCCCTGTCTGCAAAAAAGGGGGGATTAAAAAAGTACCTGTTTTAATTCATACACAAAAAGTAGAATACACAGGTATTCTGGCATTGGCGATTGGCTCACTTTTCTTATTATGAGAAAGAGTTGGTTACTTGCAAAAGGATTGAAATCCCCTTTTTACAATCTTTTTTACATTTCTAAAGTAGGGATGAGGAGGAATTTGATTTGGTTCACATTTAAAGGTGAATCCATCCAATTTCCACAATATGAGGACTGAAACACAGCTTTCCTTTCAGATTTGCATTTATCCAAATTTTGTAATGCAGTTCTCCAACCAAAAAATGAACATATTATGGGAAAGTGTGCATAAAAATCTCCCTGGAAAAGACCTTGATGTTGGGAAAGATCACAAGGAGAAGGGGAAGACAGAGGATGAGGTGGTTGGACAGTGTTCTTGAAGCTACCAACATGAGTTTGACCAAACTGCGGAAGGCAGTGGAAGGCGGGAGTGCCTGGCGTGCTCTGGTCCATGGGGTCACGAAGAGTCGGACACGACTAAATGACCAAATGACAAAAAAAATGCATAAAAATGAATATATTAGTGAAAGTAACATATGAAAATGTATTATATTATGGAAAATGTGTTTATTAGGAGAAATTGACACTAAAATGCTGATGAATTTTCATGAGGATTAAAATCATCATTATCATCATCACATATTGCTGCAAAAATGTGGAGAAATGAATTTAAGAATGGAATTTGAAAATGCAAAACTGAGAAAACCAGCATTAGAGAGCCAGTGTGGTTTAGTGGTTAAGAGTGGTGGACTCCTAATCTGGTGAACCAGATTTGATTCCCCGCTCCTCCACATGCAGCTGCTGGGTGACCTTGGGCCAGTCACACTTCTCTGAAGTCTCCCAGCCTCACTCACCTCAAAGAGTGTGTGTTGTGGGGGAGGAAGGGAAAGGAGACTGTTAGCTGCTTTGAGACTCCTTAGGGTAGTGATAAAGCGGGATATCAAATCCAAACACCACCACCACCTCTTCTTCTTCTTCTTCTTCTTCTTCTTCTTCTTCTTCTTCTTCTTCTTCTATAGATCACCCCATCCCTGTTCTTAAGTAAGCCTGTTAATCATCACTTACTTTCCCCTCCGACCCCACAGAAGCCACTCCCATCTCCCAGCACTGCATGTCAGCTGACATCAAAAAAGCAGGCGATATGTGAAGGAGCAGGTGAACACATGAGCAATGACTTATTTGACTTCTTACTTTGTGTCTCTGCAATTCCACTTTAAAAATGTATATCATGAGAGACCCTGAACTTTAAGTGGACTGAGAGAGCCAACTGCAGTATGTTAAAGATTTCCACTCTAAGACTATATTAATTATGTTTATATACTGCTGAGGCACTGGCCATATTTCCGACACTAGCTGATATTTCTTCAGCTTTGTTTGTATCGTGTATTTTTAGTATGGATTATTGGTGAAGCCAATCCATATTTTATGCAGCTCCATAAATTCAGTTTGGATAAATGTTTTATATACTCAATTAATTACACGGCTTAATCACAGCTATGTAATAGATGGAAAAGTCACAGCTGCCAAACTGCTTCTTAACGTATTGGACAGTATGTTAGGGTGTGTCTGGAAAGGAGTTTCAATTCATCCTGGCAAAGTAGCACTAAATTGTGTGCGCAAAAGATGCTTTCACAAAGTAAGAGACATAAAGCATGGCATTGGATAGCACCATGTCCACATCTTAGAAGCACAGGAAGCTGCCTTATATTTCGACAATCTAGCTTAGTATTGTCTTCACTGAGTGGCAATGAATTTCATAGCTAAGCATGGACTGAGATGTTGACCCAGCAAGTGGCATGCTCCTTGTCTCTTCCTTTTGAAGAGTGGGACAGGCACAAGCCTTGATGTTGCAAAGGAAACACAGGCCTATCTAGTCTGGGCAACAAATGGCCACTTTTGCAAGTGGGCTAGGCCTGTGAGGCTTGTTCATACTGGTGTCTCTGTGTCCTTGGTGCTGGAGGTGCTGGCTTAGTATCCGACTTACCCAGGTGCCTCCCCAGAAGGAGGCTGCTTACTGACAGGACTGACAGAAGTGACCTGACTAGAGGTGTCCGATATCTATTACAACTCACTTGAATGCTCCGCAGAATCAATCCAACTCCTGAATCTCTTGATCACTGGTCCCCTTCTGCAGCTATTTTAACTTTTTCATCTCACTTGGACCCTCCTCCAGCTCCAATTCCCTGATCTTTTCCACCTCCTCTTTGGGATCAACCCACCCCTTTCATTACATCTCTGTGGAGCTTATGACATCACTGGACACACATGAGGGCCTCTGATAAAGTTCAAACAGGAGGAGACAAGATTTCAAATATTCTGGTCCAAAACTGTTAAGGGCTTTAAAGGTCATTTCTAGCACTTTGGACATGAAGGGAAACAGGGTTCCAGATGTTTCAATAAGAGAGTCACATCCTTCCTATATATGTCCCTGGTTAGCATCTTGGAAGCTGCCTTCTAGAACAATTGTAGCTTTTAGACACGATTCCAGAGCGACTCTACTCTTCCCACATTACAATAGTCCAGATATGGCATAAGTTACTAAGGTATGCATCATGCTTACCAAACTTCAGCTCAGAAATGGGTGTAGGTGACACATTAGCATAACTATGGTATTTCTTGTCATAGCTGACACCTGGGCATCCAGGGTCAAGGCTGGGCCCAGAAGAAACCCCAAAACTAGAAACCTGGATTTTCAAAGAGTGTGCTACACACAATGAATCCCCATCTGCGGATCAGGAGGACTCTGTCTCATCTGAATTCAGGTTCACACACCCCCGCCCATTGCTGGCTGACACATCCAGTCTATTTCCACCTCCAGCCACTGGTTCAGTATCTCTGTCTTCTCCATAGAACCATTTGCATATTGATGACACTGCACTCCATATCCCTGGATGATCTCTCTTAATGGTTTCATGTAGACCTTAAACAGCATGGGGAACAAACCTTGAGCTGAGAAGCCCCACATGCTCAAGCATCTTGCTGAGAAATGGAATGTTAGAGACTAGTTGTAAATGTTCGGTACAATTGAATACAATTGACACAAATTTCTCCTATTTATGCATTCTGAGGTGAATTTGGTTGTCCTGTAAATAGGTTTGCATCAATCCAAACTTTGCTCATCTCAAACTCCCCCTCTTTTCTCCATTACAATACATTAGCTCAAAATAGTACTTAAACACTAGGTTTTCAATTGCTGGTTAGCTCTCAGCTATGCTTCACTTCAGGACAGGTATCCCCTTCTCTTTCTTTCTTTCTTGCTTTGCTTTTACTGTGACAAAATTGTTCTGTGGCAAAATTGTCACACTTACTTTCTTTAGGCTTTTGAGAATGGTTTGGGAATCTTTCACTCTTTAGATCAAGTTGTGCATGTACTGTAGGGTTTGCTGCTTAAATTGTAATTTTGCTATTTGAAGCACCATTTTTATATATTCTGTCACTTTCATATCATGTTATAAACCAATTTGTCTTTATTTCTTTTGTGTGAGAACTTATTGTGGGCATAAGGTTAAGGATAAACAAATATTCATACTGAACACATAAGATCTGAAACCTCTTGGTACTTAGTGTATGAAAACATATGAGCTCTGGACACAAGTGTGAGTTAAGACACATACATTATAACAGCCCTTGCTCAAACAAAACACTTGTAGGAATTCTATGAAAGCATTTTTCGAGATCATATCATATAGTAACAGAGGAATACACCTTGACATAGAAACCAAGCCATCTTGCTTGGGTTTCAGAGGATGAAGTCCCATTGAGTCCGATCAACTTCAGGGGGACATAGTTGGCTTACATTTTAATTTCCCAGAGTAACTGTCTTGTGGGTCAGACAGCCCATCCAGCTAATGGTTTTAGTCATTTTCCGAATACCCTCATAAGCCTTTTGCTGAGGCATCAGCGTATACCATGAATCAATGCTACTTGTTCAATAATTTTAGGGAGAAGACAAAACCACTTTGAAGAGTGTAATGACTTGAGAGTTTGTCAATAAGATGTCTTACTGTTTTTGACAACATCCATTTTGTTGACACAGTAGGTGAGGAATTCTGGCATCATTTATTGTGTCAACGGAACAGATTAAGCTGTTGGTGAACCACATGGTAAATTATACTTCACCTCCTCCCCTTTCCTCTTTCCTTTCCTTCTATTATCAACACTCTGACAACCAATGATTCACAAGCATTTGCAAATAAATCAGTTTATTTTACATATAAGGAAAGAAAGTCAAATGGTTTCCCCAACGCTTATCCGAAATTTCTGTAGTGCTTTTCATAATAACTTTTGAGCTATGTGCAATTACAGGTACATTGGGTCAGGGCAGGGGGGTAATCAACAAAGAACAGTTAAATTAATCAGCTACTCAACTCAAAGATGCTTGGAAAAGAAAGGTCTTGATCAACCTTCAAAGAGAGATAACTGAGTACTGGAATCTTTGAAGTAAAGTGTACCTTTGAGCTTGTGCAAAATGTCTTTTCTTATTTAATGAGTCATTACAATCACGTACAATCCTGATGTTGGATTCAAACTAAGGGCTTGTCCATACTTCCACTTGTGCTGTGCCTAGAAAGTATGGGTCCGAGTGGTTTTCCGCTTGAGTACACTTTCTAGGCATGGATCCTAATGGTTTTCCTTTATAACTACTGCTTTCCAAGGGAAAACTCACTCTATAGTGATAGATCAGAACAACTGGCAATCTGGGGAAAACCCAAATTGCTGTTTGCTCTGACTGAGTGCTAAAGAGCAGTTTTCCCCAGGGGCAATGCACTGGGACTAGAGGAAATGTGGATAAGTCCTTAGTCATGGTTAGAGTAGGCCTGTTGAATTCTATTGATCTACTTTCAGACTGATCCAACCCAATGACTGTCCTTTGTCTTCACTTCACCCTCCACCCCATCTCTAAAAGTTCAGTGGTGGGAGAACATTCTTGATTTTAGTGCAGGGATGAAGAACGTGTGGGCCTCCAAATGCTGTTGGATCTCCAGATGTCCCTTCCATTACCCCGGCCTTTGGACATGGTGGTTCTGCTCAAGTTAATATACAAGCTCATGAACTGCATAGTGCACAGACAGCAGTTCATATTTTGATATTATTATAGGCTGTTATGAAGCAATTGCTTGCAGCTTGCAACAGGTGAATGAGAGCCTTCAGCCATGTACAACAGTGTAGGAAGAGCAATCCTTATACTGCAAGCAGAGACCGTCAAAGATGGGAGCTAGACTTTCCCTAACACCACGAAGTTGAGTCATAGCCTCCAACCCCAGGGCAAAGAAGACTCCTGTTATAGTCAAGTCTAATGGATAAAGAGGGAGAGTTACAACTTGTTTTCTGTGACCTGGCAACCAATGGCTTACAGTGCCTTGGGACATAGAGTTTTCCCTGGCAAATGCTAATATGTGGAGAGAGAGAGATGAGGTTGATAGCATAGAGTTCGAAACCTGAGCAGTGAGCATCTAGTTCTCTTGTTACCTTGTTTTTCTTTTATTTGTGACCAATTTCATTGGTGCACAATTTGCACACATGATTTATCCCTGTTTTATAAGACAATACATCCCTTCATACCAAAAGCCCCAAGTCATTCCTGGTTCACCTGTTTCCAAATCTAGCCCTGTCTATAAGAAGGGAAACATGCTTCAGTGGGATTTAGAAATGGTTTCTTAACATGATCCTCATCACTGCTAGTTTTATAAATGATGTTTTCTCTCTAATACAGATCACAATTAGCATTCCAAAGATTCAAGTGAAATTAGAGATGGGCAAGTCTGTCAACTTTGGTTTCTCAGCTTTCTTAAGTTCAGTTGTCCACATTTCCACTTCAGCTTTTTTTTAAGTCCTCAAGGAAATTTATCAACAGTTGGATGTGAATATGCACCATTTTGCAAGCACTGTTTCATATGCAATTTTGTATGCATCTTTGCAAACCAATTTCCCCTTCTATAATCCATTTGTTTCTATCTTGTGTGCATCTTCACCAATATATGGATTTTGTGCACACTTTGCCCTAGTAGTGTATGCACTTCTGTTCACATTAACTGACTGGAAAAGTCAAAGAAGTGCAAATTTCTAAGGAAGACTTTCAGTATTGTTTTGGAAGGTACAAATAAGGTAGACTTGCTTTTAAATGTGAATTAAATTTAATTTCTCCTCCATTCTTACCTGGAAGGATGGGCAGTCCTAATGGTTCACTGTAGTCATGAAGGGTCACATGAATCTGTCACTTTATTTTAATTTAATTTTACTAAGGAATTTACCTCTCATTTTCACAGCATTACACTAGCTTCAGAAAGCTACTTGTTTTCTTTTGAGGAAGTCTCTGGCTTGTAACAGAATAACTGCTTCCAAGAGTGATACCTTTCATTGGAAAGGTATAAAAAGAACGTTGCTTGTAATATAAAAGATCAAAAGGTGTTTCAATTTATTTTATTGCCAAAGCAAACGAAAAAAAAACCACCACTAACTCGGCTGCAAGGCCAGCTTGGTTGAAGAAATAGGCATATTTAGAAAATTTTAGGATTGTTGGAACTATGAAATTCATGACTTGCAGCAAATTAGACTGCTTTAAATGAGTATTAGACAAATGGATAGAAGATAAAGCGATTATCCCTCAAAAGTAGTATGCTTCTGTGTACCAGTTGCAGGGAACCATAAGAGGGGAGAGGGCTTTTGCGCTTTGGGTCCTTCTTGCAGGCTTCCCATAAGCACCCGCTGGGCCATTGTGAGAGCAGGATGCAACACTAAATGGACCTTCTATAAGGATCTCCTCTTGGATCTCTGTGTGATTTGCGGCAGATTGGCAAGGACTGTTGACTCCCATTGTTCTTCAAGACACCCAAAATATTCTGATCCTCCTGAAATCCAAAAGAATACATGCTGTGTAAACAGATATATTCTATCATGTCGAAACACTTGAGGAATTTTACCTTTGCAAATTCTGATACAAACTGACCTATCTGAAGCTCCTGGATTCTACAGATCAAAACTTTGTTTTCATCAGCTTTCACATGCAATGTGATGTAGATTTTGGTTAAAAAAACAATCAAAATCCTTTTTTATATATAAAAGGTGTTTGTTTTGAGAGGAAAATGTTTAAAAATGTATTTTTGATAGTATAGAAATGTACACGTTCATGCAGATTTTAAAAGTGTAGACTAATACAGAAATGAGATGGAGCGGAAGAATGGCTCAATGCATCTGAAAGTGACACATCAGAAATAGACTGATTTGTCCATCCATAGTCTCATACAGTGGTACCTCAGGTTAAGTACTTAATTCGTTCCGGAGGTCTGTACTTAACCTGAAACTGTTCTTAACCTGAAGCACCACTTTAGCTAATGGGGCCTCCTGCTGCCGCCGCGCCGCCAGAGCACGATTTCTGTTCTCATCCTGAAGCAAAGTTCTTAACCTGAAGCACTATTTCTGGGTTAGCGGAGTCTGTAACCTGAAGCGTATGTAACCTGAAGCGTATTTAACCAGAGGTACCACTGTATTTGTATGAACAGATGAACATCTTAAATGTCGCTGTCCTTATACAAGATAAAAAATAGCTCTTCCATGATGGAACCAACCCAGTTATGAATTATGTGTGCACACATACATATCTTTCTGGCTAGCTATAAAAGGGAAAAGCAAAGGGTTTTTTAAACAAACAAACACCATCTTTATTCCATGCAGTCTCTTAGTAAACCAGTTAAAATGTACACCATTCTTGTAAACTTTAAGAGCCTTCTTTCAAATGATTTGGCAATGATTAATATTATTCAGCTTGTGAAGTCCAGGGAATCATTAACATGTGGCTGTAGCCTTTGAAGCCTCTTAATTGTGTGAAGACAGATGCATTAAACAATTACCTAAATTCTCCAAAAGCCAAGCAACAAAGGAAACTGAATGACATAATCCCCGAGGGAATCATATTTTTCTATCAAGAGGGAAGGCTGTCTCTTAAAGTTTTGGCAAAAAAAAGATCAGGATACTCAGCTGTCAATTTCTTCTCACATTTACTCTGAATGAGCACAATCCATCCATCAGTGCTTAAAGAGTTTTCTAACAGTACATTGACCTTGAATGCAGCATATTGATTTTCAGTAACGCATCACAAATAGGGTCGTTACCAAGTCATCCAGCAGTGGATGTGATTGGGAACAGATTTCTGAAATTCCAATACCGTACCACCCTGCCTCCGATGATGGATCATCCTATTCTACCCTATCAATCCTTACCTAGCTCTAAAAAATGTGACACCTGCATCAAATTTATCATTTTATGTATGTTATATTTATATATATGCAATACATACGTGAGGCAAAAACAAAGCTGATTCAAATGGGGTTTCTCCAACATCTTTGGGCCTCTGAGATTTGTTTACAGTGGCATTTATTTATGGAAGCACTTTGCGTTGGGAGGGGGGGAAGGTAAAAATGTTGGGTTGTGACAGAGACACAGATGTGAGCACTATAGGGAATTAATGCTGCAGCGAGGGTTGAGCAATAGATAAACCCAGTCTAGGTTTTATGCTTTCAGAGGTTAACACTAGATCAATTTGGGTGATTGTTTCTTAGATTGCATTGGACAAATAGACACTCACACGAAGGTGGTTAATAGTAAAATGGCAAAGAAAAACAAATGGAAATTAACTGATGTTAAACCTACAGGGGCGATCCATTCATCATTTACACTGTTGGAAATTCATATAAGTCAGTAGGGCTACTCCAGCATAAACACACACACATATTCCAAAATCAATCCGGGACATACTCAGTGTTCTGGCTTCAGTATATTATTTGGAAGAAAGTTTTCATAGTATATAGTTTAACTTTTTGTGCAGTCTGGTGTACATTTTATTTTTTTATATGCTGAGTGCTTGGTTAGGATTATGGGTTTTCTTTGTTATAAGGAAGTGTGTTAGAAATATATAACAACTTCCGGTTCACTGTGGAGGCTCCTAGTGTAGCCAATATTTTTATGAGGAATTTTGATTTGGAACACATTGTGCATAATAATCCATATAGTGCATACGTTTTGTTTTACGGCCAATACATAGATGATTTGATATTTATATTTTCTGAGGATATTTTTGAATCGTTTAACCATTGGATAAATAGTCTGAGTCCATATTTGACTTTTGAAGGAACATCGAGTCCACACTCCCTACCTTTTTAATACCTAGAAATTTATGTGGATCAATCTAGAATTAAAGTCTGTCCTTATAAGAAAAGCACGGATAGAAATTCTTTATTTCATTATAGTTCAAATCATCCCAAACACCTCTGTGACAATCTTCCTTTAGGTCAATTCCTAAGATTAAAACAGAATTCATCAGACCCACAGGACTTTAAAGCCCATTCAAAAATACTTTCTGCATCTTTGTTAAAACGAGGCTATCCAAATTCTGTAATAACAATGGCTGTTCAAAAAACACAATTAAGGGAGAGGTCCACTCTTCTTACATCCTGTTCACACGGTAGCACAAGATCCACGCTCATTTATGCTTCTCTAGAGTACAACCATATGACTTTTGAGATTGAGAAAATTATAAGGTGGCATTGGCATATTCTTAAGGACATCCCTGGATGTGATATGATTCCCCTTTTCGCCAAACGTTGCACAAAATCATTAAGAGATAAACTGGTGCACACAGATTTAAAATCTACACCCACACAACGTACTCTATCTAATCCTCCACATGACTTTTTCAGATGTGGTCATTGTACCACCTGTAAATACTCACTGCATGTAAAAGAATTTACCAACAAAGAAGGTTTTAAGTTTGTTTTACAGGCATTTGCTACATGTGCAACTCCACGTGTAATTTATGTGATTAGATGTCCTTGTGGATTGTTATATGTAGGTCATACTCTTAGACCTATTAAAGTAAGAATATCAGAGTGTCGGTCTAGGATTAGGAACAATGTAATTGATGCTCCTTTAGTACAGCATTTTATTCAAGCATCCCATTTGGATGAAGATATGACATTTTTCATAATTTGGGTATATCTTGGTCCTGTAGAATGAGCAAAGAAAATTCTTATGCAGAAAGAAACTAGATTTATTTTTCTACTTGACTCTTTGCATCCCTGAGGTTTATATAATTGTTTATATAATTTCAATTTGTTAAAATATGTTGAATTACGACATTATATTCATTTATATTGCTTAGAATATGTACAACTGATGAAGCCCAGGAGAGCGAGTTCCATGATGTTGAAATACTACATATGAACATGTACCACTGATGAAGCCCATGAGAGTGGAACAAGACATTATTCCGGAAATCCTTGTCAACTCTGTGGAACTGTAGCAGGCTCCAATTTGGACTTTATGAACATTGGTGGAACAGAAACTAGCAGACATTTGGTCTTTATGAATGATCTGATCTATTGGGACTTCCGTCTATATTATTGCACTTTATGTGTTGTTTATGTGCAAGATAAACATTTGATATTGTGATAAGAATATATAGAAGAGTATTGTTTATGTGAAGGCACAGCTGGTTACGTCTTGTGTGTTTGTCGAATGTATTTCACATAACGCAAGGTTTGATGTTGTTTTCCAAACAGCCATCGCTTCAGCTGTGTCCCGAACGTGTACTGTAGTATTTATTTATTTGGTCATGCCCCCCCGGCTAACCAGATTGGTCGACAAAAGGAGTGAACCAGCCGGGGACTCTCTAATGGTGCGGGGGCTAGCCACACACCCTGCGCAGAGGAGAGAGCTTGTGAGAAGCCCGCAAAAAGGAAATGGCTTTGGTGGGCAGGTGCTCGGGGGCCGAAAGATATTGCTTTTTTCAAAATTGCCTTGGGGGGCTGTTTCAAACCAGCCCAGGGGCCGCAAGTGGCCCCCAGGCCAGACTTTGGAATTCCTGGTCTAGATAGAATTAAAGTACATACCGGCTGACTTAGCAGCCGGTCAGGCAACTCAGGAAGTCAAACTAGCTTCCCCTTTAAAATGAGAAATTATCTAATCCACATAAAATAATACAAAAATGCTGGCAAATTTTCATGATGGCTGTTGGTGTTTTAAAATTACAAATTGCTAAAGAAATGTGGAAGACTGGGGGGGGGGTGTGAAACTTGGAGAACTGAAATTGACAGATCCTACCCAGTCCTATACAGTCTCTTATGCCAGGAGCTGACCTGCAGGCTGAGAGGCATGTTTGCTAGTGAAGAGGACCTACCAAGCTGACTGTCTCCTCTCCACCCTTTCCCCATGCTGCACCTCTGGAACCTGACATTGTGTCTGTCTTTAACTGCACACTGCTGAGCTCTGGATACTGTCCCTCCTAGAACTTTTTGGCCTACCTGTTTGCACCCCCAGATGAAGATTTGGTCTCTTCTCACTTTGACCCTGTTCACCACTTTACTTAGGAGAAAAGTCCTAGCTCAAAGGTAGGTGATATACTTGCAAAGATCCCCGTTTCATTCACTGACACCTCAGGTACTGCTAGAAAAGAGCCCTCTCTGAAACCCTGGAGAGCTAATACCAGTCAATACCAGTACCAGACAATACTAGGCTATGATGGGCCAATGGTCTGATTCTTGAGTGATATGTTTATATGTTAAGAAGCCACCTGCACCTCCCACCAAATCAGTTTTCTCAGCAAAGGAAGACTGAATTATACCCTAAAACAGAGAAGTTAGTAGTGGGAATATGCATATTCCAAATTTGGTTGAGGTTTGACACAATGGCCCCCACCAACTACCACTGACTAATTTAGGTGGTTTCCAGAAAGGCCTATCCCAAAAAAGCTTAAAACACCCCAGTGTAGGTACCCTGGATGTATATCACCACTTTGCAAATGGGGTTCATGTTATATTTGATGTACTAATTCCTGCCTGCCAAGAATAGCTATTATGAACCTCTGGTATAAAAAACTCCCATCTCTTACCAGTGGAAGAATAAGCTCGAAGTTCAGTGTAAAACCTTCCTGAAAAACATGATCATCTCAGGTCTCCATATCAATCTGATTTAATATGCCTTTCAGTGAGTTCTCACTTCAGTGGGAACAATTACCTTTGAACTCTATTAAAGCTGTTATTACCTTAGTCTAATCATCAGTTTACAGCCTGGGCGAGCCCACTGAAAAGTGATCTGAATCTAATAAAATCACACTTGGATTTAAATGGAAACCAAAAATATGTGCTGATGTCAGACCCAAGTATTCAGTGACTAGAGAGACGAGCTGGAAGCAGTAACAGAGCTGAGACTTACCTTCACCGGAGGTGTGATGTAATAATTCAGGTTTATAGTTCAATCAAGAAAACAACCTGAGGGGATTCCTTTAAAGCCCTTAAAACACTACCTTCAGCCTTCCCACGCACTTTGGAAATTAAAATCCCACGTTGGTAAAGAGAAGAACTTTTCCAGAGAGACATAAATATTGACATGGATTGGTGTGGCTAATCTCCCCTGTGTACATCTGCACGTCACTCCCTGCCTGGGAAATTCTGATCCTAGCTCTATGGAATGCTATTGACATGAGATCGCAACTGAATCTCATCTCACATGCAGAGCATGCATTAGATTTATTTGACCCATAGGAAAGAAGGTGCCAGATCTGAAGACCGCCTTTTTTACTTAGGAGGCTGCCTTATACCACATCAGACTATTAGTTCATTGCCTACACTGACTGGCACCAACTTTCTAGGGTTTCAGAAACAAGTCTTTCCAAGCCCTATAGGGAAATGCTTGGGATGGAATATGTGGCCTTGTGCATACAAAAATGTGTTCTTCTACTGGACTGCTACAGCCCTTCCCCTCCCTTAATAAGGAACCCCACACCAATAGCATGGTTGGCATTTTGGAAGGACGGGGCAGGGACGACACTGATCTAAAGTAGAATGTCCTTATTTTCATCTGAGGAATGTTGAAAGGTATGTAGTTGGAGGAGTTGGGAGTTGTTGTTTTGAATGAGTTTCCCCCCTGTGTAGGCCTGACCTAAGAAAAAGAAATCTCTTCATTTATTTCTCTTCACATGGTATACACTTTATTAGTTTCTTTTCTCCGTGGACTCCATCTGCTTTCTTCCAGTCACTCTGCCAATGCCACCCACTCATTGCCTTGTGGGAATGACTCTGAATAAGGGTTTTTCATCGTTGAAACCAACCCTAGAAACTCAGCAGTAGTTTAGAAGATGCGAATTCCTTCAGGAATTCTTCAACAGCTAGTCCTGTTGGCAAAGCCAAAAACATAAATGTGACCCTAGTGAAGGTAGGACTTGATTCCAGATCTCCTGGAGCTCTGGTGACATGGGCTCTTTTCCTTTCAATTTGTAACTGCAAAAAGAAATTCTGGGTCTCAAATTCATATTTATCCTAAAGTAACATGACCACATGGGACCAAGTAAATCCACTCCACTCCTTGGAAAGTTACACCCTGTTGTTTGGTGCAAAAGTGCCGGTTTCATCTCAAATGAAATGCTTAGCTGGAAAGTTTAATGTGAAAATTGCTATCTGTTTCTGCCAGCCTTCAGGAGGAAAACAGTGTTTAGAACACAGATGATGCCTTGAATCTCACCTCAGCCATTTTTAACAGTTAGGCTCCCTGAGCCACAGGGAGAACTGAAGTAAGACATTAAGTCATCCTTGGAAATTACAGTGTACATCCCTTATTAAACGGTGCAGCTTCCAAGACTGTTTGGTCGGTTTAATTAAGGCATGTGCAATGCTTTCTGATGTAAGGTACAAGAAATGACATCTCAGAAATGAGTTATGTTCCACAGTCTCTCCAAGAAAGGCTTCAAATGCTGGTCAAAGTGTGCCGTGTGACAAATTGAAGCCTTCTTTTGAAGTTGAACTTGAAAAAGGAACTTAGCAACCGACTGTATACTGTCTTGGGCCATTCTGAGTCAGTCCATCTCGCTCAGTATGGTCTACAAACACTGGCTTTCCAGAGCTCCAGGTAGGAGCCTTTCCCAGTCCTACCTGGAAATACTAGGGATTGAACATGGGACATTCTGTATGTATATCAAAATTTGCAGCTTGGCCCAATGAATAGAATGGAGAAAGTAATGGTGAGCAGACTATGTATGCAGTCCCAATCAGAGCACTTCTCAGTTGTTTGGGTGGCATCAATTGCAACACCCAGAAGTGGGAACAGCTCCCAAACAGAGAAGCATAGGACTGAGTCAGATCATTAAGTCATCTAGCTCAGCATTGTCCACAATGGCTTTCAGTGGCTCTGCAAGGTTTCAGACAGGTGCTATTTCTGGCCCTACCTGGAAACGCTGGGGTGTGAACCTGGGACCTTCTGCTTGCAAGGCAGGAGTTCCAGCACTGAGCTTTCCCTAGGGGCAGCCCTGGATTTGGCGGGTCCCTGGGCAAGATGCTCTCAGTGCTCACCCTTTCTCCTCACCACTGTCACTGCTGCCCAGTTGCTTGCCCTGTCACTAAGGGCCCAATCTACACCCCTGCTGAGAGGAAGAGGACAAACTGTGGGGGCTTGCTGCTGCTTCTCCTGGCTCCTGTTACTGGGTGCTTATTTAAAGGGAAGAGGTGAATGTGTAGCAGCAGCAAAGATGAGTGGGAGCAGCGGCAGGGCCAGAGGGCTCCTGAAATTGGCAGAGGGCTCCCTGGCTTGGGCGTGGGCCTCAGACCAGTGATGCTAGCCCCCAGAGCCAGCCCTAGTCCCCCTTCACATGGTACCCTGGAAGCATATCTTTACATACTGCATTCTCAGATGTACTTCTTAAAAGAAAAGGCTTGTGTCTATCAAATGATTAGTGTTAGAGTGATTGTTTTAAAATAATTCAGGATGCATCTGAATGTATTTACATACATGATATGATCTGCCATAAACACAGCTGGAGGCAGAATGCCCATTGAAGGATATTTTTGGAAGTTCCGGGTTGATCAATTGGCACAATTATCAGATAAATAGCATAGCTTGATTGCATATTTTTTAAAAAAAGAAGGGAGTGCTGATTCATTAGAACAAGGCATCATTGCTCTCCCACCTCTGGCACAAAGACCTCCATGCTCCTTTCTTGCCCACCCTATTTTCTTCCAAGCCACTGCTCCTATCTGCCAACAGAGTCTCATGCTGAGCTATCCCAGAAACATAAGACATTGGTACCACCATTGAGCTTCATTTTCTATATGCAGGTCTTAAAAGGTAAAGGTAAAGGTACCCCTGCCAGTCGTGACCGACTCTGGGGTTGCGCGCCCATCTCGCTTAAGAGGCCAGGGGCCAGCGCTGTCCGGAGACACTTCCGGGTCACGTGGCCAGCGTGACAAAGCTGCTCTGGCGAGCCTGCATCAGCACAGCACACAGAAACGCTGTTTCTTCCCGCTATAAAGCGGTACCTATTTATCTACTTGCACTTAGGGGTGCTTTTGAACTGCTAGGTGGGCAGGAGCTGGGACCGAACGACGGGAGCTCACCCCGCCGCGGGGATTCAAACCGCCGACCATATGATCGGCAAGTCCTAGGCGCTGAGGTTTTACCCACAGCGCCACCCGCGTCCCCCATATGCAGGTCTTACTTTGCTTTAAACCCAGGCATTTTAGCTGGATTGTTGATTTGGCAATACAACAGGAACTTTGGAAGTTGCCTTAGACCAAGTAAGACCTTGATCCATCTCTTTAAGTATTGTCCATACAGCATTGCCTCTCCCAGCCCTACCTGGACTGGACCTTAGCAGATGCTCTACCACTGAGCTACAGCCCATCCCTATGGTAGAACTACAAAAAGCTGATCTGACTGATACGGTCAACCAGAGGAATTCATTTAACAACTCCATTTGGAAAGGGATATGCTATGGATGTGCCTGCAGGGCTTTAGAGAGCTATAAATTCATCAGCTGGGTCTTCTGTTTGGATATTTTGTGTATGTGAGTGAAAATACAGGCCTGAAACTAAGTTGCCCATCTTCTATAAAGCAGGACAGAATCTGGAATTACGATGTTATCTGAATCCCTTATTTAAAGCCCTGAAGACTTGTGGCATGGAGCATATAACCCCTCCACTCATCTGCTTTTCAGGAGGAATTGTAGGAATTTAAACTATAAGCGAATCTGCATATGGGATCTGGGTATCGACTCTCCAATTGCATCCTATGTCCGTCTCTCCCATCCCCCTCCTTGAAGAAGTATATGCTATCATTAGCTGCTATCTGGAATTGACAGTAGAGTAATTTGAACTTTGCCTCCCACGGGCCTTCTCCTTTAGTTCCTGCTCTAGGAATAAGGTGTGTATTGATTAGATATCAGGCTGTAATTGGGCTCCAGTCTCTCGAGCTCAAGATATATGATGGAGATGACAGGAAACAGATACCCTGTTGCTTCTTGTAAATAGTCTGGTTGAACAAAATGGTTTGTAACCTCTTCGGTGCCGTGGTCTTTTATTTTATTACCCAATGATGACTGCTGTATCATTGCATGTGCTGGCTTTTTGGGGGGCAAAGGGAGGCGTGAATGGAGAACGTCTTTTGCTAAGGAGACAAAATAAGTTTAAATGGGCTCCAATTGCCCTAGTGGGAACCCTGAATAATGATCAAATGGGTCATAGCTCAGAGTTGTTACATCACCGAGCATGCCAAAAATGTAAAATTACAAAGCTTACAGCCACAAATCAGTGCCCATCGACAAAGAGCACAGAATGAAGAGTTCCCTGCTGTTGGCAAAAATAAAAGCTTCCCAGGATCAATAGCAGTGAGAATTCAAAAGTAGGAATATTTGTGTGAAGAAAGCATTGAAGGGGAAAAATAAGAAGAGGGAGGCAATGCCAGTCTTCATTTATTTTTATTTGTGCACAATTCAGAATCACACTTCCACGGCAACATTATCTTCTTTTTAAGAAGCAGAAACTGGGAGCATTTACTTATTTTACATACACTCTACACCAGGCCATCAACAGCTATGTTGTCTTATTAGGGTGGCTAAGAAATTCAGACAAATAAATGGTTAAAATACACAAAATAAAAACTGCGAGACCACAGCCCCAGCAATCCAAGGAACAGAAATTTGGTTGTTCTTTAAATTAACCATATATAAAAAGGCTGGAAAAGCACAAGTGTGAAATCAGGAAGTAGGATAAGTGGACTGGCGTGTCTTGAGAAGAGGGCGTGGCTGACTGGCTACAACATTTGGTTGGAAGTCCCACTTGCAAACAACCATCTGACACAATGTACTGTTGGCAGCTTCAATTTTAATATAAGGCTTCTTCCCCCATCACACTTTCTGGAAAGCTGGGCAGTATGAGGTGCTGTGAACATGTTTACATCACAGCAGCATGATACTATTCAGGTTTGGTGGTAGGAGAAATCATTGAACAAGATGCCCTCAATAAACCTCTCACCACCATCATGGCCGCCTCTTGCTCCTCACTGCTGTCACCAATTAGGAACAGACGAAGTTGCCTTGCACTGAGTCAAACCATTGGTCAGTGTAGCTTAGTACCATATTGTCAACAAGTCTGCTTGGTGACAGTGATGTGCTGTTTCCATTGCATCCCTGCCTGGTGGAGCTTTCTTCTTGTTGTTGTTGTTTAGTTGTTTAGTCGTGTCCAACTCTTCGTGACCCCATGGACCAGAGCACGCCAGGCACTTCTGTCTTCCACTGCCTCCCGCAGTTTAGTCAAACTCATGCTGGTAGCTTCGAGAACACTATCCAAACATCTCGTCCTCTGTCATCCCCTTCTCCTTGTGCCCTCCATCTTTCCCAACATCAGGGTCTTTTCCAGGGAGTCTTCTCTTCTCATGAGGTGGCCAAAGTATTGGAGTCTCAGCTTCAGGACCTGTCCTTCCAGTGGGCACTCAGGGCTGATTTCCTTAAGAATAGATAGGTTTGATCTTCTTGCAGTCCATGGGACTCTCAAGAGTCTCCTCCAGCACCATAATTCAAAAGCATCAATTCTTCAGCGATCAGCCTTCTTTATGGTCCAGCTCTCACTTCCATACATCACTACTGGGAAAACTATAGCTTTAACTATACGGACCTTTGTTGGCAAGGTGATGTCTCTGCTTTTTAAGATGCTGTCTAGGTTTGTCATTGCTTTTCTCCCAAGAAGCAGGCGTCTTTTAATTTTGTGGCTGCTGTCACCATCTGCAGTAATCATGGAGCCCAAGAAAGTAAAATCTCTCACTGCCTCCATTTCTTCCCCTTCTATTTGCCAGGAGGTGATGGGACCAGTGCCGTAACTTTTAAAAGTGATCTGCTTTAAGTGTATTGTCCTTAGGGGCCCTAAGAAGTGAAAAGTGGTATATAATACATTTTTAAAAATAAATATAGCTCTCCTGCCTTTGCAGCTACTTCTCTACCCAATATATATTTAGATTCATGCTCTCTGCATCAATCCAAGACTGGATGTGCTGAAAAATCAGACTGCAGGATGACGCCAAGGATATAACTTAGACTTCAGTGTGTTCTCAGCCCACTAAACACTGGTGTTTCAGATACAAAGAAAAGACATATATCTCAAATTTATATGACACCCAGGCCTGGAAATGTTAAGAGCAGATTCTGACTTCAGGCCAACATTCCCCAAATCTAAAGGAAATGTAGTTTTTACCATTAGCAAGAGACTTGGAAAGACACTTGAAATGCATAAAGCTCTCCATCTCCCAAGAAGCAAGCAACAGACACGGATTTATTTTCTAATCCATTTCTTTCCTTTCTTTTTTTGCCCCTTAAAAAAAAATCCAGAAAGGACAATTATTTCGTCCTGGTCAGTGATTTATTGAGGACATTCAGAAGAAAAAGGGAACAGAGTGATGTGGCTTGAATACATGATATATATATATTTATGGAGGTGGAAAAACCCATACACCCATACAAGCACTTTGTGGTGGAGGAGCTACCAAATGTTTGAAACCAGGGAATGAAAAGCTTTCCCCATTTTTCTGTGGATCACACGAATTGTCATCATAAAAGTGGTACAATATTTATTTATTTATTTATTTATTTGCATTACAATACAATTTATAACCAGGGAACGCGGGTGGCGCTGTGGGTAAAACCTCAGTGCCTAGGACTTGCTGATCGCAAGGTCGGCAGTTCGAATCCTTGCGGCGGGATGAGCTCCCGTCGTTCAGTCCCAGCTCCTGCCCACCTAGCAGTTCAAAAGCACCCCTAAGTGCAAGTAGATAAATAGGTACCGCTTTATAGCGGGAAGGTAAACGGCATTTCCGTGTGTGGCACTGGTGCTGGCTCGCCAGATGCCGCTTAGTCACACTGGCCACGTGACCCGGAAGTGTCTCCGGACAGCGCTGGCTCCCGGCCTCTTGAGCGAGATGAGCGCCCAACCCTAGAGTCGGACACGACTGGCCCGTATGGGCAGGGGTACCTTTACCTTTACCTTTTACAATTTATAACCAGCATTATCCTCTCCAAATGGAGACACTCAGTGTGGTTAATGGAATCATATGAAAAGTAATCCCATCGTTAAATTGCAATGGATATCACGAAATAATAACGCACTAAAGCCAAAAACAACATAAAATAAAACCAGGACAGTGAGAACTAAGATATTTGATTCAGTTCTCATTCATTGGCAAATCTGCTCATTCTGAAACAATATGCAAACTGAAACACAGTCATCCCTTTGAAATGCACAGTATTGTGAAATTAAGATTGGGAAAACCAAACAAAATGGTAGGACTGCAAAAGGAACTGATAGCCCATTTGTCAGAAAAGTCAGGTTAATGTCAAAGAAAAATATTGAACCAAATAAATACTTTCCCCAATCACTTTCCTAAGCATGGTAAGTAGTGCAAGGGAAAGAGTATATCTGCCTTCTCTGCTCAGACAGCATACCTGCCCTACATTTGGAACCACTTGCTGGGTACCTCGAAATGGGATATATTAACAAGTTTTCCTGTGTGCATAGGCCCAGTTCTCATACGGTTGATTTCCTAGATAAGATCTGGGAATCCAGGCCCAGCCATAGGGCAGAGTGAAGCATCCCCCTCAGATGGGAGATGTTGAGGGGCTGAAAGTGGACAGGGCTTTGTGAGCCCCACATTCTCTACTGCACCCCATCAGCTAGCCTACTCTCCTCCAATTTGATGGAGGAATCTGTCTCATAGCTAGTGTTCAAGTAAAAATCAATTGCCAGTCTGGTTCACTGTTGTACATGGAATGAGGGAGGCGCCATCTTGTCTTGGTGGGAAAATCTGGCCCATGGGCCTAATTTGACCTGCCAGGACTTCCCATTTGGCTTGCAAGATCATTTTGGCTAAGCCACACCCACCTGCTCTATTTTGGATATCATAGATATGGGGGGCTTGTGTGCCCATCAGTTGACCCTTTTCCTCACTTCTGCCTTAGATTGCTCCCTATAATTCAACTCTCACTCTGAATTGCAGGATGTGATAGTGGGGACATTAAAGTCCACTTCCGTTTGTACACATGGGATTGTTGTCTGAACAGGGCCAACATTACACTGTATTTGCTGTGTTTTATCTACTGTTCTATTCCCTAGTCATCTTAGTTGGGGAATTTTTCATCCTTGTAGACCACTTTGGATTTTGCTGTCTTGAAGCCTTCAGTGCTGTTGGAAGCTTACTTACTCCGTCAATGAGGCTTATGAATAAGAATGGAACAATAGAATATAGTCACTATCCGCTGGCTATAAGATGATATGCTTGAACCTGTTGGGCTTGTTTCCAATAAGGACCAACCGCTGGAGGGAAATTTTCCCTGAACAAGGCCTTTCTTTAGGAGAAACCCAAGTGTGACATCTGCTTAATCGAGATGTCTCCCAGGGAACCAACTAAATAGTCAGTGACACTAAATGGCAATGACTGCTACTTAATGGGGACAGTAATTCTGTTTAATGGAGATGTCTTGAGGTGATTTAATGTTGCTCTAGGGCTTTTGTGTGTCTTTGTGTTATGCCAGTTCTGTTTGTTTTCTCTTCTGACAACAGCACTCGGTAACTCCAGTAGTGTGATGGATGTGGCAAGTTCATCAATTGGTTCCTCATCTATCCATTCTCTAACTGTTGGTTTGCCTCTTAGAATTCCTTCAAGCATGCCCATTTCAGAGCTTCATTATCCAATAAAGATCTGGAGGCTATCACATCAAGTTTGTTATCCATCCGATATGTGGGGTCGCATTCCCACATGGGCAACTTTCCAGGAGTTACATGCCAATGGGGTGTGTGGTCAGAGTCAAAAGTAGGTGGGGCAACACACATAACTCTGGCCTTTGTACAGTAGAATAACTTCCAGCAATGCAAAAGTCAAAGGTTTATACCAGGTTCGGGGAAACTCTGGTCTTCCAGATGTTGCTGAACTACAACTCCCAGAATCTCTGGACATTGGCCATGCTTGTTGGGGCTGGTGTGAGTTGTAGTTTAGCAACATATGGAGGGCCAAATGATCCCTGTACCTGGTTTATGCAAATACTCCACCTCCATCCATCCATCCATCCAAGCAAGAGGCCTTATAATGGTTCAAGGACATATTCTGGCTAGGCAAAAGCAGCTGAGAACAGGGCCAATATAGGGAAGCCAAGGGTGTAGTGAACATTTTTGTACTCTTTGGAAAGGACTTAGCATTTTTAGCTGTTATTTTCAAGGGGCACGGACAGAGTCATGGGGCATGCTCACATGCGGGATTTTATGTATTTGTTTAAGTCCAGGTGTTTATGCTCAACCGGGATTTAAAACTGCATTAGCACACAGCAGATGCTGAAAAAGTACTTAGGAATCTAACACTGGCCAAGCATCCTTAGCTACATTTGTCAATTAAAAGATATAAAATCCCTGTGGTATTGTTGGGCTGCTTGTTTATTTATTTAAATGATTTATACATTGCTTAACCACAATTGTCTATAAGCAGTATACAAGAAATAAAATACAGAAAAGATAAAATTCAGTTAAAACTATAAAATCAGACTTTGGTTAACGTGCCTGTTGGAATAAAAAGAAAGTATTCAGTTAGCACTGAAAGTTCAACAGAGACGGAACCTGTCTGACTTCAGCTGGAAGGGAATTCCCCGCAGTAGTGAATATGCAGCTCCTGGTGGATAAAAGCCATGCACCTGAGCCATTGGGGACCACTAGCTGGGACTCACCTGAGGACCTCAGTGACTGGGGCCTTGGAAATTAATATGCTTGGTGACTGAGTGTTCATTCAATTTATCAGACATCTAATAACATCAGTTCTCTGGGTGACTGTAAGTAAAAATAAATTAAAAATTAAAAACTGCATTTAGAATAAGACACATTTTTTTCATCTTCACAAAATGAGTTAACAGGCCTTTCACTAGCAGTCCAATAGCAGCTAATTTTCAGCTGGCTTCATTATAAAAATGCCCCTGCCATGTACCATCTGTGATCCTCCAGATCATTCTGGATTACATTTCCAGTCATCCCTGACCATCATTTATGCTGGCTGGGGCTTCATCCAGCTGCATTTGGAGGGTCATCAGTTCTCTATTACTGTATAGAGAATAAGGTAGTTTTACAAGTATGAGAAATGTTTATAATGGACAAAATTTCTAAGTTAATTAGGGCAACTTTGCTGGTTAAATTCAAGATTATTTTGGGGGCGGATAGTTTTTTCGGGGGGGGGAGGCATCTTCAGTTCAAATCTTTTACTAGTATAATACAGTGGTACCTCAGGTTAAGTACTTAATTCGTTCCGGAAGTCCGTTCTTAACCTGAAACTGTTCGTAACCTGAAGCACCACTTTAGCTAATGGGGCCTCCTGCTGTTGCCGCGCCGCCAGAGCACGATTTCTCTTCTCATCCTGAAGCAAAGTTTTTAACCCGAGGTACTATTTCTGGGTTAGCGGAGTCTGTAACCTGAAGTGTATGTAACCTGAAGCGTATGTAACCCGAGGTACCACTGTACTGGTTACCAGTTTGTTTCTGGTCTCAATTCAAAGTGCTCACATTTGTGTTTAAAGCCTTAAACAACTTAGGCCCCCAATACCTGAAAGTCTGCAACCTTCCCTAAAGACCTTCTTCATACCCCTCAATTGTCCTGGGAAAACCGGGACACCCCCCCTTTTTTTTTTGCATGAGAGCACAGCAGCCATTTTGGGCATCACAATCTCCCACAATCTTGCCCCACGATATCACCCTGAAATAGTGCCTATGGGGGCAGGGGTGCAATCTGATGTGACTCTTGTGGGAGTGCAGCCCCTAAAGTTGGCACCCTGTTCCTTCACCTCAACGTGATGGAGGGTGGGTAATACATTGAAATAATAATAACACTTTCCAAATGTTGTGTTGCTTTTGGCCTGCTTTTGGCTACATTTCCACTATACATTCAAATGCCTTTCAGGCTACCCTCAAGAAACCTGAGAACCGTTTGTCCTTTACAGAGCTACAATTCCCAGCATCCTAGCAAACTACAGTTCTCATTATTCTTTTTTTGGGGGGAGTGCTTTAAATGTACAGTGGTACCTCAGGTTAAGTACTTAATTCGTTCCGGAGGTCTGTTCTTAACCTGAAACTGTTCTTAACCTGAAGCACCACTTTAGCTAATGGGGCCTCCTGCCGCTGCACGATTTCTGTTCTCATCCTGAAGCAAAGTTCTTAACCTGAAGCACTATTTATGGGTTATCGGAGTCTGTAACCTGAAGCGTATGTAACCTGAAGCGTATGTAACCCGAGGTACCACTGTATGGTATACATGTAGCCTAGGTCTTAGGTAGTTCCTATGTCCTCTTTCACACTGCATTTTGGAAAGTGAGCAGTAGGACATGCAGAACAGGATACATTGATAAAAACCCTGTTCATGCCCTCCTTTGGCTGACTTCTTGGAAAATTCTACTGTGTTTTTTTATTATTAAGTGACATGTAATTCTAAGTAGGAAGATATGCTCTTGACCTTCTGAAAACACTTAATCATAAAAAACCCTGATTTATTGAAATGTTCCTCACCACCAACAACCTGTAATCCTGCCAAAGTGGTCACGACCACAAAGAATGACCTACCGTGACTTTGGAAGTTGTGTCATTTATAAAAATCTGTTTATATTGGGAACTGGCTAATGAAAATATGAAGGCAGGATAGCTTGGGCTGGAACAAACTTTATGAAGAAACCATGCTTAATCATTACTGAACATTATTTGCACTTATGGTGGTTGTTTTTTAACTGGGTGGTTTTCAACTAAATTTTGCACAGAGCAGAGGCATGACATTAATGAACAGGGCTATGTTAGGGCCATTAATTCCAGTGGATCTACTCTGAGTAAAACCTAGTTGAATGCCACCATTTATTTATTTATTTATTTATTTATATATTTAGAAAAATGTGCTTATGTTATGTTCACATTTTAAAGCAAACCTACCTAAGTAGCACTTCCTGAATCAATACGCAAAGCAAAACCCAGCTATCCTCTGGTAATTCACAGTTCTCAAAATTTTGCAGTACAAAGAGTGCACAAAAATGGAAATATTTGAGAAGATTGCTTGCAAAATTGTGTATGTTAGGCAAAATGCATGCTGAAAGGATGATGATTTTTTGTGAGGATTTTTTTAAAAGAAAGAAGTCACAAACTGATATGGACAATAATGGGAAAAGGGGGAAAACTGTAAGAAATTGAAATTAACATCTCTCTTTGGAGATGCCATTTGCTATAATCACTTGAATAAGTTGTAGGAGTCCATCTGGCCACCAGTAATAGAAAATGCTGAATTAGATGGACCAGTAGTCTGGTGCTAATGGTAATTCTGAAGTTTTATTGACTAACTGGCTTCTTGGGAACAGAATTCACTGAAAATATTTCCTACACAAGTTTCCTGTAAAACAAAACACCCCCACCCCCATTGGAATGGGGAACTAGCCATTCATTTCAATGGAGCTTGAACAGAACTTCCCAATGGAATAGGAAAGCATATACCTTTCTCATAGCAAACATTGTCTGGAATGACAGTTCTTGTATTTGAAGCCTATTTATCATTTTACCCTCTAAATGGCATCTATGACTGACACTCATTTGGAAAATGATAATGCCAGAGATTATTTCAGGATTAAGATGTTAAGCAAATAGGGGCTTTGTTAAATAAGCCAGTCCTTGCAAATTTGTTGCAAACAGTTATCTCTGTTCTAAATGCATTTAGCTGTTTAAGTATAGCATAAGCCAAAATCTAACTCTCCCGAGTGTACACACATTAATTTATGTCCCCCTTTTTCTGCTGCAGAGCTCTTAAAAATAGATAAACAACATTTTTTTCTGGCCCAGAACAGCAAGTGGAAACACTTGATGCCTTTTTAAGATACTTCTAAAAAGAAA
This sequence comes from Podarcis liolepis, assembly GCF_965112155.1. Lineage (NCBI taxonomy): Eukaryota > Metazoa > Chordata > Lepidosauria > Squamata > Lacertidae > Podarcis > Podarcis liolepis. The sequence continues at coordinate 51,525,528 of NC_139561.1, read as the reverse complement.
CACATGAGAACTTGGCCATTTTTTAGCAAGGAAAAAAGCCTCTGAAACCCATTTCATGCTCCAGGTATCTTCTTCAAGTTCACATCTGACATGGATCTAATTTACATGTCCAATAACATCACCATTAAACCATCAGCCATCATGTACAACATCTTTATCATTTGAACATTACTTCTCAGGATCAGAATTACATTGTGTGGTGTGTAAAAAGTACACTTTTTTCTATATTCTTTCTGCAGAGAAACATAGGAGGATAGTGTTTAAAGACTCCTTGTCCTTTTAACCCATTATTTTCTGTTCTTGGTCCCACAAAAACCCTGCAGTGTTAATGAGCACACATCTGTGATAAATGGTATCAGGGAGCATATGGAAGTAACAGATTTCCTTTATAATTCTGACAGTGTCTGATTTATGACTGGAGGGCTGTCGTTTCGTAGGAGGAAGGCAAGACGTCATGAATGTTTTGAGAAAGCTTTTCTTAATACAGCATGTTCCATTGTTTTCGATTGGTGTCATGTATTCATTTTATTTCATGCATTTTAAGCACCTATATACAGCTTTTCGGGTATACAGTTTCTCACAGCAATTTACAAAGTGTTGCATGGGGAGTTATAAAATTAAATTAAAAGGATACAGTGTTTAACAAATACTTTAACCATATAACAGAGTAAGATTGCAGCAAGCAACCTTGAAAATAATGGCTGGATATATTTACAAAAAAACTTCCCCGAAAAGATAACAGTGCTAAAGAGTACATTTCCAAGGGAAGAGACTTCCAGAGGCTGGGCGCCACAACAGAAAAGGCCCTCTCCTGAATCACACCAAGGGATAAGCAGAATATAAGAGCATAGGAAGCTGTCTTATACAGAGTCAGACCATTGATCCATCTCACTTAGTATTGTCCACCCTGATAGGTAGTGGCTTTCCAAGGTTTCAGGAAGGGGGCATTTCCAGCCCTATCTAGAGATGCTAGGGATTGCTGAGAACATTTGCATAGGAGGAGAACTAGTCCAAAGGAATAAGAGAAGGAGTCTGAGGGAAATGAAAGACTGGCAGGAGAGGAAATGAGTAGAAAAGGTGAGGAATTGCTTGTTGGTTTTAAACAACCAGCCAGTACTTTGGCTGCTGGCTTCTAGTAAACCCTGAGAGAAAAGGTATGTTCACATGTAACATTAAATGAGTGAACAGTTTATATATCTGTGCACCCAAATATCTGAGCTGTACTCTCGAGTACGCGAGTACACGGGACGCAGGTGGCACTGTGGGTTAAACCACTGAGCCTAGGGCTTGCCGATCAGAAGGTTGGCAGTTCGAATCCCCACGACGGGGTGAGGTCCTGTTGTTCGGTCCCAGCTCCTGCCAACCTAGCAGTTCGAAAGCACGTCAAAGTGCAAGTAGATAAATAGGTACCGCTCTGGCAGGAAGGTAAATGGCATTTTTGTGTGCTGCTCTGGCTCACCAGAAGTGGCTTGGTCATGCTGGCCACATGACCCAGAAGCTGTACACTGGCTCCCTTCGCCAGTGAAGCGAGATGAGTGCTGCAACCCCAGAGTCGGCCACGACTGGATCTAATGGTCAGGGGTCCCTTTACCTTTTAACTCTTGTGTAGCTATGCAAATATAATATTCAGTTAGTGTACAGTCTGTGTACCAGTACACACAATAACTGAGCTGTGCACATCAGTAAGTGTAAACCCTTTCACACAAATACTTGTACATGTGTTCAATGTAATGTGTGAACAAGCCTAAAGTTAACGTCAAGCCAATGTTAATGTCAAAGGACGTTTTAGCTTTGTGAAATGAGCTTAAATTTAAATAGGATTTGAACATGCAGCTGTGTATGTTTTATATATTGGATTCATTTGGAAGATTCATTCTGTTTATTTCCAGAGCTTACTACCAGTTCTTGCCTACTGTTGTCCTTCTAATGAAACAGTAAAAAAACCTCATTGCTATGGAGAGGGGAAAAACACAGAGCTGGCTATCACTGTAGGATGATATTTACCATGATGCAAAGGGTTGGCGAAATCAACCTCCGCCATGACCCCTAAAGAAAATCACTTCCATTCACATTAACAACTTCTGCCTGTGGGAAACAACCAGAATCTGAATGTCCTTTTATCCCAATGGCTGTATTTTTTATAGTCGTTACCCGGTTCCTGTTATAATACATCTAACCTATAAATGAACAGCCCCCTCAGTGTTCAGTCCCCAGCATTCTCCAAATATTCACATTCTCTAAATACCATCTTCTTCCTTATTTTCTCAATTCTTCATTTGTTTACTCTCAAAAGCGTCTTTGTGGCTGCCCACACTGAGTTGGGTAAAATATATATAGTGTCTTTCTTTCTTTCTTTCTTTCTTTCTTTCTTTCTTTCTTTCTTTCTTTCTTTCTTTCTCTCTCTCTCTCTCTCTCTCTCTCTCTCTCTCAGTAGCACTTTAATGCCTTCTTTTTTCAGCTACTAGAAAAATATTGCTTGAGGACAAATCTATACACCAAAGAAAATTGTGTCGCCAAAATGTTCCCTAAAGAACATAATATTCTTCAAATGAATTGGGTTTCAAGGGGCATTTTCTCAATCACAAATGTGTTGGAATTTGAAATATAGAACTGCCATTTGTGTTAGGGTATGTTAACACATTTAAATCCTGGAGAATTTAGAGGAGAGCATTTTCCATATGTATTTAAAATAAGATATATTGCACTAAGCCAGGCTTCACCTTATGGTGGACTATTACATGTAATTTTCTCTCAGATTTGAAAAGATAAAATGTGTCACGGAGTGAACAGTTAAAGACATGCGTTCTTATCAATAATTATAATGACATTAGCCTCAACATCTCCACTGAAATACATAAATAAAACCCATTGTTAGGGTTTTGCTATGCTGTTGAGACCATTTGTGAAACAAGCACAGCAAAAACGGAGCAACATTCACTGCCGTTTGATAAATGAAATGGTTCCATTTTCACCCAAATGATTAGTAGAACTATTCCAATATAATATTGATGCATGAGCATTTGACAGCAATGTGCAAGCAAGGCGGAGTGCCAGTGTCGTCCTCCCAGAAGCAGGGGCAGGGGCAGGGGCAGGGGCAGGGCGAGGTGACAGAAAAATCTAGGTGGCCAGTGGCAGCATGCACTCTCATCTGCAAGGCTGCTGATGACAACACAGAGCTTCCCCCAACCTATCTGTCATCTTGCCCTGCCCCTGCCCCATTCTGCCAAGTGGCAGCGCCACTGAGAGCACAGCACTGTTTTACACCATGAGCCCAGATGTGCCACGGCTGATTCTATTTCATGTCCTTTCATTCTTCCATCGCAGAGCTCAAATCAGGATATACAGGGGTGATACACAGGGTTCCCATCCAGACTTCCTTAGCTTTAGTAACTAGTCTGTATGGCATGCTTTCAGACTATACCCTGTTACATAACTGGTTTGGTTATGCAGCATGAGAAAGCTATGGTTTGAGGTCAGGTGATGTGAAGCACACCTAGAACATGCCCAGACCCTGTAGTGGGCAAATCTTTGTATAACCTCAGCAGTGCTAGCTTTCTAAGAGGCTTTGAAAACCCATTTATTCTGAGTGGCTTTTAGTTAGAATACAGTGCTGAATGCATTAAATGACATTTAGTGTTGCTATTTTAAATTTTTTTCTTTTGTATTTTTTTTTTGGTTTACATTATTTTTATAGGTGTGTGGTGTTGGCCTTTGGGGTGTTTTAAATGCATTTTCAGTATAATTGTATTTTTTATTTTTTGAAAGGGGAATAATATATGAAGCTACTGAACTCAGAAATCCTTTTTGATCCATAGCAAATCACCCAGAGCTCTACTATTACATCAGGATCTAACGTCTGCCTACCCTTCATCTAAGCTAGATGCCATCAGAGCATCTTGTGGCAATGATCCATGTACCGGTATGTGTGCGCATGCACGTGTGCCTGCTGTTCGTGTGCAGGGCAGTTTTCCTAGCTGCATAAATCTGTATTCAGTTATTAGGAACCATCTGACAGAAGCAGTATGCAGTGCTTTTCCTGCAGCCTCAAAGAGATGGGTGAGGCAATGCTGGGAATGTAAAAGGCATGGACAGAGGCCTTACTGAAAAGGGAACCTGGAAAATTATAGGCTATTTTGTGTATCTTCTTCTTGGTTTGGTATGGAATTCCTACAATAAAGTATTGTAATGATAGAGTAAGCCTCTGCTCCTACAAGAATCAGACCACTAACAGCAGAGATGGCACACAGATAGAGAGTGTATCTGCAGCCAGACTGGTTAGGACATTTGGCTGCATGGCTTGATTACACCACCAAGAACCCAAAGACATTGTAATTAAGGCTGTGTTTCTCAAACCTTCTGAACCCTGCCACCCTCCTGCTTCTAAACTGAGCCCCAGCGTCATATAAAATCCTCCCGTAGCTAGGAATGGACAAATCTGTCTGTTTTGGTTTCTCTCCATTTCACATTCCCTCCAGTCTTCATTTCTACACATTTCCACATCAAATTGTAATTTATTTATTTATTTTAAAGTCCTCAAAAGAACTCATTGACATTTTAATGCATATTTTTTCTATACATTTTTGTGCGATTTTTTTGCAAAACACAAACATTTCTGGCAAGCGATTTCCCCAATGCAATGCATGTTTTTGTTGCTGTCACCTGCATTTCCATACACACTTTCTCCCAGCATGCACATCTTTACCTGCATTATATTTTTGGAAGCAAGGTCCAGAGTCAAACCACTGTAATTCAAACCTTTCCCAATGTTATGTTCACTGAAATCAGTGCTAATCCTACTAGGCGTTCTTTTGACAGAAAAACACAGATAATGTTTTTAAAAATCAGTTTCAGCTTTGAAAATGACCTCACCAGACACAGCAATTATAAGTACATCTAAATATGGGTAAATATCTTGAATATTACAAGAATTAATAAATTGAAGGGCTGCCAAAGTTGTGTGTTTTTCTTAAGGTTGATTATATAACTTTTAAAATAACATTCTTGGTTGCATTGAGCAACTCTTTTGAATCAATTTCTCCCTCAAGGTGCAGGTTCATGATCTCTCATTTTAGCTAAAGATTTAACATCAATTATGAATCCACATTTGTCCTTAAACTGCGCAATTTCTTTAAACTTGCCATCCATGTGAGCACTTCACTGTTTGCCTATTTGTGGTTCTTAGGCTGCCTTAGCTTCTCTCTTTGCTGCTCCAGAATGGGAATGATGTGATGTCATCTTGATTTGCTAAAGAAAACAGAAGGGTGTTAGTTTCATGCAACCTCTCCCTTCGCTGCTGTGTTTTACAACAACAGCCAATGCAGAAGAGAAATCTTGCCACATCCCTAAATCAGAAGAAAAGAGAAGTAAAATGGTGCAGCCCTGTGTATGTTTATTCAGCAGTAAGTCCTGCTACGTTCAAATTCTCATTTGTCTAGGATTGCAGACTGAAGTTTTCTTGGAGCAATAAGGCTTTCATTTGTCTGTGGGATGGAACTCCATACTCTGCTCAGCAACTGAGTCACTATCCCATACTGCCTCCCCATGCTTTAGCTTCTGGTCGGAGCCAGCAGAAAAGGCGGGGCAATGTTTTATCCACGCTGTTGAGATTTCATTGTGAAACAATGGCTGTTGTCTCCTCCTGACCTCTTGAGTGAACTGGGCAATTGTGCAGAAAAAAGGCAGGCACAGAAAAATACAGTGGTACCTCGGGTTAAGTACTTAATTCGTTCTGGAGGTCTGTTCTTAACCTGAAACTGTTCTTAACCTGAAGCACCACTTTAGCTAATGGGGCCTCCTGCTGTCGCTGTGCCGCCGGAGCACGATTTCTGTTCTCATCCCGAAGCAAAGTTCTTAACCCGAGGTAATATTTCTGGGTTAGCGGAATCTGTAACCTGAAGCGTATGTAACCCGAGGTACCACTGTAATGGCATAAGGACACTTCCTGTCAAGGACTAGGGTACTACAGATGTGGATGGGCTTGGTTTAAGGGGGAAGAGGGGAGTAAATGGCCCTCTGCTGGTGCTTTGTAGGGAAAGACTTGCTTGCCTGCAGTGCTGCTGAGTTAAAGACAAGGCACACTGAGACTGGCTGACTATAAAGGAGGCAGGCAGAATCTTGTACAAGATATTTGGGCGGGGGGGGGGGTAACGTGTGGCCAGAGTCCCATTTTGCCCCCCTAAAGCCACCACTGATCATACCCACACAAATTATCCCCGATCAAAGAGCATCTGTGATCATGAGGTACCAATTAGTGAAATATCTAGGCCAAAATAAATTTAGACTTGAGTGCAGAGAGGAGAATGAGTGTTTCTGGAACACCACTACACATGCCACTAGAAGAGTTATAGCTAAATTTCCCATATATCCATAACATCTGTGCCCCTCATAAAAGTGACTGAGTTTCTCATAATCAAGTGTATTCTCTAGTGGGAGAATTATGTCCAAGCATTTGGAAATGTCATGCGCAGGCAGCTATTGGGGGGATATGCTGTGATGATTAGGTCACTGCTCAGTTTCTGCAATAGATATACACACTGTAAAAGAATGGTGTTTGCTTACAGATGTCAACAAAGTCTTCAGAAAAGTGCAATAAAGCTGTAAGGGAGTCATATTTTACTTGAGAATATTGCCTTTCCCTTACTTTTAAAATATTTTAAATGGAGATAGAATATGCAGAGACAATGCCACCTGCTGATACTATTTCATCAAGAAGTTCTTTCCATACAATGTAGAAACTAGGTGTAGCATTGTAAAACATGTCCTGTGGAACTCCCTGCCTCACAAACCAGATAGGCACTGTCTCTACTGTCTTTTCAGCACCTGTTGAAGACCTTCTCATTTCAACAAGCTTTTTAAGTGGAGATCTTTATCCATATCTGTATCCGTATCCGTATCTGTATGGGATTGCATTGTATTTTTATTTTTTTACACCATGACATTGTTATTAATTGTTTTTTGTATATGGAATTGTTTTGACATATGATTTTTTTCTTAATTGTTTTTATTTTTATTTTTGATACTTCTACTGTGAAACTGCTTTGAGATATTTTGGGGCAGGTGAATCATAAATGGAATTAAATAAATAAATGCAACAAGAGCTGTTTACCTTTGCAATTTTGCAATTTTTACAGAGCAGTTCCCCCTAATGCAGTGCTTTTTTTGGATGCCATTTGCACTAAAATATGCATTTTAATGGGCACTTTACCTCAGTGTATGGATTTTTGTACACTGGAGAACTGCCTTGCAAAATTCAGAGAAATGCGAATTTTGAAAGATGGCTTTGTTTTGGGTGTGGTTTTGAAAAGTGTGAGTTAGGTCAGCTCTTCCATTCCTGTTAGTAATTGAATTAATAATAATAATAAAAAATTTTATTTATACCCCGCCCTTTCGGTTCAGAAAACTGGGCTCAGGGCAGCTAACAACAAATTTAAAACACTTAATTGTAATACAACATAGAAGCAGCATAAAATACAGTATAAAAGCATGAATAACAATAAAATTCAAAGTTCAAAAATCAATTTGGGGGAAATCCATCCAATTACCATTAGATAGTCACCAGGGCTAGCTGGCTGAATTAGTCCTACTTGGGCCAGCAAGGAGGCCAGGGGAGAATTAGCTGTGGGGTCTCAGAGCAGGTAATCTTCATAAAAGGGGAGGAGTAGAGAAGGGAAGGGAAATAAAAGATCAGGCTGAATTCAAATTAAAGGCCAGGCAGAATAGCTCTGTCTTACAGGCCCGGCCAAAGGAGGTTAAATCCTGAAGGGCTCTAGTCTCATGAGACAGAGCATTCCACCAGGTCAGAGCCATCACTGAAAAGTTATTGGCCCTGGTGGAGGATAGTCTGACTTTCTTAGAGCCCAGGACCTCTAAACTATGGTTATTCATGGACCTTAAGGTCCTCTGCAGGGCATACCAGGAGAGGCGGTCCCGTAAATACGAGGGCCCTAAGCCACAAAGGGCTTTAAAGGTCAAAACCAGCACCTTGAACCTGACCCTATACTCCACCGGGATCCAGTGCAACTGGTAAAGCACTGGGTGAATATGCTCCCATGGCAGGGACCCCGTGAGGAGCCTCGCTGCAGCATTCTGCACCCGTAGGTACTGAAGGTACTGAACCTAGGTGATGGGGCAGAGGGAAATGGAGACCTTTTGCATTGCTATGTATTTCATGATGTGTCCTAAAAACCTTCACCTCTATGCAAACCATCGAATCTGGTCAAATCAGCTCTTTCTCAGGCAGCAGAGTTGCTAGCGACAATCTCAGCCAGCAGAGAATCCTAGTGATAGGAAACTCTCGGTGATGGAACCGAGGGTATTGTAATGGCAGTAAATCTTTTTTATATATATTTGTCCTAGATCTTTAGTATAGTGTCATGAGTTATAACAGACGTCCTTGACATCATTCTGTCTTTTTTATCTGCCAGAACCCATTCCCTCAGAGGAATAGGACTATCAGAGTGTTCTATATGCCAGCAAAGATTACTATCTTTCCCTCCCAACATAATATTGCAGCGTGGTAATATTTTGTGATGTTTGGAAGACCTAAGCCTCCTTCCTTCACTTTTTGCCAGGTTACATTACTTTTTATACTTGGAGCTGAATTGTTCCAAATGAACAGGATAGGCATGAATTAAGATTTTTTTGCAGTACTTTGTATTTGAGGAGCAGAAAGCTTGGCTTTGGAGAGAGAACAATTGTAAATACTGTTAATTCTCCCCAGCCATGGTATATTCTGGCCATTTTTATTAATTTTTGTCTCTTGTTGTTTATTTCTGGCATTTTAATGCCACATCAGGTTGTCTTTTTGGCACCTGTTGAACATCTTCCTCTTTCAATCAGCCTTTGGCCCAATATGCACTATATTTGCAAAGCAGGGTCATCCCACTTTAAACAGCCATGGCTTCCCTAAAAGATTCCTGAGAACTGTAGTTTGTAAGGGTGTTGAAAGTTGTTAAGATATCCCTATTTCCCTCACAGAACCACAAGTTCCAGAATGGTTTAACAGTCAACCACTCTTTCCAGGTAATTCTGGAAATTGCAGGTATGTAAAAACAATAGTGGTCTCCTAACAATTCTCAGAACCCTCAACAAATGACAATCCCCAGGATTCTTTGAGGGAGACGTCTTGACTGCTTTAAATTGGTATAGTACTGCTTTAAATATATAGTGCAAGTGGAGACTTTTAAGTGGAGATTTTTATCCCTTTTATCATATATATATATATATATATATATATGCAGGTTTTGGTGTCTTCGGGTGTCTTCCCGTGTAAGAGTTGGGGTGTCTAGGCGACGTTTCGACGAGGTCTCACTCGTCATCTTCAGGCTGGTGCTTTCGGCTTCTTGTTACTGGAACAGAGCAGGATCTCAGTGTTTGAGTTCCTATAAATACTGTTGAGGGGGTGTGGTGTATAGCCTCCAACGTTCTGGGCAGAGAGGAAGTTCCCAGGTTAGTGTGCCTTTTCTTCTTTTGTTCCTTAATTACTTGAGGGGTATCTTGAGTGATTAAGTAATTACTTAATTACTTAATTACTTAATCAAGTAATTAAGGAACAAAAGAAGAAAAGGCACACTAACCTGGGAACTTCCTCTCTGCCCAGAACGTTGGAGGCTATACACCACACCCCCTCAACAGTATTTATAGGAACTCAAACACTGAGATCCTGCTCTGTTCCAGTAACAAGAAGCCGAAAGCACCAGCCTGAAGATGACGAGTGAGACCTCGTCGAAACGTCGCCTAGACACCCCAACTCTTACACGGGAAGACACCCGAAGACACCAAAACCTGCATTCCTGTACCCGTGAAAATCTACGAAAGCATATATATATATATATATATATATATATATATATATATATATATATATATATCACTATAAGCAAATGCTTCTTTATATGATGATGATGACCCTTGCTTATATTTAAATGAATCTCTTAGTGGTTGACCACAAGTTAAAACATCTTAAGAAAACATCAAATACTAAAATACCAGAGAATTTCTGCATTCTATGAAGCACAATTAACAACTAAATACAGCAAATTTTTAGTATCAAAAGTTACACATAAAAATAAGCTACAAAATGCAAGGAGAATTCATAACAAGCACAGTAAACAACTAAACTAAATCTCATCTAAACATCAGGAAATTTTACAAAAATATTACGAATCTGAGGTATTTCAAATGAAAATCAACAAATCAACTAAAAATGTAATTTCCACATTTTTCACTGATGTGATACACAGTTAGGCAATGTATTTATTTATTGTATTGTGAAATCATTGTGAGGTGCTTTATGGGAAGTAGTTGATGAAATAAATAAATAAACAAACAAACAAACAATACATGGCACTCTTCCCATTTTATCTTCACAATAGCTCTGTGTTGAAGACCACACAAAGGAATTTGGACTGGCTGAAGGATCCTCCTTGAGCTTCATAACTGAGTAGCATTTGAATCCAGTCCTAAGCGGTCCTGTGTCAGAAGAGGAATCACCCTATCTCCTGCAACGAGCCTCCTCTCTTGCCAAAATTTGCCAGTATCTCCAAGGCGTCCCTGCCTGGGACAGGATTTAATGGTTATTAATGGGAGCAGCTGGCCTAGAGCTGAACACTGATCACATGTAGAATTTTCATACACAAATGAAGTACACCTAGTTTGGTTCACATCTTGCCTTTTAAGCAGTCATGTTGTAACGTCACTTTTGAAAACCCACCCAACTTAGTAAACTTTTCTCTTGAGGACAAATGGACAGTTAATGTAGCAACCGTGAGTAATATCTCATGCATTTCAAAAGCAGCGTAAAACCTCTTACAAGTAATTAATTGCCATACAAGGCTCAGGAGAGCCATTTATAAATCGCATGATTATTGACCTCCAAAAGAGCTACATCTCACTGATTATAGATAGAAGTAAAATGGTCCTGTGCTGCAAATTTGAAGCCTGCTGAATAAAAAAATCCAAAGGCTCCATATGCAGAAACACCCAGGTGCCTTAAGTCAACACAGAAGTAATTGAATGAAGCCCATCTTTCAATTGCATGCGCACACTCACACATGCACACACATCATGTTTCATTTATGAATTTTCCCAGTGCCCCAAGAGGTAAGAAATTCCAGCAGCTGCTGCTGTAGAATCTACTTCATTCTTAGGAGAGAGGCAGTACACTAGAGACTCCTGGCAGTTTTGCAAGATCTATGTAAGAACAGGCTATGCAAGGAATGAAGAATACAACTTTCCACAACAGTTAACTGATGCCTGTTCTTAACTTTCTGTATGGTTTTATGTACTGGCATGTTATACAGTAATTGTGTTAAACTCAATTCCTGTTCATTCTTATTTCTGCCTCCTCCCGCTTTTGTATTGTTACATTTTGTCTTGTGGTGGACTCTAAGGACTAGAAGCAAATAACTGGATCTGGTCGTTGCAACATTCGGGGAAGTTTGAATGTCAAAGGATGGCTGTGCTTTGGCTTGCATAATGGCTTGAGAAGTGCAAATCAGGGAGTTTACCATTCAAATGCAGACAAAAATGAATTTCTCCGCTTTCCCCATCCCTACATGAAGCCTGGAGTGGTTTGTGCACAGGGGTTCTTGCCACCATGTGCTTGGAATAGCAGGAGGACTTGCTATTCAAATTGTGTAGGGCCAAGGAGCCCCATACACTAGTCACATGAGAGCCAGTGTGGTGCAGTGGTTAGAATGTTGGACCTGGGAGATCAGGGTTCAAATCCCCATTCAGCCATGAAGCTCATTGGATGACCTTGGGCCAGTCACTATATCAGCCTAACCTAGCTCACAAGGCTGTTGTGAGGCTAAGCATGGAGGAGGAGGAAACATTTGTGCCACCTTAAGCTCCCCAGTGGAGAGATGGGATATAAATGTAATAAATGGGTAAAGTCTATGAATGGCAGGATGACTTCTGGAACTTTTCAAGTGGGAGGGGGGGTCAACAAAGAAAGCATCACATCCCACAGACTACCTGGTGAGTATTTTTCTTCTTTTTGTTATTACATTTGTATTACCATGCAGAGGAAAGACGATTTCCCCTCTAAACCCCACACAGAAACACAATGGGACAGAATTAGTCCCATCCCCATGTAGAAATGAGACAGACCAGAGTGTAATGGGTCCATGCATTCCTCTCCTGAGGTTGTATGATAGGGGGAGCAGGACAGGTTGTATAACATACACAGCTCTGTCCCCTCAACAGACTGGGGGCTAGGAGGAACTGCCGTTGCAGCACGTGTGACCTGAGGCAGTTGCCCCATGTTACCTAATGATAGAGCCAGTCCTGTGGGTTTTCTTGGAAAGGAGGTTTGGTGGGAGTGCGGTAGATGAAAATGCACACAGATCTTTCTGTAAAGAACAGCAGAAAGGAGCGAGGAGCCTATCTGCTGCCTCTTTTCTCTGCATTACGGTCACAGCGTACACCAGAGCTCCACATACATATGCTGTTTAACCCATCCCTATTATCACAGTGACCTTAACCAGTCAGGCAGTTCAGAGAGTGGGTACTAAACAGAGCATGAGATGAATGTAATGGATTACTAGGGTGGATGCTATTGCAAAAGAAAAGCACCTGTGGAGTAACATATTTACTTCGGTTCCACTGAGTGAGCATGCTGAAAATGCACCAGCAAATGCTGCCGGTTTGGAGGGGGGAGGGGGGAGAGAAAGCTTTCCACCAATCTTCATGCTTTTGCAAAAAGGGAATTTTAAAGTTGAGGGTGCTGAACCCTTTTAGTGTCAGTACCCCCACAAATGCAGATTAATCACATGACTGGAATCTTTAAAAAAAGAAAAGTGTTTCCATCTATGTGCCTATAAATCAGGATGAAACTATTAACCTAGCGATAGGCATTGCCCAAACCAAGTTGGGGGTGGGCACGGGGGGAAAGTGCTCCATAGGGAATGTTGTTGTGACAGCAAAGTAGTCAGATTCTAAGTAGCCAACTTAGAATATCAAAACACAGTAAAGGTGATGATTTCCACCCCCACCCCCAGGAATGCAATGCTTCTATGTGTGTATTTTCTTTTCATTTATATCGTGAAGAATGATATACTTCCACAGATGTGGCATTTTAGTAGCAAGAGTTAAAGATGTCAGAGAATCCTGATGAAAACAGAAATGGGAGTGGAAATTGCCTGTGTTTGCTTATTTGTCCCACGTCTGGAATGGAAATCAATCCAGCGAATACCCTGTTCTTGCTTTAGTCTGCAAATGGTACATAATTTATTACGGCCCTCATCCCCAACCCCCTGCTTTGCATTGCATTTCCTTTACATTGAAATGAATGGGGTAGAATAAGGTAACAGCAACATAACTTGCATAATTTTATGTAAGTTACGTAATTTTGCCATAGTGGACAGCAAGGCAGATAATGTAAGACAACAAGCTGCAGCAGAATGGAAACAGTGCTGCAAACGACAAATACAGGGCAAAATGGAAAAATGATGCTTCCTTACATCCCTGGCAGTAGTAGATCGCCAACCATTGTAATTTGTGTGCAATTTAAATACAAACATATAAACACAACTAAGCAGATAAAATTACTAAACTACCTTAAAATCACCAGCTATTGCAATTTGTGTACAAAATGGAACCATATATAAACACTGCTAAGCATTAGTAGATTATAACTGGGATTTACTTTGAGGGATTCAATTTCTATGAATTCCTAAATGAAGTGATTCACATGTATTGGACTAATGCAAGGACTGGAAAATTGCAGTTCAATAGCTTTTTTTTCTTTGAATGCTGTGACACAGTTTTCCATGTCAGAGGTCTTGACATCAGCATTAACATATAGGCTATTGGTATACAAAGTTGTGGGGTATTGCATTATTATAACAATAGCTTTTGAATGGATGTGGTTGATAGGAATAATTTTCTTTTTACGCTTCCTGTTGATGTGTCTTTTTTATAGTAGACCCCTGTATTCTGTGATGGGTGCTGCATACTATATTTTGTATTGTAGGCGAATAAGAATAAGACACAGACACATGCCTTTAAATATATATTGTAAGAGAAAATAATAAAATGTTATTTAAATATTTTGAGGATATTATTGTTTAGAAAAATGAGTATATATGCTGCCTTTCAATATAAAACAACAACAACAACAGGAAGACTTACAAATATAACAACTATTTAAAAAAAAAACAACAGCAGAGAAAGGCAGCATGAAACAAAATCACATTGAAGCCAGTCCATTTGGGCAAATGGGGCACTGCACTCCCAATCTCAGTTCTCAGCTACCCCACCTGCCTGCCTTCTTCCTTGCAGCCAGTCCAAGGGGTGGTATTGCCTGTCAACTTCTTCCTTCTTAGTTACAGTGTTGCCTATGCAGAACTCAGCAGGGAGAAGGATGGCAGCAAAGCTAGAATAAATGGTCTCCACCTGTCACCGGCTCTGGCTCCGCCTGCTATTTCTCTCCTTGTCTTTGACTCCGCCAGTCCCACTGTGCTACACAATCCAGTGTGCTACAACTGTGCTACATCTCGCTGGCCCTCTGAAGAAAGCCAATGTATTAGGCTGATACTCCTGTCTTATTCTGAAGAAGATTGGCTTACATTCTGCCTGGCATGAAGCCCTGCCGGGAGCTGACGGGGTCAGCCTGGCTTGGCTTGAGCAGCAGAATTCACTCAAATGCCCCCACTCCACTCTCTCGCCCATGCACATTCACACATACAAGAGCAAACGTCTCTAAATTGAAAACAGAGATGGAAACGATTCGTGATAAAACATTCCCCTTCTCCTTAATAATCATTTGCAGAGACCCTGCCCTGGATGGAAAATTAGGCCTTAATGGGTGGTTTAGAATTAGCCAAGCTAGCAGGCTTCATATGTCGGCTCCTCAATGCAAGCTGAGTGCCGTAAAAGAGAGGCTCTTTTTAAATTAGTACCACATGCTGGGTGACCAGTATAAAAGGTGACACTTGGACAGCAGGTGGTCATGGACCCTTAACTACTGCTGACTATAGCTTGAGGCAGCTATTTCCTGGCTTTTATTTCTTGAGAGTCTGCACTGACCAGACACCATAGCAAATTATTTTACAAAGATCCAGACAGTGAAGACATCTGTGTAGCTGTTTTTATAAATATTAAATGATTATGTTAACTTTTCCTAGTAGTAGCAGTAACAATTATTATTATTTTATTATTTGTCACTTATAAAGTGATCAGCATCATGCAGAGAATTAAAAGTAACAAGACTGTCCCTTGCTATGCAATAGGGGAGATGCAGAAGGGAAGACGAATGGGAAGGAAATATGAAAGCAAGGACATTCTTCAGGTTATTTATTAATTATTTCCTATTATTTATTAAATTTGTATGCCACCATTCATTCAAAGATCACAGAGCAGTTCACAACATAAAACTACAAAACGAGAACACAAAATGCATAATGAAAACAAGAACCAAGGTATGTTCTATAATTTATCATATTGGGACCACTTACCAGACCAAAAATGTGTACAGTATGTGAAAAATGGACACCACAATACTGACAATTTTTTTGTGAGGACTTGAAAAAAAATCCACACTACACAGAAATGTCACAAACTAAATTTAAGACTAGAAATATTAAAAACTGAGAGAAACTAAAATTGACAGATTATTCATCCACACATACCAGTTACATAACTGACCTCCTAGTGATCAGTGATAAACCACATAATAGATCTAATATTGTGCATCTGCAGTAGCTACTGATGAGAGACAGAGAGTACTAGGAAAGGCAGAGCCAAACTGGCAGATAATTCCAGATGATTTGATATCTCTTCCTCAGATATAGCCAAGTGGAACTGCAAAACAACAACAATAACAAAACAGTGATATTGGACAAAGGTTTAACACTTTTAAGTCCCCTTGTGTGTACAGTCGTACCTTAGAAGTCAAATGGAATCCATTCCGGAAGCCCATTCGACTTCCAAAATGTTCGGAAACCAAAGCATGGCTTCTGATTGGCTGCAGGAAGCTCTTGCAGCCAATCAGAAGCCACAGAAGCCCCGTCAGATGTTCAGCTTCCGAAAAACGTTTGAAAACCGGAATACCTACCTCCGAGTTTGTGGCGTTCGGGAGCCAAAACGTCCGAGTACCAAGGCATTCAGGATCCAAAGTATGACTGTACTTCTTTCTATTACATGCTTCTTCTTCCAAACTGTGTCTAACTTGAATAATTCCCTCCTGGGGCTGACAACCAAAAGCCCATGGAAAAAACTATCCCTGTAATCAGTGCCACTTCATACTTGATATATTCTACAACTGGGATCCCTGGTGCAGTGTTTGGGGACACCATGGAAACTACAGACAGCAGCCTTGGTGTTTCCAAAGCCCTCTGCCCTTCCCATCTATCAATTTTTTATTTTTTATTTTTTTAATGAGGTATGTTGTTGCTAGCTTATTTGCTTGGGGGCATCAGTTATTTTGGAGTGATGTCTGCTTTTTTTCCCATTGGGATGGAGTAGATTTGTTCGTCTGCTTGGAGGGGTCTCAGTATCACCATTTTTTCTTCTGTGAAATGGGTGTTTTGTCGTGCCATGTTCTTAGATTTCCAACTATGTCCCAGGCCCCAAAATGCACATTGATCTGCATTGCATCCTTCTTGATTTAGAAGTAAACAGGGAGCCTTGTAAGCAAAATGTTCTTGGCTTACTATTGTGCAGGATGCTGTGCTATCTGGCTGACTTGCACCTCTGCAGCGTTATTGTCCATGCTGCATCAGGTCTCCTTACTGTTTCACAATATTTGTACAACAACGCACTGCATGGGGTGTGTTTGGAACCCCGTCGCTATATTCAAAACATTTACCTGCTTTACAACACTGCTATATTTGTTAAGTAGTAGTAGTAGTTGTTGTTGTTTTTCATTTAAGAAACAATTATCCACATTGCACCCCAAAACAACTTACAATGTAAAAAGAAATATAAAACTGTTGCATATCTAAAAAGTCAAAACAATTTCAAATATAAACAACAATCAAACAATTAAAAATATAAAAACAGTTTGAAACAAACAGCACATGCATAAAATCAATTCAATTCCAAGTTGTGCCCAGAATTTCTAGTGTGGACCAGTGTAATATACATATTGCTGCATATTTTAAGTCCAGGACAAATGTCACTCCAATTCTCTTACTGCCACTGAATATGCTTTTATTTGAAGAATCCACACAAACAGCAAAGAGCAACGTCTTTTTTTCCTCCTAACTGCTGTTCAGATAATGTTATGTAAGTCCTGATGTCGTGAACCATATAGTAGGATGAATGGAACTATAAGGGGGAAAGGCATGTTCTAGGAGGGACCCGCTTGGGAGTGCAACCAGGAAGGTGAGGAAGGAAGCCAAGGCTGAACTTCTTGGTTACTTCCTAACATGCAGCAGAGCCTTCATTGTTTGAATGATAAAGGTCTCTTTCCCACAACCCTGCCTTCCTGCTGTTACATGTCTATCTAATGAAACAACTAGACTGCCATTCAACAAATAGGATCCTTTTCACTGACCTTAACAAAGTTTGTACTCATTCTCTATAACGGAAGAAGATTCTTCATTGCATAAATTGGCTCAAGCTAACAACTAGCTTTTCTCCCTAAAGGAACTTTGTTATCATAGGAAACTACATGAAAAAGCAAGAAATCAATTCAAATTACGGTATATTTCACGTTAATTAAAGCAAACTGTGGGCCGGCTTCAGCTCTCACCTGGCCCAGGTATCAAGTAAACCATAAATATTTTGCTAGAGAGAAGAACCAGTCTGAGACAAAATGTACTAGTTCTTAAAAGTAAAAGTTAAGCACCTTGAAATCCCATTCATTTCAATGGAAGATTTTAACACATCCTGTTTCACTCATGGAAATCAATGGGCCATCAGAATGGATCATCTCCCATTAGCTTCCATTTTTGCTGTTGGAACATTTAGAAACTATATTTTTCTTTTTTTAAATAGCTGTATTGATTAGCACCTTTTCCCTATCAACCAAGTTCCTAACTAGCTTCCTTGAATTTTGTGCTCCATTGTATAAACCGGAAGAAGCATTATGTTCTTAAATCACCCTACACACACAACCTGCCCTAGAAAACAATGCTTAATAATCATTTCACTGTTCATTTTACATCAGATTCAGTTTAGTAAAAGTGGTAGGATTCAAAACAGTTTAACTAGCTAAGCCATCATATGTTAATATGGATAATCAGCAACCCAAAAGATTGAGCTGAGCAGTGACCCAAGGACTCAATTGTATCCATCACAAGGCTTCCTACTGATCTCTACCAGAACATGAAGCCTATTATGATTTCCTTATAATGCATGAAAGTAGAGACATGGCCAAAGTCAGAAGGGTCGTATCTCAATGGTAGAGCATCTGATTTGCATGCAGAAGGTCCCTCTTTCAATCCCTAGCATCTCTCAGTAGGGCTGGGAGACAACCCTTTCAATGTGACAATATGTTCCGATTCCATTGATCCATTGAGCTGAGTACTATTGACACAGACTGGCAGCAGCTCTCCAAGGTTTCAGGCATCATTCTCTCCTAGCCCTAGGACCTTCTCCTAGCCCTAGGACCTTCTCCTAGCCCTGGGACCTTCTCCAGGCAGAGCAGATGCTCTGGCAATGATACACTCCTTCTCCCAGACATACTTCCTCCTCTGATGTGTGTTCCTCAGCTAATGCTTTGGGAAAAACCTCTCCTTATTATGCACCTCAGCTGCTCAGAAGGGGATATATATATGCAGGTCAAATAGCAAGGTCCAAATGCGCTATCTTCAGATGCTAGGAGGACACAAATGTACACGATAAGGTGTTTCCTATTGCTGAAAAATTCATTTCCCCGAAAGGGTTCAAAGATTACTGTTTTTAAAAGGAAGGAAATCAGAAACAACAGCAATTAATTTATCTGCCTCAGGAGTCAAAGGGAGTTATGGAGCCAAGGGGAAGAAAGGGCCGTAAATCAGTGGTAGAGCATTTGCATTGCATTCAGTAGTTCTCAAGTACAATCCCTGGCAGCTCCAGGTAAGGCTGGAAATCTGCCACCCGAAACACTGGAAGGTGTTACCAGTCAGTGAGCTAGATGGTGCATAAGGCAGCTGGTGGGTTGACACTATATTGCTGTTTCATTGGCCAGTTGATGAGAAGGAAACAGTGGCTGAAACTGATGAAGCTGATCTTGGGAAAGATACTCTTCTAGATATACGTAAATCCATTCAGAGCTTTATATGCTAGCACTAGCACCTTGAATCAGGACTGGTTGCTCACTGGCACCCACTGCAGCACTTTGACACATGGTGGGTTGCCACCATATGTAAAATGAAAATATTTCCAAGAGAGAGATGGGTGAACAGGATGTCCATGTCCTGTTGAGCGACAGCAGAACTACAGTGGTGCCTCGCAAGACGAAAAGAATCTGTTCTGTGATTCTCTTCGTCTAGCGGTTTTTTCGTCTTGCGAAGCAAGCCCATTGACGGATTAGCAGATTAGCGCTATTAGCAGCTTTTAGCGGCTTTTATCGGCTTATCGGCTTATCGGATCAGCTGATAAGCGGCTTAGCAGCTTAGAAAAAGAGGGGGAAGGAAAAAAACCCGGCAAGAACTCGCAAGACATTTTTGTCTTGCGAAGCAAGCCCATAGGAGATTCGTTTTGCGAAGCACCTCCAAAACGGAAAACTCTTTCGTCCAGCGAGTTTTCCGTCTTGCGAGGCATTCATCTTGCGGGGCACCACTGTATAGGCATGATGTCCATGGTAGGCTATCAATGAGAGGCAGCACAATTCTAGCTGTGTTTGCTTAGAAGTTAGTCCCAATGTGTTCAATAGAGCTTACTCTAAGTAAAATATGTGTAGGCATACAGCCTGAGTAAATGTATGATTTCTATATAACATCACCCCCAGAGGACAGGATCACACTTCAAAACGACCTTGACAGATTAGAGAACTGGGCAAAAGCAAACAAGATGAATTTTAACAGGGAGAAATGTAAAGTATTGCACTTGGGCAAAAAAAAATGAGAGGCACAAATACAAGATGGGTGACACATGGCTTGAGAGCAGTACATGTGAAAAGGATCTAGGAGTCTTGGTTGACCACAAACTTGACATGAGCCAACAGTGTGACGTGGCAGCTAAAAAAGCCAATGCAATTCTGGGCTGCATCAATAGGAGCATAGCATCTAGATCAAGGGAAGTAATAGTGCCACTGTATTCTGCTCTGGTCAGACCTCACCTGGAGTACTGTGTCCAGTTCTGGGCACCACAATTCAAGCAGGACACTGACAAACTGGAACGTGTCCAGAGGAGGGCAACCAAAATGGTCAAAGGCCTGGAAACGATGCCTTATGAGGAACGGCTAAGGGAGCTGGGCATGTTTAGCCTGGAGAAGAGGAGGTTAAGGGGTGATATGATAGCCATGTTCAAATATATAAAAGGATGTCACATAGAGGAGGGAGAAAGGTTGTTTTCTGCTGCTCCAGACAAGCGTACACGGAGCAATGGATCCAAACTACAAGAAAGAAGATTCCACCTAAACATTAGGAAGAACTTCCTGACAGTAAGAGCTGTTCGACAGTGGAATTTGCTGCCAAGGAGTGTGGTGGAGTCTCCTACTTTGGAGGTCTTTAAGCAGAGGCTTGACAACCATATGTCAGGAGTGCTCTGATGGTGTTTCCTGCTTGGCAGGGGGTTGGACTCGATGGCCCTTGTGGTCTCTTCCAACTCTATGATTCTATGATTCTATGATCAATAAATTGCAAGTGGGTCTTGTGTTGCTTTGGATCATGTTGAAGCCAGCATGTTGGGATGCATAATCATAAACCTTAAAAAAAAAGATCCTGCTTAGCCAAAAAGCTCGTAGGATTAACTTGGACAAGCCTCCCTTCACTTCTACCTTACCACAGTTGGTTTTTATGAAGTTAACTTGATACCCTGGATATCCTGGCAGATTCTTGACAAACATGCAAGAGAACAGCCAAAAGCAGCCCCAGATGGGCTGCCATACATTGCTGTTAGGCTATAATTGCCTTTGTTCATAGATCACATATTATTACAGATCTGATCTACTTCATCACTGTTATTCTGTGAATAAGCTAGGAGTAAATATATCAGCTGCTTCAACTGTATAAACCGTGTGAGATACATGGATGGGGAAATACTCTAGGAAAGATCGCTGTGGTTAGCACTGGAGCAAACTGAGTTCCTTAAAAGCAGGGTGGCTTCCAAGTGTAGCCTTCCAGATGTCGTTGTACTACAAATCCCCTCAGCCTGTATGGGCAATGTTCAGGGATGATGGTGGTTGTAGTCCAGCAACATCTGGAGGGCCACAGGTTAGCCATCCTTGCTTTAAACATACATAAGGACCAGCTTCCTGGAACAATTATATATTTGGTGTTTAAAAAAAGTTTGTCCTCTTCTCTCCCCAACCCCCACCCCTAATGGATTAGTCTTCAAAATGTTATGACGATAATGGGGCACATAGGTTTATAGTAGCTGCTACTCTCTGTTCTTCTCAGGGATTCTCAACAAAATTTGCTGAGGCTTAGAAGTTTTCATATGCAATTAGGCTAACTGGCTGTGTTGAATGTTTAAGACCTTCTCTCTGAAAGATTTAGGAATGCAGCTGTTTATCAGATGGAATGAAAATAGAGCCACTGAATTTCTTTGCAAATGGATTAGTTTGTTTCAGACGCTGAAGAACTAAGCTCTGCGATCTCATTTTTACAGCCAGGCGTACTTTTGAATTAATTTCATCCATGATGCATGTTGCCAGTTTTCACAACAAAGGAAGCACTTATATGGGAAAGTGTTTGTTTCAAATCTGAAAAGACACCTTCAAGTCTCATTTAATGTTTCGGTGACACCAGCCATTGTCTGTGGGAAGTTGCTACTTTTTTATCTGCCTCCTAATATGACAGTGCCTTGTTATTAGGGACAGATGGATCAGTCTGTTTCCGGTCTGTGTCAGTTTTGCATGTGTTCATTCATAAGTCCATTCCATCCCGTTCCCATATTAATCTGCCATTTTTTAAAGAAAGAAAATCCATATGAAAACCCATATTTAAATTGAGGGTGCTTGACGAATTCGATTTCTGTGAATTCCTATGCATATTTTAGGATGAAATGCATTTATACTGTATTTCTAAAGATGATGAGATGGTGTCTCAGGGTCAGAGGATACATCCATTTAGGGACGTGGGATAAATTTGATTCAGTTTGTGTTTAAAGGCAAACCTACCTAATGTGCCCTTTCTGAAAAAATGCATGAACTGAAAGATGGCCATCCTTCAAAATTCACAATTCTGTGAATTTTGCAATGCAGTTCCAGCCAAATGTTTGCCTATACTGGGATAAAGAGAACATTAAAATGCTTTTTGTGGTGGGAGGTATACAAAATAGCATTATATTAGAGAAATTTGTTTTGTAAAAATTGCATACAAAAATATGTATATTGGGATAAACTTGCTCTTCTATGCTGGTGAATTTTCATGCAAACATTTTTTAAAATTGCAAACTGATGTGGAAATGCAAAGAACTAAATGTAAGTGTGGAAAAATGAGAAACTGGGAGAAACCAAAACTGACAGATTAGCCCATCCCTAAATCTCTTTTCCCTTTCTGAAAAGTGCTCTCCCCACTGCCATACAATTTCCATAACTCTGCCTCTACCGACCCCAGAGCTATAACATAAGTAAAACCAAAAGGGGGTATCAGTTTGGCAAAAAAAGAGGGATTGGGATCGATTGCTTGGAGACATGTCTGAGTAGGAATGGGGAAAGGCTTGTATCCAAAAATAAAATTATTTCCCAGCCCTCCCCCCTGCAGCGCAACCTAAAACCTAGGAGAACTTTATGCCAGGTCAGGACCAGGCATAAGTATCTTCCTTACATTTGCCTCACATTGTTTTGAATGAAATGGCAAAAGTGGATATGGACATAGGAAGCTGCCTTAGAGTGAGTCAAGCCATTGCTCTATTCAGTTTAGTATACTGACTGGCAACAGGTCTCCTGGGTTTCAGGCAAAGGTCTGTGTAGAGATGCCAGGCATTGAATCTGGGACCTTCTGCATACAAAGAAGATGCACTGCCATGGAACTAAAAGCGGGGATGTAAAAAAAAGGATGGAGGAGCTGAAAAGCAGTCCTCTACCCTGCTGGCAAGAGCCAAAAAGGACATTGGATGTGGTAGCTTAGCTGACTTCAGAATTCCCCCAACCTGCATCACATGAGGATTACATTTGAAGGTGAACACCCCCAACTCATGTTTTCCAAAACAATATGTGAAAGAAAACACATCCACCCTTTGAAATTTGCACTTCTCTGAAATGTTGCAAGGGCATTCTCTAGCACTGAAATTTGCACTAAGATGAATTTTCATTTGGGGTGTGTGTGTGTGTGTGTGTGTGTGTGTGTGTGTGTGTGTAGATATATAGATATAGACAGATTCAACTATCCCAAACACAGGTACAAAGACTCTACATTCTCTAAGCATTACATTATGAGCATTCAGGTCCACCACCTTGTACACAGGTTCATAGAGTGAACTCTCACA
The DNA here is from genome assembly GCF_965112155.1 of Podarcis liolepis. Lineage (NCBI taxonomy): Eukaryota > Metazoa > Chordata > Lepidosauria > Squamata > Lacertidae > Podarcis > Podarcis liolepis. The sequence continues at coordinate 51,502,005 of NC_139561.1, read as the reverse complement.
GCATGTCATTCAGTTAAGTTTTACCCAGAGTAAGCCTATTGAAATTAATAGCCATGCTCATTAATTTCAGTGGTCCACTCTGAGTAAAACTTAGTTGAATGCAATGGATGGTATTCGATGTTAGTCTCAATTAGTGTAGACCCAATGAAGTGACTGAACACGACTAAGATTTATTAATTGCAAAGGGTCTACTCTGAGTAGGACTTAGTTGAACATCACCCACTGTGTGAACACCCCTCACTTCGCATTCTAGAAGTGAAATCTTTTGCATCTTTTGCCCTGGGAAGGAGGGCACGGGGACGAGAGGATAGTAGCTTCATAGGGCAACATGGCCCTCGGGTTTCCATGAATTCTGCTATTGTCTTGCCTACTGTACCTGTCTAAACTTCTACTGTGCCAACTTTTCCCAGGAGATCTGCAGCATTAGAAAAAGAAAGAAAGAGCAAAAGTGACATTAAGAACATGAAAGATCCTTGAATAATTAGTGTTTTTCAAAGTGGGTTAGAGCAGACTTAAAGTAATCTGACATGATGTAATCCTAGCAAAATTGCAGAAAAGCAGAAATTAAGTATTTGTTTGGAGTATTAAAGCATCTCATGTAAGATATTATTAAGCACTGTCATTAACTTAATATACTTTTAAAAGAAGAAATAGGAACTTAATATTTCAGATTAAAAACATAGTTGCTGTACATGCATAATACATACTTCGCCTTCTGTTGCCTTAATTGCTCCTGACTGCCAGAACTGAGAGAGAACCGTACTATTGGAATCAGCAGAACGAAGGCACAATCTATTTAAAATGCCTCAGTTACTTCTAGGGTAGCATTTCAGGAAACTGCATTGATTTCAGTAGAGCAGGCCTGAATCACCACAACTAGGCAAAAAAGAACAGAAGATTCTGCTGGGTCAAACCAGCCCCCCCCATCTGCTCCAGCTTCCTGTCCCCACAGTGGCCAATCAGTTACTCCCAGGAAAGGAGATATGAATAAGTGTGCATGCAAACGAAAGCTCATACCAATAACAAACTTAGTTGGTCTCTAAGGTGCTACTGGAAGGAATTTTTTCATTTTGTTTCAACCACTGCAGACCAACACGGTTACCTACCTGTTCCCAGGAAAAGGGCCATAGCTCAGTCATAGAGCACCACCAGGTGAACAGTCTCACCTGCAATGTCCCAGTCTGAAGAAGGGCCCTGTCCTCAGATCGAAGTTGTGGGTGGGTGGGTGGCCATGTAAGGGGAGGAGTGTTGGATTGGCAAGGGGATGGAAGAGGAGGGAGATAAAGGGGATGGAAGAGGAACAGGTGAGCTAGTAGGGGAAAGGAGCTGAGGCAGAAAGAGGAGGTTGGGGGAGGCAGCTAGGCAGTCTCTGGCAACAAAATGCCTTACTTGAACTCCAAGAAGGGTCTAGAGTAGGGGTGGGAACCTCAGGCTCAGGGACCAAATGCAGCCATCTAATATTCTCTGTTTGGCCCTCAAAACTCTCTCCAGGTCACTCCCTTCTCTGCCCATACTTCACTCCCAGAGTGTTTCCGCCTGACTGGAATGTGTCTTTGAATTCTAACAACACTCTTCACTTTTCTGGATGGAAGATAGAGGAAAGCATGTGAGTGTGTGTAGAAAATAGCCAGCTGTACAAAGGTAACATTTCCATTTGTTACTCTGCCCACTTTTGCCTCTGCCCTCACCTACCACTCACAAGTGGCCCTTGGGAGATTATCCAGTAGGGAATGTGGCCTTCAGGCTGAAAAGGGTTCCCCATCCCTGGTCCAGAGCAGGGGCTCAGGTCCAGAGTGCCCCATTTTCCTAGACACAGTCTATGCATCACAGCAGAATTTACTCACATAAATTTACAAGTCGTTATGCAAATAGGGATTATTTAGTTATCTTGCCATTCAATTAATGTAACATAATTTGCAGTGTGCACAGATAGAAAGTGTCTTGTCTCCAGGGCTTTTCTTTGACTCTCTGACTCTCTGTCTCTCTGCATTTACTTCTCAGCTCTCATTCCCTTCCACCTGTTTCCCTTGTGGCGCCACTTCTTTTGCCCCACATCTTGCACAATTTTGCTATCCTGGGGCAAAGGTGGGAACAACACTAAGCAGATTTTCGCATGTGAGCCTGATGAGTTTTTTGGCAACACTGGAGCAGTGTCAACCTTCGGCTGGCTCTAGTGTGCTGGTTTCTGAACAGACGACGAGATCTTCATGATGCTTTGGTTAGGAACATAGGAAACTACTGAACTAGATGAGTCAGACCATTGGCTCATCTAGTTCAGTACTGTCTACACTAACTGACAGTGACTCTCCAGGGTTTTAGACAGGGGACTTTCCCAACCCTACCTGTAGATGCCTTAGACTGAACCTGGGATCCACATGAAAAGCAGATGCTCTACCACTGAGCTACATCCCTTCCTTGAATCTCCCTGTATGCAACAGATCTAGTGCTCCAGTACCATACTTATCATTTAGTGAAACAGTAGGTATCAGGACCAGGTTCAGGGGCCATTGACCCAACTGGGTGAGGCAAAACAAAACAGGCAAAGGAGGCTGTGGTTAAGAGACAGAGGGTGATAGCCAACTAAGTCATACCAATTGAATGTCTATTGAAATTAAGGTATTTAAGGCCCTTGATTTAAATAGATTTGCTTCAAATATGACTGTCATTGGCATTACCCACATCCATGTCATAATGCCTATAGGAAGCTGCTTTCAAAACTGAGGAGGTCATTGGATCATTGGGTTTGGACATGGGTAACTGAGGAAGAAATCCTTGCTCAGCATACAGGTCACCTGTTGTCCTTGGTTAAGTTAATACCAAAGAGATTTTTATACAAGTATGTGCATTGATGTATGCATATGATTTATGTACTGGTTGCTTTAGGAATCCTGGATTGCATATGTGAATAACATGTGTATAATATTATACATTTAAAAATGTGTATAATAATGTATATAATATGTGGGAATTGCTTCTGTTTTTAGCAGTACCAGTAAAAAAAAAAAATAACTCCTTGTTGTGTTTAAATATTAGAAGAACTATTTGGTGATGAACTCAAAACTCAGATTTCATAAATTTCCATTCCTAGGAACTAATGAAAAGAAACTGTTCAATTAAGTCCAATGGGGGAATGTAAAGAGGCTGCAGATTTTTTTCTAGAGAGAAGATGCCTCACCCAGTGTCTGCAGGTCTTGCTCCAGTCAGCCTTCTCCAATCAGCTGCAGCACATTATTTAATATAATCATCATTCTACTGCCAGGAACAGAGAGAGATTCCCATGGGACTTTCTGCCGCAGATACAAAAATGACTTGACCAGCCTTGGGTACCATGCATCTCGATTGGGAGAAGTGACATTTGCTGCACCTTTTGAGGCAGCAGAATGACTTGAGCTGGCCCTGATTCCATCTGTTTTATTTGCTACCTCCTCCTTTCCTCCTATTTAGTCCTCCTCTTTGGTACCAGCACCTCTTTAGACAAACTTCTCGACTGTACAGTGGTACCTCGGGTTACAGACACTTCAGGTTACAGACTCTGCTAACCCAGAAATAGTACCTCGGGTTAAGAACTTTGCTTCAGAGTGAGAACAGAAATCACGTGGCGGCAGTGCGGTGGCAGTGGGAGGTCCCATTAGCTAAAGTGGTACTTCAGGTTAAGAACAGTTTCAGGTTAAGAATGGACCTCTGGAACGAATTAAGTTGAATGTACCACTGTACAAGTTGAATGGCAGATTTCAGCAATTGAGCCCTGTTTAAATACCTTTATAATACAGTGTTGCATAATGAAATGGAACTGAGGGACACTCGCAGGCCTCGCTAAAAAATACACTGAAACCCAGAGAGCCTCTGAGTTTACTTTGCATCAGCTGAACAGCCAATGCCAGCTGGCAAAGAAGATATTGTAATGATCAATTGCTTGTCTTCATTTTTTGCCACCCATTTCCCTATAACTCACCATCCTGACCCAGATTTATTTCTTTTCACTACGTTGGCCCTAACTCATTTCTTTGGTAATAAAACGAATAGCTCTTAATGCATTCACATGCTGTACATAACTGCCTGCCCTCTCCTGAGCAGACCAGTCTCAAAGACTCAAAGGAATCCAGCTCTATAATCTTCTAATTAGAGAGAAGGGGAAGAAAATGTAGATGGGAAAACCCACAAGGGAGAAGAGAAAGAAGGCAAAAATTGAATGCAACCTACAGGGAGAAGGGGGAAAAATACAATAACAAAGTTTCCTAATGGTTCCCCAAATCATTTAGCTTTTTAGACAAGGCTGCCTGAGCTGATTCTTCCTGCCAAATGCTGCTCCACAGCTGCAGCACTATGATCACTTGCCAAATTCTGGGCAAAGCCTAGACGTGTTGATGTGTTGCTGACGTGATTCAGGTAGGCCCTTTCCTTGCCTGGGTTGCATGGTGGTGTCTGTGAAAGAGCTTTTGCAACAGGGATAGATCCTAAGCAAGTTCCTGGAGACCTCTACCTGCGCTGAAAAGGAATGGCAGTAAATAAGTGACTTCAGAACATAGGAACACCTGCCTCCACTTGGAATTATACCTCACCTTTTCACACAAACAGTAGCCAAGGCACTGGGCTAGTAAGGGGTCTGGCTTGGGAAGATTCCAAGGACCAAATGAAGAGGCCTGTAGGGTCATATCTGTCTCCTGGGCCTAGGTTACACAGCCTAAATTTTTTTCATATGTGTTTTGAAGTTTTGTAAGTCACCCTGGGAATTTTTGTGCAGGGTGGGGCATCAATCTATCCAGTAAATGAGAAAAGCCCTATGGATCAGGCCCAAAGTCCATGTAGTTCAGCATACTTGAAAGCTTTCAAGGAGAACACAAAGGTCTTAAACAGGGAGAACATCATAAATGTCAAACAGACACCCACCATTCAGTGGAGCCAAATCTTCCAGGTGCACAATGAATCGGCATCTACCTCTTCCCCATTGCATCCTTGATTGCATTTATCAGCAATGTCTGGCTCACAATTATGGTTTTTAAACATACAGCAACAGGAGAAGAAAATCCGGAGGCAAGTGTATTGGTCTGCGACTCTTCTGTGACTTGGCGGCGTGGATTCCTCAGCATTGCACCTGTTTTTGCTTTCTCGGCTGCTCAAGAGTCATTCAAAGTTCAGAGTTACTGAACCCATCACATGAAAGTCCCAAGTATCGTTTGCATTGTCCCCGTTGATATGAACATTATGCACAGGTTCAGCTGTGTCCCATGTTCCCTGCCTGCTACGACTGTCTTCAATTTGTTTGTTCCTTTAATTTATATTTATTTCCCAAATACCATATGTTTTTCAGCAATGTCTTTCCCTCCCTCCCCTTCCCATCAGCAAAGACGGGGAAACAGAGAACACATGTTCACCCCATGAATGACCTCCAAGGGAAACCACTTCCCCCAGGGGTAGGATGTAATTCAGAAACAGCGCAAGGCCCATGGAAAACCCTTCTTGATCAGACAGCTGTATTGCTAGCACTGGGAACGTTTCTGCTTCATGTATCGATAGCAAAAGTGTGAAGAGCATATCATGGGGATAATGAAGGATTTAGCCTTCTGTGTAATCGGTCCCTCAACCCTCGTAAGCAAGACAACACATTATTTGCACTGTTGAAAGAACTGAATGCATCAGGCATCCAGTGTGGCTTTCTAGCTGTCCTGGCTTGTCTCACATGGGACTGGGTTTGCAGAGCTTGACCAGGTTAAAATGACTGGAAATCAATGTGATTTGACAGCTGGGGGGAGTGTTGCAAAGAAAGAAAAGGGGGGAGCTTAACGTTCAAGCTCTTGAGCAATGAGAGCCCTCTGAGCTGATGTGGAACATCAGGAGAGCCTATTGATTGTCTGATCTTGCTGCATGTTTTCAATATGTAGCAGCTCTGACTCATTTGATATGATGAACCTCTCTCTGACTTCTCTGCACTTCTTACTGGGTCTCCCAGTGCAGGTGCATATTGCATAGATGTTGCAGTTGCTTGGGATGGTTCTGTAAAAATAGACCCAATGATCACATGGTTCGATGCAGCCAGAGATTCAATGGGTGGTTACTGAAGACAGAGTTCTTTTCTGGAGTGAGGGGTACCCCAAAAAGACCCTTCTGGTACCCATGTTGCGTACTGTTCATCTGCAATCCTACGCACACTTAGCCAGGAGTAAGTTCAATTGAACTTGATGGGACTTACTTCTGAGTAGACATGCATAGTATAGGATTGTGCTTTTAGATTTCAGGAATGCTTTCTCTCTCATCCATAGACACACACACATACACACACCAAACATGCATTATTTTATTGTGACTGCCCCTGTTTTGTAGATCAGCATTCCTGTTGAGATACAACAGGTACCCACTATCTGTGCTTTTTTGCAAATAACTGAAGACATTTTCCTGTAGACAAGCTTTCCTGTCTGGATGAAAATATTTCTGCTTTAGGTTTAATGTCAAAGTAAAATGAACACCTATCAATAGTTCCTTTTTCTACTGTTTTAAGAACTATTTTTACTTGTTCTTATGGTATATTTGTAAATCACCTTGGAAAATGTGACATCATCATCATAGAAGAAGAAGAAGAAGAAGAAGAAGAAGAAGAAGAAGAAGAAGAAGAAGAAGAAGAAGAAGAAGGGTGGTAATCAATGTGAGTCTTAGACAGAGTAGAACTTAGTTGGATACAGCCTATACAGAATAAATCACATATAGAGTTATTTCAAGACAGTTCAGTTTTTCAGCATTGGAAATATTTCCTTGCATGCATTTTCCCAAGACTACCATTCCAAAACAGCACCATTTTATCCCTTTTTATTTTGAATATAGTCATTGCGCCATCGCAACCTGCCTGTGATGTCATAATTGCTGATAATGTTGACATAACAAATACATGCCCCATTTTTCTTGCCCCGGTCATCTACTAAAGCCCTCCTCAGTTTAGTGGTGGAGCTCTTGTTTTGCATGTAAGAAACCCTGTTTGAGCCCCACCATCTCATTTTTTAAAAGGCTCTCATGAGCCAAGGCTGGGAAAGACCTTTCCCTGGGGTCTTGGAGAAGCCCATCCAGAGTAGGCAGCACTGGGCAAGATGCTGGGCAAGACCATGCCCAAAGGTCTGGCTTGGTTTAGGGCAACAGTTCTGAAAACAACAAAAGACAGAAGGCAACTTTCTTTATTTTATCTGCACTGGAGTGGAAAGACCAAAATAATAATAATTTTCTTTTTTTAAAAATGCTGCCAAGCTACGCTGAACTGCCTGCTAAAATTGAAAGATTTAACTGTTGGCACAGAATGCTACAATTCTTTCTTGATGCCTTGCCTGCTTCAGTAATACAACAAGTCACTGATTGATTCTCTAATAGTTGCATTAATCAGCAAATTCTACACTGAAGCAGTGCGATAGATAATACACTCTCCTCCTTTAAGATATAAGGGGGTAAAATGGAAGGCTGGAAAAGAGGCCCACTTGAATGGCTCTTTTGCTGTATCTGAACTACCAGCTGTTTCTAATATCCCTGGATTCAAAACAAGTGCACTGATCTGTCTTGAGTAAGACAAGCCATTTTTTAAAAAATGGACAAGACAGGCATGGAACCCTTTAATCATTTAGAAGTTCTCGTGCATTCACACCGGCTCATAGCACCACTACAACCCACTGAGACTCTTGTTCTTACAAGAAGGCAAGAAAGGTCATAACACGTTTTATGAATATATCAAAAACTAGTGTCTATGATGAACCAGACTCTAGTCCATGAAAACTTAATAAAATTTACTCGTTTTCAATGTGCCACAAGATGCTTTTTTGATTTTACATTCTGAATATAAATAATTATAATGCTGTATTGTGGAAGACTGTGACCAGGCAGCTTGTGTGCCTGCTCTGTCTGCTATCCAGGGACTAACAGTTGATGGGTAACTGCAAGGCCCCTGCAGGTCCTTCTTCTTAGAGTTCTTTATGTTTAAAATGGACTTGAAATATACTTTAGAGTCAGGACTGTAAAGCAGGATGTTGCCTTAGAATTGTAAGATTAGGCTGAAGGGTAGTTATGATTACCAAACACATGGTTTAGTGTAGGAGGCCCCCAGATGTTGGACCCCCAGCTCCAATGAGCAGAGATTATGGGACCTGGAGTACAACAAGGTCTGGAAGGGCCACACGTTCTCTGTCTCTGGCTTAGAGAATCCTACTAGGAGACACACACACAGAGAGAGAGAGTGTGTGAATGGGGAGTGGGGCAACACATTTGGATCATGAAGGTTTGTTTGCTTTTTGGCGTGCTTGGTGGGTTTAAAAGCTTAAGAGCAAATTCAGGACCAGGACCAAGGAGTTTCTGGGTAGCTCACACAGAACGTATGACATTGGCTCCTTCCCTGCCCCAACCCTGGACCACTGTAAGAAATGCCAATGGCCACATGCTATTGCCACACAAGTTGGGGGGGGGGCTTGTAGCATGAGAGGTGGCGCATTTGCTGGGGGCAGTGAGTGCTGGTGTCCATTGGGAGTAGTCAGGCAGGAAGGAGGGCAATATGACCGCCAGGGTCAATTAATTCTAGTTTTGCCACCATCCTCCTCCCTGCTGATTTCTACAAAGGCAACACTTTGACTTAGGAGGAAGATGCTGACAGATAGTGCCACCCCCTGGACTAGTTCTAAGAAAGAAGGCAAGCAGCTGGGGTCTGACTGAGTTTGGTGGGCCAGTGCCCAATTCACCCAAATGTACCGGCCTCCACTGACTCAGGACCATCTCAAGCCTAGAACCCAGCCAGCGGCAGACCTACATGTTGGGGTCCTTGAAGCTTGAATTGTTATGGGAGCCCATTGGCAACCAGCAGTGAGGTCTGGGTAACCACAGTGGGGTTGTTCCACTACATCTCAAGAGTTTGCTTAAAACTGTTGTACTGGATTATCTCACATGTCAACGTCACTGGTGTGAATAAATATTTCCTATGCCTTGTAGTTTTCAAGTTTTGTGGGGGATTAAAAGTAAGGAAATGCATGGAATACATGCATGAATAAAGTCACTTCTGGGGCCCCTCCAAGATTAGGGGACCTGAAGCTTAAGCTTCATTCGTTTCATAGTAGATCCGCTCCTGGACCCAGCCCTGCTAGACACACCCAAGTGGTGATGTGGATAAACTCTGTGGCTCTTCAAAGAGGGATTCCCTTCTTCTCTTTTCCTAAATGCAGCAGAGCTGCATGCTTAGCTGAAGCTGCTGATTGCTGCTTATAATAAAAGAATGCTTTCGGAATACTAGAATATCTGGCAAGTGGCCATTGCCCACAATGTTAAATCGAGACTGGTACTGTTTTTCTGGCTTGCAAAAAAATAACAACACACATGTGCAAAAAGGAAAAAAAAACCCCCAACCCAACGCAGATATCTGATTTCAACACGAACAGCGGTAAATAGCACTTTTTAAAGGAGTGCCTTAGTGCTCACAAGGTGTTCTTCTTATCTAATGACTAAAACGAGGCCATTCTGTAACTTGTTTATTAAGGGTCAATGATGTATCTCCTCATTTCTTTCTGGCTTTGTTCCCAGCCTAAATCAAGCCTGCTTCATCTCATATGGATGTGCAAGACAAACTCTGCAGATTGAAAACATCTGTATACAGAGTGAATGAACCACATGGCAGCGATGTCATGCCGAGATTGACTTCAATCCATCCCCTTTTGTTTGACTTGAGAGAAGCAGCACAAATAAATACAGTAGGGGCTGTTTAAACAAAGAGACCCCAGATCAATAAAGGTTTGTATAGCTTACAACCTTCAGCTATGCACACACAAAAATTGGGGCTAAACCTCACAATTGACGGGTCAATTGCCAGCTTGTTTACTTGGTTTTACCACTAATGTTTTAATGTGCCTTGCGTATGAGAGGTTTGCTTTTTTAAAAATAATAATCTCTATTTGCTCATTCATATTCTTTTTAAGGCGCGTCATGGTGAGGAGGAGGTGTAGAGGGATAATATTCAGCATTTTAAATTATTCAAAGTGATGCACATACCTTAAGAGAGCTCACACAACAGCTACGACCCAATGCCTAGCTTCAATTCATGAGCAGAAACAGAATTGAGTCCTCTAACTGTGGCCCTAGTGCTGGCATGAGTGCTATGCCTTTTGGTAGGCATGCATTCAGCCTGAAGCAGGGATCTCCACATATTTTGGTCTACAACTCCCATCATTCCTATTGGCCAAGCTGATGGGAGTTGTAGTCTGCAGTGTTTGGAGGGTTCCATGCTGGATACCTTTGGCATAAAGGGTCCCAGTGAATGTACAGATGTGAGTGTGTAGGAGCTCCTCCTTATAAGCAAGAAGGAATCCTGACCAGTTAGGAGAAGCCCCTTCATTCTATTGTCAAATGTGTGAGGTGTGGCTAGTGCGTATGTTAGAACTTGGGAAGCACAGCCAGCTGGCGTGATTCCAGTCACAGAGATGAATGGCAGGTGCTAAGATGACATATGCTGGAGCACTGCACTGGATAAAGTTTGATTCTTTCTAAGGCATTATCCCATATCTGTTAGAGATTGCACAATAAGAATATGGGGTGTCAGGAGTCAGAACCTTCCATAACTTTTTCCAGGAGCTGATTCCATACTGTCAAGGATAGTCAGTGTGGCACCATCCAAATGCTGTTGGGCACATCTCCCTTCATCTTTTACTACAAGCCATGCAAATTGGGGCCGATGGGAGTTGTAGTCCAACAACTTCTGAAGGGCACCACATTCACTAGATAGAAAGTACCGGTATGCATGCATGCGTGTGTGTGTGTGTATGTGTGCACTCCAGTAGGACAACTGGCTCTGGTGGTTGGACTTGGACCTCCTCTGAACATGCAAATGCCCTGCTGCAGAGTATGTTGGAAACCAAAGTTGTCGTGCCTGTTTCCAGGTTGCTGGAGCTGTTCCTCTAAAGCCTTGTTGGAACCAAAAACTAGAGATCCAAGTTGTAGTCTCAGCACAAACATTGTCCCCTGTCATTAAATAATTGAGGGCATTACCAACCTCCAAATCAGGAGACGTTACCTCATAGTTGGTGGGTCACAGGCAAAAACAAAAACCTCTTGGGGGGAAACAAGGCAGGATTATGGGATGCTCTAGAGATTTCTGTCCCAGGAAAGTTCAAGTTTGGTTTTTAAGGTCAAGAGGGAAACAAAGTGGGTTAACCACTCAATCCCCTTGCCAGCCCACAGTGGCCAAAATTGGTTCATTCCTGGCTGGACCATTAAGCACCATTGACCCAAGAGTCTGCAAAAAAGTCAGTTTAGCCCAATACACTACTATATTCAAATAGGACATTAAAGTGAAATCAGAGAGGTTTCCCACAAATATCCTCCTGTTAGAATTCTGTGCAGGAGAATGAAAGACATGGTTGTGATCAAAGGGTGTGACACCACGTCTTCGTCAGATGCCGGAGAAGTCATTTCCTAACAGCGGGCTATGGGCAAACTGGGGGGGGGGGGTCCTGTTAATGTGTCACACCATGCCACAGGAATCAAAATTGCTAATTGTGTGAATGGCATCTCATCACATCCAGTCCTCACTCAAAAACCTGTGGCTGCAAACTTCCTTTTATGGAAGCTGAATTCAGATCCTCCAGGCCCTGTGTAAGCTCTGAAGCAATAGCTCCAAGCTCAACTTCCAAGAACTGGACAGGCATGCACAGTCGACTCTTCTTTTAACTTATTTTGTGTTGAGCATGAAGGACTGCAGGTAGTTTGACTACCACCTCAATGTGCAAAAGATTGGGCAAGTAGGAAGGATGGCCTGAGACTATGGGGTACATGTGCCCCTGCACCCCTGCACAGATTGAGCCCATGAAGAGGGCTAGTATCTTGCAAAAATCTGGGTGCTTATGTTCTGAATCCCATAGATTACATATAAAGGTTCTTTCTGAATGGAATCTCACACCTTTTCACTATATTTTGGCTTGATTTGCATGGCAGTGTCAAAATCCAACTTCCACTTGAGGCAACTTTTTAAGGTTTTATTTTTCATGAAAAGAAAAGTTGATTATTGTCATTGATATTAACTTTCTAGAGGCCTACCCAAAGGATCTTGCAGACATTTCAGCATGATTGATTAAGCACTAGGGGAAAGTTATATTATGTAAGAGTATGCAAATAGCAAAATTGAGTTGTTCTCAAAACATTTTTGTCTGAAAGGCCAGGGAGAGCCCCAGGAGATGGAGAGTTTTGGAATGTATTTGCTGTAGAAGGGGAAGAAAACATAACTGTGTATAATAAATCAAATCATTTGAAAATTAATTGAGTTTAATCTAGGGAAATTTATGATGTTGCATCAAGCTGGGAACAGTACCCATAAAATCAGGGCCTTCTTGGTGGTGGTCTCATGTTTATGAAATTTCTTTCCAACTGAACTATTTATTTATGATGTTATTTATTAAATTTGTAAACCCACCCTTCATCTGAAGGACGGTTCACAATGTGGCCTTCAGATGGGCCTTAGAACCTATCTGTTCCAGGCTGCATTTCTCTAATCAGTGCTTTTGTGTTTCTAATTTTTGAGACTCTGAGCTGCCTTTATGTGCCTTTATGGAAATGAACACAAGAAAAATATTCCTGCTAGATCAGATTAAAGGCCTATCTAGTCCAGCATCCTGTTCTCACTGTGGTCAACCAGATGCCTCTGAGAAGCCCACAAGTTGGACATGAATGAAACAGCCCTCTCACCACTAGTGCTTCCCAGAAACTGGCATTTAGAAGCATGCAACCTCCAACACTGGGGGTAGTGCATAGCCATCATGCCTAGTAGCCACTGAGAAATCAGAAAAGCTTCATCTGTTAACAGTGACCCAGCGCAAGGCCAGGAGAAAAAGGGGTGGCAGTGAGGAAAAAATAATAATAATAATAATAATAATAATAATAATAATAATAATAAGAAGAAGAAGAAGAAGAAGAAGAAGAAGAGTAGTAGTAGTAGTAGTAGTAGTTTGGATTTGATACCCCACCTTTCACTCCCCTTAAGGAGTCTCAAAGCGGCTCACAATCTCCTTTCCCTTCCTCCCCCACAACAAACACTCTGTGAGGTGAGTGGGGCTGAGAGACTTCACAGAAGTGTGACTGGCACAAGGTCACCCAGCAGCTGCATGTGGAGACGCGAACCCGGTTCCCCAGATTATGAGACTATCGCTCTTAACCACTACACCACACTGGCTCTCAGTAGTTCAGAGATGGGGAGTCTCCAGCACTCCAGATGTTGGATTCCAACTCCCATTGATACCCACCAGCATGGCTAATAAACAGGGATTCAATAAACATCTGGAGAACCATAGGTTCCCCGTCCCTGCAGTAGCACATGAACTCTTGTTTGGATCACAGCTCCTACTCCAATTAGAGTTGTTGCACTTAGTTCCTGCTCAATGGTGCTGGTCATGAAACACACGGCCACAGAGAAATACACACACAGAGAGAGAAAGAAAGAGACAGACACACACACACACACACACACACACACACACACACACTGTATCAGGTGATAAAACAGCTGAAGAATGAACACAAAGGAATCCATAGCCATTAATTTTAATAGCTGGGGAGACAGATACTAATATTTTATGAGGTTTGATGCTATCAATGTTGGGTGTTTTTGTTTTTAAAAAGAAGATAATATCCAGCTTTATCCTTTTTTGTTTTAAAAGAAAGATAAAGCTGTCACATTACAGTTAGAAGAAAGCAACATTATGGTTAATAGTCCTCTTATTTATGGACAGAGCTTTCTCTCTGCTTCTATTTGTCAATATTTTGAAAAGTCAATCCATGATCCGTCTCTTTTACTTCTCTTCCACCGCCTCCCCCCAGCCCAAGCAAAAACCTTTCCTTTATTTTGTGAAGGCTTATTTTCTCTTCAATAGCTGTGCCATGTTGATACTCGCTGGCTTCTCTAGGCTATAGCTTGCAAAATGCCTACATTTAAATGTAGATTTTTGAGTTTACAAGGAAGATCCCTAGTCAAAGACTTCCCACTGCAATGTGGAAGGGGGAGGGAAAGGAGAAAATGAACTCTTCACCACTGCTACTCTCTTTCCCCCTTAAGCTCACTCTGTGCTACTCTCATTTGGCTGCACTTTCATCACTGGTTCACAATTTTACATGTTACACCAGAGGGAACAGCCCTACACTGGATTCTGCCCTATATGTCTTTGGAGGCTGCTGTCTGATAAATATTTTGTGTCAGAGAAATCAGTCACAGAAAGATAGTTTAAAAAGATGCCTAGTTCACTCCAGAAGTTCCAATTCTAGGGTAGTTAACTGCGTTGTGGTGCAATCCTATACATCATGGCAGGAGAGGGGAGTGAAGAGGGGCAGTGCCACACATCTGCTGCTTATCGGGAGGAGAAGAGTGAGGTGGCAGGTCAGGAGGGGGAGGTCTCCGCTGTGTCATGGCATTGGCAGAACCAGTCTGGTGCTCCTGCAAATGCCCCCACGAATCACCAACCATCTTGCCCCCCCCAGAAAGTCAGGCATGGGAAAGCTATTTCAGCTTGAGGGCTACATTCCTTTCTGGGCAATGGGGATATGCTTTGGGTTAACAAGGATCAGATTAGGCTGCTTTCACTTTTGCCTTTTGGTAGTAGCTCCAACCTTATACTAGGGCCAACCAACATGAAGACACCCTGCCCCCATGTTGCTGGGCTACTGCTGCCATCTTTCTTGACCATTGGCCTTGCTGGCAGGGGCTGACCGGAGCTGAAACTCTGGCAACATCTGGAGGGCACCACATTGTCTATCCCTGACTCATATTGTAGCTTTGTGTGGTGCTGTTCTAGCTGTGCTTTTAATTGCCCTATTTGGAGCCTTTACTTGGGATAGAACGGGGTCACTAACCTTTGTGGACCCATGGACACATTCCAGACATTGAGAGAATGCTGTTGGTGCCAGTCACAAAATGGCTGTCATGAGGTGTGGCATAGCAGAACATTAGAGTCCTTCTAGTCCAGCTGGATACTTTCAGGAATCTGATAATATGGGTTAGAAGTTTGTTGGATGCGGGGAATAAATGGATAGAGAGAAGCAAATGAGCCAAATTTACAATGCCTATTTTATATAGTAAGTATCAGATTCTCCCCTTCCTTTTTGGTGCATCCATTTGTTTCTTCCCTAACCTTTCACTTAAAAAAAAAAATCATGTTCTAGAGAGAATGCAAAGTAAACTGAAATGCTTTGACTATAGCTGCAACCCACATGCCCTCCTCTGTATACATAGAAAAGACAGTACGTGTTTCTGTAAATTGTGCAGCTTCATCCTGGAAAGTCATATTTTGCACCTCATCTGGTCTAAATATTGAGTTTATGGTGGTGGGGAGTAAGGGGGAGGAACGTTGCTTTGCATTATGTGTTATGGATGCATGATGTTTATTTAAGAACTCAGTTTGCAGGAATGTTTTCCAGACCTGCGGTTCACCGCAATAGACAGTTGTTGATATTCCAATCCCAAGAGTGTTAGAATATGTTTAGAAATTGCGACACTTTTTAAAACCAGATGTCCTACATAATCTACACCAAAAAAGGGGGTGTGGTGTGTATGTATGCAAATACAACTGTTATTTGGCTTAACGAACAGGCTGCTAAAGCAAGCCATGATGACTCTCAAAAGCTGTATTTTCTTTTCTTTTTTTGGAAATCATAGAATTGTAGAGTTAGGAGGGACTCCAAGAGTCATCTAGTCCAACAAGGGATGTAAAATCCCTAGAGGGGAAAAATGAAAATTAAGCAAACCCACTCTGTGCTACTGGGCAGAGATCAGGCCTGGCTACATTGCTTAGTATTACTGCTAGCTTTAAAAGATGAGACAAATTTATGGATAAGGCTAACAGCTATGGTGGCTTCACTGTTGGAGGCAATATGCCTCTCAGTACCAGTCACTGCACTCAGGTCTTGCTTGCAGGCTTCTTAATAGCTTCCAGTTGGCCAATGTGATAATAGCATACCAGACCAGATGAGTCTTTGACCTGACCTAGCCAAGCTGCTTTAACGTGCTTATACCATTTCCCCCCCATGGTTCTTTCCCACACTATGCTTTTAAAGCACACACCCACTTGTGCACCTAAAAATAATTGAAAAACAGATTTAGAAATGTGCATCACACAGGTACACTCCTAACAGAGGTAGAATTGATTGCAAGTGCCTGCAGGCCTATAGCGAGCAATCTTGTGGCCCCGAAAGCAAGGATGAAGAAGCTGTGGCTCTTCAGATATTGTTGGACCCAACTCCCATCAGCACTAACCAGCATGGCCAATGCTCAAAAACAATGAGAGCTGTAACCTAGCAACATCTGGAGGGCCACAGTTTCCCCATCCCTGCTTTAAAGGGTAGGGTGGTCATGTGAGCTACCTCACAGAGGATAGTTTGAAGACATGTCAGTGGTTGCTATTTGCTGTCAGAGGTCAGTATTTGTTGAGACAGTCTGAGTAAGGAAAGCAATTCAGAGCTTGAGACCACATTGCTCTCCACAGCCAAACACAGAGCTACAATGAGACAAGATTGTCATGAGCCCTGCATCCTAAGTCCTAGCACCAGAGGATTCAGATTTGGGTGAATCACAGGTCAAAACAGTAGGGGAGCCCTCACCACCCACTTCTACACCCTCCTAGCCTGAGAACAAGGCTCTCTCATTATCCTCATACCCCGAGAATGACTCCTCAGTATCTTCTCTCCTGCTTCACAGCCACTCAGGAGCACATAGCTGCTGAATTGTCTACAAGCCTTTAAAGATTTGCAGATGGCCGACATTGGAGTGGAAAGCTATGTCAGCCTCCCTAAAACATTGAGCTGCTCTGGACCTTTGCTGAGACAACATCTTCTATAGGTCAGGCAGGAGGGACCACTGGGAGCTGTCCAGGGTCCTGCCCTGCCGTGCCTGGGCGCTGTTTATTACTCCCAAGTCTCATCAGTGAAGGACTATGATGAAACATTCCAGACAGAGGGACTGTGGGAGCCCTTGAATATAGGTAGGGGGCAAGTCATGGCCCCCATAGCACTCTAAATCCGTAGCGAAGAGTTCCCATGCCCTTCATAATTTAGGCATAATTCCCCTGTTTGACATCCATATGAAAACCTCATTGAGCACCAATTGTTGTTTCAGTGAGCTCTAGAACTTGCCCCAGTATGCTCTGCAAAACAGAGGCACACATATGGAAAAGATTCACAGTTTGAAAATCAATGTTGTAGCAGGTATTTATTTAGCTTTATGTATGGCTCTCTGACCCACAACCTAATAATGGATTAAAAAAATCTAAATGGTTTTTTAAAAACTTCTTTTTTAAAAGAAAGAAAGAAAACCTCTCTGACTTACCCTGAAGGCCCCTAGCGAGTCTAAGACTTTGCCTCCTTAGCTCTTCAAAGGACAATTTATTAAGGAAGTTCATGACCATATTTATTTTACTGCTAAAGAGTTTGTTAGCACATTCAAGAAAGTGTGGGCGATTTTCTTGCTTTGGTTTATTGCCTGCTGGAGTGAGTTATTGCTTACCTGAGTGAGTCTGCTGAGCAATAGTTCAAATTAAAACTTGCCATTTATCATGTTCGCACCAATCCAAAATGACCACAGAATCCGAGCCATAATTATTTGCAGGCCTCTGGCTGCAGAGCTGTTGCAACAAGGTTTTTAAATACCATCACGGAGGCAACAGATAGGAAAAGTTGCATTAAAAGGAAACTCTGGGGTGGGGAGGTTTGTTCAAAAGCCATGATGGCTGCTCTAGTATTAGCAGAAATCCAGTGCCCCACATTATTCTTCAGCAGATGATAGAACAGGGCATGTCATCATTGCCTACAAAGAGGACACCCTGTGCATCTGTTTGCATATGCTCATTCATACATACAGAGGCACGTTTGCGGGGGGAGGGGCTACTAGAAGTTAAATAAAAATACAATACAACCAAAGCAGAAAGACAATACTTGTGAGAAATCAATATTTCAGTGTGGCAGTACCTGTTATCTAGCACTCCCTGCCTATTGATATTAGGCTGGTGCCATCATTGTACTGGTTTTGATACTGTGGCTCTGGGTGAAGCAAAACCCTCTTGGGGTGTTAATGCTGTGAGCCCTCCATTGTAAGCTCAGGTTGTATATATGTATAAATAAACCATATATCATAAAGACCCCACCGTTTCTGTTGTATCTCATTCCGAAAGAATTATGAACCCTGGAACCCCAGGAATCTCACACCACTTGGAGATTGAGGTGGTGTGCAACAAACAGTTTTTTAAAAAGCTCTTAGTTTTATCTATATTTTGATAATTTTGTTATGTTTACTGTTTAAAGACTATTATTTTACATCAATTGTGTGTGTGTGCATGCGTGCGTGCACAGTGGTATATAATTAAATCTTGTTAAATAAAAGTAAATAAATTGCTGGAAAGAAGGTGGCCAGTTGACCTGTGTGCTTCCTCAGTCTGCTGTCTGAGTGCTGCCTGTTGATGGGCAACTTTAAGGTCCCACCTGCAAACGCTTCTTTCAAATCGAGGATTGTCATCTGTAAAGAAGACACACACATGGTCTCAGTTGTGATTGTCCCAGGTCAGTGGATTGGAAAGTGTGTAAATTGTCCCTAAAAATTGTAGCAGTTGAGAGATTTCTGAGACAGCTTCTGGCTCAGGCAGCAAGCATAGCCAAATCTGACTTTTACCTTTTAGAAAAGGGAGGCAATTTGGCCAGGGAACTGAGAGCGTAAGAGAACTGGGGAGGTGGAAGCCAATCTGGCTCTTGCATCTGCATTTTCTCTGGGAAGGGAGGAAAGTTAAGCCCCCTAAAGCTCTAATTTATTTTATTTATGTTTTCCATTTGCATCCAAAAGTGGTCTATGGCTATAGCCCGGCAATAATGATAAAATTCCTCATTTTCACTCAGCACATGAATGAAACACATACAACAGGATGGTAAAAGCAATGCAGCTATGGCAGAGATAACAGTAAGGGAAAATTCCCATGCAAGTGTGACAAAAAGCTAGGCTAACCTCCTCCATAAGGTTTTCATTTTATTTACTCACTGGAGGCAGGCCAGAGCTGCTGACATATGTTCTATGGGATGTTTGGGACTCATTAGTGAGGTGAATTAGCACTGTAGCTTGACCTGTTGACAAGCATGATCTTTAACCTCCTGACGTAAAGGTGACTGCAATTTGCAAGGGCTTCACAACCTCCCCCCATCCCGAGTGGTTGGGAGGCAGGCTTATTTGCTTCTTCGAAACCATAAATGACGCTCGCTGTCTGAACTCAGTTGACTTGCCAGTTCATAGTGCATGGCACAAAACCAGAAGGCACAGTGTGGGGGTTTCTGTGCTACTAATCAATCTGCAATAGAGTAGAAGTTGGACAGAGATGCTTTACTCAAAAAGGTTGAGCTTCTTATCTTCTCCCTAAATAGGATATTTAAGCAACTGTTCATTATAGGAAATACATCAATAACAACAGCAGTGCTTTAACATGCATGCAGTTCTTGTCTGGGCAAAGGCAGATATTACTGAGGCAAGCATGTAAGTGATTAACAGTCTAAACAATAAAAGTGCATCATATAAGGACCGACATTTCTGTTAACTGTGACTTCTCTCAGTTTCTCTTTTTAGTTTCTTGAGTTTACTTCACCACATTTCTGCATCCATTTGCATTTTTTAAAAAAGCCATTCTGAAGATTTATCAGCATTTTAGTGCACATTTCTCCTAATATACACATTTTGCAAGGAATTTTCCCCAATACAGTGCATTTTTGTATGTTTATTTTCAATAATATATGAATTTTATGCACCCCTTTCCCTTACATACTCATTTTTGTATACATTTGGGGGTTGAAAACTGCACCACAAAACTCAGAGAACTTTGAAGGACAGCTGCGTTTCGGGTTGCATCTTGTTTTGGGAAGTGCAAATTATGAAGGTTTGCCTTAAAATGCAAAACCAAAATGAATTTCTCCTCCATCCCTAGTATCACATGAGATAGGCAGGGAGGGCTATAGCAAAGAACCCAGAGAGCTAGTGAGCAACCAAGGCTAGCTTACTGGCTAAGTCATTCTCAGTGTTTGGAGGAGCCAAAGTTGGCCATTGCCTCCCTCTGACTTGGAAGGAATAAAAAAAAGCTTCAAGTCAGGTAGGACTTTTGCCTGGCGGAACAAGTCTCCCCTGAGCAATGTCTGTTAGCTTGCTTGGCTCCTGCTTTGCTTTACCCATACCCCATACTGAAGTGCCGAGACTTGACCAAGGCCACACAATAAAACCATGGCAGAGATCTGAAGTCATTTCTCCAAGCCTGCCCCCCCCCCCCCCGTTCATTAGTCTATATTAAAGGTTATTGACAAATCAGGACTTCCAATTTAACTTCCAATTGTTAGTTAAGTTCCGGGTTGCAAACTGGGCTAAAAATGCAAACAATTAGGCAACAATGCTACTTGCAGAAATGAAGCTCAGAAATAAGAAATCAGCTCTTTCCACAATCTGGATATATTTATCTCTTTCCATATATTTCTGCATAAACAAAGCACAGATCTTATTGAACGTATCTAATACCCAACTTTCCAAGTCAATATAAATAATTAAGCCTGTCTCTTTTTTCAGACAAATTATCAGCAGGGAAAGCTTTACAAAATATTTCCTCGTGAAATACAGAGCTATTTCTTTAAAGAAAGGGATCTGGCAGAACTGGGAGGCAGTTAGCTTAGCGCCATTAATACAGAACACAGTCTATCAGCATTTAGTGAACTCTTGGTGACCCTGGCGGAGAGCAGCAACTTTAGCTTCTCCTTATGAAAAATATGAATAAAAAGTAGAGTCAAAATGTAAGCATCACTCACAGAAAATGTTAGATTGGAATGACGCACATCATTTCAGCGCCTTGCACACAAAGTGGATGCCAGAGAAATGGTATCCAGAAGTTTGCTTTTCTCAGACAGGGAGACCACCATTTTAGGGTTAAATGCAGGAATCTTATGGAACTTTCGTACTAAGGATGTTTGTGAGAGCATCATCATCATCATTCAAATTCTGATACAAACTAATCTGTTCCATACCTCCTGGGTTAACATGTTTCCCTGTGGATTTTCCTTAGTTATTTATAAAAGTATTTATAAGGTATCAGGGCAGGGAACAACAATGCTTAATACCCACTGAAGGCAGTACAGAACAATGGTTAAAATGACTGGCTGCTGTTTGCATTTCTCTAAATTTAGCAATGCACTTCTTGGTTGAAAGGAATGTGACAAATTTCATATAAAATGCATATTTTACAATAAACCACATTGCATAAATGCACGTTTTGTAAGAAAGTACATTAAAAGGATAGTATAGGTGCTGCCTGCAGGGAGTTGTGCTGATGTCCCTGAGACCCCACAGCTAATTCTCCCCTGGCCTCCTCACTGGCCCAAGTAGGACTAATTCAGCCAGCTAGCCCTGGTGACTAATGCTTATTGGATGGATTTCCCCCAAATTGATTTTTGAACTTTGAATTTTATTGTTATTCATGCTTTTATACTGTATTTTATGCTGCTTCTATGTTGTATTACAATTAAGTGTTTAAAATTTGTTGTTAGCTGCCCTGAGCCCTGTTTTCTGAACCGGGAAGGGCAGGGTATAAAAAAATTATTATTATTATTATTATTATTATTATTATTATTATTATTATTATTATTGGGAGGGGATAAGGTAAGATGAACACAGTGCAGATGTGCTGACCCCTGGTCACTTTGCCTTGCCTCTCCATTTCCCAGTAAGTGGGTGCAGCTCAGCGATTGGAAGGTGATGTGATCATTGCTGCTCCACCACATTATCCATCATTGCATTTTGGCCTTCCATATTCAGGATGAATGCTTCTATAAGGGTAATGTATGCAAGCAAAAACCAACCAACCTTTAAATACTGATTAATATTTTTACCTGGTTTTACTACTACTACTACTTTATTTGTTAAATTTCTATAGAAACACAAACATACATGACGTAGTAACAAACAAAAACAACACTCCCCAACACAGTTTAAAAGGCCATAGATTGTTTAATTAGCCAAAGGCCTGGGAGAAGAGGAATGTTTTTGCCTGCCACCTAAAGATATGTTATCAAGATGCCAGAAAAGCTTCCTTGGAGAGAGCATTCCATAAGTGGGGAGCCACCACATAAAAGGCCCGTGTTGCCACTTTCCAGTCTTGTCATGGAAGAGGTACACAAAGAAGGACTCCAAATGATGATCACAGAGTCCATCCAGGTCACTTCATATGGAAAGACCCATCCTTGAGTTCTGAGCCCTTTAAGGCTTTATAGTTCAAAACCAGCACTGGTTGCTCTGATGCCAATCTCTAGGACATGAGATACCCCCTTGGGAAACTTTCATTTGGTAACCTTTCCAATACTCCTCCCAATCTCTTGCTTCATGTTGCTCTTCAGGCAATGTTGCCTGACAACAACATAAAGGTGTCTAAGAGTGCCCAGAGAGATTTTGATCATCCAGTATGAGTCCTGTTGACTTCTCTTGAAATGCATTCTCTTTAAATCAGCATTTTAGTTCGGATTTCTGCTGAATTTATACATTTTGGTATATACAATCTTGTAAAGCAATTTCCCATTTTTTGTTATTTTCACAAATGTATGCCCTTTTACGTACACTTTACCTTAGCATGCGCATTTTTATATACAGTGGTACCTTGGTTCTCAAACTGAATCCGTTCTGGAAGTCCGTTCGACTTCCAAAACGTTTGCAAACCAAGGTGTGGCTTCTGATTGGCGCTGGAAACAATGCCGACAGCCAAAACAGATGTTTGGCTTCCGAAAAATGTTTGCAAACCAGAACACTTACTTCCAGGTTTGCAGTGTTTGGGAACTGATTTGTTCATCAACTAAGCTGTTTGGGAACCAAACTACCATTGTACATTACTTGGTTGAAGAACTGCACTGCAAAATTCAGATAACTGCAAATTTTGAAGAATTGATGTGTTTCCGTTTATGTATTATTTTGGAAACTGCAGATGAAGTTTAATTGCTAACTGAATTGGATTTCTTCCCCATCCCTAATATACAGCACAACCCAGTCCCTATAATTTATTGTGGTCAGAAGAAGGAGGTGCAGTTTGTGCATGGAGCTCTCTCTCACACAATATGGAATATGCCAGAGCTTCATGTGTGCATTGGTGCAAATTAGTTTAAGCTGAGTCTCTACTTTTGAAGTTTCCCTGCAGAGGGAACGTGCCTCTTTAAAAATAAGATAGGATAATGTTTTATTTTCAAGCCAGGAGGTAGAGGAGGACCCATTTTGCTTTGACAAACAAAAGCCACAGAAGAAGCTATGTTGAATCTGGTCTTTACATGCCTGCTGCCTCCTTAGTGATGGAATAATTTATGAAGCTAACAAAATACTCCCAATAAAATGTAAAGACCAGGAACATAAAATGTGTAATAATCCTCAGCTAAACAAAATGACTGCTATAGCTACGACTTGCTAGTTTTAGTAGGGCATTTAACAACAACAGCCGTCACAGAACGGCACACAAATTTCAAGAAATAACTGTCCAATCTCGTCATTTTAACCATCCGCATTATACAAGCTACTCAGTCAATTAAGGACTGGATTCTGCAGCCATTAGGCTGGCAATATACAAAGGAAGGGGGAAGCTTTCCACCAAGAGGATTTTACATTCAATTTGATGGCTGTGAAAACAGCTAGGCTCTGAGCATCAAGTTTACCAGCTACGGCCAAAGATCAAGAATCTAAGGATGGACAAAACTATCATAAGAACATAAAAAGAACCCTGCTGGATTGAGCCAAATGCCTATCTAGACCTGAACTCTGCTCTCACAGTGGATAACCAGATACCTGTGGGAAACGGGGAAGCAGCACCTGAGCAAAACAGCAGTCTCTGCCTACCTGCAACTCCCAGCAACTGATGTTCAGAGGTGGCCTCCAACAGTGGAGGTAGAACGTAGCCACTTGGGTAGCTTTAAAAGAAGGTTGGACAGATTCATGGAAGATAAAGCTACCAGTGGCTATTAGCCATGATAGCTACGGTCCATCTCGATTGTAAGAGGCAGTAGGCCTTCCTAGCGCAATTACTGGGAAGTGAAGGTAGGGAGAGTGCTATTGTGCTCAGGTACTGCTTGTGGGCTTCCCATAAGCATCTCATTGCCCATTGTGTGCACAGGATGCTGGACTAGATGGGCCTTTGACCCGATCCAGCAGGGGTCTTCCTAGGTTCTTATGACAGTTTTGTCCATCCCTATGTGCAACTCTATCTGGGATGTGGGTGGCACTGTGGGTTAAACCACAGAGCCTAGGACTTGCTGATCAGAAGGTCAGTGGTTCGAATCCCTGCCACGGGGTGAGCTCCTGTTGCTCGGTCCCTGCTCCTACCAACCTATCAGTTCGAAAGCACGTCAACATGCAAGTAGATAAATAGGTACCGCTCTGGCGGGAAGGTAAATGGCATTTCCGTGCGCTGCTCTGGTTCACCAGAAGCGGCTTAGTCATGCTGGCTACATGACCCGGAAGCTGTACACTGGCTCACTTGGCCAGTAAAGCGAGATGAGTGCCGCAACCCTAGAGTCGATCACGACTGGACCTAATGGTCAGGGTTCCCTTTACCTTTGCTATGTGCAACCCACCTCAGGTTGTGTTGGGACAGTCTTTCATTCTGCTTATAGTGCCCTAAATATCTATCCATCTTTACTGAGGGAAAGTAACAGAGCTTTTACATAACACTTAGTTAGAGGAGCAACATTCCTCACCCCCTCTTTGCTAAGAATAATAGGGGTGCCTCGCCTTATCTTGTAAGACAGGGAGATTTCAAGGGAGATATCTAATTGCTTGCTTCATCAGCATGTTTCTCAGAAAAGGATGCCTGGGAATTGGACAGAAGAGGCAAAAATCTGAAAATCCTGCTTCACAGCATCACTACTTAAAACAATAATTAAACTATTGAGAAATATTGAAGGGACAAGAACAAAAAATTATCTTGAGATTTGTATGCCTGATACTTCACTGGTGTAAATATTCAAAGGTCTCTGGCCTGGGAGACATTATACGTGAGGCTTATGAACACCTTAAGTATGATGCCTTATACTGAGGCAGACCATTGGCCAACCTAGCTCAGTATTGTCTACACTGACCGGCAGTAGCTCTTCAGGGTTTCAGGTGAGGAGTCTTTCCCAGGCTTACCTAGAGATGCTGGAGATTTAACCTGAGGCCTTCAACATACAAATCAAAAGGCTTTACCAATAAGCTATGGGCCTAGAGCTCTTCCTTGTGAAAGATGGCACCTTATATTTCATGAGGGTAATAACAGGGTAGATTACCTTGCCAGTTTTCTCTGAATTATTCCACCCATTGAATTTTCTTTCTTAACTGTCTGTCATTCTTTTTCCTTCTTCTCACCAAGTACACATGGACTGCTGCTTGGGATGGAGAGAAGATCTCTAATCTACTGCATAACACAATAGTTAAAGAGTGTTAGACTTCAGTTCAGATCCAGGAGCCCCTTTGCTTGGGTTCCCCATTCAGCACTGAGGTCTCGCCAGATGGCCTTGACTAATAGTTATATGAACCTAAGTCAGTCATGTCTATTAAGTCACTAGTCCTTGCATTCATGCTGTGTCTATGCATACATGTGTTTAAAACCCAAATGGTTACACACCTGAACAGGTCCAGTTCCATGTTTTGGCAAACCCTGAGCAAGCTGTCCTTGGTGTTCCCTTGAGGTGACTGAGCATCCTCCATAAAACCAGCCACACTTTTAGCCCTCAGCAGAAGCACTGATGCAGCCTCCCCCTGTCCTGGTAGGAGAGGGTTTGGATGAGCTGGAGGGTGGGTTCTCCCTGACATCAGCACAGGAATAGGCTGGGAGCCGCAGCAGGACAGTAGGGATGTGAGATTGAATTTGCTGTTGCTAACTATTAGATTTTATTGAGGATATGGCTATGCTCTATCTCCACTGCCAGAGGCAATATGGTTCTAGATAACAGTTGGTGGGAATCACAAATAGGAAAAGTGCTGTTGTGCCTTTCTTGTGGGCTTCCCATAGGCATTTGATTGACTATTGTGAGAACAAGTTTTTGGACCAAATGGGTCTTTGGCCTGATGCAGCAGGGGTGGTGGTGGAGGAGGAGGAGGAGGAGAAGGAGGAGAAGGAGAAGGAGAAGGAGAAGGAGAAAGAGAAAGAGAAGGAGAAGGCTACTTTGCTTCCTGTACTGGTGTCTTGTATTTCCTTCATTTCCTGGGAACTATATCAATTGAAATGGAGGAGGGTTTCCCCCTCCTTTTTCACAAATTATGAGGAACCTTTCTCTAATAACAGACACACCCAGTCATGGTCAGATTTGGAAGAGAGAGAGAAATGTGGTTCTGTTAAACCATGGAACGCTGCTAGATTCTACTGTAACCATGTAATTAGTGCTTATTCTATCTGGGATTTGCTTGTCAGATATGATCTTATTTAATTACATGCCCATGCAAACACTTTCTTTGTATGCATTCATGCAAGCAGTTTGTATGCAAAATAGTTGTGCAATTGCACACCCAGAGAGAGATGCAAACTGATCTGATTAATGTCCCTTAGGGCCCTTGGATAATTTCAACAAGATTGCTAGACCAAAACTGGTTTCGGTAAAACTGGTCATTTTATCTTTTCAGATTTGAGAGTCGCATTTGTACAGAGGCCTTGTAATCATCTCTTTCAAATGGTGCAGCCAAGATCAAGACAAGCTGATAGGAGCTGCGATAATTAAAACAGAGGCTTTCATTTCTAAGTGCAATATTTGGAACATATGAACCCTTTCACAAAAGTCCCCTTCAGAGGCATCTTTGGATGAATTCAGTAGGCACACCTGCCCTGGGTCCTATGGGGGATAAGTTTTAGGGTGGGCAAGGGGGGCATTCAATTCAGGAACATGTTTTAGATTAAATGTGATTACTCCTCAAGGGTAGGGATGTTGAAAAACTGACAAGAGCAGAAGAGGAAGCAGAAATGGCTGCAGTGTGCAAGTTCATCTGTGATCAGGAAGAGAAACTACAGTGGTACCTCAGGTTAAGTACTTAATTCGTTCCAGAGGTCCGTTCTTAACCTGAAACTGTTCTTAACCTGAAGCACCACTTTAGCTAATGGGGCTTCCCGCTCCTGCCGCTCTGCCGGAGCACGGTTTCTGTTCTTATCCTGAAGCACTATTTCTGGGTTAGTGGAGTCTGTAACCTGAAGCGTATGTAACCTGAAGCGTATGTAACCCGAGGTACCACTATACTCAAGGGAAGATAATCGGTATTCTTATTGTTGCTGTTTTTAAATGTCCAAAGAATTAATTAATCTCATTTTATTTCATTTTGGTGTTTCCTTTACATTTAAATGAATGTAAGTTACATATACAGTGGTACCTTGGGTTACAAACGCTTCGGGTTACAAATGCTTCAGGTTACAGACTCTGCTAACCTGGAAGTAGGACCTCAGGTTAAGACCTTTGCCTCAGGATGAGAACAGAAATTGCACGGCGGCAGCACGGCAGCAGCGGGAGGCCCCATTAGCTAAAGTGGTACCTCAGGTTAAGAACAGTTTCAGGTTAAGAACGGATCTCCGGCACGAATTAAGTTCTTAACCCGAGGTACCACTGTATTAGATAAATAGTTATGTATGTTACATAAGTCTTGTTAAACAGTGGACAGTGAAAATAATAACATAGTATCTGGTGGGAGTTGAACTGCAGCAGAATGAAAGCAGTGTTGATTGTGAGAAATACAAGTTAGAATAAAATTATTTCCTTCTTATATCCCGACTCAAGAGTGTTCCTATTCTTGGGAAATGCCCTGGTGTTGCAAGCACCTTCCTATGCATTTTGCATGAATGGTCTTAGCAGGGGGGAGAGTTGTTTAAGTGGTGGTGTGTATTACCGTTCTGTAACCAAGCAACATTTTATTGCCTGTGCAATTTTTTTCTGACTGCTGTATGGAAAAGCACATGAATCTGACCTTTGAATAGTTTTGTAAGTAAACCATTTTATGACTTACTAAACATGTGGTCTATCTCTGTGCTAGGGAAGTGGGATGCTTTGGAAAAGTGGGATACTTTCACTAGAAAGGGCACATTTAAAAGGTTTTACAGCCTATATTTACACACTTTTCTTTGCTGCGTGTTTTGTGATTTTAAATCTCTGCTGCAGCTTTGTCACCAAAGACTATTGTGCCTAACTTGGGTCTTGGCTTTGAACATAAGGTAGGGGTGGGAACCTGTGACTCTCTGGCTGTTGCTGGACTGCAACTCTCATTATACCTGACCACTGTTATTGCTGGCTGGATTGGATAGGGGTTGAAATCCAACAGCATCAAGGGCCACAGGTTCCACACCCCTGGTTTAAACCTTGCTGAGAATCATGTCTTCTCTATTGATACTATTTGTTCTATGACTTTCAAGATATTGTAAGATACTGTATATACCCTATTTAATTCTGCCTTGTTCCAAATTCCCATTTCCCCTAAAGTCACTGCAAACTGAAAAGTAGCATATTTTAATGCATATTGGGGTGGGTGGTAGAAATAATCTCCCACTATTTTCATGCCTCTCCTTTGCTATTACAGCAACATTTTCTCTTGTGACCGAACAATAAATGTTTCATAAACACTTCCATCCATCTGCAAGTGGACCTTGAAAATTGATTATTTTTGTTTGTTTGTTTTTACCCTTCCAAATGTTTCTGCTGTTAATGCAGCCAACATATTATTTTTCCCCCTGCTAGGAAAGAATGTGAAGAATTAGGAAAGCTGAAAGAAAGCAAGACTATGTGTTTTGAAGATGAAGCCACTCATGAACATTGGCACACAGCCTTCTTGGAACAAACGTCCAAACACAGCCCGAGGACCGATGAACAGTCAATTTTTCAACCCCGTGGGGTGGTTTTCACATTATCGGGGACAAAGCAATAGAGCAGAACTCTTTGCTTCATATTTAAAGGTCACCATGGTTAATATTTATTAGAAGTGTGGGTATTTATTTGGGGATAGTTTTCATCTATTATTTCTAGGAAGGCCACAAAGAGTTCAGCACTATGGAGAAACAGTTAATGTTGTTTTTATGCTAATAACTACCAAATGGTACTGCTGCAGTTCTGGACTGGAAAGGGCAACTTACATTTTCCACACGTGCACGTTAATGGTACAAGCAACACTGTAAAAAATAATAATAATAAGTTGTTCCAGATATAGCCTAAACAGAAACAGATTTCATCCCCGTTCTGTAAATTTGATGGCTCGATAATGAATGCATTCAGTATGGCTTGACTTTGTTTTACACGCTTTAGACAAGTGTTGTGTTCACAAATAATATAGTCCGCAGGCAGGCATCTTCACTCCCATCCCTTCGTAAGTGAATACATCTTTTTGCATATATGATCCTGGCTAGCTATTAGGAACACCTCCAAAATTATACACATCCAAATTTCATCCCGGATTTGAGAGTTTTAAATTACCTGCTTCTGTTTCAGAAGCAAAGCTAAAGCCTTTGTCATCGTTAACTGGCTGCAGTGTTTCTCTGGGTCCCCAGAGACAGAGGGACAGGGTAGTTGGTACCTGAGACACCTCCTGGACCTACAAGCCACTTCCTATGTGAGAGCTGTAGAACCATCCCATTCCAACATTTGTCTCTGCTGAGAGCCTCTCTGGACCACCACCAGATGCCCAGACAGTGCTGTAACAAACAAAGACACTTTGGATCACACCATGTTCTGAATCTGAATCTGGAAGGTGGGGAGTTTGAAGCACCCCTCTTTTTTAGAAGTACAATGTCCATACAGTTGCCTCAAAGGGACATGCCACATTCATCCCGAACAGCAACTTGTTTTACTCGAGAGACATTTGAGCATGAAGTAGTTCTGGTTAGAATATCCTTGGTGAATTGATTCTACTCATAAGAGATGCCAATGGCAATTAACACTCTGCATTTGAATATTTCCATCTTTTCTATGTATGTATTTATTTATAGAACCATAAGTGTGTTCAATGTTTTCCAGAGTACAAGCAGGGTTGCAAGCAGCTGTGTAGCCAACAGGATCTTCTGACTCTGGTGTGCTATTTGTATTGAAGGTCCCAGCCTGGTGCTTTGTGTTTGTGTGTACAGTGGTACCTTGGGTTACATACGCTTCAGGTTACAGACTCCGCTAACCCAGAAATAGTACCTCAGGTTAAGAACTTTGCTTCAGGATGAGAACAGAAATCGTGCTCCGGTGGCACGGCAGCAGGAGGAGGCCCCATTAGCTAAAGCGGTGCTTCAGGTTAAGAACAGTTTCAGGTTAAGAACGGACCTTTGGAACGAATTAAGTACTTAACCTGAAGTACCACTGTACATGCATGATCCTGAGCTATTGTCCATAGCGCAGTGGCAGAGCACATGCTTTGCATGCAAAACATCCCAGGTTCAGTCCCTGGCATCGTCACAAAGGTCTTGTCTGATACTCTGAAGAACAGCTGTCAGTCCGTATGGAAGATACACAGCTTCCCTCAAGCATCTGGATGGCCACTCTGAGAACTTGATACTGGATTAGATGGGCCACTGGTCTGATCCAGCAGGCTCTTTTGGCCTTTTTTTGTTCAGCTAGAGAGAGATGTGGTCTCACTTGCTATCAAGGAACTTCCTTTGTTCTGCACGACAGCCTTCACATACAGAGCCCCATGCCTCCCCACAATAGATTCAATCTTGTTTGCAGCCCTCATTGACAGGAGAGAAGAAAGTGGTGAAAGCAAAGTCCTCAATTATTTAAATGCATGTTTCAGAAGGAAAAACAATGATAAAAGGTGGCCTTAAAAGCAATTGGCAGTGGTGGGGATGGGGCTGGGGAGAGAAAAGGACATTTGTGTTTGTATGTGAGGAAGTAACCCATTACTCACAGTTTGATCCATTTCCTTTCACCAATAGTGTCAAAGATGCAAGGTCATCATCTCACTGCAAGGGAAAGAGATTACAAAAATATTAATGGAATCCTTGGGATTATGCTGTGTTTTACCAGAAGTAAAACTATGTTTTTAATACATTTCCACATATAAAAATAGCTTGAATGGATTCTTGAAATCATTGGCTTAATAGTTCTATGACAGACAGAGAGAGAGAAAGAGAGGCAGGGAGGGAGGGAGGGAGGGAGAAGAGTCTCTAGTGACCAAAATCAGGTCACAGGAGTGAAGCTTAATAGAGAAATTGATGGGAGGGATAGCTGGGCACACAACTTGGGCTGGGTCCTGGAAGCTTGGCCTCCTGTCTCTTCCACACTAAAGACTAATATATGACTAGGACTATAGCCAAGCCTTCCTGAACCCGAGGCCCTCAAGATGTTAGCACTACAACACTCACCAACAGCAGCCAACATGGCCAAGTGAGGAATGATGGGAGTTGAAGTTCTAGCAACATCTGGGAGGCACTAGGCTGGACCATAGTTATCACCACCCAGAAGTACCACTGAAAGGTTTAGTTGTTGGAAGCACAGCTATATCAGTGGAACGGTGCGATTCCCAGAAAGGTGCACAGGCTTGGTGTATTTTAAAAGCATTTGCTGTTTCAGTTTGGTACCTCACATGATAACCAAAGATGTGTCTTCCTGAAGAATACACACATCTCTTCTGAAACATAGGGGTTAATGATTTTTCTTCCCACTCCTGTCCAGCCTTCCCTAAATTGCACCCTTGATAGCTTCCACCTAATAAACCATTTAAGAACACAAATAGAAGGAGCTATAACCAAAGTACATATTTCAAACAAATGGAAACAAAAACAGTGCATTCCCCATATTGCCAAGAATTTCCAGTTTTGGACTCATTTCTCACTGGCCTGGGTTCAGGAAGGCTGAGGGCTCACCCCATTCCTTTAGACTCAGTAACAGTCTATTACATATTGCTAAAAGTTTGCTAGTGTCCACATTTTCATGCTTCTAGACATTTTTTCAGCACAATGGCCATGGGTTATAATGGGGCAAATGGGCCTCTGACAAGTAATGGAAAGCCATCTTTTACATATCATCTGAGTCACAGGAACTGGGCAAAGGTAATCTAGAGTATCCATCAAACATGTCTCGTCCTCATTTTATAATCCAGGAACGAAAAGCAGCAACCACAAACCATACTTCAAATATTCGCTTTGCTTATTAAGGGACATGCTTGTAGCAAGTTTCTGCACTGATGGTATCTGCTAAATTGTGTGAGGTTTCTAATCGCTAAGTGGATTGTGCTTCAAAGAGCTAAATGAAAATATGCAATATATCAGTGTTACTTAGGTTATGTAGAGGGGAAAAATGACAAGGAGACCGAAAGACCTTCTGGCAAAGCAGAGCAACCTAAATGCAGAAAGAAAGCATCCACTTAAGACTTCTTCTGGGTCTTTCTTCATGCAATTCATTATGCTTTATGCCATTCATAATGTGTGTGTGTGTTTTCAAGCTAGATGAAACTGAGCAATAATTTTAGTGCACTCAAGGACTGTGGATGCAATTCATACGGCTAAGGAGTATCTGAGTGGAAATTGTGTGATCCCATCATGCACACAACAGCACAGGAACTGCTTTGCCATGCTGAGATTCCACAGTACAGCAGCATACATGTCATCACTGGAACCATACGTATAAGAGGCACCAGTTGCTATTAGGCAGACCAGTGGGGAGTGACTTTAGTCACACCTGCCCTTCTAGGCCAGGCAACAGCTGAGTAGGAACATCCACATGTAGCTGGCTCCATCACTGAGATTCTGGGATTCCTATGCAAATTGCAGTGCCATGGAATCTTACCCTGTGCTAGGGCTGGGCTGTAGACAGCTGTTGGAAGGGGGTCAGAGAGTTGTGTCAGGGAGTCAGAACCAAAGACCACACCAGAGTCCAGAAGACTGTTGTTCAGGCAAAACACTGGTCCAAACAGGAAGCTCTCACTGTCCAGGAGAGCCCAACGGCCATGTTGGGTAGTCAGGCCCAGTACAGGCCTTAAGAATATTTTGCATGTGCAGCTTTCTAGATGAAAGTTCCTAACCTTATTGGGTGGTCAGACATCTATAATAAGTTGGCCAGCAGTGTGCAGTGCCTCTGGAATGGAGCATTCTCCTTCAGGGTCTAGGTTGGACAAATCAGGATATGTTTGGGGTGATTAGGACAGAGAAGAAGGAAGGCATTTGCATTTCCCAGAGGTCTCACACTACTATGCATATCTGACAGTGGCAGTCCTTGGGGTCTCAAATTTCAGAAGTGCCCTGTGTCATAGCTATCAACTTTTCCCTTTTCTTGTGAGGAATCCTATTCGGAATAAGGGAATTTCCCTTTAAAAAAAGGGAAATGTTGGCAGCTATGCCCTGTGTGGCATCAATATTTGGTGACCCCCTGTCTCCTACACTCCATTCTAAAGTGTCATTGTGGCATCTCCTGAGGCTCAGTGTCCAGTGCAACCAAACCAGTCACGCTCCCCTTCTGGATCTGACAAGAGTCATTCTCACTGAATATGCTTAAGGTGAATTCCATCTCACCTTGTCTCAATTCTCTGACAAAACTGAGTCAAAGTTCTGGGGTATATTTAAAATGACAGTGAGGCAGAGTTCCTCTGTAAGAACAGCTCTGTCCTCCTGCTCAGGGCTTCTGACCCACGTGTTCCTGCAACCTTTGTTATTCTTTAAGAATCTCTCGGTAAAGACCCCTCTGAGGACTTTAAAGTTCCTCAATTAAAAAGTTACTTTTTTAAATTAAAAAAATGTTGGGAGACAAGTGGGTACCAAAAGAAGATGCATTATCTCTAAGCAGTCAGAGTTTGGTCCATTACTGGTGCTAAGGGGTTCTTCTTTGAAAAGGGACTATATATAGCAGTGTTTGAATATACAAGTTTGTAAATCTGCATTCTTGAATGGTTACCAGAAGGATATCCTTTCCTTTCCTTTCCATTCTATTCTTTTTTCCTTTTATTGGCATGTCATCCATGTGTCATCAGCGCTGAATGGGATTAAGAACTGGGATGGGCAAGCATATTGGCTTGGATGGCATTTCCTGGCTTCTCTGATTTCTTGTGCTTTTTAAGGAAATCATCAGATGCTTCGTCTTTTCTCCCAAAGTTTCCTTTCCTGTCATTGACAGCCACAGTCTCAAGTTCTCCCTCTCCTTCTCCCTCCCTTACTTTTTACTCCTTTGCCAAACCATGTGCCACAAAATCAGCTCATCTTGGTTTTGTGCAAGAATATAGTTGGAAGACTTCTTTCGGAAAAAGCTGCTGGACATCACATATATTTTCAGAGAAGTAGGGGTAGGAATGAAGCAGATGGGAATTTATGGCCTAAAAAGGGCTGCTACCCAGAAGTAAATCTCCTTCCTGATAAGCTACTTAGGAAGACCAATTAAGAGGACACAGATTTGCATAGAATTTGCATAGGCTAATCTATATGTAGCAATGCAAACCTAGAAATGAGTCGGCCCATTGAAATTAATGAGCCCAAGTTATTCAGGTTCATTAACGCCAATGGGTCTACTGTGAGTAGAGATAGCATTCGATACACGTTTTGTTTTGTAAAGCACACACATAGTTCATTAAATGGCGCTCTGAATCCTCTAGCAATTTTCAAGTGCACTGTGAAAGGAGCAAAAAAACTGCTGGATAGACCATTGCCCCCACCTTTCCAGTTTCTAGGCTACACCTTGAACTTGTCAAGCAGATGAGGGAAGACTATTAGATCAGGACTGGGCAAAAAGTTGCTCAGGGTCTATTGTTAGATTTTCAGGTGATTTGCAGTAGTTCAGAAAGGATTTCTGACTCCCAGTTGTAACTGAAGGAACAACAGAAATACATTTTTTCCTTCTAAATTAAGCTGCTGAAAGTGAAACCAAGAAAGCTTGGAGGGGAAACTGGAGTCAGTGCTGGATTTATGTATATGCTAAACAAGCTATAGTCTGGTGCTATAGCTACTCTCTTGGGGGGGGCCCAAAAAAAATTGAATAAAAAAACTGGATGTACATTTCCAAAATATAAGATAAAAAACAAATAAAATGGCTTTAGATACCTATTAGGTCCATAAATTACCATATAGCATGTATTCAACACAAAAAACAGCAACAATTTGTTGTTGACAAAGGACAGCTGGATATATTTGTTGTTGTGTTTAGTTGTTTAGTCGTGTCCGACTCTTTGTGACCCCATGGACCAGAGCACGCCCATGCCAGGCACTCCTGTATTCCACTGCCTCCCGCAGTTTGGTCAAACTCATGCTGGTAGCTTCGAAGACACTATCCAACCATCTCGTCCTCTGTCGTCCCCTTCTTCTTTTGCCCTCCATCTTTCCCAACATCAGGGGTCTTTTACAGGGAGTCTTCTCTTCTCATGAGGTGGCCAAAGTATTGGAGCCTCAGCTTCACGATCTGTCCTTCCAGTGAGCACTCAGGGCTGATTTCCCTAAGAATGGATAGGTTTGATCTTCTTGCAGTCCATGGGACTCTCAAGAGTCTCCTCCAGCACCATAATTCAAAAGCATCAATTCTTCGGTGATCAGCCTTCTTTATAGCCCAGCTCTCACTTCCATACATCACTACTGGGAAAAGCTGGATATATAAAGGGCCCCATTACTTTCAGTAGCTTAGGGCCTCATCCAACCTAAATCCAGCCCTGACTGGAGTAGAAGAATTTGTATGTAAAAGGATTTGTGCATGACCTACAGTGTTGATGCTAGGTTGTATCCAGCACTGCCCTTCCATTAGGGGACCCTCTGGAGCAGAATTTGGGAGCCTAGGTGAGGAGAGAGGAAGTTCCATTGCATGACTGTGCTTCAGTCCTGCTGGTGACTTCCCATTGGGATACATGGCAGGCCACTGTGAAAAACACTGTGAAAGACACATTTTTCTGATATTCTGTGTGCCCCTTCCTGAACCCCAATTTTACATCTGGCTCCAGTTGGTGGACCGCAAAGTTCTACCGGAACAGTAAAGGGCATCTCGTAAGTCTAAAGCACTCTAATATAGACAGGACTCCTTGCTCAGTTTGGGACTGCTGCTCTTCAAAGCTCTAAGAGTGCGTAGACAGACAGGTAGGCAGGTAGTTGGCAGATATTTGGCAGATAGGACTTCGGCATGCAAAACAGAGCAACCCTCAACATTTATCATTTGACAGCCAGCAAGACAGGAAGAAAGCATTTAAGCAACAATAACCACCCCGAAAAAGCAACCCAAAAAAGTTGTATGCCAAGCCGGCTTAAGTTAACAAAGCAATTTGTGTAATGTTGCAGTATGGTGGTTAAGTGATGTAACATCCCTTGAGAGAAAAGGAAGCGTGTATCTAAGAGTCTGATCAGACTAATCAGATTACCCGAGATCACAGACTGCCGTAATAGCACTCGGCCTGCAAGTTTCTATGTCTCTGTCTGGTTTTCCACATTTAAAAGTAAAGCAGCAGGGCTACGGCACCTGTTTTAATCATCAAAGAGAAAAAAGGAGGGATTGTGGGACTGGGACAGGGATTGCGGGAGAGAGTACATGGCAGAACTCTATCCAGTAATGTCTCATTATTAGATTTGCAACAAGTAGATAGCTCATAGTCATTTCTCACTTGTAATTACAGCTTGCAATGGCCTCGGCTACATGACTCTCTTCAGCAATTACCTCTCACATCTACGGATCAGGGAGAAATTCAAATCAGTCTGCATTTAAACTTACCTAATTCACACTTTCTGAAACAATATGTGAACTGAAACTCAGCCAGTTTCAGTTCAGCCTAGATTCTATGGGTTGGATGATATCACAGTTAAACTGCTATTAACTCACAGGCATTCCCTAGTGCATGCAGACCCAGCTATAGAAATCAACACCAAATATAAATTAAAAAAAACAAGTACTTTTGCAATTCTCAGAATATTTAACGTTACATTTTATTTCACTTTATTGTATCTTGTTTTAAGAGCATGATAAAAAGAACAAGCTAATGAAACTCTCCTCTCTAAGGTTGCATAATCCTAATCCTTGGACACTCTTGCATAGAAATTCTGCCAAATTGTGGGCAATTTTTGCATTCCGTCTCCGGACAATTTCATTTTAGTCAATAGCTCTCCTGGGCTGGAATTATTTGTATTACTGAATCAGGCAAGGATCCAAGGTGGTGTGTTGTATTAAATGCTTGCCTTTTTACCGCCGCTCAAGTAACAAACTGTAAATCGAGAATTCAAGGCTTGACAATTTCCAGGGACTTTGGGAATTAACATTCATCAGGATTGTTTACATCATTGATGCTAAGAGAAGTGACTCCAGCAATCCTCTTAATTGTGATCAATATTTATAACATAGGAAAATAGGAAGTTGCCTCATATTAAATCAGATTACTGGTCCATGTAACTCATATTGTCTACACCAGGCATCCCCAACCTGCAGCCCTCCAGATGTTTTGGCCTACAACTCCCATGATCCCTAGCTAACAGGACCAGTGATCAGGGATGATGGGAATTTTAGTCCAAAACATCTGGAGGGCCAAAGGTTGGGGATGCCTGGTCTACAATGACCAGCAGCAACACTGACCAGATGCTCCATTGCTGAGCTATAGCACGTTCCTACCTGTATTCCAACAGCAGAAAACTGACTTCCTGGGTTTCTTTTGGAATAAACTAACTCAACCTGCTCAGGAGCACTATGTTACAGGGACATTAAAAATGTCCAGAAAACAGAGTGGCATGTGACCCCCAGAAAGTGGTCCAGAAGAGAATATGGTCCTCTGGTTCAAAATATTTCCACACTCATGGCCTAGCTGCATGGGCAGAGAAACAGGGATGTGGAGGGAGTGGACTGCCCCCGGCACCACTATTCTGGTAGGGTGCCATGGTGGCACCCCCCCGACACACGTCATGCACCCGTGCACGCACGTGACTCCATGCCCTCACATGGCGTGTCACGCTCCTAGAACGCACACCACACCCCTGCGGGTGGCACATCACGCCCTCACGGGCAGCGTACCACACCCCTGGGATGCACGCCACTCTCCCGGGGCGCCAGCCACGCACCCACCTGCTATCTGCCCCCGCTAGCAGAGCATGCAGCTTTGCCACTGCCTAGTTGGTGCCAGCCAAAGCAACTTCTGCCTGTGTTTCCTCACTATGACAACAGGACTGCTTTGCCAATCAGTATCTAAAGTTTGATCATCACCATCACTACTTCCAAAAAATGGCCCCAGGAATTGGTTTTGAAGACACACCATGGAGCAACCTTGATGAAGCTAAAGAGGTCTGGGTCTGATCACTACCTGGGTGACAGCTTGCTTGAAAACCCCAAAAATACTACCTTGAGTTTTGTGAAAGAAAGCATATTCATTAATTGCATTGCAATACTGTGGCAGGGACACGGGTGGCGCTGAGGGACACGGGTGGCACTGTGGGTTAAACCACAGAGCTTAGGACTTGCCAATCAGAAGGTCAGCGGTTCGAATCCCTGCAACGGGGTGAGCTCCCGTTGCTCGTCCCTGCTCCTGCCAACCTAGCAGTTCGAAAGTACGTCAAAGTGCAAGTAGATAAATAGGTACCGCTCTGGCGGGAAGGTAAACGGTGTTTCTGTGTGCTACTCTGGTTCACCAGAAGCAGCTTAGTCATGCTGGCCACATGACCTGGAAGCTGTACGCCAGCTCCCTCGGCCAATAAAGCAAGATGAGCGCCACAACCCCAGAGTCGGCCATGACTGGACCTAATGGTCAGGGGTCTCTTTACCTTTACTGTGGTATCTCGGGATAAGAACTTAATTCGTTCTGCAGGTCCGTTCTTAACCTGA
The DNA here is from genome assembly GCF_965112155.1 of Podarcis liolepis. Taxonomy (NCBI): domain Eukaryota; kingdom Metazoa; phylum Chordata; class Lepidosauria; order Squamata; family Lacertidae; genus Podarcis; species Podarcis liolepis. Next base: position 51,463,329 of record NC_139561.1, on the reverse strand, counting down.
AACTGTTCTTAACCTGAGGTACCACTTTAGCTAATGGGGCCTCCCACTGCCACCTCCGCGCCACCAGCACACGATTTCTGTTCTCATCCTGAAGCAAAGTTCTTAACCCGAGGTACTATTTCTGGGTTAGCGGAGTCTGTAACCTGAAGCGTCTGTAACCTTAAGCGTCTGTAACCCGAGGTACCACTGTACACGTGTTTTCAAGATAGATTTCTTAAAGTATGGGAATACAGGAAGCTAATATAGGAAACTGCCTCATACTAAGTCAGACCACTGGTCCATCTAGTTCAGTATTGTCTACCCTGACCTGCATAGGCCCTTCAAAGTTTCAGGCATGGGTCTCTCCCAGAAATAACGGAGATGCTGGGGATTCAACCTGGGAGCATTTCCATGCAAAGAAGATGCTCTACTACTGAGCTACATCCCTTACCCAATCTGATCTTTCAACAATCACCTGACCTCCCAGGACCAACATTGCTGTGAACTCAAACCTTTGGAGGGAGTGCAACCCTAGTCAGAACAGGTTGGACCCCCAATCCTGAATCAACTTGTCCAGGCATGTCCAAAGTCCAGCCCAGGGGCCACTTGCAGCCCTCGGGCTGGTTTCAAATGGCCCCCCAGGCAATTTTGAAAAAGCAATCTCTTGCGGCCCCCGAGCGCCTGCCCACCAAAGCCATTTCCTTTTTGCGGGCTCATCACGACCTCTGTGTGGGGCGCAGGGCTAGCCCCCGCACCATTAGGGAGTCCCCGGCTGCATCACACCTTGGGTTGACCAATCTGGTCAGCCAGGGGGCATGACTAAATAAATAAATGCTACAGTACACATTTGGGATGTTGATGCTGCACTGATGGCAGTGGCAGAGAGGTGGCCACTGCCTTGACCTCAACCGCCACGTTTCCCCTTCCTCATTTCCCTTTACTTACTTGCGTGCAAGCAGGAGGGGGCAGGGATCTTGTCTCAGTTTTCATGCATGTTGTAGTCTCCATCATCTAGGGCAACAGGCTGACAAAGGCTGCTGTAGAGTCTCAGGAGTTGAAGCAGCCCAGGAAAGGAGATGCCAATAATAGCAGAGAGCTTGTTTCTTAGAAGTTTGACCACAGTCACTGTTCTCTTCTGTCTCCTCAAAACCTAAGTGTAAATGTAAGTTAAACCCAACAATTTCTGTGGGGTGCAATCCTAAAAAGCTCAACAACTTCACACATGTTCACTTCATCAAATCTGGCCCTCTTTGAAAAAGTTTGGACACCACTGAACTTGTCTACTGACCAACAGTACTTCCATCTTGTCTGGACTGAGTTTCAGTTTGCAAGCCCACATCACTGGGTCCAGATAACAGACTCCTTGGCATCAGTTGAACATGGGGGTCATGGGCTGGATATCGTGTGCATAGTGATAGGACCCAACACCCAAATGCTGGGTGTTTATTCTTATTTCTATTAAGATCATATATTGAAGCTAAAAGTGTTCACTGCTGTTCTTTTCAAACACACTCTAACTGAGGGATATGTCCCCACCCCCATGCATATAAGTACTGGCTATATAAGATGGGAAGTGGCTGCCCTTCTTCTAACCCCAAATTCAGGAGAACATAACCATATGCCAAAATAAACAGGTCTTTCCGCACTGACAAATTTATTTATTTAACTAATAAAATTGAGTTGCTCTGGCATATGGAAAAATTAAAAATAGCTATCCATTAGAGAAACATGAACCTTTTAATATTAACCATTTGGATCTTATCACAGCAATAACATTTATACCTTTATAATAAGTCTCATTCTGTATTAACCAGTTTGGTTTTCATTAATTTGATACGAAACACTTGCTAATATATTAGAAAAGTCACTAACACTATTAATTTACTAGATAAATTACTTCTGTATCTTGAAACTTTAAATGAAATGGAATTCACTAATCCTAATTGGTTTGCCTTCTACTGGAATTATTTCCCATTAGTTCAGCATGGTTTCTCGTTTCATACTTGAACAGAGGAGGCTTCTTCAGCTCCCAGCCTTGGGGTACAATCCAATGGGTTTATTAATTATCAGGTATTCATTTAAAGGCGTTAATTAAGCAATAACTTTTCATGGACGGCCGTGTAGGAAGACATGCTGCTGATTAAAGCACAGAGGCCATCATTTTCTTCCATTGTGAAAGAAATAAATATTTTCAAATTATTTAACTAATTAGCTAGGAGTTCCCAAACCCCTCTATGAGAAATTTGGCAATGGGCTACTTTTTCTTTCTTCTTCCCATCTGCTGCTCTCAGTGGTTGCTTCACACAACCTATTCATGTGCTAATAAGCTCATCATGGGCAAGTTTTCCTTCCTCGCACCAGCATTACACTGGCACAGCTTTTCTCTGTGTTGAAAAAACTGCCACCGGACAGAAACATCAAATAAAATGGTCATTTTAAAATGACGAAAAGTACAAGGAATGGGTGGGTGGTCTTGCAATTGCCACCCACTGGTTACATAAGAATATAAAAAGAATGCCCTGCTGGACCAGGAAAGTGGCCCATCTAGCCCTGTTCTCACAGTGGCCAACTGGATGCTCAGGGAAAGCAACAACAGCACTCTCTTAACCTGTAGTTTCCAGCAGCTGGTATTAGGAAGCATATTGCTTTGAACAGTGCAGGTGGAGCATAGGCTCAGCTCCTGGATCAAGTGTGTTTCATCTTCTGTGTGATGCTCTAAAAATATTTGAACACTGCTAATACATTTTAATCTCATCTTCTGCTATTTGCTTATTTGCGTGTCGAGGTCCCCAGGGCCACCCCAATAACTCACACACCACACAGAAATTTTTGTTTAAGGTTTTGGGCATAATTTTGGCCACAACTTTATTAAAATACAAAAATGTGAGTGGTTGCTTAGGCATTGGTTGTGACTACCTGCCCCCACCATGGGGGACAGACTGACATTCCGCACGCCTGCGAAAGTCAGAAAAGGGGAATACACTTGGGGGTAGCGACAGAGCAGGGAACCTGCCCTCAGCCCTCCCCAAATGCAACCAGGAGCTCATTGCTATGGCCCGAGCCCCCTTGACAGGGTGGACAAGCAATAGTTAGCCCCTGATTCCTTTAACGGAATCCCTTGCAGCAGCAGCATTAGAGGGGCAGGCACAGCCAATCCATGCCCCTCAACCAACCAACCAAACCATAAACCAATGCCTAACCACAACCTTACAAGTTGTGATTATTTGCTACGCAGTAGGCAAAAACCAAATGGCCCCAGCCAACCAGCCAGATGGACAAAATTCCTACTGGCCCCTGCCCCAAGAGCAGACGACCCCATGACAGGCATTGCAAGGTCAAAGCAAACAACCCTAATTCTAGGGAGGGGGGGAACGGGCAATCCGATGCACGGGTGAAAAGAGGAAGCCTTAGCCTTGTGCAAGGAGTTTTAGCATTTCTGGCTGTCAATCAACAAATGGCAACATTAACTTCTTCCCAACAACAAGGGAAGCCCAATCGCATCAGTGGCCAACGATCAGTTAGCCTGCCCTACAACTTTGGAGTATCCTGGTGGCCCCCACTGCAAAACGAGCTCTCCGTGAAGGAGAACACGCTTAAACATCAAGTCCAGCTGATCCTAAAAGACTTAGGAACACATAGAGATGGCTAGCCAAGAACAGAAAAAGAGACAGACTTGCTGCTCCATCCAGTACCCAACATGGCCAGCCCAAGTGTCCAGGGAAGAATTTATTTATTTATTTATTTATTTATTTATTTATTTATTTATTTACCTATCAGCTTATACACCACCCTATACCCAGAGGTCTCAGGGCAGTTCACAACAAGACCACAACATATAAAATCAAACCAAAAGCAGTAACCCAATAACCCAACCCCCAAAAGCCACATTCTAAAAGGCTGTTGGATCTGACATGTTGAACTTACTGTCATTTAAAAAATGACTGGCAGCTGTGTTCCTCAATATGAGGAAACATCCCACCAAAAGATTGACATTCCACAAAGGGTTTAGAAATTCCAGATCAAATGAGTGCTTTTTCTAATGTAAGATTGCAAAGTGTTCACATAAAACTAAGGTGCTAATTATCCGTTGCAAGAATGATAGTTATTGGACTGGGCCTGAAGTTCAGATTCCTGTTGACTCCAGTCAGAAATAATTGTGGTTATTCTGCCATTCTAAAAATATGGCCTTATGTGTCCAATGGAAACTTCCCAACACAGCTCCAAGTTTGCATATTGGATATTTGCAAAGTGGTTTGTTGTGAGAAACCCACAAATCAACTATTTCCCCACATGATGGATATGGAGAGTGACCAGAAATAACAGAGAGCATTGGAGAAAATAATAATAGGTACCACTCAAGTAGCTGACCAGTGGCAAGCATAGCCAAGATAGCTGAACAGATAAACAGATCTTTGTACTCACAATTGTCCTATTGAGAAGACAAAATAAGTACATAACAGACTCCCTGTGGTGTGGTAGCCATTACCTGAAAGCTACTCTGAACGGTTTGTGTGTTTGTCAGGTGTTGCATATTACCTAACAAACTGCCTTAAACCAAATCAGACTATTGGCCCACCTAGCTCAGTATTATCAGCAGCTTTCCAGAGTTTCAGACAAGATTTTCTCTCAGTCCTACCTGGAGATGTCAGGGATTGAACCTGGTAGTTTATGTAACCAAAGCAGATCCTCTGCCAGTGAGCTCCATGTGATATATCAGCCTCTAAACAGAATCTCTCCCATGACTGACAGCCTCTCTCCTCCACCCCAATATCTATCTATCATATTTGCATAAAAATTGCATATGTCAATTTATCTGTTTAGATGCAACATTAGAAATATTTAATGAAATTGAAGGAGAAATACAACAAATCTTGCTATACAGTGGTACTTTGGGTTAAGAACTTAATTCGTTCCGGAGGTCTGTTCTTAACCTGAAACTGTTCTTAACCTGAGATACCACTTTAGCTAATGGGGCCTCCCACTGCCGTCGCGCCACGTGATTTCTGTTCTCATCCTGAAGCAAAGTTCTTGACCTGAGGTACTACTTCCAGGATAGCGGAGTCTGTAACCTGAAGCGTCTGTAACCCGAGGTACCACTTTATTTGGGAGGAAGACTATGTCCACAGAAGAATGATCTTTGTAAAATGGGACACATGGTGAACCCCCTACTTCACTCGTTCTAGTCTTCTGCAAGCTGCTTCCTTGAGATTCCCCTCTTTTGCTCCTTGGAAAAAATGTGGCCCATAATCTGCATTTCTTGTGACAGTGGAAATGTAGAGCTAGAGGGTCACTTGTAAGACAGAATCAGTGGATGGGACAGAGAGGCGCTTTATCTTCACAACAACCCTGTAAAATAGACCACAGTGAAATTTGAGCAAAACAACGAAAGGTATAGTACTAGCACCTTCAAAACTAACACATTTAGTATGGCAAAAGCTTTTGGGAACTAATGTTAACTTCATCAGTTGCATCATTCTTGCTAATCTATTACATCTTATGGAATAATACATTGAGTAGCCTCTAAAACAGTGCTTGGCCATTATTTCATTTGTGCTGTAAGTTATGACTAGTCGGCTACCACTTTGACTGAAAATATTCATTGAGCAGTATACCCAACACCACATAATGAGTGAGTGATGGAAAAGAGGATTTTTATGCTAGGTCTGCAGATCCCCTACCACTGAGCTACTGCTTCTTCCCCTTTATCAAAGAAAGGAACCAGGTTGTCCCTGAAAGAACAGATCCAAACAGCTAGGGGCAAAAACACAGGATGCTATGAGCTGGCAAAGAGAGGATAATGAAGGAATTGGCACAGTTCTTCTGAAAAGAAGTCCTCACATGACTTTGCAATTCATTTTTCTTTGGTGCCACATGGTATTGGTTATGCAATGGCAAAACTTGTAATTCTGTCAGCTGCCAAACTTAGTGCCAAGAAACATTATATAAATTTCTCTCTGCAACCATCTGCCAGCACATGTTCCATTTCTGGTTTCCCTAGAGCCGATACCTTTGAAAAGCCAATCGTGTGGTGGTTAAGAAAAACCCAGATTAGCTATAGCTTCAAAATAAAAACTATATATGCATTTGTGACATAGCTTGTTCTGAATAGGATGGGTCCTGGGCTTGGCATTTCTGGGAAAGATGAAGAAATTAGAGACACTAATGGTCAGGAAAGACAGAAGTGGACTAAATGGACAATGACCTAAATCAGGGAAGAACTGTATCTCCAGGATAGAACAGCTACTTTGCATGCAGAAGGTCCCAAATTCAACCCCCAGCATCTCCAGGTAGGGCTGGGAGAGAGTCTTATCTGAAACCCAAAAAAGCCTCTGCCAGTCAGTGTGGACAGTCCTGTGCTAGATGGACTAATGGTCAGACTCAATATAAAGTAGCTTCCTTATGTTCCTGGCACAAGGCAGGCAGGGAGTTGGACCACAGGAAACTCACTGGCAGTTTTGCAACCTGACCAGCCCAGTTTACAAGGCTGGAAGAAGTGAAAGGCTAATGGCACAAGAACTTCCCAGCACATGCCCAACCCACACTGAAGCCACATCCTCCCAAAACTCTGGACAGCAGCCAAAAAGGAGTTGGAAGATATTCAGGGTGTCCAGGATTCATGTACTCTCATGGGATTCATGCGCTGATAATCTTGCAAATATATATTTACCATGTGTGCATGGAGAGACAGACAGACAGACAGAATAGCAAGCATGGGGAGGGGGGGACAATCTGGTTTAGAATCCTGGATGGGACAGAGGGAATTTAAACCTTCACTGCCTTCCTGTGATTCAGATCAGGAATCCCTCCATCACATCTGCTATTAGGATTGGTATGTATCCTACTCAGTTAATCAGACCCATTAACATTAATAGATGTTCATTTCAGTGGGTCTACTCTGGCTATGGCTAGTAATAGATATAACCCATTGGTAGAAAAAACCCCTTTTGCACCAATGGGAATGTCCCTCTCAAAGCAGAGAGCAGACATGGAAGGGATCAGGATTGGGACCGCAGGGTGGGGCAGAGGGTGGGTGGGTGGGAACCCACCCCTTTGGTTTCAGTTTGGATGGCTGCTAGTTGCTCTTTTAGAAACTACCATTCACTGATTGCTTACTGTGCGGTTGGACTTTATAACATTTAAGATGTATTAGGGTTTTTTTAAAAAAATGTAATATCGGAATTGTCCTGGATCTTCACAAAAATCCTGGAAGACAAGTTAGGCTCAGAAAGAAAACCTTGCTCAAGGCCACCCAGTTAGTTTCATGGCTAAGCATGGATCTGATACTGGCCCTCCCACACCTAAGCTCAACAGTCTATCTGCAAAGCATTGAAGAAGGCGGCGTAGGATAAATGCCTGTGTTACAAGGTTTTTCCAAGAACATCAAAGGCAAGAGATATGGGATTGCCTTTGAGTATTTAAAATCACACATGTCTACACCAAACTCTTTCCATGAGCCAAGTGAACCTGACTTGACTTGCCTAGTCTGTCATAGAAAGCCATATGAACTTGATTTAATGATGTCTGTGACACTAACAAAGTAATATTTTTAAAAAGAAATCCAAATATTTGTATATTTGCACCAGATAGGTATTCCAACAGGAGCAACAACATGTTGATAAAAGTCTATAGACCTCACATCCCACCACCTGAAATTTCTGAACCTGTGTTCACATGATCTGACAAACACTTGATGTCAGTTGCATGTATCTGTGCTGAGTCCAGAAGAGATAAGTGTGGGTTGTCGTAAATGCAGTTTGAGTTGCAAACATGGCCTGCAAACACACTTAGGTCCATTGGTTTCAAGTGACTTATGCAAATTCAACTCATTTGAGAATCTGGTTAAACAGTCATATGATCACACCCTGAGCTCTGGACATTTCACTCAAAACCACAATCCACTAATTTGGTTTATCAATTGACTTCTGAGTGTCCTCTAGTCAGAGTCAGTCCTACCATTAGGCAGTATGAGGCAGTCGCCTCAAGCAGTAGATACTTGCAGGACAAGCAACAGCAGAATAGAGCTATGTGTTCCACACAATTCCATTAAGCTAGCCTGCTGTGGTGAAGGGCACTTGCCTGTGTTGAAGCAAGATTCAATATTACCAGTTTGATCAGTTTTTGAACATGGAACCTAGGAGGAGCTGCCATCTTGTCTAATGCTTCAGACAAGAAAGTGACCCTAGTCACAAGATCACGGTGATTGTATAAAATGGTTAAAATGCATCAAGTTAATTGAACAAATTATACAAGAGCATTTACAGTTGACCCTACCCAGCAGTGCTCATTCATATCTTGCACTGGGAAACATTTTAGGAGAGAGAGAGAGAGAGAGAGAGAGCAACTAAAAAGGGTGTGTGTCCGGCTGAATCAAAATTAGCCAAGCAACAACTTTAAGTCATTTTGTATTTCTGCAAGCACGTTACAAAATTACATCACTCTCTACCTCATTAAACAATGTCTGTGTGGGATTCTGGAAATGCAGCCCCCTTGCACTATTAATTAAGCAACTGCTCTGTTGCCATATAAACAGCACCCAGATGCACAGTGTGTTCTGCTCTGTAGTTTCCTTTCAGTTCTCTATGCATGGATGCACCAGACTGGTATGAGCAATCTCACTTGGAAAGGATGTCCTGTTGGAATAAGGCTGGTGGCTCCTTTATTTCTTAGCATGAGCACAAGAGCTCAAGTGAGGTGTTTAGAAAGCCACTCAAAACAAAGCAGATCACTTCCACTGAGAGCAATCAGACATGCACAGTTAAAATATGCTAAAGGCTTGAGCTCAGGCCTCTTAGCTCCCATCACAAGTGTTCCATTCAGGCTCAAGTACCCTTGCAGAATACTCCTGATCAGCTCTTGACATTACTAAAAACAACTGTCCAACCCACCGTATTATCTGTCATTATTGCAATGGTATTAACTTTCCACACAGAGAAAATAATGGAACCGTGTTCTTAGATGTCACCTTGACTGTGGGCCCAAGGGTGAACTTCAATTTTACTGGAATTTAAGTGAAATGGGAGAAAATGGGCTATTCCTCCCACCTCCTCTGGTTGTATATTCCAAACTAAATTATGCGGTCTTAAAGTGGTAAGTAAATGTAAGGATGGTCATTTTCTAGGCACAACAGTCTCAGCTATCAGGAGTCATTATTTTCTGGGCATTATCCTCTGAACTATTTTGCTAGGTTTGTGTGTACGTAGGTGTGTGTGTGTGTGTGTGTGTACACACACACACAAACATACAAATTCATTTCTTTTTCATATATATTGTTGACATGTGCCTATCCCAAGAACCTTTCTCAACCTGAGGGCCACATTCCCTCATGGGAAAACTTCCAGGGGCCACATGCCAGGGGCCACATGCCAGTGGAGGCAAAAGTGCTCAGAGCACCTCCTCACCTACCACTACTCCAGGCAAACATGGAGCAGAGCCAACAAGGGTGGGGTCTGGGAAGAGGGGTGTGTCCTAGGGAGGGGGAGTGGCCTGAGGAGAGTCCCAGTGGCTAGATAGTCCTGGAGGACCACGTTCAGCTCATGGGCCTGAGGATCCCCACTATATATGTATATAGATTGCTATATCTTACCTGAAATGAAATATTTGCCCTGGAGGGTTTTGCTAGCTTGATAAATGGGTCTTTACCATGCGTGTCTGCTTCTTAGGGTTTTAGTCTTGCTTTAAATTTTCTTTAGTTTAGATAGAAGGCGAGTAAGAGGCATATAACATAAGAGTCTATGAATTTACACAATATGGAAAAAGTTTCTCTCCCATTCATAATGCTAGAACATCCATGGAAACGAAATGTTGGAAGACTCAGCACAGACAAAAGAAAGTACTTCTTCATGCAGCACATATAATTATGACATTCGCTTCCACAAGAGGCAGTGATTGCCACCAACCTAAATGGCTTTAAAGAAGAATTAGACAAATTTATGGAGGATAAAGCTACCAATGGCCACTAGCCATGATGGCTGTGTTCTACCTACCTCTGAAGAACAGTTGCAGAGGAACGCATATGGGAAGAGCGTTGTTGCGCTCCAGTTCCTGCTTGTGACCTTGCCTCAAGCATCTGGTTGGCCAGTGTGAGAACCCATTGCTGGATTAGATGGACCTTCAGACTGATTCGCTGATCCATCCACAGGGCTCTTCTTATGCACTTATGTTTACTCAATGGTTCACTTCATATCCTACATGTGCCACCAAAGACCTGGGCCCCTGCAGAAGTTGCATTAGATTATAAGATATAGATTTCTGTATTCTCTCTTTCCATTCTTTTCTGGAATTCAAGCTACATAATCCATTATGCTTTTGGCAAGTTTAATCCCCCCCCCATTGCATAACTCAATAAAAATGTATTTGCAAATGTAATTACAGATCAAGCTAACAGCTTTAATCACAGTCTGTGCAAAGCATGTTATGAAATGGCTTCATATATATGGCTGGGAAGTTTATGTGATATATTCTTTAGCAAACTGTAATAAAAAAAATGGGGCGGCCATGCACCAGAAAGTACTGGCCCAATTTTTGTACCCTTTAATAAAGCATTATTAAAACATTAGTATGGCATTTAATAGAACATGGGCTGTTAAAATTATGAAATGGCTCGCCATGCTGTGAGATACATGTTGATGACCGTAAGTATAAATAACTGTGGTGTACTTTGCACATTGTACCTAATGGAACCAATGGCCCTTCTAATCCAGAAGTCAATAAACCCCATATCTTCTAGGGTTTTTCTCACTCCACTGGTGGACACCTCAAAGGCTCAGGCTATTATGTTGACAAATAAGGATTTAGGATCCTGTGTTATTAGTACTGTGCAGTCACAACCCCCAAAAAGAGGCTCCATAATTTTTTGGCTGTATACCTGCCTTGCATACAGAAGCTCTAAGCTTCCATGACTGGCAGCTCCTGTTAAATGATCAGGCAAAGGTGAAGGCAAAGGCCTCTGTCTGAGATGTCTGAGAACCTCTCTTGTTGAGAGCAGTGAGTACTGAGCTAGGTGAGCCAAGGGTCTGACAGTAGAAGACCAGTGTGGCGTAGCGGTTAGAGTGTTGGACTAGGACCTAGGAGATCAGGGTTCAAATCCCCACTTGGCCATGAAGCCCACTTAGGCCATTCACTGCCTCTCAGCCTAACCTACCTTACAGGGTTGAGGAAAGGTGAGCCACTTCGAACTCCTTGGAGAAAAATGTGGATACAAATTCAATAAATAAACTAAATAGCATAATATTCCCTGTACTGTACTGCACCTCAGCTCCTTTGTGAGCAGTTCCTCTACGTGCAAGGACAGCTGCCCCCAAAGGAGCAGCCACCAGCGCTGTGCAGGATCAGATCCTCATCCATCACCATGCAGGATCAGATGAAGAAGCTGCTTGAGAGGCCCTCCGAATATGCCCAAATTCACTCAGCCCTCTGGCAAATCTGGTGCACAGCCATCATCATCATCATCATCATCATCATAGCAGCTACTCAGGTCATTTGAGAATTGTGGATGGCAATTTTGGTCCTAGCGTGGATAGACTGAGCTGAACTGTGTGTGCACTGTGCATATGAAGCCACTGTTCCAACCTATAAGGAAAAGAATTTATATATATATATAACTGCATCATCCTGTTTGAACTTGTGTAATGAAAGCATAACCGATCACTTGCACAGCCAGGGAAAAGAAGTTTGCAGAGGGAGAAGTAGAAAAAATATTTTACACTGGAGGCTTTTTCTAAAGTGCCCTTGTTTGTTGTCTTGGCAGGAAAGTTCAGCACTTGGCACCAAGATGCTGGAATTTGGCCCAACTGTAGAATTGCTCCACTTGGCCTTCCTCTCTCTCCCTCTCTTCCTTCAGGATCCTGTTGCTAAGCAGATGGCCCGATGGCCGATCTGGGGGCATTTTCGGCCCCACCCTTAAGCTACAGCCTGATTCACTCTCTTCTCCCCGCCAACAAGATGAAGGTCTCGCTTCTCCTACTTGCTAATAATAACAGTAAAAGAAACCTCAGAGCCAAGTTTGTGCAAGTAAAACCAAAGATGCTTTTGCCAAGAACACAAGACAGCAGCCGAAGAAAAGGAGTTTGTGCTGTTCTCTCTCTCTCTCTCTAACCCCAAGGGAATCGGGGCTGCTATAGATTGTTATCCTGTCAGACTTGTTCTGGTTTTCCTCTTTCTTCTTTTGCACAGACTTAAGGTACTACGAAAGTCACCTCTTGCCGCCACCCCTTCCTCGTCTTCAATCTCCCTGCCTCCCTCTCTTTAATAACTTTATCAACTCACTGAACTTCAGGATGATTTGTGCCTTTCAGAGTCTTGCTTCTCTCAGCCAGGACTTGGATCCCATCCATTCTGCAGTGTGTGTGTGTGTGTGTGTGTGTGTGTGTGTGTGTGTGTGTTGCTTTTTTATTATGAAAGGGCACACTTAACTCTTTCTCACACCATAGCAAATATGCATTCATCTATTTCCCAGGCAGAACATTTTGGAAGCTTTTCTGCCTGCACTTCTCTCTCAACCCCCCCCCCGAAACCTTACAAACAAACAAACAAAAAAACGAAAACCAATTGGATTAAAATCAAAAGGTATTGCTTCAAAAGCCTAAAAAATGGAGGAAGGAGGGTAGAAATTTTGACCCTACAATTTCTCCCAATGAATGTGCTTTATACTGAGCAAGGATGAGAATTTCCCAGCTCCTTTCCTTAATTTTCCTCTGTTTTCCTCTGCCCTGCGTTCAGAGCTGTCTCTACTGTTTGCTAGAGTGAGGTGGCTGCCTCAGGCAGCAGTTGCTGAGGGGACAAGTAATTGTGGGAATGGGTTGGAGAACAGAGCTATGTGGACCACACAGCCTGCCTCTTACTCTTTAAGCTAGCTTGCTTCCTTTAGGATGATGTTGTCCAACTGTCAGAACTGTTGTTTGTTTAAAAATCAACTTTTGTATGGGGGGGGAGCACTTTCCTGACTTTACCTCAGGCTTTACTTGCATTCCACTCCTGCTGAATTCCAGTTCAAATTAGAAAAGGTGTTGAATTAATTCAGCAATTAATTAATTCATTGGCACAGCGTGCCAATGGTTTCCTCTCCGTCACTTATTTGGCTTCTCCTCTCCATTGCTATATTCCTGATGACACCTATGATGGCCTCTGGTTCCTACTTCACAGAAAGCACCCTATATTTGAAAGATAGTCCGCTCCAACAATCCAGTGTCATATATTCGCACCTGGGAGACCATGATTCAAATCATGAAGCCCAACAGATGATGTGGGGCCAGCTACTGTCTCTCAGCCTAACTTATCTCAATGGGTGAGGCTCACATGGAGAGCAGGAGAACCATGTGTGCCATCTTGAGCTTATTGGCAGAAAGGTGGGATATAATGTTAATAAATAAATAAATAAATAAATGACTTTGTTTAAGGGTAAAGAAACATTCAGAGAAATTGAGCAGGGGTCTTGCCCCTTAGGGACAGGATATTCTGTCAATTACGGTTTCTTTCCTTTTCTCATCTTTCCAACCTTAAGTTGAATCTTCCACATTTGCACACTTCCAAGGCCTTTCATGAAAACTCTTAACGGCATTTTAATGCAAATTTCTCCTACACATCATTATATGCAATTTTACCTAATACGCATCCTGTTGCAAGCACTTTCCCCAAATACAATGAGCTACATTGCAAAATTAGGAGAAAAGCACATTTTGAAGGACACTTGTGTTTTAGTTCACATAATGATTTGCATTAAAATGCAAGTTTCTGCCTCGCCATTGCTCCAAGGTTATATGATATATAAGACTGCCCCCTTTGGATTTTATAATAATACTTTATAATGGTGCTCATCTCCTCTGTAGTGTTTATTTAGATCAGGGATGGGGAACCAGTGGACTATAACTCCCATCATCTCTCACCATTGACAATGTTGGCAGGGGCTGGTGGGAGCTGGAGTCTGGTGCTATCTAGAGGGCCATAGGTTCCCTATTCTGGATTTAGACCTTCTTCTATCCATCTCCTTGTACTTTTAAACAATAAATTCAAGGGAAAAGAGGTAATTATTGCAAACTCTACCCATATACAAATGTACTTATTTCATATGTTTTAATTTTTATATTTTGTTTTTCATGTTGTTGTTCTAATTGTTTTTCATGTGTTGTATGCATTGAAAATTGAAACAAATATTTTAAAGTAAGTTCAAAGACAAAAATCTACAAGAATGAGCAACAAAATAAATATTGGAATAAAGCAGGGTAGCCAATGTTGTGCCATCTGGATGTTGTTGGACCACATCTCCCATTATCCCTGGCCATGGGTTCTGGTAGCTAGGGCTGATCGGATTTGTAGTCCAACAACAACTTCTAGAGGGCACCACACAGGTTACCCCTGGATGAAAGCAGTACATGCAGTTTTTGCAAATGACAAGCAGATCAAATGAGATCGTTAATAATGAAAATAAACAGAGTAGCAAAGCAAAGGGACACATATTCTTGCACAATCCTGCAGGAAAGGATTGAATGGTACTCGGCAGACTAATAATCCCAACATGCACTTTTCCCAGGCAAAATGTCCATTGAGACAATGAAGGGTGGTGGCCCTGTGTACTGCTGGTGATAATAAGTAGCCCTGTTCATGTGACAGAGAAGATGAACATGCAGGAAGGCATAGCTCCAATTTCCAAGAGAGAGAATAGCAGGGCTACCCCAAAACATTTTTGCTGCCTGAGTTCTAGGACTTCCCACTCCACATACATAAGCCACTCATTCTTCTTGATTTTTTTTTACTTAGCAAAATAAGATGTAACAGAATATACAAAGGAAAAAATAAGTTAATGTTGTTAAAAGTGAGTCATATGAGTTCTACAGAGTTTGAGCATCAGTGAAAGTTCAGAAGTAGGATGCCTTTGTCTTTGTACCTGGGCATTTGGGGCTCTTTTGGAAGAACAAATTTGCCATCTAAATTATTCTTGAGATACTGAGAGACAGTTCCACATGTTGGTGGATTGTGACAGGATCATGTGGATGCTGCATTCCTCATTTACATGAAAAATAAAATCTTGCTAAATAGAAAGTTACTTAAAACAACAACAACATGGTTTCTGCTTTATCAGAGCTTATAGCCAGTGTCCATACTTAATCATGCAATCTTTCTTTGTTTACGCCTTCAAAATATTTCCGGTATCTCACTTCTAGCATTCTTTCAGCTGTGTATTTTAATGGCAGCATCTCCTCTATTTCACCTGAGGGCAAAAGGCTAACTTAGGGAGCACTGATCAGGACCTAGCTCTGTCCTCCAACATATCATCACTCACCCCAGCATTTGCCACCTGTGGCAGCTGCTTCACTCTACAGCAGGGCCAACCCTGGTGAACATGCTCTGTTCACAGCTTCAGATGAACACATGCAGTTCCAGTGGGTGCAATCACATTTCTCTTCCCCAGTACCACCCTGGGAAAAGCAGAGATATGCCTATTATTAGGATTCACTGTGGCTCTGCAGAGTGTTATATGGTCCTCTGTCTACACATTGACAGGCAAATCATTCCCATGAGCTCCTTCTCTTGTCTTCTCTATCTTCTATAATATAGTCTTCATTCAGTATTGTTGGGTGGTGCATAAAAACCTTTCAAAAAACAAATTAAAAGTGTAATTAAAATAAAAATTAAACGTGGCAGGGCAAAGATGCAAAGATGCTTCCCATCCTTTGAGCGAAGGCTTTACTTGTCAATTATTAAACCACAGTGCCGTGGCTCATAAACACAGGTCTGAGTGTGCACCTAGCTTTCAAAGCTCCATGGAAAAGCAGGCAACAGAGACTAGGGCAAATTCTTTCCCTGATCCTCACTTGTGAATTGCAGAGGCAGCTCACTGTAATGCTCTGAGGTCTCCCTGAGTTATATTTAATTGATTTACCCGTTAAATTTATCCCAAGAGACAGCAACTTGATTTGATCATTTCGGCTCAACTGCAATTGCTGCATAGCAATGCAGTAGTTTACCTCATAGAGACAGTTTCCTTTTTCCAGGGTCCAAGATGGTTCTCATCTCTGCTAGGAAGGGATATTTTCTTCTTCAACCCTCTGAACTAAGCCATTAGTTTGAGGTAAGGGTGGGAAACTTGTGAGCTTCCAGAGGTTGTTGGCGCACTGTCGCCATGCTAGCTGGGGTTGATGGGAGTTGGAGTGCCACAGCTTACCACCCTGGTTTAAAATGCACATTGGTTCCTTCTTGATTTCAGTGTTGAATGTGCCACAAAGGTAGCAACATTATGAGGAAGACACATCTGTGGTTTTTCAATATCCAACTTTGCCTCTGTCTTCTTACCTTGTCAAAGTCCCTAGGACAAGATGTTTGACCAATTTATTCTGAATTTTTGTGATGACCAGCTCTAGAGTCAGTGTCATCATCAATGCAGTAGTAATAGCCTTGCTATTGCCATGCCATGTTTGTGCAATATTTTAAAGGATGTCCTGTAAAGGAAGAATAAGGTAACAGCAGAAGGAGGTAGACATTCAAGAGACAAGAAGAGAACGAGTGAGTTGGAGAGCTCCCAGTCTCCAATTATAATCAGGACACTCATCACTTAACATATTGTTCCAGGATATGGCCAGAAGGCATATGAGGTCACCACTTTGCTGAAGCTAAGCAGGTCTGGATCAGGTCAGTGCCCAGATAGGTGAATGCCTGAAGGCCACATGCACTCTGCCTTGGTTGCCATGATGGAAGAAAGGTGGAACTTCAGGTGCATAACTAAGGGTGCATTCAGATGTGGGGCTATTGCACTAGTTTTCCTTGTTCTAATGCCAATGCTTCTGTACCAGTTTCTAATATTCCCTTTGCACTGCCTGTTGCATTTTTGGAACGCTGGCTTGTTAACCGCTACACCACCAGTAGACAACAGCATACGTCAACAGCAGACATCATCAGATATGTCGCCATCCTTTATGTGCATGATTGCATCATGAGAAAGAACTGTATACTGGGATATACCCCTTCCCAATTTTGTGGCATGAGCCATGAAAACGCTGCAGCACAAAGCTCACACAATTCTCTGGGTTACAGAGTCACAAACTCCCCGCCCCCCAAAGCAAATAACACAGAAATAAGCACTAAACTTCTACGAGATTTCAGTAGATTTCTAGAAATGGTTGTTACATTGTGTGAAAGAGCACATAAGACACGAAAAAAAATTCAGGTAAGGAAACATCAGGAAAGTGCTACAAAGTG
Organism: Podarcis liolepis; assembly: GCF_965112155.1. Lineage (NCBI taxonomy): Eukaryota > Metazoa > Chordata > Lepidosauria > Squamata > Lacertidae > Podarcis > Podarcis liolepis. The sequence continues at coordinate 51,446,163 of NC_139561.1, read as the reverse complement.
CTGTCTGAATGCCACCTAAGACTTTTTTGTTCCAGCAGGTATTTTAAGGTGGTGTTCAGTTTTATGATAATTTTTGTATTGTTTTATTGTCTCATTTTCTCTGGATTGTTTTTATGTAGACCATTTAGAAATATGAATAATTATGTGGGAAATAAAGCCTTAAATAAAACAATGAGCAAAATGCAAGAAAAGAAAGAAACAAGGAAAGAAGAAAGGAAGAAATATTTGCCCCTCAGATGGATAAGTCCACAACCAAACTACATTACCTATCTAAAACTGTTTGAAAGTGGTTTGTGTTCTTTGCTTAAGTATTAAAATATGTCCATACCACCATTTATCCATAATAACTAAGTGGCGTATAAATATAAAGTACAATAAGATTACAAAATTCAGAATAAAAATGAAGTTTAAAGGTTATCAGTGATCATGATCATGTACGTTTTCTGAACTTGACACTGATTTAAATGTGTTCAGTCACCATGATCTAACACGAAGGTGGATAACCTTTTTCAGCAGAAGGAATGCATTTCCTTTAGGAAAACCTTTTGGTAGCTACATGATAGTGGGCAGAGCAACAAATATGATACTTCCTTTTGTACAATAGACTACATTCTATACCTTACCAGGACATCACCAGAGGCCACCCTGAGGCTTCAGGTTTGGGCCCTGAAATCTCAGGTTCTTGTAAAGAAGCTGGTAAAATGCGGTCTTGACTATGCTACCACTCAGTGGATTTGTAACTGGCTGACTGACCGAACCCAAAGGGTGCTCATCAATGGTTCCTCTTCATCCTGGAGAAGAGTGACTAGTGGGGTGCCACAGGGTTCTGTCTTGGGCCCGGTCTTATTCAACATCTTTATCAACGACTTGGATGATGGACTCAAGGGCATCCTGATCAAATTTGCAGATGACACCAAACTGGGAGGGGTGGCTAACACCCCAGAGGACAGGATCACACTTCAAAACGACCTTGACAGATTAGAGAACTGGGCCAAAACAAACAAGATGAATTTTAACAGGGAGAAATGTAAAGTATTGCACTTGGGCAAAAAAAATGAGAGGCACAAATACAAGATGGGTGACACCTGGCTTGAGAGCAGTACACAAACTTGACATGAGCCAACAGTGTGACGCGGCAGCTAAAAAAGCCAATGCAATTCTGGGCTGCATCAATAGGAGTATAGCATCTAGATCAAGGGAAGTAATAGTGCCACTGTATTCTGCTCTGGTCAGACCTCACCTGGAGTACTGTGTCCAGTTCTGGGCACCACAATTCAAGAAGGACACTGACAAACTGGAACGTGTCCAGAGGAGGGCAACCAAAATGGTCAAAGGCCTGGAAACGATGCCTTATGAGGAACGGCTAAGGGAGCTGGGCATGTTTAGCCTGGAGAAGAGGAGGTTAAGGGGTGATATGATAGCCATGTTCAAATATGTAAAAGGATGTCACATAGAGGAGGGAGAAAGGTTGTTTTCTGCTGCTCCAGAGAAGCGGACACGGAGCAATGGATCCAAACTACAAGAAAGAAGATTCCACCTGAACACTAGGAAGAACTTCCTGACAGTAAGAGCTGTTCGACAGTGGAATTTGCTGCCAAGGAGTGTGGTGGAGTCTCCTTCTTTGGAGGTCTTTAAGCAGAGGCTTGACAACCATATGTCAGGAGTGCTCTGATGGTGTTTCCTGCTTGGCAGGGGGTTGGACTCGATGGCCCTTGTGGTCTCTTCCAACTCTATGATTCTATGATTCTATGATGCTCCTGACCTGGCAACCCTATACAAACCTGAGGTTTTGTACCCCACTCTAACCTGTAAACCTATTCCAAATCATGAAACCCTGGTTTAGTGATCCAATGCTAAGAGAAGAGCTAGACTGGGGGTGATCTTTCCCTAGCTAAGGCCTTCAAGACTTTTAGAGGATTTATAGGAATGAGCACCTTATAGCATCATTGCTGTACATTGCAATGGAACCAGGCATTGCTTTTCTAACTAGAAGAGCAAAAATACCCAGGAATCCATAAGGGATGGTTTGGAAGAAAGGCAGGGGAAAGGACCTATGGCATTCTTAGTGTGCTGGTGCAGATATTTTGTTTGTTAAGAAGACGTAGCTCAGAAAGCCATCCCTATGTGCTTTTCTGTGCACTGTGGTTTGCTGTAACACTTGTTAGTACTGGACTCCCCCTCATCCTCTTTATATAGCAAATCATAGGGTATTAGGAACACTGAATGGTGATTTCATCCCATCACATTGCAACAAAGCTATGTCAACTACTGTACATCAACGTGCAGTGACTGTGCTAGAGCTGGTCTGGCAAAAAGCTACCTCAGCAAGCTGTCAATTCAATGTTTTGTACATTTTCTTTTTGTGTATGTTTGCTCTAAATTTCATCTCCCCTGTCTGATGCCATAGGCTACAAGTCTGTTACAAAACTCAGGCTACAACATGTCAAATATAATGAAAAGGGGGTAGCAGGGGAAGTCTTGCTTAAAACTTAAACCACCTGCCATCTTATTTCTCGGGAATGGAAACAAGCACTCTTCTTATCATCTGAGGAAGGCTGGGGGTCTTTCCAACATTGGCCCAGGACCATGTGGTTGGCAGACAGCACCAAGGACCAGCACAGGGGACCAGAGATGCAGGGATGAGGGTCTTTGTGGAGCAGGATCCTTCAGAGATAGGAAGGACATAAGAGCCCTGCTGGATCAGACCAGAGAGACCCATATAGTCCAGCTTCTGTTCCCACAGGGTGTCAACCAGATGCCTATAGGAAGAGAGGAGAATGTGTGTGCAATTACACTCTCCTGCTCAGGGATTTTTTTTCAGTCGGATGCTCTGGAACAGCATTCCAGCACCTCTCAGGTGACCCCTGGAAGGGTGGGGAGAGACCTCAACAGCCTCAGCAAAGCCCTGCTGCACCTCTGGCTCATGAGGAAACCCTCCCCAGAGCTCTAAGGCAGGGGTCAGCAAACTTTTTCAGCAGGGGGCTGGTCCACTGTCCCTCAGATCTTGTGGGGGGGCCGGACTTTATTTTGGAAAAAAAATATGAACAAATTCCTATGCCCCACAAATAACCCAGAGATGCATTTTTAATAAAAGCACACATTCTACTCATGTAAAAACACCAGTGTGCCAGTGTGATGTAGTGGTTAAGAGCGGTAGTCTCGTAATCTGGGGAACCGGGTTCGCGTCTCCGCTCCTCCACATGCAGCTGCTGGGTGACCTTGGGCCAGTCACACTTCTTTGAAGTCTCTCAGCCCCACTCACCTCACAGAGTGTTTGTTGTGGGGGAGGAAGGGAAAGGAGAATGTTAGCCGCTTTGAGACTCCTTAAAGGGAGTGAAAGGCGGGATATTAAATCCAAACTCCTCCTCCTCCTCCTCCTCCTCCTCCTCCTCCTCCTCCTCCTCCTCTTCTTCTTCTTCTGGCAGGCTCCACAAGTAACTCAGACATGCATTTTAAATAAAAGGACACATTCTACTCATGTAAAAACACGCTGATTCCTGGACCATCCACGGGCCAGATTTAGAAGGCGATTGGGCCGGATCTGACCCCCCGGGCCTTAGTTTGCCTACCCATGCTCTAAGGGGACATCCTCTATGGGCTCCAGAGAGGGTCTCCTCATGAGTTGGAGGCACAGCGGGGCTTTGCTGAGGCTCTTCAACCACCCAGCTAACAGCTGATGCACAGGGAAGCTGTGCCTCAGCTGAGCAAGCCCCCAGCTGTTCTAGTTCACACAAGGTGGGGGGGGGGTTTAAGCTGCTCAGCTCAGGCAAGGAAGGTTCCGCTTGCCTCAGCTGATCAGCCTCAACTACCCTCTGGCTGGCAAGGAGACCTGCCCCCCCAGCCCAAATACATCCTCTTTGGACTCTGGGGTGAGTCTTCTGAGGGAGGTGTGTTCCAGCACCATTTTGTCTTGAAAAACAGCACTGCTCCTGCTCTTGTTCTCCTGCAACTGGTATTCAGAGGCAAACTGTGGCGATCACGCAGGTCTATTGATGGTCTATTGACCCTGTGCCACCACTGCGGTTAGCTTTCTTCGCTGCCACCACCCCGCTGCTCACGGGGACACACGGAGTCCAGACAGTTGTTAACATAAACAAATAATCAAGTTTATTTTTAAATGCAGGAACAAGCGTATGGTTACAGTATATTTTTCTCTTGTCAGTTTCCTAATCTTAGTTCCTAACAACTCCAAACTGATTATTCCAACTATCTATCTGACTCAGCCTAACAATTCCTCTCACTCTCTCACAATACAACTCTACCAACCCACACCTAAGCCTCCCTCTTCCTTCTCCAACACCCAAGCCTCAACTCCCAACTGACAACCCTCAACTCCCAAACCTCAACTGACTTTCAAAACCTCCCACTCTATCTTTTACTCCCCTCTTGCATTCTCACTGGCCAATCACATCACACCCATTTTAACCCTTCCCTTGACGCATCCAAGGAGGCAAACACCACACAAACCATCTTTCATACTGGAGGTAATATAGACTATAGTCATCATGACTAGTAGCCATTGGTAGCCTTCTTTCTCCTCGATTAATTTGACTGATGTTCCACTTAAGTGCTACACAATGTTTGCTCTTCACTTGTAAGGAATCATTCTTTGAGTGTGGCAGCCCCTGTCCTTTGGAAGTCCCTGCTTATTGACATTAGGCAAGCACCTAATTGTTACTTTCAGACACCTGCAGAAAAGATCTCTGTATCCCGACACATGATTCGGTTATGCCTGTTCTTAAATTTGCCTTGGATGCTTTATTGCATTTTTCTTGCTTTCAGAAGTTTTTAACAGTTTTCAAATGTTTTAAATTTGTTTTTATATTGTTTTTTAATTTCTCTCTGTGTGTTTGCTGCCCTGGGCTCCTTTGAGAGGAAGGACAGGATATAAATGTCATAAATAAATAAATTGTCCCTTTTTAAAGCAGTCCAAGTTGGTGACCCGCACTGCATCTTGTGGTAGTAAATCCTATGTTTAACTGGGTGAAGAAGTACTTCCTTTTGTCTGTCTTGAATCTCACAGGTTCTCGGATTTTCAGAGAGGGACAAAAAATACATCCCTGCTCACTTTATCCACACTATGCATAATTATATACACCTCTGTCATGTCCCCACCCATTATCATCATTTCATCATCATTTTTTATTTGTATGCCGCCTTTCCACAGTTAAAATAACAATGCTCAAGGCTGCTTACAGCATAACAAGATTTGCATAATTACAAAAGCCATAAACAGTAAATAAAGCTAAAGCTAAAGGTACCCCTGCCCGTACGGGCCAGTCGTGTCTGACTCTGGGGTTGTGCGCCCATCTCACTTAAGAGGCTGGGGCCCAGCGCTGTCCGAAGACACTTCCGGGTCACGTGGCCAGCGTGACAAGCTGCATCTGGCGAGCCAGTGCAGCACACGGAAACACCGTTTACCTTCCCGCTAGTAAGCGGTCCCTATTTATCTACTTGCACCCAAGGGTGCTTTCGAACTGCTAGGTTGGCAGGTGCCTGGGACCTAACGACAGGAGCGCACCCCGCCGCGGGGATTCAAACTGCCGACCTGATGATCGGCAAGTCCTAGGCGCTGAGGTTTTACCCACAGCGCCACCCGTGTCCCTACAAACAGTAAATAAACCACATCAAAAAATACACAACCAAATGGAAAACAATTTCCACATAAATCAAAATCTAAAACTAAGAATACAGCATTAATATCACAGTTTAAAATGACATAGGTAAAAAATAACAGCAATTTAAACAAAAGGTGCAAAAACAAAACAAAATGGAGCCTTCTCTGCCCAGCGGCAGCAGCGGCAGTAATCCCCTATAGAGCCCATCAGGCCCCGCCCTGGGCCAGGTGGTGAGTTGCAGGACTGGGGCCCTCAGGTACTGAGCAGGGGAGTCCTCCTGGGTGGTAGCCACAGCAGCAGTTCCTATAAGACATGTAAGGCCCTGCCCTGCGCCAGGTGGTGAGTTGCCTTTCTTGCTCTGTTAAGCAAAAGCCCTAAACGTTGTAACTTTTCCTCATGGAGGAGTTGCTTTAGCCTTATTATCTTTCTTTTAAGTGCTGAACCTTTTATTTGTGAAGCAATTCTACCCAATTGCCAGGTTAAGGGACCAAATTAGCCATGTTGTTTGTTTGTTCTACCACGAAAATCTTCCATTGCTCCGGCTAATGAATACAAAGGGACTGAGACAACTGATAGTCACTAGACATGTCGTTTTACATTTTCTAAACTACATTTACTCAATATGGAATGCAGGGACATAACTGGCTGTGTGGTACCAGACTGACTCAAGGTGTTGGTTTGTGAAGCCTAAAGAGCTCAGGGTCCCAGTAGTTGCAGGATGCTTCCTCCAATACCAGCCAACCCAATCCCTAAGGTCAGGTGGGAGGATATTCTGCTTGTGGACTCCACTAGGACTTATGGTTCAAATTGTGTGACAGGGTCTTCTTTATCCTGGCCCCCTGACATCGGAACACCTCCCCCCAGGAGTTGCATTTGCTTTAATTCCTCATTTTTTACATTCAAACACCACCTGAAGATTTCCTTGTTTACTATGGCTTTTTAGAAAATGAAATGCTGCTGGGTTAATAACCAATGGCTGCAACTGAATTCGGTGCTTTAATGGCTTCATTCTTTTCTATTTTATCTATTTGATGCATTTGGCTGTTTTTAATCTTTTATTGTACATCACCCTGGGCTCCTTCTGGAGGGAGGAATTTATCCAGGTAACAACTAAATGGATAAATAACTTTATTAAGCTCTGGATATTTAGATTCTTACTTCTTTGCTTTGATTTACCTCACTCCACCCCCAGACACCCTTAGACCTCCTCTTGCCATAGCATTTCTGGTTATGAGCCTAATTGCACTACCATGCTCCAAAGGCTAAAGGCAGATTCCACAGTAGAAAGCTCATTCCCTATAACCCTTGTTTCTTGGCAATGGTAATTTCTTGCCTATAGTTGCCACCGAATATTGCCCAGAGGGAAACTTGCTGTGAGTTTGAATCATCCTGCTCAGGCAGAACATCTGGAAGAATCTGAAGGTAAATTCTTCCTGCGGGGTGGGACTGGCACACATGTACATGTATGCTCCCAACTCTCTCCTATTTCCCAGGGATAACCCCCACTTTCTGGCACCTGTTTCTGCTAAGACAATGTCCCAGTTTGGCATTTTGTGGCCATGCTGGGATACCATTTTCAAAAATATGGTTAATGTGCATACATTATGTGTTTGAGTTGTTCAGATTTCATTCCCCTCCCCTGGAAGACATGAGAAGTTAAATCCCTGAGAGGAGAGTGGGCAATGACTCTTAAAACATGCATGGAAATGTGTGTTGGCATGGTGCAAACAGATTAGTGAGGCCAATATGCCGTCCCTGCTGCTGTGTTTACACCACACCAGCCTCCCCTCTGCCTCCCCTTTCTACCCACTAAGCAACAGGGACCCACCTGCCAAGAAGCTAGCATAACAGCTTTGCCTCACCTGGTGAGACACTTCTTTTCCTCGTCCTCCCTGGAGATGCTTCAGATTTAACCTGAGGTAGCCTCCATGGAAGGCACATGCGCTGCCACTGAGCCATGGCCCTTCCCTTCCATGCAGCTCCAGACTGTAATTTTATTCCTGAGATTAGTATGAATGGGAAAGTCACTGAATGTTTTCCAAGGGTTTTTCACTAATGCAGACTCCATGGTGTCTTGAGTTGCCTGTGAGAAAGAGGCTGGTATTTATATTCTGAGTAATAGCCGCTTTGGGCCTGTGGCTATGGGAGTGGATTATTATGGGTATAATTAATCATTGAGCCCTGTAAATTTGCCTAATAGAACACCTTTTGAGGTATCTCTCTTCAATCTGTCTCCATCCAACTGGCTGGCAAAACGAAGGCTGTGGCCACTTCATACTTTTGCAAGTTGCATATATTAAACAAAAGAGGCATTGCATATATACTGTAGTTGTACTTATATAACTTCATCCAAAACTTCCTGTAAGCTTCAGTTACCAAGGCACAGCATAGTTCAGGTGCTGTGGAACAACCTCCCAGGTACTTCCTGAACAACCTGGCTCCCCTAGAATGTAGCCCAGTTCCCCATAATATTCTTATTGATATTATTTATTTAACATCTTAAAATGCTTTAACCTCTGAAAAACCAGTGAGAAATGAAATTATCCCAATTCTATAAATCAAAGGTTGAAAAAGGAAATAATGTTTTTTGTTTAAGAATGAAATTTTGGTACGTTTCCCTAGGCTCAAAGCAGTTTGCTTCTTGCTTTTGTAAAAGAGATAATGTTGCTGCATCTCTTTGTTTCGTTTTCTCTTTTGTATAGATTTTTATTGAGTTTTGATAAATCCTACACATGAGATCAATTACACAATAATTCACACAACTAAGTTTTTAAAAATCATATCATAATGGGGGGGGCAGGCACAAGCACAAACAAAGACCAAAACTAGGCAAGTATAAAAAAATGCATACAATAATCTTCAGGGTATGTATAGCCAAAAACAATTGATCCAAATTACTTAGAAAACAATAACCCTTAAAGCTTTGGTTTTTGGACATTCCCACCATAGATGTAAATATGTCCCTATTGCCTAGCAACCCTGCCTACATTCGGCAAGGAATCAGGGTTCAAGTATTACAGCCTACACAGTGTGAGGTACTGCTTATGTAGTAACTTTAAGATAAGCTCCCTGTTGATTGCTGAAACAGAGCAAAATGGTGGGTACTAGTCTTTGTTGGGTTAATTGCTCAGAAACTGATTGATGTTCATCTTAGAGGTCGACAGATGTTTCATCAAGAATAATAATGGCTTCCTGATTTGGGGGGAATCTCTCCAGCCCTTGCAACACAGTGCCCAACTGAGGTGGGGGCAGCCAGGAGATAGCATCATGCAGCTTGAACTGGGAGGCATAGAAGCCCCTTTCACATGTTCAATTGAACAGAGGCACGAGGAGGATCATGCCCACAGGCCCTGCTTCCACTCACACAAACTTATGTGAAAGTGATGATGCAAAAGAGTCCACATGCATACAGATTGCATGTATCATGGGCCCTGTATACACCCTGTACACATCAGCACAGTACATTTAAGGCACTCTTACACCACTTTAACAGTCATGGCTTCTCCCAGAGAATCCTGGGAACTGTAGTTTGTTAAGGGTTCTCACCTCACAAATGTACAATTCCCAGCGCCCTTAGAAAGCCATAGTTTCCAGGATTCTCCATTGCTGTTAAAGTGGTGTATAAGAGTGTTTTAAATGTATAGTGTGGTTGTGACCAGATTTTCTGGGTGATTGACAAGGATTTCTGATTTCTGGTTTTTTAACAATAGCAGCAGAACGACCATCCCTCTGTCACCATAAATTTTGATGAAATGAAGAAAACTTGGGATAATTGGGAGTGGATATATGTGTGAGCCTGTGAGCTCCATTGAGTTCTGGTACTCAGAACAAATTCCTGTTCTCAGAATTCTTTAATTATTAATAACTGGAAGCAGGCCAGGTTTGGTGGTTCTCACTTGAAGACAAAGCTGAACCCACTAGCCTGAAGTCTGCCTGCTCCTGATTTGCAAGATAGAAAATTCTCATCTAAAATTCATGCTTCTTTTAAATATATATATAAAAGTAATGTATGAATCAGGTGAGCCAAATCAAAAGAGTGACTGGCATTAAAACCAAGGTTGCAGGTTAGATCCCCATATGGGACAGCTATATATTCCTGCATTGCAGGAGGTTGGATTAGATTATCCTCAGAGTCTGTTCCAACTCTACAGTTCTGTGACTCTAAAAAATGAATCATAATAGCATAGGAAGAGCCCTTCTGGATCAGGTCAAAGGCCTATCTAGTCCAGCATCCGCTTCTCACAATGGCCAACTGGATGCCTACAGGGAGCTTGCAATCAGGACCTGAGCATAACATAACACAACAGCATAACACAACAGCTGGGGATGGGCAAATTTGACAAGCTTTGATTTCTTTGTTTCTCATTTTCCCAATCTTAAATCCAGTACCCCAAATTTCCACGTCAGTTTGCAATTCTTTTTGAAAGCCTCGCGAAAATTCACCAGCATTTTAGTACAATTTTCTCCTATTAAATACATCTCTGCATGCAATTTGGCCTATTTAAATGCATTTGTATATGTCATTTTCAGTGATATATGCTTTTCAAACTTGCTTTTGCATTTGTGCTTACATTACTTGGCTGGAGAACTGCATGGAAAAATTCGGAGAAGTGCGAATTTTGAAGGATGTGTGTGTTTTTGGTTCACAAACTGTTTCAGAAAGTACAAATTAGGTAGGCTCACCTTTAAATGCAAACTGAATCCCCACCAGCACTCCCAGCAAGTGGCATTCAGAGGCACATTGCCTCCAATCCTGGTTGGTCCATCCTTCAGATCCCTCTTTCCCCCACTAAAACCAGTTCACTCATCTTTTACACTTAAGAGGCACCCTTCCCTTCAATAAATGTCAAAGAGTTGCTGTCTCTACTTCCTGCTTATGCATTCATTTTCTCAGGCTCCCTCTGCCAGTTGTGGAGTCAATTAATACAGATATGAATAAGAAGCCATAGTAATCTCATTAATATTAATAAATGTTAACATTGTAATATACTTCTTTTTATTACAATATCACCTTCATTAGAATTTTGTTTTGCTTTTCTGCAGTATCCTCAACAACAGTGTTGCTCAGTGGGGAGAAGAAAAAGGAGAGGGGTGGAATCAGGGACAGGGTGGTTTGGTGCATGCCTCAGTAGCATGGAATTCAACCAGTTAAGTACTTTAAATGGAAGAATGAAAGATTTGGAGATTCTGGCTTGTGGCGGGGGGAAAAGGCAACATGATCCGAGGCACATTCAGAGAACACATCAAATGCACTTCCCATCAAAGAAAGTTTTTATTAACTTTATAATGGCCTGTGATATGTATCTGCAACTCAGTCATATTGCCTTCATTTGTTTCTCTGTGTGACAAGATGCAGCCTGATCTAGCCTGACAAGCCGCAATGAGTGCAATGCCCATATATCATGATGACACGTTTAAAAAAGGAAAGGAAAGGAAGACAAGCAGCCCCCAAACCAAGAACACACGCACAAACACACCGAACTTTTAAGGCCTCCTGTTCATCAGATGGAAAGCAGTTACAGATCTCCTACAAGGATAACCACCAGAAAACACAGTAAAGGCTTTTGAGATGAAATGCAGTATAGCACCAAATGGCTTAAGCTAAAGAGCCCACCTAAGATGTGTAAAGACTCCCAGATACTGAAAGAGAGATGTAACCATGTAGATAGCCACACATAGGAAGATGGCCTTATGCTGAGTGAGGCCATTGGTCCTTCTAGCTCAGTACTGTCTATGCTGAATTGGCAGTGGCTCTCCAGGTTACAGATACAGGTCTCTTCCAGCCTTACTTGGAAATACCAAGGAATTGAAACTGGGACCTTCTGCATACAAAGCAGTTGCTCTGCCATGTAGCTATGGCCCTTCACCTTGTCACCTAGGGTGAGTATACTGTACATGGTTCCCAGATAAGCGGAGAATGGTGTTTTACAAAATATACCTTTTCTCCATTTTGACCATGCCAACCTCCCTGGTGCTCCCCCCCTTCCCAGTAAGCAACTGTGACCCACCTGCCAGGAAGCCATCATAGCAGCTTCGCCCTACCAAGCAAGTCACTTCTGTAGCTAGTGTAGAATGCAGTGGCTAGATTTTTAGCTGGGACAGGCCTGGACCTATAACATTGGTTCTGGCCTGACTGCACTGCCTACCAATTTGTTTCTAGGCTGAATTTAAAGTTTTGGTTTTGACCTTTGAAGTGTTATACATCTTGGGATCCCTATACAGTGGTACCTCGGGATGTGAACGGAGCCCCATTCCGGAGCCCCATTCCGGAGCCCCATTCGCATCCTGAATAGAACGTAAGACACGATGGCGCATCTGCGCGTGCACGGGTCATATTTTGCAACTTCCGTGCATGTGCGTGACGTCATTTTGAGCGTATACGCATGCGCGAGCGACGAAACCCGGAAGTAACACGCTCCGTTACTTCCAGGTTGCCATGGAGCGAAACCCGAAAGTGCTCAACCTGAAGCACATTCAACCCGAGGTATGACTGTACCTATATGACAGCCTTTTCTCCATATGACCCTTCCCAGGTCCTAAGATCATCTTTTGAGGCCCTTCTCTGAATGTCACCTCCAAGGCATGTCTAGAGGGTGGTGGTGAAACCATAGGCTTTTTCTGTAGTAGCTCCCATCTATGGAATAATATCCCCAAGGAGACCTGCCTGGCATCATCATTCTGGCACCAGGAAAAGACATTTTTGTTTTCCTGGGCATTTGGACAGCATCCATGATTTGATTTTCTTTTTTATTTGGTGGGGTTTTCAGTACGTTTATTGATTTTTATTGCTATATTTTGTTTGTCTCAAATTGCTTCCAGACTTCTTGTTGTGGGAAGCAATTCTTGAATTTAATACAACCTAACCTAACTTTAGCTCATGCACAAGCCTGGCTCCTGAATACTGTGGAATGGATAGGAGGTGAGCTTTGCAAACAAGTTCCTTAAGTCTTTTAATCTGCTTCCCATCTAAAGCGGCTTCTTTCATGGTCAATTATAGAGTGTTCCAGAGGTGTTTCATTGGGAGAAAGAGAGAGGAAAGGGGATCATTCTTGTACTACAACTCTCTGGCCCTGCTTCTTCCAGCAATTGACTCACAAATGTAATTTTGTTTTATGGCTTCCTGTCTGCACTAATGAAGTATGATTAATCAGGGCCCATAATATGACTCTCCTCCTACACGACCTTTTTCCATACTCCCTGGTAAATATAATGCAGACTATTAATTTGGACTACAATGTTAATTTGCACAATAATGTTTGTATTATTCTAATGTGATGTGTTTATCATAAAAAATATGAGATAAATTAATTCAACACCATAGTCACCAATAAAAGCTGATGCTGTGGTGAAATGAGGAAGACAGTTCCTGGACAAATATAGTTCAGCTCAAAAAGGGGTATACACAAAAAAGCATGCAAATTTGCATACAATTTGCATGTGCTGATTTACGCATCTCAGTGCAAAGGAATAATTGCTAATGGTTACAATTTCAATAGAAATACTATACATCTTAGAGACTGTAACCATGCCCCTGCTTGGTCTGTTGTTCAGGGGCTAACAGTTGATAGGTAACTTCAAGTTGCCCCTACTTTCCTTTCCTTTCATTCTCTATCTTGAAACTGAACTTGGACTGGACAGTCCTTCAAATAGAGTGTTGGCCTTTGTAATGTAGGACACTTGGCCACCCAAATTGGCAGTGGTCCAGGATCCTGACTTTGAATCACTCAAGGCTGCTTTATACATTATCTGGTGCCCATATAGTTGCTTCCTCTCCATGACTGCTCCCATACCACTCCAGGAATGTATAAAGCTTCCACCCTCATGGTTTAGTGGCATATGCATGCTTTTATAACATGAAAAATAACCCAACCCCCATTTACTGCCACGCTGTGTAACCATACAAGTTCAGTTTAACCACATGGGTGGAACCTGGAATGGCTTGGAAGCAATGCCAAGAAGACCAGCAACCATGCCACTCCAGGTGACCTCTAAAGTGGTCCCAATAAAATATTTTGAGAATATGTACATGCTGCTCTTTCAGTCCTTGGAGTAATAACTTACTCCTAGAAGTAGACCAAGCAAGTTGGTTGTCTGCAAAATTCCAGAATGCCGGAGAAGCTGTGGGGGTGGGGGTGGTAGGTTCATTCCTTGCTAGTCCATTCTCATGTTGCTCCCTCTGTCTTTGGTCCTCAGTGTCTGTGTAGCAGATTCAGATTTGGCTCTGGCCAATACTGTCCTTGTCCAGAAGTCTCTAAGCCAGAACTAGATAAACTTTAAGGTGTTAAGGGCTCCAATGAGTATTTTTTAAAACACATATCAGAATGTGGAGTCCAAACCCTAACCCCTTATTTGTTCAAGGTTAGTAGCCACTGATAGGGTCATCTGCCAAAGCCTCTCTTCTAAATCCATCCAAACTGATGGGCATCACCACCTCTTGTCAGATCAGATCCCATAGTCCAGCTCTGTGCTGTACAAAGAAGTACTTCCTTTTGTCTGTCCTGAATCTTCCAACATTCGGCCCGATGTGTTTGACCTGTGTTCTAGTGTTATAACAAAAGGAGAAAAAGGAAGCTGCCTTATATCATTTGTTTATCTAATCCAATACTGTCTCTTCAGCTCTATGTGGAATTAGGCAAAGATCTTACAAAGATCTTACCTCCTACCTGATCTGTGTAAATGGAGATGCAAAGTAGTCAACATGGGTTGCCAAACGCCCAGGATTTTCCAGGACACTCAGCGATTTTCCACCCGGGCAATAATCCCGACTGCCTAATCTGGGAAATTCAACCTTGCTGAATGCTTCCTCATGAGCAGTAACCTGCTTGTGGGCCTACTCATGAGCAAGATAATGGAGGCAGTGGGTGTGGCTAGAAAGCTGCATACAGATAGCAGAAAAAGAAGCTTTGTGGCCCCCTCTAGTGAGGGAGAGGGTCCCCTTCTGTCTCCTTGAGACCAAAGGAGGCTAAAGGGTTACCTTACCCAGAAGCTGCAGGCTTCATGTTATTCTTGTCTCCTCTATTATCTGGCAAAGCAAGATTCATTCTCAAGACAACATGTGGAAAGGCAGTGTGGTGCAGTGTCAGATTAGGAAACCCAGGTTCTACGCCCTTCTCAGCCATGAAATTCCTTGGCTGGGTGAGTTTGGGTCAATCACCATCTCTCAGTTTAACCAACCTTGGAGGGTTGTTGTGAGGATTTTGTTTAAAAGGGGGTCGGGGAAGAACTGTAGTCACCACCTTGAGCATTTTAGAGGAAACATTGGAAATAAACATCATTTTTGTTTCTAAAAAATAAAAAAGCAGCTCGCAATGGTTCCTGCCTCAATAGGTCCCTGATGGGCTGTGAGTTTCCTACTGTGTTAGTCAGAATGAATGAAATGAAAGGCTCTGAAGACTAATACAGCATGTGAGGATTTTTCCTCACTGCAAATGACATTTTCACAATATGCCGATGTGACAGTAATTTTCATCCCTCTCCCATTAAAAAAACAAAGAGACACAAGTCTAATGGAAATGTCACTTTAGGAAGTTTGTTTGTTTTGCAGCAAGTTGCAGAGAGGAGGTTAAATTTAATTCTCTTTGTGGGGTAGCTCTTCTTTGAAAGACAGCATTTGGAAATGAAGAAGGAGAGTGTTTAGCCTGCATGGGGGAAGGGGATGCCTTAGTGACACTGAATTGCTTCTCTCCATGACAGTAATCTCAAATATATATATATATAATTTGCAAGCAATGCCATTATGGAATTTGGCTTGTGCCAACCTCACAGTTATCTTTTACTTTACTCTGAGAAATAAATTAAACTGAGCAAGCCCCAATTGCAGATACGTTCGTCTCCATCTGTTTTCTTATAAATGAAAAATATTGTAAAATTGCTTTCCTTAAACTATTGCACCGGTGAATCAGGAATTATAAACTCACAGTCAAAGAGAGGATGCCAGAGCATTTTTGGTAAAGTGCCAAAGATGTTTAAGCTTTTTTTTTTTCTATTTTAAAAAAACACTCTGGAAATAACTGCAGTAAACTGATGACTGCTAAGGTTAAACAGTCATCGAGTTAAGTTAAATTCAATTTAGCTTAAATATTTTATTAGAAAGGAAAGCAAGCATAAGTGCAGAAGACCAAAATCTTTATTTCTTAATTAGCTTCTTTGCCTTATTTCCCCATGAATGTTAGGATGGGGTGGGGAACAATAAGGTCATTTTAAATTTTTGGTAAAACATCAACACTGGAGTGTGGTATAAAATGCATTTCACAGTAGGAGGGGAACTTGAGTCTCCATGTCCCTGAGATTAATGCAGAGGCTTAAGAATACAAATCTCTATTGTCTGAGAGTGAAAATATTTAGCAAATGCATGCGTCAAGGGACAGATAGGTTACCTGGTCAGCAATATCCAAGTTGGCTTGTGTTACTACTTATGGGAATATACATGCAATAGCTTTAGCAGGACAAACTACTTGCCAATGAATTAACCTACAAACATAAAATCTCTGCTTAGAAAGAGGGGAATTCTCAAAGACATTGCATTACAAGGTTATACCAATATGATGCAGCAATTAGAGTGATGTTCTAAGACTAAGGAGACCCGGGTTCAAATCCACACTCAACCATGAAGCTCAGTGAGCAACCCTGAGACAATCATTGCCTCTCAGCATAACGTACTTCACAGGATTGTGATGTAATGCAGAAAAGAGGGGGAGAGAAAGAGACAGAAGCTGGAAAGCGGTCTTGTGCATGTTTACTCAGAAGCAAATCTAATACAGCCTTGCCTGCACATGGAGAAAGGGTGCCTAGGCTCACTTGAACTCAACAAGGCTTGCATGCATAGGGTCAGTCTGCACAAGCTATGGTGAATTGTTAGTTTAATTAATTCTGAAACATTTCCCACAAAAATCCCAAAGTGATAAAGACACACATTTCAAGTCCAGTATAGAGTGGGGTAGAAAACTCCACTTAAAATGAGGATTGTTTGGAAAAGGAAGATCTTTAATAGGCACCAAAAATATAATCAAGACAGTCCCTGTCTCATATTTAAGGTGAGGAAGTTCCAAATTGTAGGTGTCCTAATAAGGTGTTTTGGTGCTTAAGCTTCCATTCATGGTTTTGGCTCCTGGGAGAGCAGAGGTCAAGTTCCTTCTAAACCGTTAAGCTTTTTGGTGGCCAGTCACTCTCTCTCAGCTTAACCTACCTCATAGGGTTGTTGTGGAGGTAAAATAAGGTGGGAAGGGGTGAGAATAGATTACTTTTTTCACAAATCAACTTGCAGCAGGGGGAGAATGGTCCTCCTCGGGGCAGCAAGGAAGGTGTTAGCTGGTTGGTGCAAGTGCACCCATGGGTGCTGGTTTGGTATCCCTAGGCTCTTAGGGCTGCCATACTTCCAGATTTTTCCAGACATTACTGGGATTTCAAAGGCATAATTGACGTCTGGGGGGAATTTCCGAAAGGCAGTGCTTTGTCATAGATCTTAGGCAAGTCAATCGGAAAATTGTGGGTCAACAATTTCAGTGGTTTCATAAAAATAAAAAAAAGGTCATTGTGGGTGTCCTGGTTTTTACTTTTTGAAATATGGCAACCCTACCCTAGTCATCAGTGCATCCATTGGAGCAGTTTGATCTGGCAGTTGTACTTTGCAAGTGGTGTTCTGTCACTTTCTGTGTGGAGTCTGTCCTATCGTAGATTATTTTTGGGTACCAGGCTTTCTTTGTTGACCTGCTTTTTTGGTCTACTTCATTGGCTGGGTATTGTGATTTAAGAATTGCCTCTTTGTTTGTGCTGCAGCAGACTATCATGGCTCCCCTTCTGTAAGATGGAAGCATTAATAAAGTGCATCAAGCCTTGGAGGTATAAAAGGGAGCCTGGGAAAGGCAGTATTATAGGTGCTACTTCCTACATCTCTGTAATAAGGAGGAGATCTAAACTGGCAAATTATATATTTGTTAATTTAGCCTCAGTCAGAATATAATTACCTACCAGAGATTAGCAGGTCTGAGATCCCTCAGGCTGATTCTGCACAGCCATTGCCTCCAGCCGTTGCTTCCAGCCTCCAAGATACCCAGTTTGGAACAAATTGAAACATTATTTGGAGGCCAAGCCTTCCAGGCTTCCCATGGGATTTCCAGTAAACATTGTGCATCCTCTGTGTCCAACCAGCCAGAAAGGGCTACTTAATTATCTCAAATGACATTCATTAATGAGTGGACCTTGCCCTGATCTTGAAGTGATTCCGTGATATTCACAGCAGAACTTGTTTTGCTTTTCTCTTTGGTCAGAAGTCTTACAAAAGGGACCAACATTTCAGACAAGAGAGACAGATTCACTAAGGTGTGGACATCTCATCTACTTGTTGGTGATTTTGAGTGGTTGGGAAACCGTCCAATGGGAATAACAACAACAACCATTTATTAGGAATGGACCCCAATAGTGATTGACCCTTCTCATTTTTCTTAATATGACTGAGAAGCCAGCAATTTTCTTTCTCTATAGATACACCTCCATTACCAGGTCAGAAACTAATTTTCATTCAGTTCAATGGGTTTGTACCCATTGAGTTCTACTCAGAGCAGAATTGATGGACATGGCTAACTTAGGTCCTTTCCTTTAAGTGGGCCTGCTCTGACTCAAAGACAGAATAATTTCCATGCATAGGTGTACTGGTGTTGACCTGGATTTGGCTAGAGCTATATGCATCATTACCTAAAATATACTATGGATTGGATCCAGACTGTTAGTTGACTGTAAGTCCCACTGAACTTAGTAGGACAAGTGAATAATTATGATTTCAGTGGACACTAAGTTCAAGTTATAGATGATTTCACAGAAAAATAATTTACTTCTGTTGTCATGTTGATGAGCTTCAAAATGACAAATTATCCTAGGCCAGGCTTCCTCAACCTCGGCCCTCCAGATGTTTTTGGTCTACAACTCCCATGATCCCTAGCTAGCAGGACCAGTGGTCAGGGATGATGGGAATTGTATTCTCAAAACATCTGAAGGGCCAAGGCTGAGGAAGCCTGTCCTAGGCTAATCTAAAAGTGCCTCCCATTTTCAACAGTTTTAAAGTACTTGCTCCAAACACACTTGTGTGTTGTTGTGATGCAGTTCGTTTTGTTACCATATTCGTTGTCCCTCAACTTCATTTCCCCCAGACTTTCCAAGATGCCTATTGGATGTGGTGGTCCACATGATTTTGCAGGTGATGCCATGATGTGATGGCATCATGGACAGCCATAAATACATTACATGAACTTATCACAGACAATCAGACTAAGGAGAACTGTGGACAAATGAGGATTACAAGAACAAAAGCAACAAAGAAAAATGAAAATGGCAGCAAGAAATAATAACCAAAGGAACAGAAACTCTCAAAACAGCACAAATGTTTGGTGAGCAATAAACACTCACACACACTTCCAATGACTTGGATAATTAATTTAGTGACAGAACTCCTTCTGGATAAACCCATTTTATTTATTAACTATACTTAGGGTTTGATTTTTTTCTTTACACATTTTCATGGACTTATTCTTACATGTTTGTTACCCCTGTTTTGGATAGCCATGGTGAAACATGTAAAAAATTAATCAATGAAAGAAACCTTGAGGGTTGATGAACTGAATTGCTCTTCTGTGACAATTATCACACAGCTTTAAGAGATGAATGTGTTGCACTTGTTTGTCCTGTATTTCATAATGTGCAAAAGGCCTTTTGCAAAACCAAACCTTCTTACCCAAGATATAATTTCCAAGTGATTTTGCTTTGTACCTGCTTATTTTATCTTGTGAAAAATCTGAAATACTATTTTCTTCAAAGATTAGTTGAGTGTATGTTTATTCCCCTTAATAACAGGCACCGTGTGACTGTGTTTTCTTTCACCACCTTGTGTCTGAAGCACTGTGGCCTCACACCATAAAATCACAAGCTACAGACCTAAACTGAAAACTCTCCCTATTTGGGGAAGGAGACACCCTGTGTTCAAGGTGATCTCCTTCCCTCTGGCTTTGAAAAAGAATCTCCCATTTTTGCCTTTGTTCTGGTCAGTTTCACCTTCACTTGTGATTCGCGATGCCATAGTATCATCAGTTAAGGAAAACTGGCCCTAGGCTGAGCTGAATGTTTGAGATCAAAGCAAACAGACTGTTTGGTTGCCCCACCTTTGTACCCCATTTCACGTTAATTAGGATAATTTTGCAGTATCTGAGCTGCTGCATAACTTGTATCCAGAGTCTTGAAAAGCCTGGTTTCAAGACCTGAGATCCAAGAGTGGCTTCAGGCATTGTGTAATGTGAGAAAACAGGAAGTGCAAGTACATTATGCTTCCTGCTCTTTATGTTTATCCTCAACCTAGTAAGAGACACTTTCACATCTCCCTGCTCTGTGAGCTGTATGTGTTCCTGTCCTTTCTTAGCAAGATGAGAAGCTACATTGCTGTCAGTAGATGCTGGTCCATTAGGGCATATGGGACACTGCCTAACCAGCCTCAGTCTTGATTCCTCCAAACCACCTGCCTTCTTACTTACAACCAGTCCAGAGGGTGGTCCTGGCTGTCTGCTTCTTCCTCAGACTCAGTTTTGCCACTGCAGAACTCAGTTTTGCATGTATACATTCATAGGTCCATTCCGTCCTATTTGCATGTCAACCTGTGATTGGAGGGAACATTCATATTGTTTTTGTAAACATTTTACCCTAAATTATGTGCTTTTATATGCCTATTATCCTGAAAATATACATTTTCATACTTACTCTACTCAAAAACTGTATTGTGCCATCTCTGCTATATTTTGGCGACCTGCTGAAGACATTCCTCCCTCAAGTTGAGCCTTTTAAGTAAAGATCTTTCCCAGTCTGTGTCTATAATGGAATTGGTTTTATATAGTTTCATCACATGTGTGTGTTTTGCCCTGGACTGCTTTAGGAAGGAGGGTAGGATGGTGATGATGATGACAAAATGAATAAAATACTAACCCAGGAGCACAAATCAGGAGAGTTTGCTTAATAATATGGACCGAATAAAATTATTCAGCATCCCTACTTTAATGTAAGGGAGAAGGATGTCTGCAGTGCTTTCCAAAGTTGCCAAATAAATAAAAAGTTACAAACTGCATTTCTTATGTGATGTAGCACACTACATCTTTGGGGTGGAGGGTGGGGAGGTAAAACAAATGACCCAGAAGAGTCTGCCCAAGCCAAGCCAAATTATCCTACATTATTCTTCTTATTTCTTTTTGATCTTAAACTCCTTTTTATTTATTTAAAGATAATGTTCTCTAGAACTTGTGTTCTTTTGAAAGGGTGAAGAATTTGCATGAACCAATTTCTGTTAGTTCCCTTGAGAATGTTAAAAACTTCAATTAGGTCACTCTGAAGTCTCTTTTCCTGGGAGAAATTCCTTAATCTTCCTTAATAATGTACGTCTTTGAGTGTTGCTGCTGTTCAAGTTGCCTTGCAATTTTCTTCAGAAGTAATTATAAACCAGCTATGATACACTTCATAATAAACCACGATTCTTAAGTATAGTCATTTTTTTCTGGGTCCTGCAAAGCCAGATGCTCCTGATGCGACGACAGTACATGACATTGTTTTTTTTATAAAGGAATGTGCTGGGAAATGTCAGTACGCCATTCCTTAAGAAGCAGAATGTTCTTCTCTGTAACAATATTTTAGTTAGCTATTTACAAAAGTTTCTCTTACCTAATTTATTTTCTAAAAATGGCAGGCAGCTTATAATATGAAAGAACATAAACATGCTAAAATCAACAAAAAGTAACTATGTTTTATAATATTGAATCACAACCGCATCTGAAATCACTATGACAGCAAAAGGCTAGAGGTGGAGAACCTTTGGCTCTCCAGCTGTTGCTGAACTACAACTCCCATCAGCCCCAGCAGGTACAACCAATGGTAGCCCATCCAGTTTTGCAGATTGAGGCAAAATTGGAACATGCTGTTCCCTCCTGCTGCCACTCCTCACCCCCACTGGTATTGCTACTCTCTTACCTGTGTTGTGTGGCAGCGGCTGCCACAAAACACCAACAGCAACACTTGTGCCCGCAACAGCAGTTTCCACTGAGATCTCGGGGAAGTCTCACAAGATCTCAGGTGCTCTGTGGGGTCTCTGTGAGGTCTCTGTGGAAACCGCTGCTGGTGCCACTTCTCAGCTGCAAGCAGAGACAGCGGTGTAGCAGCAGGGGCATGGCAGGCAGTGCCTCTTAGGTTTCCACCGCTTGAGAAAGGCACCTCACCTTCCTCTCCAGTGGGTCAAGCCTGAGTACGGCCAACAGCTAGGGATGGTGGGAGCTGATGCTCAGCAACATTTGGAGGGCCAAAGGTTCCTCACCACTCATTTAGAGGAAGGCAAGCCAGTTTCAGATTGGGGTGGCAGAGGCTGTAAACTATCCACATAATAGCTGAAAAAGTAGTAGTTTTTCCTTGTCTATAGATTATATGATTATGTTCATTTTGCTCAGAGGGGTCTTTACATATACTGGACCTCAAGGACCCCATCTCCTCACAGGAGCAAGCCCAGACCCTTTGATCTTCATCAGAGGTCCTTCTCCACCTGCCTCATCTAGGGAGGTGCAGAGGGTGACCACACAAGAACAGTATTTTTCAGTGATAGCTCCCCATCTATGGAAGGACTCTCCAGTTAAAAAAAAAAATGCTTGGTGTTATTGTCAGGATTAAGGGGTAAGGTCAAGACATTTTTATTTACCCAGGCTTTTAGTAGGGTAGGGTAGGACTTCTCTGTCTGATTGTATTGCTAGGTGATCATTTTAGAAATTTAGTGCGTACAGTGGTACCTCGGGTTAAGAACTTAATTCATTCTGGAGGTCCGTTCTTAACCTGAAACTGTTCTTAACCTGAAACACCACTTTAGCTAATGGGACTTCCCACTGCCGCCGCACCGCCGCCATGCAATTTCTGTTCTCATCCTGAAGCAAAGTTCTTAACCCAAGGTACTATTTCTGGGTTAGCGGAGTCTGTAACCTGAAGCATATGTAACCCGAGGTAGCACTGTACATACTTTTAAAATTGACTTTTTATTCTTTTTAGCTGTTTGTATTTTATTTTGTTATTAAGTTGCTTGGAGACTTTTTGAAAGTAAGTTGACTAACAAATGAAATAAATAAAAAAATAAATAAATAAATAAATAAATAAATAAATAAATACTTACTCTCAAAGCAGGTTAACTCTCCTGTTACCTCATCAAGGGCCTCTGCCACTATGAGCTGGGGAGTCTCTCTCTGCTTAATGAACCTCTTAATGAGTGCCAAGTTACCTTGCCAATAGGGATGAGGGAGAAATTCAAATCAGTTCACATGTTCACATTGAAAGGAAAACTCACCAAATTTACACTTCCTGAAACAAGACATGAACCAAATTACCACTGTGCTTCAAAAAAATATATATTCTCCTAATTTTGCAGTGCATCTCTCCAGCAAATTAAAAGGGATAAAAAGGATAAAGTGTGCATATAAAAGCATATATTCATAAAAATAACATACAAAATACATTGTATTAGGGGGAATTGCTTTCCAAAAATTGTGCATATTGGGCAAAACTGCATCCAAACTTGTTTATATTGGGGAACATTTGCACTAAAAAAGTCTCTAATTTTGCCTTTGTACAGTAGGCTAGTTTCTACACACACATACCTACCCCTCTCTATCGTCCATCCAGACAAGCAAGGAGCCATTATCTGAATTAAAGGATTAATTCCAGTGCAGCAAAACCCTCAAGCAGGGCATGGCCTGTGAGTGCCATGGCCTGGGGAGAGTCCCAAGGGCCATATAGAAAGGCCTGGAGAGCCACATTTGGTCCCCAGACCTGATGTTCTTCACCCCTGTCCCAACATGTTGTTGTTGTTGATGATGACAATGATTAAACTGGTATTCTGCCCGGGATACTAAAAGTTCCCAGTATGGGAACAGAACAGTACATTAAGATACAGAAATCAGTATATGAACCATAAATGGGAACCACACATATACTGCCATAAGTTCTGTAATGGAAGAAAGTGGGGAAATAAATGTAAGAAAATGAAATATCAAATATGTTTTTAAAAATCAAGAAATCAAAAATTAAGACAACATAGCAGCAGTCTGTTTCTTATGATATCGGTCTGGCTGTTACTAACAGCGAGAAACTTTCAAGTTTGGTTTCATGAAATCGCCTGACCTAGAGTCATTCAGCTCTGTGAAACTTTACAATGTCAGTCCTTTCCTACTTCCCTTGGGTGCACATACAGCACTGATGAGTAGAACATCTTCCGAGAAATGCCAGAGGTTTACCATGAGTCACCGGGCATCCCACTTGCATCAATAAAAAAAATATAGAAGCACCCCCAACCCCTGTAATTCTGGGTATTCTCAACGTGTTCTAAGCAGCGATAGATCTAGCTAAGCTTATCAGTTTCATCACCATGCCAAGTGCGAAACCCAACGTACTTGTCTGGATACGGTCCAGAGAGTTGTTTCTGTTGTGATCTTGTTGATTTCACACCCAGCTCAGCTGAAACGAGAGTTCCATCCTTTCTTTAAACGGCTTCTGAAAGTAATAAAGGCATGTTGCTTCCTTTCAAGCTGGCTTCTAATTACACCTTGCAACCATATGTTGGCCTGGTTTCTCTCAAGCTTCCTTATGATGACTATGGTTTTATTATTTCAATTTAAAGGTGCTTCTGTTGTTAATGACTTGGCCAATCTAGATATGTATTTTCTCTATTAAATGAGGCGAGGATCTTTTCTAATCTGAGTTAGCGTGCTCAGTGCATGATCTCTTAGTTGTTTTACAGTGATTGCCATTGTAATTGTCTTTCCAGTTCTCTTTGTGCCTTAAAACAAATCTTCCCAACGGGTTGCCGAGGCTCTCTATATAATTTCATATTGTGGTTAGATGTCCTTTGGTTCATGCAGCAAAGGAGTCAGTAGGACTAACAGCTTCTTATGAGTTGCTACAGCCACTGGCGGACGAAGGTGGGGGCGGGGGAAGCGGTCCACCCCGGGTGCCATCCCGGGGGGGGACGACATTGCGGCCACCCCTACCCCCCTGGGATGCTCAACACTCACTGCACACCCCCAGGACGTGCGCCGCTCACACGCCCCTCCCCCCCGACATGAGTCATGCCCCCACAGACGGCACATCACGCACCCTGGGGACATGCGCCAGCCATGCCCCCAGGTGTACGCCGCTCCCGGTGCCAGAGCAGGTAGCTTCGCCACTGGCTACAGCAGCCCAGGAGCTCACAGGGATGTCTTATACAGAGTTAGACTTCTGGTCTAGCTAGTTCAGTACTGTCTACACTTAACAGCAGGAATCGAATAGGATCCAGACATGAACCTATCATAGCCCTACCTGGAGATGCCAGGGATTAAAACTTGGACCTTCTGCATGCAGAGGTGCTCTACCACTGGGCTATGTCCCTTTCCTGAATGATACCCCTGTCCCTTTCTCAGCTTGGACATTGAAAGGAGAAGCAGGAAAGGAGTGCAGTACAGGGAGAGAGAACATGATATTCTTGTGGAGAAGCGGGTGCAATGTGGGGTGGACGAGGCTATTGTTTGGTGGATTTGTAGTTGGTTGACTGACCGCACCAAAAGGATACTCACTAATTATTTCCTTGTCATCCTGGGGAAAAGTGAAAAGTGGGGTGCCACAAGGTTCTGGCCTGGGACCGTTGTTGTT